>NC_138357.1:83011780-83611780 GCF_046562875.1 Panthera onca | reverse complement strand
GAACTAGAACAGGGGCGCCTGGGTGGCTCAGTTGGTTAAGCATCTGACTCTTGGTTTCAGCTCAGGTAATGATCTCACAGTTTCATGAGTTTGAGCCCTGCATCAGGCACTGTGCTGACAGTGTGCAGCCTGCCTGGGATTCGCTCTCTCCTCTCTCTGCCCCTCCCCTGCTCTCTTGTCTCTCTCTCAAAACAAATTTAAAATTTTTTTAAATACAAATAAAAGAACTAGAGCAAAAATTAATATGGCTTATTCATTGCCAGATACAGTCCTTTGAGATGGGCTATGTTGTTTATTTTACAGAGGTTACCTGTTTATAGAGGTATAGGAACTTGTGTAAGATCATACAGGTAGTAAATGGAATTTAAGCCCAGTCCCATTCAACTCCCAGGCCTTTGTACTGTGCTGTTGTCCTCTACTTCATTTTGACTTTTCTTCCAGTAGTATTCCTTAATTTCTACCTTTAAACTTAAATAATCCACAATGTACGGTAGCAAGTAAATATGTTACTGAGGTCTCTTCTCTCCCCATACAGATACATCTTTTGTTAGACTATTTTTAGGCATTAAACTTAGCTTTTATTTAGAAATATACTTAATCTAGCCTTTTATTTTTTTAATTTTTTATGTTTATTTATTTTTGAAAGAGACACAGCACAAGCAAGGGTGGGGCAGAGAGAGAGGGGGACACAGAATCTGAAGCAGGCTCCAGGCTCTGAGCTGTCAGCACAGAGCTCGACGCGGGGCTCAAACTCATGAACTGTGAGATCATGACCTGAGCCAAAGTCGGATGCTCAACTGACTGAGCCACCCAGGCACCCCTAATTTAGCCTTTTAATAGGAGGTTTGTGCCTCTTCTACCTTTCTTCAGGATATGGGACTAGAGGATTATATCCAGGAATACATAATTCCCTCTTACACAGAGGAGGTTTAATCTTGAGAGATGCTGTATATTTCTTTGTAAATCCAGGGATATGAGACAGTTGGAGATGAATAATGCAAAAGGGTTGGAATTCTGTTCTTTGGTTTCCTGTACTTTTTGTATTTGACAGTAGCCTATCGTGGCTTTAGGGGCAAAAACCATATGCCTGTGTTTCATTGAGTGAAAGTGAAAACAATGTAGTCATTAAGCAGGCTATGTCTTAGAGATCTTTTCTGTGGGGTGATGGTTCCTAATGTTTCAGGTCATAGATCTCTTTAAGAAGCCAGTGAAAGCTGGGGCGCCTGGGTGGCTCAGTCGGTTAAACGTCCGACTTCGGCTCAGGTCACGATCTCGCGGTCCGTGAGTTCGAGCCCCGCGTCGGGTTCTGGGCTGATAGCTCAGAGCCTGGAGCCTGCTTTCGATTCTGTGTCTCCCTCTCTCTCTGCTCCTCCCCCGTTCATGCTCTGTCTCTCTCTGTCTCAAAAATAAATAAAACGTTAAAAAAATTAAAAAAAAGAAGCTAGTGAAAGCTATAAACTGTGTTCTCAGAAAAATACCAACATATGCAGAAACTTTCCATAGAACTTCAGAATTATTGTGGGGATCCCTTGGTATAGGACAAGAGGAAATGTTTTGATTATGTCCAAATTGCTGTGTTGTTTGTTTTTATATTTTCGTGTATATGTTGATCCAGATATAAAGCACTATGCCCACGAAGTGATACTGGGCTAATTGTTTCACTTTTGCCAAAGCTGTACTCTGCTTTATGCAGCGTGAATCTCTAAAAATCCAAATTTTTAAAAAAGCAAGAGAATTGTGGTTGGTGTTATATAAGGATTTATTTTATGTATTCTGTTGCTCTCTTGTAACTGTGTTTCTGGCTTTGCTTTGGCCACCAGGAAGTTGTAATTTCATTGTGCATTTTCATGTACTTTTTGTTGCTTTTATGTGATCATTGCTTCTAGTTTTCCTTTTTCTCTGATTTACATTTCTGAACACCTGGCTATCTCCTAGCACCTATTGCAATGCCCTGTGTATGTAGTGCATTCATACCTATATGTTGAATAGAATATATGCAGAATGAATGAATCATAAATTGGTTTCCTCAGTTGAAAATTTCACCAAGAGTGTGACTTGGATTTTTAGCTTCCTTAAACATTTACTGGATAGTCCTTCATGTATTATTCTAATAAGTGACAGTTCCTATTCTGGTGACAGTAAAGATAAATAGACACAGTCCCACTCATGCAGAACTTACCCTAGTGGGGAGACTGACATGTAAATAAAGAGGTGTGTTGATTGAGGATATATGCAGTACACAGTGGGGGCACAAAGGAGGGAGTGATCAATTTTACTCTGGGGAAGAGGGAATCTGAAAAGGCTTCATAGAAGTGACATTTAAGCTGAGCTCTAGGGGATATGCAGAGAGCAGCCATTTTAGCAGAAAGCACAATCTGAATCAAGGTATTAAAAGTCTTGAATGTTAGGGGAACTATAAAAAGCCTCACATGGTTAAAGCACTGGGGAGCCAAGGGTAGTAATATGTAATGTTGTGGCCCTGGTAAGAGAGGTGAGCAGGGACCAGGTCTTAGAGGTCTTTTTTTAAAATATTTTTTTTTTTCAATGTTTTTTATTATTTTATTGTTGGGACAGAGAGAGACAGAGCATGAACGGGGGAGGGGCAGAGAGAGAGGGAGACACAGAATCGGAAACAGGCTCCAGGCTCTGAGCCATCAGCCCAGAGCCTGACGCGGGGCTCGAACTCACAGACCGCGAGATCGTGACCTGGCTGAAGTCGGACGCTTAACCGACTGCGCCACCCAGGCGCCCCAAGGTCTTGAATGCTGGGTTAGGTAAGGAGTTAGCACTTGATGATGTAGGTAGATTTTGAGTTTGAGGAGGTTGCTCTGGTAGTGATGTGGAGGATAGAATGGAGGGACCTGGCAGGATAAAGTCTTAATTTAAATTTAATTTGTGAGATTTTCAAACATGTACAAAAGTTAGAGAATAACATAATGAACCTGGGTGTACCTGTTACCCAGCTTCAGCAGTTATCAACACATGGCTATTCTTGCTTTATTTATACCCCATTCTTTTAAAGAAAATTCCTAAGTGAGTTACAAATAGGCAAAGCACAATACTATCTAACAAAGCAGCTCTTACATCTGGCTGTGCAACTAGATCACCTATGTAGCTTGAGAAAAAAGTTCCCACCTCCTATTTACTGAGTCAGATACTTGTATGGCCTGACATTTTTAGTTCTTAAAATAAGTCTCAGGTGATTTTGTACAGCCAGGGTTGAGAACTCTGGATTTAATTTTTAAGTAAATTGTTTTTAAGATAATTTTTAAGCAGCTTAATTTCTGGCAGATGTTTTTTCTGAACTCAACTGAATGTTGCCTGTGGCCCTTCTGGGTGAAGTTCACCTATTAGGAAGTGGCAGGCTTTTTTTATGGTTAAGTTCTTTTTTTTTTTAATTTTTTTTAACGTTTATTTATTTTTGAGACAGAGAGAGACAGAGCATGAACGGGGGAGGGTCAGAGAGAGAGGGAGACACAGAATCTGAAACAGGCTCCAGGCTCTGAGCAGTCAGCACAGAGCCCGAAGCGGGGCTCGAACTCACAGACAGTGAGATCGTGACCTGAGCCGAAGTCAGACGCTTAACCAACTGAGCCACCCAGGCGCCCCACAGTTAAGTTCTTAATATTAGTTTGAATAGAGAATATTAGTTTAAAGGCTGATGTCTTAATTTTCGGTAGATGTGGGCAAGACTGAAAGAAAAAGCATTTGCATCTTTGAAATTGGATATGATGAAAAGGAAATAACCATTGTTACAATTGATCTCTTACACCAAATCCAGCCACAAGTAAGGAAGGGGATGTGAGACAGATCAGTCTTAGAGAGTGTACTAGGATTATTCCAGAGCACCAGTTGAAAATGCATAGACAAGGAATCTCTTCCTGTCTTCCTTAATTTACATAATTTTCATGCTGGCATTACTCTTTTTTTTTTTTTTTTTTTTTTTGGTCATTGTTGGGAATGCTAAGAAGGGGCTGCTTGGCATGCTGCCATTTCCTTTCTTCTGGCGAAACTGATCTGTGACTTTGGTGAGCCCTGTTTTGTTGCCTGATTTTTCTGATGCCAGTTTGTCTCTATTAAGTAATTGGGAGTAATGACCAAAAGGATAACTCTTAGGTCTGCAGCTTCCCAGGGCTGTAGGGTAGAGCAAATGTAGGGGATGCATTCTCAGACACCATTCTTTTCTTTTTAATTTTTTTAAATGTTTGCTTATTTTTGAGAGAGACAGAGCATGAGCGGGGGAAAGGGCAGAGAGAGAGGGAGACACAGAATCCAAAGCAGGCTCCAGGCTCTGAGCTATCAGCACAGAGCCCAATGCGAGGCTTGAACCCACGAACCATGAGATCATGACCTGAGCCGAAGTCGGACCCTTCACTGACTGAGCCAACCCAGGTGACCCTCTCACACGCCATTCTTACTTCCAGAGTCGGTATTGGAGGTTTCAGATTCCTCATCCTTGGTATCCCTGCAAGAGATTTTTTTGAGTATACTGCAGAGCAAGGATATACACTTACTTGAGGTATATAGTATTTACAGAATACTATATTTTGAAGGAGAATCAACCAGGGTAATTTCCAGATTTGTCTTGAGTGAATAAAAGCTATTTTTTGGTTGCTTTATTACTACGTTTTACTATCAGTGTCCAATAAAATCTAGGTCAGCAATCCTCAGGGTCATATTTTATTTATATGGCCAAGGATAGGGTTATTGGTGTCTATAGGAGGGGTTTGGCAGGATGGACTATGTATATAGACATTTTGTATACTATAGAGTTGTGGAGCAGATTTGGTTTTAATCCAGCTCTACCACTTACTGAGTACGTGGCTACTCTTGGCCTTAGTAAACTGGGAACAGTCTTCAAGTTGTTACAACTTCATACAAGGATTAGAGATAACGCATAGTTAGGTGGTCAGTAAATATTAGCTGATGTTATGATGACGACACATGGGTTCTGTGATTTGTTGGATGGATATTAATATAAATAATCAGAAACTAGGCTGGATGGAAATGTGCCCCCTTTAAGAAATCGGTTAATGTGCTGTCTGTGCCTTCCTAATCAAACAGTGTATAGCAGGCTGGATTTCAAGATTCACTTCACTGCTTTCTGAGATAATGGATGGTCCAAGCAGCTCTCACCTGAATTTTCTTTCAGAGACTCTTAGAGGCAAAGGCTTTTGCTTTGTGGTACATTGGAGGTTAGGGTTCTCTAAAGCATTTTTTGTTTACAAACGGCCATAATGCTTTTCCATGATTTCCCGGGGAATTTTAGGCTGACTCAGATTCAACCACACTCCCATACATGTTTGAAGCATTTCTTAACCTACCAATACTAAATCAATAAATATTGAGTGCTTGCTGTGTGCTAAACTCCAGGATTAAACAGCAGAGTGTATAGGAAGGAAGCTCCAAGAGCAGGCAGCAGCCACTCCAGGGCATTTGTTTAGATGATATTGTTCTTAATTTGATTCATGCCATTTGGATTAGGGGCCACTGTTTTCAACCTTAAGAAAAATTGTACAAAAGGAAAATTCTTACTGTAAATGGATGCATGATTATAGAAAGGTTGGAAGGACCTGGAAAGCGTGAAGCATAAATAAATAAAAACCATGTTATCATGCCACCTAGAGGCAACCACTGATAATGTATTTTTTTTTTATCTTGCTCCCAGGTTTGTGGGGTTTTGTGTGTATGCTTGTTTTAAACTTCCTCACCCTTGTGGCAAACATTTTGTCATTAATAGGGACATGTTAGGTACAGGGTACAATGTAAGCACATACAGAGATAGTCAAGTATTAAGAGATTGGGGAGAGGATTGTCATAATTCTCGTTAGTACTTGTGCTTTCAAAATCCAGATAAGTGTTCATTATTTTAAGGTGAAATAGTGAGAGGCTTAAGGGTCCCCTACCCTCAACTTTCTTAGGGATTTTCTTTCTGTTACCTCCTCTTTCCCTCTACCTTTCAGTGACCCCATAATTCTCTGCTTGCATTTACAGCCAACCTTTTCAGAAGAGTTTTCTAAACGTGCCATCTGTATTGCCTCTCTTTCCATTGGTTCCCTGACTCACTCCAGTCTGGCTTCCCTTCCCACCATCCCCCCTGAAACTATTGTTGGTCAAGTTATCTCTACCCCCAATTTCAACATACATTTTTCGGGACATACCTCATTTCGACATTGGACACAATAGATCAGTCTGGCCATCTTTTGTCTTTCATGATAGCATAATGAACTAGTTTTGCTTCTACCTCACCAACCTCGCCTTTTCTGGTAGGTAGATTGGGGTGCCTGGGTAGCTCAGTCAGTTAAGCGTCTGACTCTTGATCTCGGCTCAGGTTATTATCTTGCCATTCATGAGATCGAGCCTCGCGCCAGGCTCCACACTCTCAGTGTGGGATTCTCTCTCCCTCTCTGCTTTCCCCCTTCCCTGCTTGTGCGTGAGCTCTCTCTCTCTCAAAATAAACATTAAAAAAAAACAATGTTGTATCAAGTAGGAACTTAGTTCTGGGCCTCTTTCCTTCCTTCTTTTTAAGTCATCATCTCCAGACCCATGACTTCAAATACTTTCTATATGCTGACAGTCACAGATTTTTATTCTCAGTGTGTACTTCTTTCATGAACTTCATTCTGTAAATATTTGTCTACCTATCATGTGGAAGATGCTGTGCTACGTGCCAAGAGCTTAATACTGTAGAAAGTCAGACTAGTTATATTGATACTTGTTATGAGAGAAACAAGCAAGGTAGTGTAATTGAAAAATAACAGACCAGCTTTAGGTGGGTTGCCATGGGAAGCCACTTTGGGTCTTAAAGTCACTCCTTAAAGGGAACTAGCTGAGGGAAGAATAGGTATGTTGGGGCAGAAGCATTCCAGTGGAATAGCAGTTGTAAAGGTCTAGAGGCCAGAAGGAACTTAAAGCATTCTAGAAACTAAATGGAAAGACTAAAGTGGTAGTGCAAAAAGGAGATTGGAGAGAGTTGCAGGAACTAAATCATGCCAGAGCCCTGAGACTCATGGTTAGAGTTGGGATATAATTTTAGGGAAACTGTTGAAAGGTTTTAAGCAAGGAAGTAACATGAGTTGACTTATGTTTTAAGATTATATTTGCTGCTCTCTGGAGAATGGATTGGATGAAAGTGAGTATGGAAGTGAGATCAGTTATCCCTATTTCACAGTTGAGGAAACAAAAGTGCACAGAGGCTGATTATCCATGCTCATACGGTGAGTAAGTGATACAGCAGGGATTCTAACCTGGGTTTCCTAATTTTGAGCCTGTTTTCTGATCTGGTGCTTCTCAAACTTTAAATATATTAATCACCTGAAGATCTCATTAAAATACAGGTTGATTCTTCAGCTCTGGGTGAGATTCTGCATTTTTAATAATTCTCAGATGATGTCAGTGCTGCTGATCCTTCAGCCATACTTTGAATTGTAAGCTAACCTGCCACTATACTCAACTGCTATTGAGCCAGCTTGGAAATTACTCCTCTGCCTTTAAGCTAATTCAGTATTGAAAGTCATTCTAAATTTTATCACCTGGAGGTGGTTACACAGAGTGAGTTGCCCTTTAAAGAGTGACTTCTCCTCAGTATATATTAAGTGAACACCCTTGCCTTGATGTAAATAAACCCTGTAAAACCAAGATTAGAAACCTCAAAAGTAAATGAAGTTTGGGGGAAAGGAGGAAGGGAAAAAAGAAATGGTTAATTAAATAGAAGTGTTAAGTAATGTATAGCTGTGGATGGTGGTTCATAATAATTCATTAATTTCCTTAAAGTTGATCTTTAAACCTTATTGTAGGAAGAAATCTTTATTACTTGTAAAGATTGCTTGGTGCTCAGAGTTCTGGTCTGAACCAACAAAGGCAATAGGCCATTTCCAGAGATTTGTTTAGAACTAATTTCTTTTTGTTAGAGGCTTTTTTATGTAATAGGATTTTAACTTGTTTAACTTCTAAGCATTAGGTAGAACTCATTCCCTGGTCATTAGTGTGATTTGACGGTATCTCAGCTTCTCACATTGTGCCCCAGCTTCCTGTCTTGCAGTAATTTTCTGAATAGGATCTAACAGTGTAGAAGAATCTGTCACAAATACATGTTTTCATCTGCAGGAATTTATTGTAATAAAACTAGTAAACTGGGGCGCCTGGGCGGCTCAGTTGGTTAAGCATCCGACTTTAGTTCAGATCATGATCTCACTGTGAGTTCGAGCCCCGCATTGGGCTCTGCACTGAGCGCTCAGAGCCTGGAGCCTGCTTCGGATTCTGTCTCTCTCCTTCTCTCTGCCCCTCCCCTGTTGTCTCTCTTTTAAATAAATAAACATTAAAAAAATAAATAAAACTAGTAAAGCGAACAGCATGTTATTAAAGCATGGACTTGGGAGCCAAAAAGGCCTAGATTTAAATCTTGGTGCCAACTAGCTAGACAAGCCACTTAATTTCTCTGAGCCTTCGTTTTTCTATCTGTAAATGGGATAAAACTTGGTTTGAGTGGTGAGGATTGTATGAAAGACTATTATATGAAGACTCTAGGCAGCATGTCTCAAAGTTTGTTCTTTGGGATACTTACATTCATGGACTTTGAGTAGATAACACTTGAAAAAATTGTTCTGTGGCCTAGTAAGTTTCCTTTACCCAAGGTTTCTTGGAGCCATTAGTAACGTAAGTCAGCCACCTAACTATTCTAAAGGAAAATTCCTTTTGTACTTCCATTTGTAACATTTTGCAAGTTACTGAAACCTTGTCTTCCTTCATGGAGCAAAATGCTCTAAAATGCTTTAGGAAACACCAACCTGAGTATTGTCTGGCTTATAGTGAGTGCTCAAAAAATACTTTCCCTTTCCACTGTGAAACTAGCTTAAAATAACTAGGGGGGAAATTTTCTTAATTGATGTCTCATGGACCGTGATACCTTTCTTTTTCAAACTATAGGTGTTTCTTGCAACAAAATTATAGAAACAGGTTAACATTGCACTTGTTTGGGGGAACATGTGTGTTCATTCATTTGTTTTGGACTGGTTATTTAATTGGGTGCCTATCATCTGAATCTGTTTATGAAAAGTTTGGAGCCCAAACACTGGAAACTGAACAAAATACTTGCTCTCCCTGAACCTTGACAATTATGGCCTGGACTTACCCCTGTACTTTACCAATCAGATGCTCACACTTGGAACTTTTGGTGTCTAGAGCCATTGATGCAAATAACCTGAGACTGTTCAGAAATCATTCTGCCACCAGGGGTAGCTTCTAGGCATCCAGAGTCTGGTGTTGACAGTAGAGGCACCCCCAGCTAAGCTGTGTCTGTGGGAGGTCCCTTGGCTGTAGTCCTAGACTGCATAGCTTCCTTGGCTCCTCCCCATTTTCTGAATGTGGATCAGTAAGCCTTCCTGATGATTCCCTGAGCTGTCTGTTATCCTTCCATTAAATCAGTTTTCTGCTTTAGTTAGCCAGAGTCTATTCTCAACCCAGGCCCTTGACTGGTACAGAACCCTAAGTCAAAACAGCTGTAGTTAAAGTGAGATATGTGTGTGAATATTTGCCCATGACCTCATCTACATTTTCTTAAGCCATTAAAATAGTTGGAGCTAAAATATAGTTGCAGCTACAAGCTAATCCTCCTTTTGTTTTGGAGGGTTGTTTGGGTTTTTGTTGAATTTTTAGAGTTCTTTGTGTATTCTAGATATTATATATAGTTTTGAAAATATTTTCTCCCAGTGAGTTCTATAGTTTAAGTCTGTGATCCATTTTTTTTACTTTGCAGTCTTAAATTGAGATAATCAACATACAACATTATAATAGTTTCAGGTGTACAACATAGTGATTTGATTGTATATGTATATATAGTGTAATGATCACAGTAAGTCTAGTTATAATTTTTTCTTGCACTGAAAAGTTTAAGATCTGCTCTCATCAGTTTTCAAATATATAATACAGTATTAACTATAGTCACCATGCTATACATTACATCTTCATGACCTATTTGTTTTATAACCAGAAGTTCATACCTTTTGACCACTTTCACTCATTTCACTCACTCCTGCCTCTGGCATCTAATAGTCTGTTCTCTGTGAGTTTAGTGTTTTCGGAGTTTTTTGTTTCTTGATACTCTGCATGTAAGTGAGACCATACCATATTTGTCTTCTCTGACTTATTTCACTTAGCATAATGCCTTCAAGGTCTAGCCATTTGTCACAAATGTCAAGATTTCCTTCTTTTTTATGGCTGAATAATATTCGTGTGTATCCACTCATCCATCAATGGACAGTTAGGTTTTTTCCATGTCTTGGCTGTTGTAAATAATGCAGTAAACATGGGGATGCATATGTCTTTTTAAGTTAGTGTTTTCATTTCCTTTGGCTAAATACTCAGAAGTGGATTGATGGATATTTTTAATGTTTTGAGGACCCTCCATACTGTTTTCCCATATTGGCTGCACCAGTTTACATTCCCACCAACAGTACACAAGGGTTTGCTTTTCTCCCCAATCATCACGTTTCATTTTGAGTTAATTTTTATGTAAAGTATGTGACTTAGGTCAAAGTTCATCTTTTTGCCTATAGATGGCTACTTGCTCTGGTACCATTTGGTGATGAAACTATCCTTTGATTGAATTGCCTTTTTAAGCGTCAAAAATCAGTTGGGCATATTTGTATGAGTCTGTTTCTATTCTTACTGATACATGTGTCTGTCCCACCTCCAGTACTACATATATTGTCTTGATTATTACAGGGTGGTATACATATGAATGTCAAAATCAGAGAGAGGGATTCCTACTTTTTCAAAATACTAAAGCTATCGTAGTTCCTTTCAGCTATTGTAGTTCCTTTGTCTTTCCATATACATTTTAGAATAATCTCAGTTTATTTTAAAAAAAAAAGAATCTTGCTGGGATTTGGATAGGATCTGCATTAAATCTGCATGTCAATTTGAGGGGAATTGCCATCTTTATTATGTTGACCCATCTTAATCTATGAGGATGTTATATCTCTCCATATATATAGATCTTCTTTGATTTTTTAAAAAAAAAATTTTAACGTTTATTTATTATCAACAGACAGAGAGAGCGTGAGCATGGGAGGGGCAGAGAGAGAGGGAGACACAGAATCCGAAGCAGGCTGCAGGCTCCAGGCTCTGAGCTGTCAGCACAGAGCCCGACATGGGGCTCGAACCCACAAATGGCGAGATCATGGCCTGAGCTGAAGTCAGATGCTCAACCGACTGAGCCACCCAGGCGCCCCCTTCTTTGATTTTTTTTAAATGAACATTTTATGGTTTTCAACATACAAGTCCTATACATGCTTCGTTAGATTTACACCTAAGTATTTCAAGTTTTGTTTTGAGCAATTGTGAGTGGTAGTGTACTTTTAGGTTTGGAGTGTATGTGTCTATTGCCAGTATATAGAAATAGATTGATTTGTGGATGTTTATCTTATATCCTGCAACTTTACTGAGATCATTTATTCTGGGAGGGGTTTTTTTGTACGTTTGGGGGATTTTATACTTAAATAATCCTTTGTCATCTGCACATAGGGAGTTTTGTTTCCTCCTTTCTGATCTGTATACCTCTAATTTCCTTTTCTTATTGCAGTGGCTAGAACTTCCAACACTGTGTTGAATAAAAGTGGTGAGAGTGGACATCTTTGTTCCTAATTTTGAAGGGAAGGCATTCAGTGATTTGGGTTGTATGGTGTTGGGGCTGGCTGCTACTTCCTGCAGCAGAGTTAGTCTTATAGCCTCCCAGCAAATGACTGCAGCCACAGTAATGTGATAGCCACTTGCTTTAGGTAATGAGTATGAGAAGTTTTGTGAGAAAAATCAAAACTGAGTATAAGTAGCTCACTTACAGTTTTTACTACATGGATCAGATTGTTGCCAGAATCCTATTGGCCTCGTTTTAGATATTTTGGAAGTTGTTGGCAGCTGGCACTTGGTTCATTTTTTTTTAGATGCTGAGGTAATTTTTTAAAAAGTAATTTGGAATCCCATATCTTGAAATGTGAACCTTAGAGGGAAAACATTTTTTTTCTTCCAGGAATGCATTTTAGAATATACTCTGGATGTTTGATCAGTTCTTCCTGAATGCCCATTGGTTGAAAAGATACCGACCATGTAGGCAAATAACACTTTATTTCCACACTACTGAGTATGTTGGACTAAATCTAGGCCCGAAGCTGCCTGAATTTTATACCTGTGCTTGGTCAGCTTTATATTATGACAGCCTTCTTGGGGAAGGGACACTCACCTTCAGTTACTGTTATGTAGCAGATACATTATTATCAGGAGAATCTTTGGTATATAAAGAGCTTTCAGTTCACCTCTACCTCTGTCCATGTGTCCTGGTTGCTAATGGGAGAAACCTTTATTTCTTCTTGTGCCTTGGTCAGAGCATCTTGAGGGACCTGTCTGCCATGAAAGATCACGTAGGTTTATACTAGGAGTTACCCATTTTTGTGCCTTCCAAACTGAAAGATCTTAGTAAAATGATTGTGTTCTGTGCTCAGGAAATTTCTAGTGGGAGTCTTCTATCTCATTTTCTAATTAAAAATTAAAGTATTATGCTGCCTTTGTTGTTATAACACAACTAATATATTTTTATTGGTTAAAACAATAAAAGATACAAAGATGCATCTACATAATCCTTTTGGTCAGCAGTGAGTTAACATTTTGATGCATACCCCTTCTAAGTGGTTTAGATAGGTTTATACTATTTGTTTTGTAATTTTTATTTCACCATGAACATCTTTCTGTTATATAATTATGTGCAGTGTTTATAACAATTGTGCAATATTTCATTTTAAACCAATCCTTTTTGGACGTTTGTTCTTTTCCAATTTTTCACTATTACATATGGTCATGGAGTATAGGTTTTTATGGTTAAATATTTTGTGCATCCTCATGATTTTCTTTGGCTAAATTCCCAGAAGTAGAATTGCTAAGTTTTCCAGAAAACTGCAAGGATATGGTGAATTTTTCCATCCTGAGGTGTGTTAAAAACATTGTGATCTTTTATTTTCAATTATGAGTTTGAGAGGTTTGTTTTTAAAAAGCGCTTTAATTTTGGCTTAAATTGATTAGTCTTATGCAATATATGGATGTGGGCCAGTTTTATCTGGAGATATTCCTTATCCTTCCCTACCTCATAGCTGTGCCTGTGAGTTCACATAGCATCATCATAACTCCAGAGTTTTTGCTTTAAGCATTTTGCATGCTCTTCATTCTATCTTGTTTATGTCGAGCATGTAGAGCTCAAGATTGCAACTTTAAATTCTCACTCTTTTGGGGAATTTCTTTTCAGATCATAAAACAGAAAATCGAAAACATGAAAGTAGACAGGACTAAACTGAAAAAGACACCTACTGAGGCTGTAAGTATCCAAAAGTATGGTCTTATTTTTTGCATTTTAGAAAAAGTTCTTGTAGACAGTTCACCATACTGACCTTCCAAATACATCATCATTTATATATACAAAGTGCAATAAAACAGCAAGTTGTCTTGAAAAAGTCGTATTTGCTTTTGAACTTCACTTGTTTAAAAAGGCAAATAAGCAAAAGAGAGGGAAACAAACCATTAAAAGACTCTTTAACTATAGAGAATAAACTGAGGATTTATGGAGGGGAGGTGGGTGGGGGATGGGCTATAAATGCGTGATGGGCTTTAAGGAGGGCGCTTGGCATGTTGAGCACTGGGTGTTATATGTAAGTAGTGAATCACTAAATTCTCCTGAAACCTGTATTACACTGTATGTTAACTAACTAGAATTTAAATAAAATTTTGGAAAAAAGTGAATAAGCTAGTCACCAGTGGAAAGTAAACACTAAACTGTTGTAGCTGTATGTACCTGAAGTAGGCTCTCTGGCTGCTTTTCTTATGCATTGAAAGGCAGTATGGTATAATGGAAAGAGCAGGTGTGGATTCAAATTCTGTCTGTACTTGTGTGGTCTTTCTCAATTTTGTTTTCAGGAAAATTAAAGTAGTAACATGTTTCTTAACTAGATTTCTTGTGGGGCCAGTGGTGTAGCTTTTTTAAATCATGGATTCTTAATCATACAATTTAGTTTAACCTATGTTAATCTGTGTGTTGGGTGACCATGTCCTAGCAGCAGAAATCCTAGCTTCAGTCCAGTATTCTATCAGCTGTCTTAAACTGCGTTTTGAGGTTAAGAAAGTATTGCCTTGTTACGACTCTCCTGTAGACCCCGTTGTTCAAGGAGCACAAGCTTTGGAATTAGACATGAGTTTGAATCTTACTAGTTTTTGTGGCTAAGCATTTATTTGCTCACCTGGTTTTCACAGTGGTAAAACAGGGTTGATAATTCTTCCCTCCTTGGTATGAGGCAGATGCTTAGCAAAGGATTTGGCACATAATCAGTTTATTTGCTAAATACAGGTCACTTGGTTTTTAAAAACTAACTACCTGGCAAGTATCACTATGGATATTGCTATTAACAGTTTGCTGTATTTCTTCTAGTCTTTAAAAGATTATTGCATGGACATTCTCTGCCCTTTTTGTTAAGTATTATACTGATGAGTGCGAGAAATGCTGTCTTCCCATACCCTCTCTAGCATTACAGATTATCTTTTAAATTTTTGTTAATAAGGGGGGGAAATATTAATGGTTCTAATCTGCATGCCTTAATTAAATATATTTTCAAATTTATTGACCTTATATTGGTTGTCTGCACATGCTATACATTTTTGTGTTTGCCGTTGAAATGTCAGGTTGTTTCTTCTTGAATGCCGTACATAATGAGTATATTCACTTTCATAGCTGTTGCAGATACATCTGATTTTGGTTTTGATGTGTTTTGGCATCTTGGATTTTTAAGTATATTTTTAATGTTTATTTTGAGTGAGAGTGCAAGGAGGAGAGGGACAAAGAAAGAGGGAGAAAGAATCCCAAGCAGGGTCCACACTGTCAGCAGAGAGCCCGATGTGGGACTTGAACCCATGAACCGCAAGACCATGACCTGAGCCAAAATCAAGAGTTAGATGCTCAACTGACTGAGTCACTCAGGCCCCCCCACTTTTAAATATATTTTTTAATGGGCATCTTGAATTTTTGACATTTATGTATTCAAATTATTTTGGAAACTAAAGAGCAAATAGAAACCTTGTCTTAAGAAGTGACACAAATTAAAACAGTAACATCAGTGTAAGAAAATAACCTAGAAAAGGATCCTAGTATTCATGTGCATAAGAACTTAACATATGATAATTGTAGGAATTATTGGTTGTTAGGGACAGGAAATATTAGTCAAGAAATGGTTTCAGGACAATTGTTTGACTTTTGAGGGGTGGGGACTATTATACTGAAATAAATTCTAGATAAAAGTCAAATATTTTTAAAAGAAATTCACACCTAGATTATAGGTGTAAAATATAGATGGATATTTACCTAGTCTTGGATGGAGATGGCCCTTCCAAGCATTAAAGCAAAGGAGAAAAAATAATGGAAGCATAAAGTAGTATATCCAAAGTAAAAAGGCACATGACAAGCTGGGGAAAATATTTGTAACCCAGTATACAGTTGACCCTTGAGCAACCCGGTTTTGAACTGCATAGGTCTACTGATATGTGGACTTTTTCCAATAAATACAGTACTGTAAATGTATATTTCTTATGATTTTCTTAAAAATTATAGCACTTTGTTTTTTCTAGCTTTATTGTAGAAATATAGTATATAATATACACACCAAAAGAAATACGTGTTAATTGACTGTGTATGTTATCAGTAAGGCTTCTAGTCAACAGTAGGCTATTGGTAGTTAAGGTTTTGGGGAGTTAAAAGTTACCCATGGATTTTCTACTGCATGGGGGTTTGTCAGCACCCTTAACTCCCATGTTGTTCAGTGAACTGTAGTTAATATCTTTAGTAGCTACATCAGTAGGAGAGATGAATATCCCAATGACAAAATGGGCATAGATGATTTCAGAAAAGAACAGATTCAGTAAACTTCTAGAATAATTTAACGTTGTAGATAATCAAAGAAATGCAAATTAAAAAAATTTTTTTTCTTTTATTACCTCATGGATTGTTAGGGATTTGTTCTTGGGGTGACACCTATATACAAATTTCTGGCTCACAACATTTGATAGCTACTAATTAATTACTTAGGACGAACTCCTGGAATTGGAACGTTTAGATCATAGACCATACATTTTTAAGGCTTAAAGATGCCTAGTTTCCTTGAGCAACATACTCAATTCTCTGTACTGTGGTTAATACTAGATATTATTTTTAAGAAGGATATTTATTTGTGCATGCATGCATGCCTTTTGATCTCTTTACCCATTTTCCCCTCCTGGCCACCTCTGGCAACCACCAGTCTATTGAGCTTGGGTTTTTATTTTGTTTTTTTTGTTTTTTGAATTCTGTGTATAAGTGAGATTATAGGGTATTTGTCTTTAACTTATTTCACTTAGCTTAATGCCCTCGGGGTCCATCCATGTTGTCACAAATGGCAAGATTCTGTTCTTTTTTATGGATGAATAGTATTCCACTGTATATGTATACTATATCTTTATCCATTCATCTAAGATGGACACTTAGATTGTTTCATATCTTGGCTATTGTAAATAATGTTGCAGTCAACCTGGGGCTGCATATATCCTTTCAAATTATTGTTTTATTTTCTTGAGATAAATACCCAGAAGTGGAACTGCTAGATCTTATGGTAGTTCTATTTTTAATTTTTTTGAGGAATCTCCACACTGTTTTCCATAGTGTCTGCACACGAAAGACATTTATTGATCACTTTGTATATTAGCAGCTGTGCAAAGGATTTTCCCCCTAGATTTGATATCTTTATTGGAGCAAATCAATGTGAACCTTGGCAATTAGTACACAGCCATTGAATTGGCAAATGCTTTCTTTTGTATTGCCAGAAGGAAAATAATAATCAGTTTGTATTATTGCATTTATTGCATTTATGCAGCAGGAACAAGATGGTAAAGATACACTTTTGTCCCTGGTGCATTCTGCAAACTATGGACCTTGATACAGCTGATAAAACAGAACATTGTGCTGGCACATTACATTGATGCCATTAGGCTGACTGAATCTTGTGAGCAGAAAACACAAGTACCTTAGATGCCTTAGGCATTTGTGTACCAGAGAGTGCCCTTTGAAGCTTGAGGGCCTCCCACATCAGGAAAGTTTCTAGGGGTCCAGAGGTCTGGGAAATGTCAAGATTTCCCTTCTAAAGTAGAGATAGATTGCTGCGCCTTGTACCATGCACCATGAAGACAGAGGAACAACGTATGAGGTTCTCTTTGGATTTTGGAAACACCATGTATCAAATATGGGCTTGGTGTTTTGATTCATTTGCTGGATAACCACTAAAGTGATAGTGAAGTCTGAATCTAGAAAAGATTCTGCAAAAGGTTCAGGCTATGATGCAAGCTGCCCTACTATGCGGACATTTTGACCTAGTAGATCCAGATGTCTGATTTAGGTGTCAGCCAAAGATGCCTCTGGCAAGCCCTGATAGGGGAAGTGCAGCTAAGATTCCTAGAATTTGGCAATGCAGTTACCTGCCAACAAGTATTCTGACATTCAGAAAAGCAGTTTCAGGCTTGCTACTGGAACTTGATAAAAACTGAATGCCTGATTATGAGATACCAAGTGACTATAGTATTCAAATGTTCATCATGAATTGGGTGTAATCTAACCCACAAAATCATAAAATTGGTTCTGCATAGCTGCAGATTAGATTTGAAGTGGTATATTTGATACTAAACTTCAGTACGTTCAGAAAGCACAAGTGAACTACATGAGTAGATGGTTTAGACTCCCATGTTATGTTTATCCTGCTTCATCACCTCTCCCTCAACCTATATGACTTCAAGGAGAGGAAAGTGCAGGCCTGGTTTATGGAAGGATTTTATGCCAAGAATTTTACATGCATTTAATCACCACAAAACTTTGAGGTAGCTCTTAATAACGCTTACTTCAGAGGGAGAAACCCCTGTTATTCCATGTTTGTTTTGGGTACTGAAGGTACCTCTAGTTTAAATCTCATGACGACATTGCTGGGTAAATAGGTGATGTTAGTTTATTTTGCAGAAGAGGATACGGAGATTCAAAGAGGTAGCTTACCAACTGTCTAATTCCAAAGCTCATACTCTTTGAAGTAGTATGCTGTGTCTCAATATTTAAACTCCTATTATGTGAAATAAGTGCTTTATGTATGTTGCAAACATTTGAGCTTCACATTACCAAGGTAGTTATTAGGTGTGTTTCCCTGGTAAGAAAACTGGCTGAGAGATTGGAGTAGCTCATGATCAAACAGCTTAGTAAACATCAAGCTAAGAACTGAACCCAGGTTTGTTTGGTTGCAAATCTAGGCCCATTTTCAGGATGCCATGCAAGTGTAGTCATTTCCAGCTGCCATCCATAATAGAAGACTTCTATGTCCCATTCCCTGTCCTTCCTCCTCTGCTTTAAGAAACTTTACTATAAACTGTCAATCCACACCTTGTTACCTGACAAACAGGCCTTTCATCAGTTAAAGAGAGCAGGAATGTATGGCAATGGGAGCCCTATAAGAATGAAGTCCCGGTGTTCAGAAGCTCTTGGCCCTCCTACAGTTAAGAGGATTTAATAGTTGTAGGAAAATATAGCCAATCTTCACCTTTAACTGTGAATTCACTAGGGCTGTTCAGTGTTCCTCTGATTTCAAGATTTCTTATCAGGTATTCTAGTTAACTTTCAGACTGTGGTACAGATTCCTTCATTTTTTTTTTTTATGTCTAGCTTGTTTCCTTTATTTCTATTGTACAAGTTTATCCAAGTTAAAATGCACAGATGGGGGCACCTAGGTGGCTCAGTCAGTTAAGCGTCTGACTTCAGTTCAGGTCATGATCTCATGGGCTGTGAGTTTGAGCCCCATGTCATGCTCTGTGCTGACAGCTCAGAGCCTGGAGCCTGCTTCAGATTCTGTCTTCCTTTCTCTCTGCCCCTCCCCCACTCATGCTCTGTATCTCTCAAAAAAAAATAAACATTAAAAAAATGAAAATGAACAGATGGATGGTTTTATTACAAGATTTCCATTTAATCCCAAGTGACTGTCTGGCAAATTTCCAGTTTTCTAAATTGCTGAGTGTGTTGGCTTAAAGATTCCTTTACTCCAAAAAACCTTTTGTGAATACCTGTTTTTCTCAGCCTGCAGACTGCAGAGCCTTAATAGACAAACTCAAAGTTTGTAATGATGAGCAACTACTCTTGGAACTGCAGCAAATCAAAACATGGAACATTGGAAAGGTATGTGAACCCACACTCCCAAAAGGCAGGGCTCCCTGGACTAGTACATCATTTTGTATGTTCTGATATGGAAAGAGAAACCACAATGAGGTAGCATCATTCATCAATTAGTATCTGGTAAGCTGTATGTCTACAGTTATAAGCTGTATTATCTACTAAGCTGTATGTCTAGTATAGCTCTAGGTCAGTAGCTTTTAGCTTATGAATAGTTACCAAGGAAATTTTGAAAGAAAATATGAAAGGAAAAGTTTGCTAGCTGAGGGTGAGGAACATTTACACGGGTGATGATAAAGAATCTCAACCACAGAATTCCTTTAGTTTGACTGACAGTAGGAGTTTGAGATAGTTAAAAGAATCTTCTTTAGATAACTCTAAAAGTGAACATTTTTGATAAAATGGATTCTGGCAGGGACAGTCATTGTTTTGTAGACCTCAGAAGGTAGCCAGAATTCTCCCTTTAAAGACCTAGTTAGGGTGTCTGCTGGTGTTTGTACATAATGTACTTTGATGGATATAACAATGATTACAGGTTTATGTGGCTCAGAGTATGATCTTTGTCATATGGATTTCTGTACTGGTGGGGGGATTGAAGAGAAGCAAAGGTGGGAAGTGAACTTGTCTAGGTGTCCTGCTCAGCAATCCATTGTAGCAAAGTACCCACATAGTACTTCGACCTTATTCTTACATGTTCCTCTTTCTCTTCCTCTCTCCAGTGTGAGTTATATCACTGGGTGGATCTGTTGGACCGCTTTGATGGAATTCTGGCAGATGCTGGACAAACAGTGGAGAATATGTCATGGATGCTCGTGTGTGATAGGCCAGAGAGAGAACAACTAAAAATGCTTCTCTTGGCTGTGTTGAACTTCACTGCCTTGCTCATTGAGTACAGCTTTTCCCGGCATCTGTACAGTTCCATAGAGGTATGAGAGGTTCAAGCCTATGTGATCTGTTCTTAACTAGAATCGCTCATATCTAGAAATAAATTGCTATTTCTCTCTGATAATTCTTTCCTTTTCATTTTGGAGCTCTGTGGAGTTTTCAGTGTCAAAGACAATGATAAGATTGAGAATGTAATACATATATTGAAGTATTCCTGGGAATTTGTGGGAATTTATCTTTGTTCCGCATTCATTATTAAAGCAGCCCCAAACCACTTAAACTATTGGAAATAGTTTGATTTCCTTGACACATTACTCATTGCTTAAGTGCCCTGTTGTTAGTGTTAATTTTTCTAATTCTTTGGTAAACAGAATTGAAAGGAAATGGTTTGGGAAAAGAAGTGGAATAACTGAACTAAAGTATAGCACCCAGAGTTTTAAGTGAGGAACAGATAAGCAGTCTGTTAAAGATAAAATATATTAGTTGCAAAAGGAAGACCATGGCCTTCAGGATTATCAGCAACCAGAAATACCTAGGTTTATTGCCATCTGAATGACATACTGATTTTAACACTGACTAGATGCTTAAATATATTGATAGACTTCGATTTTATTAAAAAATCAAAGCAGTCACTCTTGGGTTAATGTTACATACACTGTACTGTAACAGTCATAAGTGCCACCAGCTGTTGTTTTTTTGTTTTTGTTCTTTAATTTTTTTTAATGTTTACTTTTGACAGAGAGACAGAGCATGAGCAGGGGAGGGGCAGAGAGAGAGGGAGACACAGAATCCGAAGCAGGCTCCAGGCTCTGAGCTGTCAGCACAGAGCCCGATGCAGGGCTCAAACCCACGAACTGCAAGATCATGACCTGAGCTAAAGTCGGACACAACCGACTGAGCCACCCAGGCGCCCCATCACCAGCTGTTGTTGATATCTTTAGCTTCCATATGGAGAACCCTACATTTTAATTTATTCTATATCTCAAAGAATACAGGAGCATAAAATTATCTTTCTTTCACAGTTCTTTTAGTCTAGCTGGAGACTTAATGTTCTTGAGTTCCACTATGTATTAAAATATCACATGTGTCTCTTTTGTAATTTCTTTTTCTTGTGGGGACACCTGTGCAGTTTTGAGCTGCTGCTCATGTGTTTTTGTTTTCGTTTTATTTTTATTGGACTTTGTGGCTTGCTGCCAGATTATAAGTTGCTTGGGAACGAGGTTGCATGTTGTAGGTGCTCAAATATTTATAAATTTTTTTGTATTGTTAAACTTCTTAATAGCTTTGTATATATTGACAAATCTATTACTACATTGGTATTTTAAGTTTTCAAGGCCTAGTGTGCCTAATACCATGAACTTGCCCTTTTTTTTCCCTGTAGCATTTGACAACTTTATTGGCTTCCTCTGATATGCAAGTGGTGCTGGCAGTCCTTAATCTTCTGTATGTATTTAGCAAAAGATCAAACTATATCACACGTCTTGGATCTGACAAGAGAACCCCACTGCTAACCCGGCTGCAACACTTGGCAGAGGTGAGTCATGGGTAAAGAGTGGAAGGGCACAAAACTGGACCATATAGTTCCTTTCCACAGGTGTTTTTTGCATTGTCAAAATGGATAGTAATCCCTAAGTTTACTGGCCTAATTAAATGGAATTATGGGGGCCCCATTAGCAAAGTTCCCCCTAAACCTAAGAAGTATTCTCAATTGTTATGAAGTAATCGTGAGAGATTGCATGAATCTCTACTCACAAAGTAGAATCTCCCTTTTTTCAAAAATGACAACTTCGTTTCTGGAAAGTTCAGAATCAGATTCTACTCACGAGGGAGGTATAGTGCAATGAAAGATCTGGATTGGAGTCTTGTCTTGTCCCTGCTTATTAGCTCTGATACCAGTTTTTTCATTTGGGAATTTAGTATATCTACCTTCAGAGTAGTTTCAGAATAAAATACAAGGTATTTTGCGCTGTGCTCAGTAATTGGCTTGTGATGGTAGTAATTGTAATTGAAGGCAAAAAGAACTCTCATGTAAAAGTTCAACTCAACCAAACTATTGTCCAATGTTTCTAGACAAAAGGATGATACGTACTTAGGTTTGAGAGAGGTAGCCATTGCTAGAACGTTTTGTTAGAAGAAATTGGTAAGTCTGACTTTTTAAAAGCCAATTGAATGGTTAACTCAAATAATGTAACTCAAGTTTCAGGCTATTTTTAGGTACATGATTCCTTAAAAATCATTTTTGTAGGGTAGTGAATGCAACATGTATTGTGAAAATTCTAGGACATATAGAAAAGTGTAAAGAGAATATTAATCACCTGTTTATAACTTACCCAGATGCAGCTTCCTTCAAAATTTGAGCATATTTTCTTCTTACATTTTGCAAATATGCATATAGAGACATGCAACCTGTTTTCTTTAACATAAGTAATTTTCTCATGTTATTAAAAAAATGTAAGACAGTTCAACATTGGCTACCCAAATAACAGTAAAAGGGAAAAGAAACCATATCTCAAGTAGATGATGCTTCAAAAGCATTTGATAAAATTCAGCACATTAATAAAAACTAATATAAACTCTTAGAAATAGGAAAACAAACTTTAAATTTATGAATCATCTACCAGAAGTCATAATGGGAAAGCTGAAGCATTTCCATTGAATTCTAAAGTCAGACAAGATGCTACCTACTACTTTTGCCACTGGAATTTGTAGTAGAGGTCCTAACAAATACAAGAGAAAAGAAATGAATGATACATACTAAAAGAGAAAACTTGTTACTATATGAAGGTGATAGGTTTGAGGCTTTTGGGTTTTTTGGGGAGATAGCATAAAATTACTAGAACTAATAAAAGTACAGTGAGACAACCAAGTCAACAGTCAGTGTATAGAAACAAATATCTCCTCTGTACAGTAGTAATAAACAACTAGATGATTAGAATAAAGACCTCATTCACAGGATCAACAAGTATAGTTAAACCGTATTGGGCAAAACCATACATTTAAGAGAAGATAATGTAGAAGGTTATATTGTGATATACTGGTAGGGAAGGAACTCTTAAAAACTCTAAAGCGTAAATCTTACTGTAAAAATTTGAATTTTATAATACAAAATTAAGACTTCCTTTTCAATGGAAAACATCATAATTCACTGCTGTGCTAGCACTTAACTGGAATGTAAATCAGCACACTGCTTCCTTGAATGAGAAAAACACCAGTTGACCTAAACAGTGCACCTCCTGATGTGGCTAACAACATTCTGGTGCCAATTCATTTTGTCATGGACCAATACCACATTCAAACAGTTGGTGGAATAACAGCTGGTCTGTGGACAATATTAAGCAGCACTGCCAAAGATAAAACTTAGTAGTGATCGATTGAGTGTTTAGCCATGTTTTAAAACTGTCAAGGGACTGTTTTATAACTGTAGTATATTTAAGGAACTCCTCCAAATTAACGTGGATAAACAAAAGTATGGATAGATAATTCACAGACCAGAAAACTCAGCACATTAATAGTTGCTCCAGACTCATTAGTAATTAGAGAAATACAACTAAAGCAAGATACAGCCTTTTAAACTGTCAGATCAGCAAAAATTAGAAAACTGTGTAATGGTAAGTGCTAATAGGCATGTGAGGCTATAGGAACCCTTGACTGGTACTCCTGGTATATATCCCAAAGATATCACATTATTCCATCAGGTAACATGTGGGAGAATATTGCATCACTGTGGCAGTAGATTGGATAAGCAAAATGGAGTTTATGCATATTATGGACTGTGTAGCAGTTAGAAGCAGGGGACCAAATAATGCACGTAGCAACATCAGTAGCTTTTGAAAATAATGTTGAGTGAGAGGGAGTTAAAAATGTTTATTGGTAGTACCATTTCTGAAACTTAAAGATGTGCACCCAAAGCAACACAGTTTTGAAAAAACAAATTAAAGGATATAGGAAGTGGTGAAAAGTGTTGTCTTTGGCAAGGAAAATGTGTATGGGCAGTAATTGGATGGACAGATGGTATATATAAATAAGTAAAAGAAAATAAACCTAACCAGCAGTATTTAAGATCTGTTAGAACAAAACCCTTACTTACAGATTTAAAAAATGATCTAAATTTGTTAGCAAAGACAGATGATGCCATTTTTTGTATGAGAAGACTCAATACAGTAGAAGCCCTCTTAGATCAAATTAGAGTTAATAGTTGGTAGGTTAATTATTGTTAAAATGTTGTTAAAGCAGAACTTTTTTTAAGTTTATTTATTTTGAGAGAAAACGTGCATGCCACACGAGCAGGGGAGTGGCAGGAAAAGAGAGAATCCCAAGTGAGCTCTGCACCAGTAGCATGGTTTGTAAAGGAACTTGAATACAGAATTAGAAATTTCTATAATTTACCCCTGAATCTTTTTCCCCTAACTTGACACTATTTTTATTTTTTTTTTTATTTTATTTTTTTTAATGTTTATTTATTTTTGAGAGACAGCACAAGCAGAGGAGGTGGGCAGAGAGAGAGGTAGACACAGTACAAAGTAGGCTCCAGGCTCCGAGCTGTCAGCACAGAGCCCAACGCAGGGCGTAAACCCACAAACTGCAAGATCATGACCTGAAGTCAGACACTCAACTGAGTCACCCAGGCGCCCTGACACTACTTTTAGCATCTTGCCTTTTAGTCTTTGCCAAATATTCAGATTAGTTTTTATTTTAAAAAGATAGTTCCTTTTTCAGTTTAAATCATTGTTTTATATGGTATTTATATATATTTTTTTGAGAGAGAGCATGCACATGTGCATGAGTGGGGGAGGGGCACAGAAAGAGAGAGAATCTTAAGCAGGCTCCATGCTCAGTGCAAAGCCCAACATGGGGTTCCATCTCATGACTGTGAGATCATGACCTGAGCCAAAATCAAGAGTCACATGCTTAACTGACTGAGCCACCCAGGTGGCCTTGTATAGTACTTTAACATACTTCTATATTCAGGTTCCTTTACAAACTAAAATCTTGACACCATTAATTGCTCTACAGACAGCTGACATAAATGAGTTTGAAGACCAACACCTGGCTTGGTACACTTACCGATAACTGGTGGGAGCAAAAGAGTGACTGCAGCAAGATTGCATTAGTCAATATATTTTACAGAAGGCATGGAGAATACAGTTAATCTGTCAAATTGGTTAAGTAGAGGCCCTGTTAATAGCATTTACTGGAAAGCAGAAGGCACAAAAATATCTAAGAAAATACTGATAAAGAATCAGGGTCAGTTGCTGTAACAGATAACAAAATATAAAGCCATAGTAGTTTTAATTTTTTTAATTGGCATAGAAATAGACATCTGCAGAATAAAATAGTAAGCCTCATTTATAAAGAAAAGTGGTACAGTTGGCTGTTTGAGGGAAAAATGTGTTGTAGGTCGTTTCTTCACCCTATTCACATAAATCCTAGAAACATATTTAGGAGTAAATATAGGCAACTCTTGAACATCTTTCATGAGGAAGGATTTCCTAAGTCAAGAAACCTATAAGCCCTTTTTTAAAGTTGACAGATTTTATGTGAAAATATTAAAACTTGTGTATAAGAATTAAAAGGCAGATGACTTCTTAAGCTGGGGAAAAAATTTGTACTGTGTACAACAAAGGAATAATGTTATATAAATAGCATCTGTAAATTATTAAAAATGTAATAAGTAATCCAGTAGAAAAACATGCAAAAGTATATGAACAGACAGTTCACAGAGGAATATTAAATATTTTTAAAGAATTGGTCAAGAAAACATGAAAAGTTTACACTAGGAATAATGGGGAAATGCATATTACGTGAGGTCATTTTTAACCACTAGATTGGCAATAGTATTAGTATTGACTAGGTTGTAGGGAAACAGTACTTACAGGTACATATAAACTATTAGTGTCAAAATGTCCTTTTGTAGGGTTTGGCCACATCTTTCATTTAAAAATGTATACATTTTAGGGGTGCCTGGGTGTCCCAGTTAGTTGAGCGTCCGACTCTTGATTTCAGCTCAGGTCATGATGCTAGGATTGTAGGATTGAGCTCTCTATTGGTCTCCACTCTGAGTGTGGAGCTTGCTTAAGATTCTTTGTCTCTCTCTAAGAAAATAAAAATGTATATATTTTATTTCATCCAATAGTTCTATTTTAAAGAAATGTTAGAAACATATTCAGATGTGTGCAAAAGTTATATTGAAGTATTCTTATTGCACCATTGTTTGAGAAAAATTTTTGAAATGTCATAATTAACATGGCATCTAAAACTCCTCAATGAAAGGATCTCTTAGCAAGAAAACTTAGTTGAAGATCCCGTCTATGGTTTTTTAAAAGTCCAAAAGTAAACTGTATTAGTAAAGTCCAGAAAGTTACATATCTAATTGTAAGCTCTGAAAGGGAATTGGGGGGAACGATGGTGGGTGAGTTTCACTTTTTATATTCTCTACTTTGAATGTTTTATAGCCATTGTGTATTATGTATTTTATAATTGAGAATTTGTAATGACTTTGTAGATCTATTTTTAATGGCTATTATATTCCATTGTGCTATAGTTGTTAACCTGACTTAGTACCTATTATATGTAATCCTCTTAATACTCTGAAGCTACGAATTCTTATCCTCATTTTACAGATGAAGAGTATGAGGTGTTAAGCAAGGTGAAATGATTGCTTATAATTCCCACAACCAGGCATTGATGGAACTGGAGTTTGAAACCTGATCTATTTGCTTATATGTGCCATCCCCTTTCCAAAAGCTATACCATGTCGAATGGTTTTCAGATTTCAGAACAAGCTTTACATTTAAAGACGGAAGAACATTCTAGTTAATTTGGTATTTTGTGTAGAGCCATAACACACCTACCAGAATTAATATCTTGCCAGATATTAATTTAGAAAGTAAAAATTAAGATGTATACTGTACTCTTACATGGCACGCATATGCAAAGTGTGGAAGTGTAGGATTTTCTTTCTTTTTTTTTTTTTTTTTTTTTGCTGTTGTTTTTGGATAGTTCAGGATTATCAGGTTCATTTCTTCCCTTGGACCATTCTATTACCAGGAAGGATTGCTTAAATGATTGCTATTACAGTATTCTCCCCGCCTCCTCACCTTATCCATGGAGGATATATTCCAAGACTTGCACTGGATGCCTGAAACTGCAGACAGTACTGACCCCATATATACTGTTTTTTTTTTCCTGTACATACCTATGATAAAGCTTAGTTTATAAATTAGGCACAGTAAGAGATTAACAATAACTAATAATAAAATAGAATAATTACAAGAATATACTGTAATAAAAGTTACATGAATATGGTTTCTCTGAAAATAACTTACTGTACTGTATTCAGTCTTCATCTTGTCATGATATGAGATGATAAAATGCCTATGTGATGAGATGAAGTGAGGTGAATGACTAGGCAATGTGACATAGTCATCATAATGTAGCCTTAGGCTACTGTTGACTATCTGACAGTACCTCAGAAGAAGGATCATCTTTCAGATTGCTCTTGTCTGTGGGTACCCAAAACCATGGAGAATGAAACTGCAGATACTGGGGGACTGCTGTATGTTCTTTTGTGTTTTGGACTCCTTTTACCTTTGACAGATATGCTTCCTTTTTCCTCTGAATTGGGATAACATAGAGACTGTAGATTGAAGGCTGATTTTTAAGTCCCAAGCAATTCAGAATCTTGATGGGTGCAATACATTGCAGCTTTTGTTAATATAAGTGTGTGATGCTTTGTTATTACAAATAAGAGAATCTTTCAGGTTTTTGAGGGGTTAGACATAGTAGGCTAGGTGTTAAGTAATAATAACTATCATTACTTACACTCCCTATTAAAATTTTAAAACTTCATTTTTCTCAAATGTAAAATTCTCTAAAAATGTAACTTGTTGACATGGTTTGCTTTCTCCTACATCTTCCTTTTGAAATGTAACAGTTTTTGTAACAGTGGTCTTCATAGACATTTTGGTTCATGTCTCTTCAGTTTTTAGACTGCTTTTTGAATCAATTCTTTTGTTATCCACGCCTGTGCAACAAATACATGTATTCACTTGCATGTGGTTAAGAACCTGGATTTAGAGGACCTAGAGCTCTTAACAGATCAAATTAATCTCAGTTTATAGATCTGTAAATTGGGGATTATGATCATCTACCTCCTAGATTTCAGGTATAAACTAACACGTCATGAAACATTTAGGTTTAATGCTTATCATGTTGCAAGTACGTAATGGAAGCCATTTTTGAAGATGGTTGTCAGCACATAACTACATGATATTCCCTTTTATATTTGCTTTCTTTTAAGACTATATTGGGGCGCCTGGGTGGCTTGGTCGGTTAAGCGTCCGACTTCGGCTCAGGTCATGATCTCACGGTCCCTGAGTTCAAGCCCTGCGTCGGGCTCTGTGCTGACAGCTCAGAGCCTGGAGCCTGTTTCAGATTCTGTGTCTCCCTCTCTCTCTGCTCCTCCCCTGTTCATGCTCTGTCTCTCTCTGTCTCAAAAAATAAATAAATGTTAAAAAAAAATTAAGACTATATACACATTATTTTGCACAAACATATACATACTGTCACACAGTTTTTTTGGTGCATTCTTCTTTCTCTTGGGTCATCTTCCTACAGTCTTCCTACAATCCTGTATGTATTTTATCGTCATATTATATTGACACATTGGGGGTATTTTTTTAATATGAAATTTATTATCAAATTGGTTTCTATACAACACCCAGTGCTCATCCCAAAAGGTGCCCTCCTCAATACCTATCACCCACCCTCCCCTCCCTCCCACCCCCCATCAACCCTCAGTTCTCAGTTTTTAAGAGTCTCTTATGCTTTGGCTCTCTCCCTCTCTAACCTCATAGAGGGTATTTTTAAGGGTACTTTTGTCATTGAATTACAAAGGCAGGACAATTTTGCATCTAAATTTTCTTATTTAATATTTTGTTAAAATTCACTAAATCGCTGTATAGCTATGTCATTCTTTTAAAGGTTACACAGTATTCCATAGTTTGTATGTTCTGTAATTTATACAACTATTTCCCTATTAATGCATATTCTTTTTTTTTTTTCCTGTTAACAGTGATTGGTACATTAAGCAATCTTGTACTTTTACCCTTACTTACTGATAGTTTTGATTCTGTGAAAGAGTCCCAGTAATAATCCGTGTTACTTTAATTGGCCCTTACTTTATGAGTAGTGAATTTGAGCATCTTTTTTGGGCTATTAGGATTTGCTCTTGTGAATTGTCTGTTCGTTTGCCTATTTTTTTCTTAGTTTAGTGTTTTTCTGCTATAAAAGCTCTGTTGGAGATAATAGCCCTTTGTCATCTGTTAATTTTTTTCCAAATCTTCATGTTGTTTTGTTTATTGTGTTTATGTACATACTTGTTTTCAGAAATGGTTCAGAAAAAGTGTGGAATGGCTTTTAGGAAAAGTGTTGAATATCATGTTTTGGTCTTTATGAAAAATGACTGTGTATGTGGTATCTTTTCTCATGATAGGTTTTTAGTGACTCAGTTATTCCAATGATGTGGGCCAGTTGTAAATATGAACAGTGGCTAGTGAACTGCAAATGTAGGGTAAGTTCTCCAAGAAGGCTTATTGAATTGTTAAAAGCCAGTTGGTTTGGTGAAGGTCTAGTACACTGGTTCTCAAACTTGACCATGTATCAGAGTCACTTTATTAAAACATAGATTGGTTTCCATCCCCTGCTCACACTCCTTTACCTCTTTCCGCCTCCAGTTTTTGATTCAGTAGACCTAGGACAGGGCCCGGTAGTGTGCATTGTTAACAAATTTCTAGGTGATACTAAGGCTGCTGATCCAGGGACCACACTTTGAAAACCACTGGTCTAGTCTGTCCTATTGAGTAAAGCTACAAAATCTTACTGAATTCTTACAGTTTCATCTCAAAGAACATGAAGCTTTTTTTTTTTTTTAATTTTTTTTTTTTTTAACATTTATTTATTTTTGAGACAGAGACAGAGCATGAACAGGGGAGGGTCAGAGAGAGGGAGACACAGAATCTGAAACAGGCTCCAGGCTCTGAGCTGTCAGCACAGAGCCTGACGTGGGGCTCGAACTCACGGACCGCGTGATCATGACCTGAGCCAAAGTCGGCCGCTTAACCGACTGAGCCACCCAGGCGCCCCATCAAGCTTTTTCCTAATGTCTGAATACTTACCCTTTAGCAAATCCCATCTAGTGATGTGGTGTCAAATATGCCTTTATGGCATGGTTGATACAATAGTTATTTATTGGGTGTCTGCTTAATTGCTAGGATCATATGGTAACACTATAGGATAGATGAGGATAATGACATTCAGAAGTTATATTATTTTCGGGAAAAGCCTATAGGCTCTTAGTCCCTGATAAAGTGTGAAATGCATTATTTGCTGTTACTGTCTTAGGTGTTTGGGGTTGTTATAGCATGGTTTTTATTCCAAACCTGGGTGTCAGCCTGAGACCTGGCTCTTGAATCCACACCCAGACCTTCCAGTTGACACCATTCAAGAAGTATATAACCAGCCCTGTGCTGGATAAAACATGTTCTGTTCTTTATAAAGGTCACATAGTAGTTGAAAAAGCAGATATATGTGTATAATAAAAAGGACAAAGAACTAGTTGCTCTGAGTAGTACTAATAAGTACCCTAGAATTTCAAACATTCCATAGATTTACCTTGTTGGCTGCAAAAGAAACTTCCTCATAATAAAAATATATGCTTGGTATTTTTAAAAAATTCAGAAATCTACAGAAGATAATTTATCATGATCATGTATCCTTAGTATTTTGATAGATTTTCTTGGACTTTATTTTATACATATTTCTTTACATAGCTGCACACATGGTATATATAATTTTATAACTTCATTTAATATACTAGCATTGGTGTTTTCCCTTGTTAATTTTGCATAGTTTTGTAAGAAATGTTTCTTTGTGTTTAATATAATGGTAATATGAATGTCACATTATCACAGACTTTCATGAATCAGATTTGACTTGGCACATGGTCTTTTAAGGATTCCAGCTTATTAGGGCAAGTCATTGGTGCTTGATTTTTATTAATTACAAAACATGGGAAGAAAGATTCTGTGATGACATGAATAGTGGAAGTAATGCTAAAACAATTGTGACAACAGAAGAAACAAAAGGAAAATAATTACGAAGGTGTACAGCTTTTCAAGCTTATTCTGCCTTGCAAATTCAGATCCTTGGCTTGAATCTCAGTCTCTTCTATGTGGTATCAAATGAAGATGTATTAAAAAGTTGAGTGTCGAAAGTATGAAGGTAAAAGCATTGAGAGAAAGTATAACTCCATGTTCTTTTGTTGTTTGGGTGGGCAAGATCTTTTTGGGATGAAACTAATACCATCAGAGAAAAAATTGATATTAAGGTACGGTTTTATATCTTCTGTAAATGAATACTTTAAATACTGTGAAGTTATGCCATCATACGATTCTCTCTGTTTACATAACATTGCTCTTATTTGGGTTATTTTCAATATTTTTCTACTGTAAATAATGCCACAGTGAATATCTTTAATGCATCAGTATGTGGTAACAGATGCTTTTATTAAGTTCTTAATGTTGGACCTTCTAATTTACACATTCTTGTCTCATTTAATCTTGAGAAAGATGCTACAAGCATCATTTTCTCAATTCTTTTGAACAGAAATGGTTCATTTTTTTACTGTATATTTTAATGTTTATTTTTGAGGGGGGGGGCAGAGAGAGAGGGAGACAGAGGATCTGAAGTGGGCTCTGAGCTGACAGCAGAGAGGCTGATGCAGGACTCAAACTCAAACTGCAAGATCACGACCTCAGCCAAAGTCAGACGCTCAACCAACTGAACCACCCAGGCGTGCTGCATCATTTTCTCAATTTTATACATAGATTGAGGTAAAGATCAGAAAAATCTAGTAACTTGTTCTGACTGTCGAAGATGAACATCATAATAGCCAGCTGCCTTAAATCTTTCCCTTTTCACTGGTTCCTGCTATCTATATGTACCTTTGAAAAAGAAAGCAAGAGAAAGCAAGAACTTCTATTTTCTGGGGGGTAGGGGGGTCAGTCTAGCTAAAGGAATGTCTATTTTTGTTGATTTTTTTTTTCAAAGAACCAAATTTGGTTTACTTATATTTTCTGTTTCATTTATCTCTGCTCTAAGTTTTACTATTCTTTCTGTTTGCTTTGGGTCTAGTTCACTCTTTTTTTCCCTAGTTCCTTAAGGTGAAAGGTTAGTGATTTTAGATTTTTTTTTTAATGTAGGCAATTATAGCTGTGAATTTCCTTGTAAGCACTGCTTTCAGTGTATCCTGTAAGTTTTAGTATGTCATGTTTTTATTTTCATTCATTTTAGGGAATTTTCTAATTTCTTTCCATTGTTCTGGAGAAGATACCTTTATATGATTTTATTCTTTCTAAATTTCTTGAAGTTAGTTTTGTGGTCTATCTGGGAGAATGTTTTACTTGTACGTCAGAAGAAATGTGTGTTCTGTTGGGTGGATTACTATATCTGTTAGGTCTAGTTCGTCTTCTATTTCCTTGTTTATCTTTTGTCTAGTTATAAATGTTTGCCTTGTGGGTTAGACTAACATCTTGATTTTTGAGAAGTTAGTTTGAATTAATACCAACTTAGTTTTTGGGAGCCTGGGTGGTTCAGTCAGTTGAGCGTCTCTTGGTTTCGGCTCAGGTTATGATCTCACTGTCTGAGAGATCGAGCCCAGTGTTGACAGCTTGGAACCTGCTTGGGATTCTCTGTCTCCCGCTCTCTCTGCCCCTTCCCCACTTGCACTCTTTCCCTCAAAATAAACATTTTTTTAAATACTTAGTTTTAATAGCACACAAAAACTTTGCTCCTGTGTAGCTGTTTCCTCCACTTTGTATTGTTGTTGCCACAAATTCCATCCATACGTTGTGTGCCTATCAACATAAATGTATAATTACTCTTTTATATAGTTGTCTTTTCAAGCACACAAAACAAGAGGAGTTACAAAACTAAAAATACATCAGTGCTTTTATAATTTACCTATGTAGTTACCTTACTGGTGTCTTTTATTTCTTCATATAGAGTCAAGTTACTGTCTTACGCCCTTTCATTTCAACCTGAAGGACTCCAATTAGCATTTCTTGAATCACGTGTGCCAGCAACAAGCTCCCTCAGCTTTTATCTGGGAATGTCTTAATTTCTCCTACATTTTTGAAGGATAATTGTGCCAGGTCCAGAATTCTTGACTGGCAGTTCTTCTCTTCTAGGACTTTGACTATGTCTTCCCACTGTACTCTGACATCCGTGGTTTCTGATGAAGAATTAGCTATTGATCTTATTGAGGATGCCTGGTACTTGACAAGTCCTTATTCTCTTGAATTGGGATTTATAGGTCAAGTCTTTGGTCAAATATGATATGATTTTGGCCATTATTTCTTTAATTTCTCTGCTCCTCTTTCTCCTTTCATTCTGGGACTCTCATTATGCATATGTTGGTACACTTGATGGAGTCCCCACATAACTCTTAGACTATACTTTTAATTTTCTTTCTTCTCTTTCAACTGGGTAATGCAATTGACCTAGCTTCAGATTTATTCTTTTTTTTCACTTTCCAGAATTTATTTTTCAAATCTATTTGTCTCAGAATTTTTACAAAAGTAATACATGTTTAGTGTTAAAAATTAAGAAAACACAGAAAATTGTAAGGAAGAAAATAACAAATAATCCTCAGTCACCATCATGTAGAAAAAATAACTGATAACGTTGTTTCATATGCTGCTTTTCCCCCACATAACCCATGGTATTTTCCCACACGAATTAAATATTCTTTGAAAATGTAATTTTTAAAATAGAACTACCATATGATCCAGTAATCACACTATTGGGTATTTATTGAAAGAATATGAAAACACTTAATTTGAAAGGATATATATACACCTTTATGCTTATTGTAGCATTATTTACAATAGCCTAATGATGGAAGTAGCATGTGTCCATCAATAGATGAATAAATAAAGGTGTGTGTGTGTGTGTGTGTGTGTGTGTGTGTGTGTGTCTAATGGAATAATACTCAGCCATAAAAAAATGAAATCTTGCCATTTGCAACAACATGGTTGGAGCTAGAGCATATAATGCTAAGTGAAGTAAATCAGAGAAAGACAAATACCATATGATTTCACTCATTTGGAATTTAAGAAACAAAACAGACGAGCAAAGGGAAAACCAAAGAACAGATGGTTGCTGGGGCGGGGGCGAAGGGATGGATGAAATAGCTGAAGGACTCCTTGATGAGCACAGAGTAATATATGGAATTATTGAATCTGTATTGTGTACTTGAAAGTAATTTAACAATTATGTTAACTATACTAGAAGTAAAATAAAAATGCATAAATAAAATATGTGTTGGCTTAAAGATTAAAAAAATAATAAAGTTAATTTCATTTCAGTATTTGGACATTAGTCTTGGCTTCTAAACTGCCCTCCTTGTCCTCTTGAGTTTTCCATAACTGCCCTTCTATGTCTGCTTGGCCGGTACCTCCTCCTGTGCTCAGCCTCTGTCACCTGCTGTAGTTACCATTCCTTTTTTGTGATGAGAACATTTAATATTTACTCTCAGCAACTGACAGGTATATTGTCAACTATATTGACAAGTATATTGTCGGTATTGTTAACTATAGTTACCATGCTGTACATTAGATCCCCAGATCTTCTTATCATATATAACTGGAAGTTTATACTCTTTGACCAACATCTTCCCATTTGCCCCAAGCCCCAGCCCCTGGCAACTACCATTCTGTTTCTAGGAGTTCAGCTTTTTTAGATTCCACATATAAGTGATAGGATACAGTAATTATCTTTCTCTGTCTTATTTCAATTACTAAAATACCCTCAAGGTCCATCCATGTTGTCACAAAAGGCAGGATTTCCTTCTTTCTCCTGGCTGAATATTAGTCCTGTGTGTGTGTGACATCTTTATCCATTCATCCATAGATGAACACTTAGTTTGTTACCATAGGTTGGCTGGTGTGAATGTTGCAGTTAATATGAGAGGGAAGATATCTTTGATGTCCTAATACCATTTCTTTTGGATATATGCCCAGAATTGGGATTGCTGGATCATATAGTAGTTCTATTTTTAATTTTTTGAGGATAGCATTTCACTAGGAACTGTACCAACAGTGCATGAGGGTCTCCTTTTCTCCAAATCTTAGCCAATACTTATTTCTTAACTGTATTTTGATTCTAACAGGTATGAAGCAGTGTCCTCATTGTGGTTGTGATTTGCATTTCCCTGATGATTAGCAGTATTGAGCACCATTTCAAATACCTGTTGGCCATTTGTATGTCTTCTTTGGGAAAATGTCTATTTAACTCCTGTGCCCATTTTAAAATCTTTTTTGTGTGTGTTACTGAGTTGTATGAATTATTTTAGTGTTGTGTCACTTCATTTTGCTTTTGTTGCTTATGCTTTTTGGTATCCTATCCCAAAAAACTAATAATTATTACCAAGACCAGTGTCAAGGAGCTTTTCCTCTATGTTTTCTTTTTTTTTCTATTTTTTTTTTTTTTTTACATTTTGTTTATTTTTGATATACAGAGAGAGAGAGACAGAGCACAAGGGGGGGAGGGGCAAAGAGAGAGGGAGACACAGAATCTGAACCAGGCTCCAGGCTCTGAGCTGTCCGCACAGAGCCCGATGTGGGGCTCAAACTCACAAACGGTGAGATCATGACCTGAGCTGACGTCAGATGCCTAACTGACTGAGCCACCCAGGCGCCCCTCCTGTATGTTTTCTTTTAGGAGTTTCATGGTTTCAGGTCTCATGTTGAAGTCTTTAATCCATTTCAAGTTCATTTTTTTGAGTGGTATAAGAAAGGAATCTATTTTCTTTTTTCTGCATTTTGTTAACCCAGTTTTCCCAGCACCACTTATCAAAGAGTCTATTTTTTCCCCATTGATTATTCTTGGCTCCCTTTCAAATATTAGTTGACCATATATGTGAGGGTTTATTTCTGGGCTCTTGATTCTGTTCTGTTGGTGTATTTGTCTGTGTTTATGTCAATACCATACTGGGTTTTCTTTATTGCTACAGCTTTGTAATAATGTTTGAAATCAGGAAGTGTGATACCTCTAGCTTTACAGTTCTTTCTTATGATTGCTTTAGCTATTTGGGATCTTTTGTGGTTCCATATAAATTTGAGGATTTTTTTTCTATTTCTCTGAAAAATGTCATTGGACTTTTGATAGCAATTACATTGAATCTACAGGTGGCTTTGGATTGTATGGATGTTTTTTTTTTTTTCAGTTATTTTTTTAGTGTTTATTTTTTTTTCCAATATATGAAATTTATTGTCAAATTGGTTTCCATACAACACCCAGTGCTCATCCCAAAAGGTGCCCTCCTCAATACCCATCCCCCACCCTCCCCTCCCTCCCACCCCCCATCAACCCTCAGTTTGTTCTCAGTTGTTTTTTTTTTTTAATTTTTTTTTTAACGTTTATTTATTTTTGAGACAGAGAGAGACAGCATGAATGGGGGAGGGTCAGAGAGAGAGGGAGACACACAATCCGAAACAGGCTCCAGGCTCTGAGCGGTCAGCACAGAGCCCAACGCGGGGCTCGAACTCACGGACCGCGTGATCATGACCTGAGCCGAAGTCGGAGGCCCAACAGACTGAGCCACCCAGGCGCCCCTGTTCTCAGTTTTTAACAGTCTCTTATGCTTTGGCTTTCTCCCACTCTAACCTCCTTTTTTCCCCCCCCCCCCTTCCCCTCCCCCATGGGTTTCTGTTAAGTTTCTCAGGATCCACATAAGAGTGAAATCATATGGTATCTGTCTTTCTCTGTATGGCTTACTTCACTTAGCATCACACTCCAGTTCCATCCACGTTGCTACAAAAGGCCATATTTCATTCTTTCTCATTGCCACGTAGTATTCCATTGTGTATATAAACCACAATTTCTTTATCCATTCATCAGTTGATGGACATTTAGGCTCTTTCCATAATTTGGCTATTGTTGACAGTGCTGCTATAAACATTGGGGTACAAGTGCCCCTATGCATCAGTACTCCTGTATCCCTTGGATAAATTCCTAGCAGTGCTATTGCTGGGTCATAGGGTAGGTCTATTTTTAATTTTCTGAGGAGCCTCCGCACTGCTTTCCAGAGCGGCTGCACCAATTTGCATTCCCACCAACAGTGCAAGAGGGTTCCCGTTTCTCCACATCCTCTCCAGCATCTATAGTCTCCTGATTTGTTCATTTTGGCCTTTAGTGTTTATTTTTGAGACACAGAGCAAGAGACAGAGTACAAGTAGGGGAGGGGCAGACAGGGAGACACAGACTCTGAAGCAAGCTCCAGGCTCTAAGCTATCAGCACAGAGCTTGACATGGGGCTCTAACTCAGGAACCGTGAGATCATGACCTGAGCTAAAAAGTCAGATGCTTAACTGACTGAGCCACCCAGGCGCCCTGGATTGTATGGATGTTTTAACAGTGTTCTTGGGATTCATGAACACAGGATATCTTTCTATTTGTGTCTTTAATTTCTTTCGTTAGTGTTCTAGTTTTCAGTGTACAGGTCTCTCATCTTCCTTAAATTTATTTTTTTTAATGTTTATTTTTGAGAGAGTGAGTGAGTGGGGGAGGGGGAGGGGCAGAGACACAGAATCTGAAGTCAGCTCCAGACTCCAAGCTAGCTGTCCCCACAGAGCCCAACATGGGGCCGGAACTCACTAACCACAAGATCATGACCTGAGCCGAAGTTGGACACCCAACCAACTGAGCCACTCAGACGCCCTCATTAAATCTATTTCTAAATATTTTACTGTTTCTGGTGCTGCCTGTTTTCTTTACTTCTTTTTCAGATAGTTCATTAATGTTTAGAAATGTGACTGATTTCTATATGTTTATTTTATATTCTGCAGCTTTACTGAATTTATTCTAACAGTTTTTTGGTGAGATTTTTCGGCTTTTTGTATACATAAGATCACATCATTTGCAAATGGAGACCGTTTTATTTCTTGCTTTCCAAATTGGTTGCCTTTTATTTCTCTAATTGCCTAATTGCTCTGCTAGGACTTTTAGTACTGTATTGAATAGGAGTGTTAAGAGTGGGGATCCTTATCTTGTTCAGGATCTTGGAGAGCTTTCATCCTTTTACCATTTGATTTTGATAGTAGCTATGGGCTTGTCACATATGACCTTTATTATGTTGAGCTGTGTTCCTTTTATATCCCTTTTTTTTAGTTTTTATCAAGAAAGGGCATTGAATTTTTGTCAAATGTTTTTTTCAGCATCTGTTGACATAATCATATGATTTTTGTCTTTTATTCTGTTATTATGGTGTATCATATTTGTTGACTTGTTTTTGTTGAACTACCCTTGCATCCCAAGGATAAATCCTACTTGAAAATGGTGTATAATCGTTTTGATGTGCTGTGCAATTTGGCTTGCTAGTATTTTGATGACAGTTTTGTGTCTTTGTCCATCAGAGATGGTGGCCTGTAGTTTTCTTTTAGTGTCCTATTAGGGTAATTCTGGCCTCTTAAAATGAGTTGGAAGTCTGGCCTCTGCAAATTTTTGGTAAGAATTTGAGAAGAATTGGTGTTAATTCTTTTAAATGTTTGATGAATGTATCAGGGAAACCCATCTGATCCTAGGCTTTTCTGTGTTTTGAATACTGATTTAATATTCCTGCTCATTATTAGTCTGCTTAGATTTTCTATTTCTTCATTATTTACCCTTGGTAAGTTCTCTGTTTCTAGGAATTTACCCAGTTCTTAGAGGTTATCCAATTTGGCAATGTGTTCATAAGTAGTCTCTATTTTTTTTATGTTTTTAAATATTCCAGTATAGTTAACATACAATGTTCTATTAGTTTAATGTGTACAGTATAGTGATTCAACAATTCTTTACATTCTCTGTGCTCATTATCAGTGTACTCTTAACCCCCACCACCTATTTCACCCATCTCCCCACCCACCTCCCCTCTGGTAACCATCTGTTCCCTGTAGTGAAGAGTCTTTTGGTTTTTCTCTCTTTGTATTTTTCCTTTTCTTCTTTGTTTTGTTTCTTAAATTCCATATATTAGAGAAATCATAGGTAGTCTCTTAATCCTGTCTATCTCTGTGGTATCCATTGTAATGTGTCTTTCATTTCTGATTTTATTTAAATCTTCACTCTTATTTTCTTAGTCTAGCTAAAGTTTTGTCTATTTTGTTTATCTTCCCCCCACTCCAAAAAACACACCTCTTATTTTTATTGAGCTTTTGTATTGTTGGCTTTTTTTTGTCTCTATTTCATTTATATCTGCTGTGATCATTGTTATTTCCTTCCTTCTACTAACTTTGGGCTTAGTTTGTTCTTTTTCTAGTTATAAAGTTAGGTTGTATTTGAGATCTTTCTTGTTTCTTACTGTAGTCAGTTATCCCTGTAAATGTCCTCTTGTAGCTTTTTTTGGTTCATCCCATAAGTTTTGATATGTTGTGTTTGCATTTTATTTTTTGTCTCAAGATATTTTTTAATTTCCCTTTTGATTTCTTTTTTTGACTCCTTGATTTTTCAGGAGTGTATTGTTTAATTTCCACATACTGTGAATTTTTCAGTTTTCTTCCTATTGATTTCTAGTTTTGTACCATTGTGGTTAGGAAAGATACTTGGTATAATTTCAGTCTTCTTAAATTTTCTAAGACTTGTTTCGTGACCTGTCATATGATCTATCTGGGAGAATGTTCTGTGTGTGTTTGAGAAAAGTGTATATTCTGCTGCTGTTCAGTGAAATGTTCTGTATAGTCCTGGTAGGTCCATTGATCTAAAAAGTATAGTTCAGTAACTCAAAGGGATACATGCACCCAGTGTTCCCCAATGTTTATAGCAGCATTATTTACAATAGCCAGATTATTGGCAACAGTCAAGTGTCCATCAACTGATGAATGAATAAAGATGTACGTGTGTGTGTATACACACACACACACACACACACACACACACACACACACACACACACTGGAATATTACCCAGCCATATAAAAGAGTGAATGAAGTCTTGCCATTTGCAACAACATGGATAGAGCTAGAGAGTATTATGCTAAGCAAAATAAGTCAGAGAAAGACAAATACCATATGATTTGACTTATATGTAGAATTTAAGAAACAAACAAACAAGCAAATGGGAAAAATAGGCAAACCAAGAAACAGACTCCTAACTATAGAGAACTCCCAGAGGGGAGGTGAGTTCAGGGTGGGTTAAATAGGTGATATGGATTAAGGAGTGTACTTGTTGTGATGAGCCACCAGGTGTTGTATGGAAGTGTTGAATCACTATATCATACACCTGAAATTAATATCATACTGTATATTTACTTGAATTTAAATAAAAACTTAAAAAAATGTACAGTTCAAATCTAACATTTCCTTATATTCTGTCAGGGCAATCTATCCCTCATTGAAAGTAGTGTGTACCATTGTTGAAAGTACCAGTCTACCATTATGTATTGTTACCTGTTTCTCCCTTTAGATGTTAGTATTTGCTTAATATATTTAGGTGTTCGAGTATTGTATGTATATAATTTACAATTGTTATATGGTCTTTGAATTGACCACTTTATAAATAATGACCTTTGTCTCTTGTTACAGGTTTTGAGTAAAAGTCTATTTTGTCTGAAATAAGTATAGCTTACCCATTGGCTCTCCTTTGGTTTCTATTGCATAGAATATCTTTTTACAACCCTTCACTTTGAGTCTGCATGTACCCTTAAAGGTGAAGTGAGTCTTTTGGAAGCTGCTGGGTCTTGGTTTTTTTTATCCATCTAAGTATTCCATCTGTGCCTTTTGATTGGAAAATCAGTATACCTACATTTAGAGTAATTATTTTTTTTTTTTTTTCAACGTTTATTTATTTTTGGGACAGAGAGAGACAGAGCATGAACGGGGGAGGGACAGAGAGAGAGGGAGACACAGAATCGGAAACAGGCTCCAGGCTCTGAGCCATCAGCCCAGAGCCTGACGCGGGGCTCGAACTCACGGACCGTGAGATCGTGACCTGGCTGAAGTCGGACGCTTAACCGACTGCGCCACCCAGGCGCCCCTAGAGTAATTATTAATGGGCAAGGGCTTAGTAATGCCATATTAATGTTTTCAGGCTGTTTTGTATTTTCCTTGTCCTTTCTTCCTCTCTTGCTAACTTCCTTTGTGAATTGGTTTTCCATAATAATATGCTTTGATTCTTTCTGTTGATCTTTTTTGTATCTAACTAGGTTTTTGTTTCTGGCTACAATGAGTCTTACATAAACATCTTATAGATATAAAAGTGTATTTTAAGCTGATAACAACTTTGTATACAAATATTCCACCCTTTTACTTTCTCCAAATTCATTTTACATTTTTAATGTTCAGTTTACCTCTTTTTGTAGTGTATATCCTTTAACAAATTATTTTAGCTTTTAATATTTTTAATACTTTTATCCTTTAACTTTTATCATCCGTGGATGATTCTTTAAGACTGTGTTCTTCTGGGGCTCCTTAGACTGGCTGCAGCTGGTTCACAGGCTACTGCAGGGTCTATAGCTGAGACCAAGGTCTGTAGGTCTATTACCCAACAGGTGGGTGAGACTCCTCCCCCATCCCTTGGCTTATGGGGCTAGGTTTCCCAACTCCCAACAGAGGCACTTATGTCCATGGATGGATGCCAAATTGTTGTTGCATGGCGGCAGTGAGAGAGGTCTTATTTGGCCATAATGCTGACATCACTGCTCATGTTAATGTTGCTGTAACTTTTTTTTTCCCCTTTATGTGTTTCACAGTGTCTCATTTCTTTGCACACCTCATAGTTTTTTTGTTGAATAATGGATATTTTTTTAATATTTATAGTTTTTTATATTTTTAATATATAATTTTTTAAAATATTTTAATATTACTATTTTAATATTATATTAATATTTTTTAATTATTTTAATATTTTTAAAATATTTTTAATATTATAATGTGGCCGCTCTGGAAATCAAATTCTCACTCTTTCCTAGGGCTTGTTATGGTTTGTTGTTGTTTAGTTAGACTTTTCTGAAGTGATTTCATAACTGTTTTTGTGTGGTCATTGAAGTCTGTTCTCTTAGTTTAGTGGTCAGCTAGTGGTTTGCCTTAAACTCCTGGAACAAAAAAATACATATTTTTCCCAGTCTTTGTAGGTGGGTTCTGTGTGTACGTTGGTATCTTTAGTGGCAATACTCAATATCTTCAGTACTTAACCAGGATATTTATAATTCTGCCTTAGCCTTTACTTCTGACTTGGCACAGAGCCTGATGTTCATCCAGAGGTGTGGAACTTAGGGCCTTCTCAGGTATTTTCTACGAATGTGCTTAGTTAGCTGCAGGCACACACATGGCCTTCTAGATTCCCAGGAATGTGTGGAACTTTTCCAAGTCCTTATTCTCCAAAGCATCTCATTCCCCAGCCTTTTTCCCCAAGCTTTTCACTTTGTCTGTTGTTTAATCCAATTGTATTGTATGCCTTGTCCCAGGAAGTGAGGACTAATGCATTTGCCTTTGAAGGATTTCAATAAATGCTCACCCCACCCTTGATAGCATCCGAATCAGACTAAAATAAAAATGTTTGATATCAAACACATTGAAAATGCAAGCTAGTTTATTAAGCAAGACTATATGGTCAGAGGTTTGGATTTGAAAGCCAATAATAGTGTACAATTCAGTCATTCTCCCCCAATACCTTAGGGGCTAGTACTTGATGAGTTTTTAGACTTTGTGGAGGCAGAGTATATTTGGAGTAAGCAACATACAGTCTCCTGCTTTGCAACTTGGCAACCATGTCAAAAAGGAACTGTAGAGGGGCTCCTGGGTGGCTCAGTAGATTGAGTGTTCGACTCTTGATTTCGGCTCAGGTCATGATCTCATGGTTCACAAGATCGAGTCCCATCCTGGAGCCTCCTTGGGATTCTCTGTGTACCACCGCACCCCCTGGCTCAAAATAAATAAACTTTAAAAAAAAAAAAAGGAGATACAGAGCATGTGATTCCTCAGTCTAGTGAGGGAGGTGAAAATGTATTTGGAAAGCAGAATACTGAAGGCCTGAGGAGATAAGATTTACCTGTCAGCAAGTATGACTGCAAACATACACAGTTCGATTATTTGCAATAGTTGCTTATGTTCTTCCCAGTCGCATCCTCACAGTGAACAGCTATTTGATCTCATTGGAGAAATTACCTTTAGGCAGATCATCTTGCCTTGAGTCTTTTTTTTTTTAATGTTTATTTATTTTTGAGAGAAAGAGCACAAGCAGGGGAGGGGCAGAGAGAGAGGAGAGACACAGAATCCGAAGCAGGCTCCAGGCTCTGAGCTGTCCGCACAGAGCCCGACGCAGGGCTCAAACTCAGAAACTGAGATTAAGACCTGAGCTAAGGTCAGTCAGACCTTAACCTGACCGAGCCACCCAGGCGCCCCTTGCCTTGAGTCTTAAGTCCTTGCTTCTATTTCTTCCTTCTCTTTGTTGGACTTTCACATTGGCTGTCTCCTTGACGCTGTGTTTCAAGCAGCCACATACTCTTTTTAAGTATTTTACATACAAGGCTACCTTAAACACTATTTTAACACTGTCTTTTTCCTTTGTTAAGAGCTGGGGTGGAAAGGAGAATGGCTTTGGACTTGCAGAATGTTGCAGAGACTTGCATATGATGGTAAGTAATTCTTGGATATGGATATCTTGGCAGAGCTATTATTTTGAGCCTTACTTTACAATGAATATATGGAATATTAAGTTGCCACTTCAGATCAAGATCTTTGAGGAACCTGACATCAGTTAAGACATAACACACCTTATCTAGGTGTTTGGGCCCTCATTGTGTTGGCATTTGGAAGAATTTCAGAAACACAGTGTATGTTCATACCCAGGTCTTGAGTAGAACGCTGTATTTGGTGAATCAGTTTGAAAGTGATGAGAAATCCTAGAAAGTGCATTTGCTTGCATTCTTTCACTGTTACTGTTGGAACTCTGGGCACTGTGGTGCGATTTTTAAGAATGGATGCTCGAAGGGCGCCTGGATGGCTCAGTCAGTTAAACATCTGACTTCAGCTCAGGTCATGATATCATGGTTTGGAGTCCGAGCCCCGCATCAGGCTGTTTTCAGCATAGAGCCTGCTTTGGATCCTCTGTCCCTCTTTCTCTGCCCCTCCCGTTTGCTTACTTGTGTGCGCGCGCACGCTCTCTTGCTCTCTCGCTCTCTCTCAAAATAAAATAAACTTTAAAAAATTTTAAACACACAGACAAAAAAAAAGAATGGACACTGGGAACAGTTCTGCCATGAGAGTTATTGGGACCTTTACAATGTTACATGTGCTTTCCAAGTTTACCACTCATGCCCTGTCCTACCTTTTTATCTGTGCTTAGATTACAAGCTTAGGCCATCCTCCTTTCTGCTTTGATATGTTGCTTTGTGATCCCAATTTGGGATCACAATTGGGTGTGTGAAAACAATTCTATGTCAAGAAGCAACTATATTTTTTAGCAGATGTTGCTGCCTTTGTCAGATTGTCGTGTATAGGACAAATAGCTGTGATGAAATGTAGTGATTTTATTTTAGCAAGCCTTTTTCCCCTGGGGGAATGGTTCTTTTTCTGATCAAAGAAAACTACAAATTAGAACAAATTACTTTCCCATTTTAGTTGGTATATTTTCTTTAGTGTGCATTATAGGAATGAATATTGGGTAGTATGGGAAATAAGTGTTATCTAATGAGCAAAGCTACATAAATCTTAAAGAGTATTCAGTTTGGAATTCTAATTCTGAGAAAATAACATTTCATCTTTAAGTTGGTTAATTCTGAGCCTCCATTTGTATATTAAGCTTGTTCTTTACCCCTTGGGCAAAACAGTATGATATACTCTACTAGGTTTGTATGATGCCTGTTTTGGGCCCAGCCTTTGTTAAGAAATCACACACATCCTTCTATTTATTGATATTTGGTGTATCAATGAGACTTTGAAAAGTATGATGTATACTTTCAAAGGAATTAACATATATATACATGTTTTAAAAACTTGTAAGAATTATTGTATACAATAATTCTCCATTTCCAGAGACAACCACTGCGATTGTTTTTTGTTTTTTTTTTTTTTAACATTTATTCATGTTTTAAGAGAGCACAAGCAGGGGAGGGGCAGAGAGAGAACAAGACACAGAATCCAAAGCAGGCTCCAGGCTCTGAGCTTTCAGCACAGAGCCTGATGCAGGGTTCAAACTCCTGAACTGCAAGATCATGACCTGAGCTAAAGTCAGACGCTTAACCAACTGAGCCACCCAGGTGTCCCATACTGCTACTGGTTTCTTTTAAGGATTCATTCGAATGTACATTCTGTTGTGGTCTTAATTTTGTTTTTGCTTTTTTAGAGTTAAAGAGGATTTGTTGCCAGGGTCTGGTTCATAGTGACTTGGTATTTACCTGTGCAGAAAGCATTTTGATATCATAGGAAGTGGTGTAGAATGATATGAAAGGGACTATTTGAAGAATTAAGAAGGTACACCAGTGAGGCACAGTTTGAATAAAATATTTCCAGAGGTGATGATGGACACTAAAATTTCCAAGAGAATGTTCTTTTCCCTTCTCAAGCTGGTACCTAGACTCTTATATTTGTTCTCCATCCTTTCTTGGATTCTTATTCATTATTGGTTGGTGGACTTGCCTCTCTTTTCCCTCTTAAGAATAGCTGCGCCCAGAATTGATCTCTTGAAAGAAAGGGCAACTCATAACTTATAAGAAATATGAAGGCATTTGGAGCCTTGGGCTTCATCCTCCTGAGAGAGAGAGAGAGAGTGTGTGTGTGTGTGTGTGTGTGTGTGTGTGTGTGTGTTTAATGTTTATTTATTTATTTTGAGAGAGTGTGTGCATGTGAGCTGTTGGGGGAAGGAGAGAGAGAATCCCAAGCAGTCTTCTCGCTATTAGCATAGAGCCCGATGTGTGGCTCGATCTCACAAACTGAGATCATGACCTGAGCCGAACTCAGGAGTCACTTAACCAGTTGATCCACCCAGGCGCCCCTGTTTCTGTGTCTTATAAGACATCTGAACTCTGCTAAGAAAGGAGTAAAGGCAGTGTAGCCGCTGTGACTATACTGCTTATTCTGCTGCTACAATGATTTGGACAAGTGGTTAGGACTTGGAAGGAAGAGTAGGGGAGAAGATGGTATCTAATTCTTTCATGTGCTTTATACACAGAAATACCCACCCAGTGCAACTACACTACACTTTGAATTCTATGCAGACCCTGGAGCCGAGGTCAAAATCGAGAAAAGGGTAAGTCTCATAATAGGCTTGTTCTGATAGAGTCTATCATGTACTGTAACTGGGGTTGACTTTTTCTAGGACTCCTCAGTTAAATGAGGGAATGGTTTTGAGCTACATTGCTGCCCTCCCAATTTAAATACATCTACCAGTTTCTCAGGAATAAGTGTTCATTGTATGCCCTGCTCTGGTAGGTTTGGATCTTACTTATGTTGGAGCTGCCAAAAGATAGGACTCCTCTATGGTGTGTTGCCATGACGTGCATTTTTCTTCATTTCAGTTGGGAATTCCAACATGCAGTTTAAGTCTGGATAGTGATCACTCAACTTTCTCTACTTAAGCCAGTTTGCAAGAAGTCTATATATTGCTTACAGGGTACTGCTTCAATTATGTGATCATTCCATATTCTTTGAGGAAATACTAAAATTATTTTTGTTTAGAAGTAGCTTAGTGAATAAGATCTTCTCTTTGATCTATAGCATTAATGAATAATCCTTATAGATTAATGACTCCTTGAAAACAGTTGTAATGCATATTTGGAGAGTGAAGCCATTTTCATGGATTTTGTCTTTGCTATGAATACATGATCTGTAGGATAAGGAAGAGAAAAAGACAAAAAAATAGACAAATACAGAAAACACTGGTGGTTGCCAGAGTGGAGGTGGCTGGAAGGGTAGGTGAAGTAAATAAAGGAGATAAAGAGTACTGTGATCAGCACTAAGTAATGTGTAGAAATGCTAAATCCTTATACTGTACACTTGAAACACTGTATGTAAATTATACTTCAATTTAAAAGTGACAAACTTTTTTTTAAGGAATGAGGAAGAATATGAAATGTGTCTGTGCATTATATTTTGGTACTGTTCAAAGAAGCTTTCTTGAGAATATTCTGTATATAAAATGGATATTTTGGGGCATTCTAAAGTTGCTTTGACTTTAAGAGCATTCAGTTAGGCTTCAGCCTAGGGTGGCATCTTGGTTTTCAGACCACTCTCTTGCAGTCTTATGGCAGGGCAAGCTGAGGTATTACAGTGACTCCTAATAACTCTCCTATCTTAAATTTCAGACGACTAGTAACACACTACATTATATTCACATAGAACAACTTGACAAGGTAAGAGGAATTTTTTACTATTGGCTAGTTTCCTAACATTCAGTTTACTTTTTGTTCCTAACCATTTTTTTTCTAATGTAGATTTCAGAAAGCCCTTCTGAAATCATGGAATCTCTTACCAAAATGTACAGCATTCCTAAGGATAAACAGGTATGGTAGGTCCTAATAATTATCTAAAGGGTGTGGTTGTTATCCATATAGATTAATGATATGTGCTGGGCTGGGAGATAGCATATCAGAAAGGATCATGGGTAAGTTAGTTAGCCTCAGTGAGCCTTAGTTTCCTCATCTTTTATGAGGCCGACACCTACTAACTTCCTAGGTCCTTATGAGAGTTTGAGTAAAACATAAGCTGCCTTACCCACCATGTGCATCTAATAAGTGTTAGTAGCTTAACACTTTGCATGCCAAAGAAGAAAACATTTAGTTGTGTTATTTTTTTCTGTTCATTGTTATAGTAATAAAATATTTGATTTGATTAATTACAATCTGAACTCTTGCCAAATGTCTTCAGTTTGTTTCCTGTCAGTATAGTGATAGTTCTTGGCTTATGTTAGGATATTAGGATTCTCTGAGCCTGTGTTTTGTGGCACTCATTTTGTCAGCTAGCCTCAGAGTGGAATTGTTCTGTTTGACACCTTAACAAACAGCAACAATAAACCATTTAACAAATATCCCAAGAGGTAAGATTTAACCTTCAGAAAGTATAGTCCCCTTTTTCATTGATTGCTAATTTAGGTCTTATATCTTTACAGATGCTGTTATTTACACACATACGGCTGGCCCATGGTTTTTCTAATCACAGGAAGCGATTACAAGCTGTTCAAGCCAGGTTGCATGCTATATCTATATTAGGTAAGAGAATAACACTGTAATTAATAGGCCCTGATTTGGCAATTTAGACATAAATTCCTTTGAGCTTCATCTGTCCTTGATGCTGTGAGGCTTATTGTAGTTACTTTAAGTGGCAAGTTAAATTGTAAAATTGCCAGCATTTCTAATGTTCACCATATTCATCATTCTTCAGCTCCTTAATGTTGTATTAGAAAAAGGATATAATACTTACAGACATATCACATGGGTTTAGTCTTGATTTTTGCCCTTTTCTTGTTTTGATGGGTGTTCAGGTAGCCCTCTCCCCTGGCCCCTAGTCTTCGTCTTGCCATTTCATCTTCCTCTTCTGTCCCTTCAGTGGTATAATTTTAAGTCAGAAGGTATTAAGAAGTCAATACTGTGCATCTTACTTTTACTGTAGAGTGGTAGAGTGGAAAGGACACTGGTTTTGGAATTAGTCCTGGGCTCTCATCCAGATTCTGCAAATGATTAGCTTATGGGTTATGCTTTTGGCCTCAGTTTCTTCATTTAATACTGGGACAACACTTCCCTCATAGGCTGATAAAGGATTAAATGAAAACCTATAAAGCACCTAGCATGCCAGACACATAGAAGGTATAAAATGATAGCTGCTGTTAATATTACCAGGCTTAGTGTGTTATTGTCTGCTCTTTTAAACTATGAGTTCCTTGAAGTGAAATTCCTGCTTTTCACTTTGTATTCAACACCTAGCATAACTTCTGGCACATTGGTGGGTACATGTTTGGTAAACTAAATGAATTATGTTCTAATCCTATTAGTTTGCACTTTAGGAGACTATGTCTACTGTTACTTGTGTGCGGGATTCTTTGAAAGTGGATTATAGATATTCTCAGCTTTTATTCCACAGTGACATACAAGTTTCTGGCTTAGTCTGTAGTTGTCCAAAATTCTTTTCTTTACAGCCTATAAAGTGTTGCCAGTGAAAAACAGAAGCACATGAAGAGACTAAAATGGAAGTCTATCTCCAGTGTACAATAGTTGTTATATCAAGTAGTGATGTTCTAAAAAACATTAACTCTTCACATTCTTTTCATACTTCCATTTCCCCAAAATCCTTGCTCATGACAACCGATGCTAATAATAGGAGAATCTGTCACTTTGGAGGGTATTTAGGGCTTATCACTATATTTGATCAGTCCTCTAGAATTCAGTGATTCTGTCCTCCAGTGCTGGTTGGAAGGGAATCTTTTCCTAGAACCAGTAGGTGCAAAAAGGTTTGTCATTGGGCAGTGGCTTGACCACTGCCTTCTTGCCTAAAGTGTTTATTTCTCCTTTTGCAGTGTATTCCAATGCCTTGCAGGAGTCCGCAAACAGTATCTTGTATAATGGGTTGATAGAGGAGTTGGTAGATGTCCTTCAGATAACAGATAAGCAGCTTATGGTAAGTATTAATATTCTCCTGTGTGCGTCAGGCTTGTGTGTATTTTCCTTTTGGTTTTTCCCAGGGGTTGAGAATGAACGCCAAGAGGGAAGCTTGGCTCTTTTACTTCTTCTTTGGATATTTACCTACAGAGTTAACAAGTGCTGGATTTTCAGTGTTCTCAACAGACCTCCATCTCCCCTAAACAGTCAACAGTAGAATGAGTTAAATTTTGGAATATTGTGTATTAGCAACTTGGCTCACATCCCATGTTTGCCTTCTACTTTCTTAGGAGATTAAAGCCGCATCTTTACGAACATTAACATCAATTGTTCATTTGGAGAGAACTCCAAAACTCAGCAGTATTATTGACTGTACTGGAACTGCCTCTTACCATGGATTTTTGCCTGTACTTGTGCGGAACTGCATCCAGGCCATGATTGGTAAGTTTTGATGATTGTTATTTTAGGCAGCAAGAACTTTACCCTTTTGCTCGTGAGTCTTTTTTTAACATCTTGCCAGCTTAACATCACATTCTCAGCTTGCTCTTTTTCTGTCTCTCCCAACTTCCCTTATAGATCCTTCCATGGATCCATACCCTCACCAGTTTGCCACTGCTCTCTTCTCTTTTTTATACCATCTTGCCAGCTATGATGCAGGTGGTGAAGCCTTGGTCTCCTGTGGAATGATGGAAGCCTTATTGAAGGTGCTCTACTTTCTTTAAAAAATAACATTTGTGGGGAAATGAACTAAGAGCAAGTATAGAATTACAAGTTTGGAATGGTTCACAGTGAGAGCAAACAGCATAAGAAAGCTTACCCAGAAAATGTTATCCTTAATTTTTCTAGTTTGGCATTCTAGTTATCTGTCTCATTAACAACTTTTAAGAGAAGCCATCTCCATTATTAAGAATTGATCAAAGTCCAACATGGTGTGCTAGTCAGAAGAACCCAGGTACAAGTCAAGACTAGCTACATCTTCTGATGACCTTAGGCTGTCACCCTAAAGAAAATGTATGTAAAGGTACTTTGTAAATTGTGCTATGAAGGTAATAGGCTTTAGTGTGTGCTGGGCACTAGACACCAGCTTTTTTTCTCCCTGAATATTTTACTTAATCCTGAAAGGTAATTTAGGTCCGCATTATCTCTGAAGGATGAGTCCCAGAAGTGATAGAGCTATCATTTGACGAACACCTGTTTTTTCTCCCACACCTCCCCGAGACCCTAGACTGCATGTTTCTAAAAGTATATTCACAGTTTTGTGTTTTTTTCAGTTGATTAGCTTTGCCTCCTTTTCTCCTCGACAGGTCATAAAGTTTCTTGGCGATGAACAGGATCAGATAACGTTTGTCACCAGAGCTGTCAGAGTGGTTGACCTCATCACCAACCTGGACATGGCAGCTTTTCAATCCCATAGTGGACTTTCTATCTTCATTTATAGACTTGAGGTATTATTAAATAAGGAGCACTTAGCATAGACCCTATCCAGTAAGATTTGAGCCTAGGAAGTATCCTAATAACCCCAAAGAGCCATCTTAGCCTTTTTCTGTTTTTAGAAACCAATTTTGTAATCTGCCTTTGACATTCTTTCATTATAATTATTTTTAATCTCTGATACATATATATAGGATTTTCTTACTACTTTTCCCTTGATTGTAGCATGAAGTAGATTTGTGCCGAAAAGAATGTCCATTTGTGATCAAGCCAAAGATCCAGAGACCTAGTACTACACAAGAAGGAGAAGAAATGGAAACTGATATGGATGGTAATGAACACTTATTAAGTCAATATATTTGTGCTTGGCATTTTCCTATCATCCAACCCCAATTTTCATTCTTCCTTCTTATAAATTCTAAAGTGCACAACTGATTTGATTATGTATTTGTATAAATACAAAACAGTATTTTTCTACATAAGTGATTTGTATGTTGTTTTTCATGAGGCTAATTGTAAATGGGGGAGGCACAAGTTGTTGGGAATAGAGATGGAAGGTGACGCAGGTGGTAGAGCAGCAGTAGAGCCCCTCTGTTTTATTTCAAGAGTTTAATAGGTGTCTTCTAAGTATTGATTCATTATCTTCTTATTCCTGCTAAAATGTAAGTTCCATGAGATCAGGGTACTGTTTTGTTCACTGCTCTATTCTTCAGCAGTGCCTGATATATCGTAGGTGTTTAAATATGTGTTTGGGAAAAATAAGGAGAATGTAGACTCTAAAATGGGCTCTTTTGAAACTATCAGGCTATTTTGAGAAGGATGAGGAGAGGTGAAAAAGTTGTTGAATAGGGAACATGTTTTAAATCATAAAGTCAAGGGGCACCTGGGTGGCTCAGTCGGTTAGGCGGCCGACTTCGGCTCAGGTCATGATCTTGCGGTCCGTGAGTTCTAGCCCCGCATCGGGCTCTGTGCTGACAGCTCAGAGCCTGGAGCCTGCTTCATATTCTGTGTCTCCCTCTCTCTGACCCTCCCCTGTTCATGCTCTGTCTCTCCCTGTCTCGAAAATAAATAAACGTTAAAAAAAAAATTTAAATCATAAAGTCAAAAAGATAGGTGGCCCAATAGTCTTAATCTTTGGGTTCATCATCATGTGTGTGTTTTTTTTTAAACCTCCCTACCCTCTCCATGCATAGTTAATTGTAATAGTAATAAAAACAAAAAACTTCTCCAAAACAGCTTTCTTAGAATTTAAATTCTTATCAACCAATACAGGTGATTCTGATGTGTTTGTAGAGAAAATTTCCTATTCAACAAAAAAACGGGTTACAAAATCATGAGTTGTGCTTCCATGTATATAAGTAGGCACAAATGGGAATGTTTATGTATAAAAAGATTGGAAGAGGGGCACCTGGGTGGCTCAGTCGGTTAAGCATCCGACTTCTGCTCAGGTCATGATCTCACAGTCCGTGAGTTTGAGCCCCGCGTCGGGCTCTGTGCTGACAGCTCGGAGCCTGGAGCCTGCTGCTTCAGATTCTGTGTCTCCCTCTCTCTCTGACCCTCCCCCATTCATGATCTGTCTCTCTCTGTCTCAAAACTAAATAAACGTTAAAAATTTTTTAAAAAAATAAAAAGATTGGAAGAGTATTTAAAAATGTAAACTGATTTATTGCTAGTGGAGCTTTATTATATTGTACAAGTTGTAAGAAGTAATTTTGTATCATGTACTTCATTAAAATTCCAAAAAGCTCTGCCTGCTGTCTGCTACCCACCAGTAGTATATGAAGTTGCATGTTTTACTTACCACTCTTTTTCCTCCCACCACATTTGGCGGGTAAGAAATATTGAAAGGGATTTCTTTTGAAGGATTGTTTTTAATTTGCATATCTTAACTCATGATGTTAAATACTTTTCTATTTGTGAAAAGTTTACATTTTTATTTTGGGTCTCAATATTCTAATCTAGTCTCCATTTTTATATCATTCATCTCACCTTAATGGGAAAAAATTTCTCAAACAATCGTTCTTTTGGTGGTGCCTTTATTCTAACTAGTTTCTTTATCATAACTTTTACTCTAGTTGCAGATGTGACTATGGAAAGTAGTCCGGGCTCATCCATCTCTATGGAGCACCGGCTAGATGTTGACTTAAGGGCATCAAGTTCCAGCAGCAGCACTAGCATCTCCTCTGGCTCTGGACCTGGCCCCCGTCCTGGTGTGTAGACAAGTAGATACATAGTCTTTCACACTGAATTACTAAACTAGTAAAGAAGGTGCTTTGGGAATAGCTTTAGTGGTATATTTTGAGGATTGCTTCTTAGGACTGTGCATGTTACTGTGCCATTCTGGTGTCCATTTTCTTATATTAACATGTATTTCATACTTCTCCAACTATTCACACATTGATTATTTTATCAAAGCATCCATATCAGAACACAGATAATATCTAAAACAGGAACTGAGGATCAAAAAGTTAATCTTTTTACTTTGTGGTTTTACTTCAGGCTTTTAATTTTAGCATTAGTTTTGTGTAGGCCTCAGTGATTTACTTTCCCAATTTCAAAGCTTAGTAAGTATTCTTCCCACCATTCAGAGATGTCACTTTGAATGTCTGCTAGTGTTGATATAGTGTATATGCGTCTCTTAAAAATTTGTTCTATGTGCCTGCTCAATCTGGTCTCATGGTGAACTCAACATAATCCTCCATCTTTCTCTCTTGCCAGGAGTTCAGTGTATTCCACAAAGAGCAGCACTTCTCAAATCCATGTTAAATTTCCTCAAGAAGGCCATTCAAGACCCTGCTTTCTCAGACGGCATACGACATGGTATTTGATTTTAGATACTTTCTTGAAGGATGTTTGACTTTCTCAGAGATTAGTGATTTTGATACTTTCTGATGTTACTCTTTTTTTGTAAGACAGGCTTAAGAAAAGGCCTGCCATTTTGAATAGCCTTTAGTCATTTAGTGTCACTTTTCCTAGACCTAAGGATTCTAGCCATTTTCATAATGATTCACCTATGTTTTTCCTTTTTCAGCTTTTGACTCTGTGCTCACTTCTAGCCTGCTACTTCACTTTGTCTGTGTCTGTATTCTTTTATTCTTTGATCCACTGTTAAGAGGCTATTTCATGGACAAGGAATAAATAATAGAATGTGAGGAGGAGACAAGTAGAAACCATTAGACTGGATTCAGCACAAGAGTTTGTTTACCATAGTGGTGGTACACATAATATATTGCTCCATCAACCCTACGCATCAAACTACTCCTGGACTAATCATATTCTCCTTGATGTTCACTTTTCTTTTCTCTTAGTGATGGATGGTTCTCTCCCTACCTCCCTGAAGCACATCATCAGCAATGCAGAATACTATGGCCCATCACTCTTCCTCCTAGGTAAGTGGTGTTAATAATTGGTTATACCAAGCTGGAATGACCTGCCAGTTCTCTGTATATTTTACATTCTTACAGGGTTTTATTGTCCACATTTGTCCACTGTGTGATTGTGTATCTTTCTAGTTAGTGATGAAATAAAGATCAGAATTCAGTTTCAAATACCCATTTCTGGAAGGCCAAACATACAGTATATAAGCAATGCGTTATAAACCATGTGTGATAAGTACTATTGTACATTTGTGCCATACTTACTGCTGCAAGTGTGACTTTTTCAATGGTTAGTCCTTAATCTTGGTCCAGAAAATTCAGTCAGTATGGTTTTCATTCTTAGAATTGAATGTCAGACCCCACAAACTACAGTATAGAAAATCATTTCTCACTGTAGAAAATGCAATTTCAGAAGCTGTGGTTACTTTGTAAAAACATCTTTGCAATTTTATGTTGGCAATACTTTGAGTATTGCTGTTGTTAAAACCTCATTTTTGTTAACTGGCATTTATTGAGTGCCACATATTTAGGACAGTGTTTGAGATATGTAGCTTCTAGAATTCTCCTTAAAACTAAAGGAATGGGGACGCCTGGGTGCCTAAGTCATGTAAGTTTCCGACTCTTGATTTCCGCTCAGGTCATGACACCAGGGTCCTGGGAACAAGCCCCACGCCGGGCTCTGTGCTAAGCATGGAGCCTGCTTAGGATTCTCATATTCTCTCTCCCCCCCCCACCCTCTCGTCTCTCTGTCTCTCTCTCTCTCCCCCTCCTTTCTCTCCCCTTCTGCCCCTCTCCTCATCCGCAGTCTTTCTCTAAAATATAAATGAAAGAAACTAAAGGAACGTAATGGGAAGTGTAGAAATAGAGGAAACCTCCTTGTACCAGTAACACGTTTTTTTTTTGATACTTTGGGATGTCTGGAGGGAGTAGTTTTGGCTACTTCAACTTGGTACTTACTCCCTTGCTGAAGCAAATTAGGATTTTTAAATTTAAAGTTCATGTCCTATGACCTTGCTAGATTCACTTTGTAGTTTATAGTTGCTTTGTTTTTATTTTTAAAGATTTTTTTCAAGTTTATTTATTTTGAGAAGAGAGCACATGGGTGATTGGGGGAGGGGCAGAGAGAGGGAGGGAGAGAATCTCAAGCAGGCTCCATGCTCAGCACAGAGCCCACACCCTGGGATCATGACTTGAGCTGAAATCAAGAGTTGGACACTTAACCGAGCCACACAGGTACACCCCCATAATTGCTTTGTTAATTTCTTAAGATATTCTATACAGTTTTGTCATCTACAAATAGTTCTTTTTTTTAATTTTTTTTTTTTTTTTTTTTTTGCTTTTTATGTCTTCGTGCATTGGCAAAGATTTCCAATACAGTGCTAAATAGAGGTGGTGAGAATGGGCCTTTTTGCTTTGTTCATGAACTCAAGGGAAAAGCATTCAGTATTTCACCCTTAAGTTTGAGGTTAGCAGAAGGTTTTGTTCCTCTTTGTCAGGTTGAGGAAGTGTTTCTTTGTATTACAGCAACTCTATCTTGACATAGACTCCCTCCCAAGGTTAGGTTCATATGACAGAACTCATGACAGCAGCCCTTTGGTATGATTGAAGATTTGTTACACAGGTAGAGAAGTCCCAAGTCAAGAGGCAGAGAAGGATGGCTCTTTCTGGGAGGAAACCCTAGAACAGAGAAAAGCCAGGTACACAGGCATCTTATAAAGGGGAAGTTTAAAGGAGGCAGCAAGAGGACACGTGGGGTGTGGGCGGGGAGCAAGTGAGGCCTCTCAGCATGACGCAGGAAGCCAGAAATGAGACTTAGAACACTAAAGCAAACATTAGTGGAAGGCAGAATTTCTTCTCTAGAGTCTTGATTCATCCCTGATGTTTGAATTAACATAGCAACCTTCCTGGTTTCCTATAAATAAACTTGTACTTGAGAGGGACCAGATTTGCAAAGCCAATTTAAAATAATTAGTCCAACAATTACTGTTTTAGCTCCATAAGTGATACTACAGCCTTTCACCCCAGGCAGGAGAGAGCCAGGAAACAAAATTAAAGGGGTTTTGAGAATCTCTTGGCACATTTTTATAATATAGTTGGATGTTTAGTTCCTTTATTTTGTTGAAGTATTCTGGATACTTGAACCTGTATATTAGCCCACATGCAGCAGGAAGTCCCATTTAAGGCACAAGCACCACCTTAAAGTAACAGTAGATAGTTAAATGCCAATCTTTTTACCAACTATCATAGCAGCTAGACTCCTTTTTACCTCATTAAGGGCTTCTAAGGCTTGAGGTGTTTGGTTTATATGGTCGGCCAGTTGTGCCATTGTTGAGATAGTCTCTATAAAAGGTATCTGTGTTACAGAATTAAAAACACCTAAGGTGCAGCTCAATATAATAGATAAAAAGATGGCCCAGTGCTCCCTTTTGTGGCAAAACTCGATGAAAGAGCTAGACATTCTGGTTGAAACTAGGGTACCTGGGTACTAAATGTTCATAGGACACAGGTCATCGTGTGGGTTAGAAGGGAGCAGTTGATGGAGTAGAATGTATGACTTTGCTGAACAGGAGTTGTGTCATAGATCCAGTAGCCTAAGGTGGTTGGAGGGTGGAGTTTCTAGTGGCCAAATTATATCAGGGAAGACATGCAAGGGCAAAATAGTCTCAACGTGGTGGAGGGCATCATTGAGTAGACTGGATTGGTGGGGGAAGCTGGAAGGGCATGAAGGAAGTCAGTGAGGAAGCATCTGGTGAGGTTGTGAAGTCTTGTTCAACAACTATGTGCTGAAACCAACCAAATAAGGATTCTGACTCCTCCCAAATTCAGCCTCTGGCCCTTTTACCCCACTTTTATACCCAACTGTATCCCTTTTAACTTTTCTAACTGCCTTTTCTTCTCTCTCACCGTCTGTCTTAGTGCTGCCACATTTTAACGTGTTCATGTCTGCTTGTGCTCTATTCCTAGCTTAGCTAATGCCAACACTATGATGATTATTATGGACTGCTTAACCGGAGAGGGTGGTAGGTAGTCAATATCAATACTGAAGACCTCCAAGGGGACAAGAGTTACTTATATAACTGATTGCCTGGGCTTGGGCACCTGTTAACATTGCTAGAGTTTTAGTGCTCAGGTTACGTTCTCTGTTAATATTACATAAATATTGTCTATCAGGTTGAGGAAGATGGGAAATGTTGGTACAGTTACGGTGGAGTAATGGAAAGTGAAGTGTGGGACTGTCAGATAATGGAGCTCTTGGAATGGTGACAAGTTATGTGGTCACCCATTACAGGTGCAGTTAATATTTGGGGGTGTCACCACTGAGCCTGGGACTACCAGTTGTACTGAAATCATCATCTAGGATGCTAGGTTGATGGGAGTCCTGGCCTAGCCCAAAACCTTTAACGGAAGGCTTTATACATTTGAGAAATAATTACAAAAGTGACTGAATGTCAGTATGACATTGTGTCTAGGAGTTATAGAGTAATTTCTTACAGGGAACTGTGGACTGATTGAATATCCCCAAATAATTGAGGTCATAGCATGGGCGTAGAGGAGACCAAAGAGTGTGGCATTGATTGAGTTGGAATGGTAGATTCCTAGACCCAGGCCATGAGCCAAATCAGGCATTGCCAGGCCAACCAGAACCAGAATGTTCCATAATATTTTCAGATCTGTTGTGGTCTATAGGTCTTGGTGTGGTGGAGGTGCCCATTTATTATGGAAGTCACAGGTATTGTTAACCCAGATTCTATAGGGGTTTGCTGTTCGTTATCTCTCTAATAGGGTGGATCAAGAGCTAGCATCCTGTTTGAGAAGGTTAGTACTGGGAACTAATCTAAGGTCTTTCTTTCCTCTTTAGAAGAACCATAAAATTATAGGTGTGGGAACAGGCAGGCACCAAGACCTACATTTCCTACCAAGAGGGACCTCCAGTTAACCAACCTTTGAAACTATTATATTGGGAAAGGTCTTCAGCAAAGACCTTCTTTTTGTGGCATACAGAGTAGTCTGAGAGGGTGAAGGCCTTCAGTTTTCAGTGGATTCCTTTGTTACCTAACTCTCACTACAGGCACCAATCCTAGCGTAGGTTGCACCAGGATAAAAAAGTCTTTAAGTGAGGAGGGATTGATTCTATTTAGGTATTATAGATTCATACGTGGAAACTGTCCCTTTTGTGGCTAGAGAAGGAATAGAGAGGTCCTCGTTGAGGATCTTGTTAGGATGTCCTATGACTTAAAATGTTGACAGTTTAGGATAAGAAAAAAGTGGGCAAATAGAGACCAATTCAGTAGACCATTGTCCATTTCATAAATTTAAGAGCAGGTCTTTAAGTAGATTATTAGGTTTTTGTATTAGGTCTGCTGTCTGCAGGTGATAAGTTGGAAGTCCCAGGTGGTGCCTTGTTTGTACTGCCCATGCTCAGACTGAATGGATAAAATGTGTACCCACATCAGAGTCAGTGTTATCTGGATGCTAAAAGGAAACTAACATTTAATGCGGCTTATATTAAGCATGGCAGAAAGGGTAAACCAAGAACACTGAATCTTTGTGAGGGCATAGTACTTGAACCAGCAGATAGGGACAGTGACTCGATAAAATGAATTTCCCAGTCAGAGAAGGGGTATTCACCCCTTTGTATGTATTCCCATTGACTATGCCACCAATGGCAGGACGTTGTGCAAAGATCACACTGGGAGGCTGGAGCTTGGGCCAAGGCCAGTAGCATTGGATGCTGTGGCATTTAGCCCAAATTTTAAACGTTCTGGGACTGTGATGGCTGGAGGTCTCATAGGGCCTGTTGAGCCATGGTCAAGGAATAATATCTGAGCTTATTTGAAAAGTATGAACAAGTCAGTCAGCTATGGCATAAGTATGAGCTTCCTCTGTGGCAGTCTTGGCATGAGTGGAGACATCAGACTTTCATTGTAATATGCAAAGTTTGAGCAGCAATATATTCCCAGTGTAGAAAGCCCTTTGGGCACCATCCTGAATGTGGTAACTTTTGAGCCCATTGACCAAAAAACCAATAAGGCCATTAGCTATCATCCAGGTGTCTATAAAAATGTGAACAGTGGTCATACCTTTATTGAGGTGTGTCCTCCAGTACTAGAATGACTGCAGTCAGCTGTCTAGTTGGGCTGACTCTTGAGCCCCATCCTTTATCAGAAGTGACCTGGTCATGAGTTAGAAAGCAACAACTTTTCCAGCAGGCTCCATCACATGTAATTGGTGTAATTGCCATCTGTAACATAGACAGACTCCCTTTCTACTGGATTTCCTACTCAATAAAGGTATGTTCCCTGTGCTTTTAAGACAAAAGCCTGAGGCTGTAAGTTCACACTTTGACTTATTTTGGACCTTTTAACTATAATTTACTTTGTCTGCTCTTCACATTTTAAAAGATGTTTCAAGTATTCAATCCACCCTTTAGTTGTTTTCGGCAGAATGATTTATTCATACAACTATTGTGCTTTTTTTTTATCTTGAAGAATTTTATATGTTGACGAATTTTTTGTGACTGCCAGTGTTTTTCTTTTGTTTCAAGTCTTGTGTCTTCTGTTAATTTTTTTTTTCATATTCTGAGTCTTAATTTTCTTACTCCTTTTTTTGTAATAGTTATTCCTATATTGTTTTATCGACATCTAAACTTTAAAAATTTCTCAGTTTGTCTTCTGCCAAGCTGAATAAAATAAGACCTTCAACCTGCCTTCACCCCTTTCTCATCATTTTCTTTGTCTTCTTTTTTTAGTAACTCTTGATTTTTCCTTTCTTATTCATTTTAATTTTGTTGGAGTACATCTTTGGGTAATTTTTAAAGTGTTATACTTCTTTTACTTTCAGAATTTTTTAGACCTTTCTCCATTGTCTTCTAATGTTACATAGTGTAGATAACCATGATGTTAAACTGGTTCTTGTTCCTTTGTAGGTAACTTCATTTTCTCTATTCTTAGAGTTCACAAATTTCACCAGGATGTATTTCGTTCTGTTTCTTTTCAGTATTCTCTCATAGCACTTGGTTAGGCCCTTTCTAATATCTGAGTATTTTTTTTTTGCTTCAGGAAAATTCCTGAATTTGGTTCCTCTTACTTATTCTCTCCAGGAAGCCCTATTATATAGCTAGTAAGCCTACCACATTGATCACATGTCACTTCCTGAGAGAATTTCTCTCTATAATTTTGCAAGATGCCTACTGAATTATCAAACTTCTTATTTGTTACAAACTTTTAAAATTTCTATTTCCTTATTCTTTTAAATTTTTATAATGTTTATTTTTGAGCGAGAGAGCTAGCAGGAGTGGGGAAGGGGCAGAAAGAGAGGGAGACACAGAATCTGAAGCAGGCTCCAGGATCTGAGCTGTCAACACAGAGCCTGACATGGGGCTCGAACCCATGAACCGCAAGATCATGACCTGAGCCAAAGTTGGACACTTTACCAACTGAGCCACCCAGGCGCCCCTCTGTTTCCTTATTATTAAGGGACCCTTTGTCTTAACACACCATTGCTGTTTTATGGGTTTTGTAGGTTCTAGTTTCAATTTAATCATTAATTTTTTGAGAGTTGTCTTTCATTATTTAACTCTTAGGAGTCAGTTGCTAGGTCCCATATGGAGCCAGTTGGATTTTGTGTGTTTCCTTTTTTAAATTCTAATATTTGGTCATCTGTTAATTTTAAAAGAGGGTTTAAACTGTCAGATTGCATTAGTAGCATTATGACATAGCCTTTTAGTTAGACCTCTGAAAAATAACAAATTTGATGCTCTAGTAACCTCTAGTAGAACATTAGTTTTAGTTTATGAATACTAAATTTTAGTGACCCCTTGGAATTAAGACATTTGTAAAAAAAAAAAAAAGAAGAAGAAGATCTACGGAAGGGTGTATTATATACCAGTAGGAACCCGCAGAAGGACTTAACTTTTCCATAAGTTTATAGCCCATCACAAATCCCAAAGACCATTGACAGCTGTTGGTCCCCAGTAATTGTCATGTATTTGCCATTTCAATGACATTTGGAATAGATGAGAGGTGCTCTATTCACCATCTTAAACAGATAAAATCCTTTGGTATCATTTAGATCTCAGGTATCAGCATTACAAGTTTGTTTTACACATGGTTTATTAATATTGTGTGTGTGTGCACCTCTTTGTCAGGTTTTAAAATAAAAAATTTTAAATCTCGTAAAATGAGCTGACAAGCCTTGTCTTAATGGATCTTAGAAGGTTTAATAACACTCCCATCTAAAACTTTTGGTTCAGTGCCTTTCTGTTACTTGGTATTTTTACTTCTAAAAATTCTTGTGGTTATTGGTGTAGTCTCTTTTGCTGTCATTTCTTGAGAATCAATTTTTATGACATTTTCTTAGAAAAGAAAGCATTGCATTTCATTCATTATTAACATACAGTTTGTAAAAGAACTTTATTGTTCTGAACCCGGTTAGATCCTTTTTTTCATTGCTGACATATTGCTTGCTTTTCTTAGATTACCCATAAGTCTGTAAGCTTTTTCAGTCTTTTCAAAGGGCTAGTTACTGGTTTTAATTATTCATGCTATTTGCTTGCAATTTCACTAAATTTTGTGTTTTTTCAATTATATCTAGCTTCACTTTCGATTACCTTTTAATGTTAATTTCTTCTTGAGCATAACATTTATTTATTTTAAGAGAGAATGAGCACAAGCAAGGGAGGGACAGAGAGACGATGGGGACAGAGGGTCCAGAGTGGGCCCTGGGCTGACAGCAGAGAGCCCAAGGCAGGGCTCAAACTCATGATGAACTGTGAGATCATGACCTGAGCCGAAGTCGGACACTTAACTGACTGAGCCACCCAGGTGCCCCGACAGCACATTTAAAGTATATTGTCAAAAATTGGTCAGAATAATACCTAAGAACTCTTAATAATGCTAATGGTATTTTAAAATTGGTGAAAGGCTTTTTAGAAGACATTTTGTCTATTCCATCAGTTACGTTTATATTTACCTCAACCCAGCAAACCCCTCTCCCCAATTTTAGATATTTTTTCTGCTTAAACAAACAAAAAAAGATATTTTAGGTTTATCAGTTCTCACAGTTGTGGACTAGTTTATATCCACAGAGGTTCATGTATTTAGGGGAATGGTATGCAGCCAGTCAAACTGAATGAACTACAGGGACTGGGAAAAATAAAGGAGTATGTATGGTACATATTATAATTTAGAAGAAATAGGTTATATAGCAGTATAACCTCATCGTTATAAAAATATGCTCATTAAATCTTAATGTTTTTGTTTTTCATTTACATATTTAATAAAACTACATACTTTTAAGATGAAGAACATGATCTGGTGGTATGCATAACAAAGTGATTTCTATAATCAACCTAATTAACAAGGCATCCACATAGTTACCTTTTTTTTTTTATGTTATGAGAGCACCTGAAATCTCTCTTGGTATATTTTTCAGTATTCAGTATGGTATTCATAATTATTTTTATGCCTGTACATTGCCCATAAAAATCTTGAAGGTTTGTCACCAAATTCTTAATAGTGGTCTTTTGATGAGCAGTGAAGTTTCGTTTCAGAGGCATTTCATTTGTTGTATATTGAGTTGGTGTTTTTTAAGCCCTTGGAGTTTTGTTAATACCTGTAAAGAATCTCCCACTTTCTCATATTTCTTGTCTTTTTTAGCTACTGAAGTGGTGACTGTGTTTGTATTTCAAGAACCATCACTGCTCTCCTCACTCCAGGACAATGGATTAACAGATGTCATGCTTCATGCACTACTTATCAAAGATGTGAGTCCTTTTCTGCTTTTGTGTGAAAATTGCTCTGTACATACCCCTCCCCACAGAGGATGATACAGAGACATACACCCTACTATCTCTGTGCAGTACCCTGGTCAAAATTTCCTGGCATCTACATCTGAATTATTTTAGATGTCTTCAGACTCACTTTATCTTCTCTCTAGGTTCCTGCTACCCGTGAAGTCCTTGGCTCCCTCCCAAATGTATTTAGTGCACTCTGCTTGAATGCCCGAGGTCTTCAGTCATTTGTACAGTGTCAGCCTTTTGAACGTCTTTTCAAAGTTCTTCTGTCTCCGGATTACCTCCCAGCCATGCGAAGGAGGAGGAGCTCTGATCCTCTAGGTAAGTAACCAGGATTTATCTTATAATTGGTGCCAAGATTTTAATTCTTTTTATTATTTTTTTTAATGTATGAAATTTATTCTCAAATTGGTTTCCATGCAACACCCAGTGCTCATCCCAAAAGATGCCCTCTTAAATACCCATCACCTAACCTGCCCTCCCTCCCACCCCCCATCAACCCTCAGTTTGTTCTTAGTTTTTAAGAGTCTCTTATGCTTGGGCTCTCTCCCACCCTAACCTCTTTTTTTTTTTTTCTTCCCCTCCCCCATGGGTTTCTGTTAAGTTTCTCAGGATCCACATAAGAATGAAAACATATGGTATCTGTCTTTCTCTGTATGGCTTATTTCATTTAACATCACACTCTCCAGTTCCATCCATGTTGCTACAAAGGGCCATATTTCATTCTTTCTCATTGCCACGTAGTATTCCATTGTGCATATAAACCACAATTTCTTTATCCATTCATCAGTTGATGGACATTTAGGCTTTTTCCACAATTTGGCTATTGTTGAGAGTGCTGCTATAAACATTGGGGTACAAGTGCCCCTATGCATCAGTATTCCTGTATCCCTTGGGTAAATTCTTAGCAGTGCTACTGCTGGGTCATAGGGTAGGTCTATTTTTAATTTTTTCAGGAACCTCCACACTGTTTCCCAGAGCAGCTGCACCAATTTGCATTCCCACCAACAGTGCAAGAGGGTTCCCGTTTCTCCACATCCTCGCCAGCATCTATAGTCTCCCGATTTGTTCATTTTGGCCACTCTGACTGGCGTGAGGTGACATCTGAGTGTGGTTTTGATTTATATTTCCCTGATGAGGAGCGACGTTGAGCGTCTTTTCATGTGCCTGTTGGCCATCTGCATGTCTTCTTTAGAGAAGTGTCTATTCATGTTTTCTGCCCATTTCCTCACTGGATTATTTGGTTTTTGGGTGTGGAGTTTGGTGAGCTCTTTATAGATTTTGGATACTAGCCCTTTGATATGTAATTTGCAAGTATCTTTTCCCATTCCGTTGGTTGCCTTTTCGTTTTGTTGATTGTTTCCTTTACTGTGCAGAAGCTTTTTATCTTCATGAGGTCCCAACAGTTCATTTTTGCTTTTAATTCCCTTGCCTTTGGGGATGTGTCAAGTAAGAAATTGCTGCGGCTGAGGTCAGAGAGGTTTTTCCCTGCTTTCTCCTCTAGGGTTCTAGTGGTTTCCTGTCTCACATTCAGGTCCTTTATCCATTTTGAGTTTATTTTTATGAATAGTGTAAGAAAGTGGTCTAGTTTCATTCTTCTGCATGTTGCTGTACAGTTCTCCCAGCACCATGTGTTAAAGAGACTGTCTTTTTTCCATTGGCTATTCTTTCCTGCTTTGTCAAAGATTAGTTGGCCATCCTTTTGTGGGTCTAGTTCTGGGGATTCTATTCTATTCCATTGGTCTATGTGTCTGTTTTTGTGCCAATACCATGCTGTCTTGATGATTACAGCTTTGTAGTAGAGGCTGAAGTCTGGGATTGTGATGCCTCCTGCTTTGGTCTTCTTCAAAATTACTTTGGCTATTCAGGGCCTTTTGTGGTTCCATATGAATTTTAGGATTGCTTGTTCTAGCTTCGAGAAGAATGCTGGTGCAATTTTGAATGGGATTGCATTGAATGTGTAGATAGTTTTGGGTAGTATTGACATTTTGACAATATTTATTCTTCCAATCCATGAGCACGGAATGTTTTTCCATTTCTTTATATCTTCTTCAATTTCCTTCATAAGCTTTCTATAGTTTTCAGCATACAGACCTTGTACATCTTTGGTTAGATTTATCCCTGGGTATTTTATGCTTCTTGGTGCAATTGTGAATGGGATCAGTTTCTTTATTTGTCTTTCTGTTGCTTCATTGTTAGCGTATAAGAATGCAACTGATTTCTGTACATTGATTTTGTATCCTGCAACTTTGCTGAATTCATGTATCTGTTCTAGCAGACTTTTGGTGGAGTCTATCAGATTTTCCATGTATAATATCATGTCATCTGCAAAAAGTGAAAGCTTGACTTCATCTTGGCCAACTTTGATGCCTTTGATTTCCTTTTGTTGTCTGATTGCTGATGCTAGCACTTCCAACACTATGTGAAACAACAGTGGTGAGAGTGGACATCCCTGTCGTGTTCCTGATCTCAGGGGGAAAGCTCTCAGTTTTTCCCCATTGAGGATGATGTTAGCTGTGGGCTTTTCATAAATGGCTTTTTGATGTTTAAGTATGTTCCTTCTATCCCGACTTTCTCAAGGGTTTTTATTAAGAAAGGATGCTGAATTTTGTCTAATGCTTTTTCTGCATCGGTTGACAGGATCATATGGTTCTTATCTTTTCTTTTATTAATGTAATGTATCACGTTGATTGATTTGCGAATGTTGAACCAACCGTGCATCCCAGGAATGAATCCCACTTGATCATGGTGAATAATTCTCGTTATAAGCTGTTGAGTTCTATTTGCCAGTATCTTATTGAGAATTTTTGCATCCGTATTCATCAGGGGTATTGCCCTGTAGTTCTCTTTTTTACTGGGTCTCTGTCTGGTTTAGGAATCAGTAATACTGGCTTCATACAATGAGTCTGGAAGTTTTCCTTCCCTTTCTATTTTTGGAATAGCTTGAGTAGGATAGGTTTTATCTCTGCTTTAAATGCCTGGTAGAATTCCCCAGGGAAGCCATGTGGTCCTGGACTCTTATTTGTTGGGAGATTTTTGATAACTGATTCAGTTTCTTTGCTGGTTATGGGTCTGTTCAAGCTTTCTATTTCCTCCTGATTGAGTTTTGGAAGAGTGTGGGTGGTTAGGAATTTGTCCATTTCTTCCAGGTTGTCCAGTTTGTTGGCATATAATTTTTCATTGTATTCCCTGATAATTGCTTATATTTCTGAGGGATTGGTTGTAATAATTCCATTTTCATTCATGATTTTATCTCTTTGGGTCATCTCCCTTTTCTTTTTGAGAAGCCTGGCTAGAGGTTTATCAATTTTGTTTATTTTTTCAAAAAACCAACTCTTGGTTTCATTGATCTGCTCTACAGTTTTTTTAGATTCTATATTACTTATTTCTGCTCTGATCTTTATTATTTCTCTTCTTCTGCTGAGTTAGGGGTGTCTTTGCTGCTCAGCTTCTATTTCCTTTAGGTGTGCTGTTAGATTTTGTATTTGGGATTTTTCTTGCTTCTTGAGATAGGCCTGGATTGCAATGTATTTTCCTCTCAGGACTGCCTTCGCTGCATCCCAAAGTGTTTGGATTGTTGTATTTTCATTTTCGTTTGTTTCCATATATTTTTTAATTTCTTCTCTAATTGCCTGGTTGACCCACTCATTCTTTAGTAGGGTGTTCTTTAACCTCCATGCTTTTGGAGGTTTCCCAGACTTTTTCTTGTGGTTGATTTTAAGCTTCATAGCATTGTGGTGTGAAAGTATGCATGGTATGATTTCAATTCTTGTATACTTATGAAGGGCTGTTTTGTGACCCAGTATGTGATCTATCTTGGAGAATGTTCCATGTGCACTCGAGAAGAAAGTATGTTCTGTTGCTTTGGGATGCAGAGTTCTAAATATATCTGTCAAGTCCATTTTATCCAATGTATCATTCAGGGCCCTTGTTACTTTATTGACCATGTGTCTAGATGATCTTTTCATTTTGTAAGTAGAGTGTTAAAGTCCCCTGCAATTACCACATTGTTATCAATAAGGTTGCTTATGTTTGTGAGTAATTGTTTTATATATTTGGGGGCTCCCGTATTTGGTGCATAGATATTTATAATTGTTAGCTCTTCCTGATGGATAGACCCTGTGATTATTATATAATGCCCTTCTTCATCTCTTGTTACAGCCTTTACTTTGAAGTCTAGTTTGTCTGATATAAGTATGGCTACTCCAGCTTTCTTTTGACTTCCAGTAGCATGATAAATCTCCATCCCCTCACTTTTTTTTTTTTTTTTTTTTTTTTTTTTTTTTTTTTTTTTTTTATTTTTATTTTGATTTTTTTTTTTATTTTTTTAATATATGAAATTTACTGTCAAATTGGTTTCCATACAACACCCAGTGCTCATCCCAAAAGGTGCCCTCCTCAATACCCATCACCCACCCTGCTCTCCCTCCCATCCTGCCCTCCCTCCCACCCCCCATCAACCCTCAGTTTGTTCTCAGTTTTTAACAGTCTCTTATGCTTTGGCTCTCTCCCACTCTAACCTCTTTTTTTTTTTTTTTTTCCTTCCCCTCCCCCATGGGTTTCTGTTATGTTTCTCAGGATCCACATAAGAGTGAAACCATATGGTATCTGTCTTTCTCTGTATGGCTTATTTCACTTAGCATCACACTCTCCGGTTCCATCCATGTTGCTACAAAAGGCCATATTTCATTTTTTCTCATTGCCACGTAGTATTCCATTGTGTATATAAACCACAATTTCTTTATCCATTCATCAGTTGATGGACATTTAGGCTCTTTCCATAATTTGGCTATTGTTGAGAGTGCCGCTATAAACATTGGGGTACAGGTGCCCCTATGCATCAGTACTCCTGTATCCCTTGGATAAATTCCTAGCAGTGCTATTGCTGGGTCATAGGGTAGGTCTATTTTTAATTTTCTGAGGAACCTCCACACTGCTTTCCAGAGCGGCTGCACCAATTTGCATTCCCACCAACAGTGCAAGAGGGTTCCTGTTTCTCCACATCCTCTCCAGCATCTAGAGTCTCCTGATTTCTTCATTTTGGCCACTCTGACTGGCGTGAGGTGGTATCTGAGTGTGGTTTTGATTTGTATTTCCCTGATAAGGAGCGACGTTGAACATCTTTTCATGTGCCTGTTGGCCATCCGGATGTCTTCTTTCGAGAAGTGTCTATTCATGTTTTCTGCCCATTTCTTCACTGGGTTATTTGTTTTTCGGGTGTGGAGTTTGATGAGCTCTTTATAGATTTTGGATACTAGCCCTTTGTCCGATGTGTCATTTGCAAATATCTTTTCCCATTCCGTTGGTTGCCTTTTAGTTTTGTTGGTTGTTTCCTTTGCTGTGCAGAAGCTTTTTATCTTCATAAGGTCCCAGTAATTCACTTTTGCTTTTAATTCCCTTGCCTTTGGGGATGTGCCGAGTAAGAGATTGCTACGGCTGAGGTCAGAGAGGTCTTTTCCTGCTTTCTCCTCTAGAGTTTTGTCCATCCCCTCACTTTTGATCTGAAGGTGTCCTCAGGTCTAAAATGAGTCTCTTGTAGACAGCAAATAGATGGGTCTTGTTTTTTATCCATTCTGATACCCTGTGTCTTTTGGTTGGCGCATTTAGTCCATTTACGTTCAGTGTTATAGAAAGATACGGGTTTAGAGTCATTGTGATGTCTGTAGGTTTCATGCTTGTAGCGATGTCTCTGGTACTTTGTCTCACAGGATCCCCCTTCGGATTTCTTGTAGGGCTGATTTAGTGGTGAATTCCTTCAGTTTTTGTTTGGGAAGACCTTTATCTCTCCTTCTATTCTAAAGGACAGACTTGCTGGATAAAGGATTCTCGGCTGCATATTTTTTCTATTCATCACATTGAAATTCTCCTGCCATTCCTTTCTGGCCTGCCAAGTTTCAGTAGGGAGATCGGTCATGAGTCTTATAAGTCTCCCTTTATATGTTAGAGCACGTTTATCCCTAGCTGCTTTCAGAATTTTCTCTTTATCTTTGTATTTTGCTAGTTTCACTATGATATGTCATGCAGAAGATGGATTCAAGTTACGTCTGAAGGGAGTTCTCTGTGCCTCTTGGATTTCAATGCCTTTTTCCTTCCCCAGATCAGGGAAGTTCTCAGCTATTATTTCTTCAAGTACCCTTCGCACCTTTCCCTCTCTCTTCCTCCTCTGGAATACCAATTATGCGTAGATTATTGGTCTTTAGTGCATCACTTAGTTCTCTAATTTTCTCCTCATACTCCTGGATTTTTTTATCTCTTTCTCAGCTTCTTCTTCCATAATTTTATCTTCTAGTTCACCTATTCTCTCCTCTGCCTCTTCAATCTGAGCTGTGTTTGTCTCCATTTTATTTTGCAGCTTGTTGATAGCATTTTTTAGCTCCTCCTGGCTGTTCCTTAGTCCCTTGATCTCTGTAGCAATAGATAATCTGCCGTCCTTTATATTGTTTTCAAGCCCAGCGATTTATTTTATGACTATTCTAAATTCACTTTCTGTTATATTGTTTAAATCGTTTTTGATCAGTTCGTTAGCTGTTGTTACTTCCTGGAGGTTTTTTTGAGGGGAATTCTTCCATTTCATCATTTTGGATAGTCCCTGGAGTGGTGTGGAACTGCAGGGCACTTCCCCTGTGCTGTCTTGAATAACTTGCGTTGGTGGGCGGGGCCGCAGTCAGACCTGATGTCTGCCCCTAGCCCACCGCTGGGGCCACAGTCAGACTGGTGTGTACCTTCTCTTCCCCTCTCCTAGGGGCGGGATTCACTGTGGGGTGGCGTGGTCCGCCCAGGCTACTTGCACACTGCCAGGCTTGTGGTGCTGGGGATCTGGCATATTAGCTGGGGTGGATTGGCAAGGTGCACAGGGGCAGGAGGGGCAGGCTCAGCTCGCTTTTCCTTCGCTTCGGGAGGGGCCCTGCGGCACCGCGAGGGAGTCAGACCCACTGGAGGGATGGATCCCCAGAAGCACAGCGTTGGGTGTTTGTGTGGAGCAAGGAAGTTCCCTGACAAGAACTGGTTCCCTTTGGGATTTGGGGTGGGGGATGGGCGAGGGAGATGGTCCTGGCGAGCGCCTTTGTTCTCCGCCAAGCTGCGCTCTGTTGTCCGGGGCTCAACAACTCTCCCTCCCGTTGTCCTCCAGCCCTCCCGTTCTCCGAGCAGATCTGGTAACTTATAACCTTCCAGATTTTCAGTCCCCCTTGCCATCAGAACACCCTCCATCCGGCACCTCCGTTTTTGCAAGCCAGACTTGGGGCCTCTGCTTTGCCGGCAGGCTGCCCCCGCCCTGGCTCCCTCCCGCCAGTCTGTGTAGCACGCACCGCCTCTCTGCCCTTCCTACCCTCTTCCATGGATCTCTTGTCTACGCTTGGCTCTGGAGAATCTGTTCTGCTAATCTTCTGGAGATTTTCTGGGTCATTTAGGCAGGTGTGGGTGGAGTCTAAATGATCCGCAGGAAGCAGTGAGCCCAGCATCCTCCTACGTCGCCATCTTCCCCTGGTGCCAAGATTTTAGATGTTAGATGGTTATCAAGCCACCAATTGGCAAGGAAGTCCTTTCTTGAACTCCCGTCGTTTCTCTGGTTAGATGTGCTAAGCTTAATGGGAGTTATCACTGTAATTATAGTTGTATCACTATATACGTTGTATTGCAGGTAGAAAAGAAGACTTCATCCTTATCCTCTGCTCATATTTTCATGCTTCTCAACAGTTCAGTGTGTGTGTGTGTGTGTGTAAGTTCAGGGTTTTAATCTGAATTGGGACAAGTGTTGGGAAAACCAAACTTTGGCCATAGAAACTTTTTCCTTCCTAGGCCACCAAGGGGACCAGATCATGTCCCCAGGTGCCCCTGAGTGGCTCCAGATCTCTGGGTGGTGCCTCCAGGCCATATCCTCAAGCTCCAGTTGGCTGCAGGGTTTGGGCTGGTCAGAAGCTAAACTGTAGTAGAGTGACTTACAGGGACTACACCCCCTCCTCTTGGGTCAGGGCAGGAGAGGCAGTCCCAGATTCCCCTATGGGCTCCCAGGCAGCAAGGCCTATACTGTGCTTCTATCACAATGGGAGAACCTGGGGGAGCAAGAATTATCCAGTGAAGATCTTGGGGGCGAGGTCACTTAGGACATGGGGTCTGACAGAGGCAGCAAAACAGAAGGAGGGTCTCCTTGGGAGTCCACATTTCCACCTGTCATCACTCTGTGCCACTGAGACACCTCAGTGACCAGAGCTTGAACTATAGTGACGACTCTTTTCCGGTGACCTTTTAGATGTCAGCAACAAAGGAGTGGTGTTCCTCAGACTATCAACCATTCATTATTAAATGTACGGTCATGGCGCTAGTGAGAAATGGGTATTAGGGGCAGTAGATTTCCAGGCCCACCATCGAATCTGTTGCAACAGGAGATATAAAGTCCCAAGGTGTTGCTCTTCTATTCTAATGTTCAAGTCCCTACGATAGTAAGAAATTAATAGATTTTCTTCTCAGTGTATTTGAGGCCAGATTATTACAGAATAATGAGAAGGTAGGACTCCAGAATCTAGTTTTCACAAATGTGCTTTGTGCTTTCAGCCACCACTGTAGCATTCTAGCCAATATCGTTCTTAATTGGGGCAGCCAGTGTGTTAATGGTTTTATGCTCTTCTCTCTCCCTCCCTCCTAGTTCAGACCTTGGCATTAGAGATTGCCAGAATAGAATGTAGAATATGTGGTTATTTTAAAATGTTTTCACTAGGGCCACCTGGGTGGCACAGTCGGTTGGGTATCCCACTCTTGATCTCAGCTCGGGTCATGATCTCACGGTTTGTGGGTTCAAGCCTCACAATGGGCTCTACGCTGATGGTGTGGAACCTGCTTGGGATTCTGTCTCTGCTTCTCTCTGTCCCTCCCCCACTTGTGTGCTTGCTCTCTCTCACAAAATAAATAAGTTAAAATTTTTTTTTTTTTATGTTTTCACTAGACTGATAAAGTTCCTTTTTCCTCCCCAGTTATTTGCTTTCAGAGTTTGGTGTGAATTCATTTGAGAAAGCATGGCATTAGAAAATCACAACAACCTTCTCAGTTTCTTCTTTCCTCCTCGTATTGGCAGAGAAAATAGCTCAAGCTCTATTTTCTTCAGTCTTTCTAACAGTTCATTTTTTCCTTTAAGGGGATACCGCATCTAACCTGGGGAGTGCTGTTGATGAGCTCATGAGACATCAGCCCACCCTCAAAACAGATGCAACAACTGCAATCATTAAGGTATGAAGTGATAAGGCTGACCGTGGGCATGAGAGAGCAGTTAAGGGGGAGTTTTTAAGAAAAAAGCTTGACCTACTAGAAGTCATTGGGATTCTTGGGCTATTCCTAGAAGATGATTATGTCTACCTTATTTTCTCCTTATCCTTGGGTTGGTCCTTGCCCCCCCTCCTACCCCCAGAAAGTCACTTAAGTATTATTTTCTCCTGTAGGGTATTAACAAGTTGCCAGGATTTAGCTTCTATTTGTAAAAGCATATTAGTTTTTCTAACCTTTGTTTCTTGATATTTTTTTTCACATTTAGTAGCCCTGCCAGTTACAGTATAGTATATGCCTGGTGCTTATGAATTAGGACATGGAGTCAGGTTAGTCACTTAACAGCTATGTGATCCTGAACAAGTTACTTAACTTCACGAAACTTCAGTTACCTTGTGTGTAAAATAGGATTGTGTGTAAATAGGATATATTCCAGGAGTGATGTATGTTACATACATATGTCAAGATAAAGTGTTTTGTGTTAGCACTTCTGTGTACAACACATAGAAAATGCTCCAAAAATGTGTTAGTTGTCCCATTTCTTATTTACTAATAAATAATATTTCCTGTGTCTTTCAGTTACTTGAAGAAATTTGTAACCTTGGAAGAGACCCTAAATACATCTGTCAGAAGCCATCAATCCAGAAGGCAGATGGCACTGCCACTGCTCCTCCTCCAAGGTCTAATCATGCTGCAGAAGAAGCCTCTAGTGAGGATGAGGAGGAAGAAGAAGTACAGGCCATGCAGAGCTTTAATTCTGCCCAACAGAATGAAACTGAGCCTAATCAGCAGTAAGTGTTTGCAAGACAGGTCCCCTAGCCTTGTGACCTTGGGCATGTCATTTTCATCTATAAAAGCTAGGGAGTTGTATTAGATCATTATAAGATTCTTCCAGCCCTAGGAGTCTTGTTTTTCTTTCTTTGACCATTGTGTATCATTTATCCTTTCATATTTTAATTGTATTGGTTGCCTTAGGAAGGTGTCCTTAAAAAGTTCATGAAATTGAATCAGTTCACTAGATCAAGTTGATGGGCTTCTCTCAGAGAACTTATGTTCCCATTGTTGGTATAGTATTCGTATCATTGCTTAATTGTTTGCATAAGTGAGCACATATGAAACATCATACTTTTGAAGCCTGTCTCCTAAGAAGTCCTTAAGAATTACAGGGACTTGTTGTTGGTCTTTGTTTTTTGTTTGATTACTATCTGTTCATTCCAGATAAATCAGAAGTCTTTGGAATGTACTGTATGGTTGTAACCAGGCACAGTAGATTTTCCTTCTTATTTCTATTTAAGGTTTGTTTTATATTAAAATTGACTACCTAGATGGTGAAATGGGGATGGGGGTGGGCTTAAAGACTGCTGGCTGATAGTGGCTCTTTGAAGCTTATATTGTTCACATGCTAGGAATGAAATGTAACTATTGTAGGTATAACTCTTGAGGGTGTGATCCCTCTGGACTGTCATGCATTTATTCATTTAATAAGTGCTCTTTTGGTTTATAAATAACTAGTTCTGAGAAAAGCAGGAATGTTTTAGGTGTGGATATGAATGGGTTTAGGCTAGTGTTGAAGGATTGCTGGGAACTTAAGAGAAAATTATGGTCGAGTAGATAGAAGGAGTGAAGGCCTAGACTCCAAAATCGGTACCTTTTTACAACTCTAGGAAGTAATGAGCCTGTTGGTATGAGTTTTTGTTTTCTTTTTGAGGAGAGGCATTAACTACTAAGTACTGTACATTGCTTTGTTGAGCAGATGTCTTACCCTTGTCTGAGAAGGAAACTCTACCTTCATTCTAACAGCATCTTCTATTTTGATTAAAATGTTCTCTTTCTGGAAGTGGAGGACACCTGAAAGAAAGCAAGACTTCACGTGCAAAGGAGTCAGAATCAGTGCTTCCTTGCCACATCCTTGATTGTCTGCCACCCTGCTGGGATATGATTTCCTTTCCTGGCTACAAAATAAGAGAAGGATTTCTTAAACTTGAGAGGTGGGAGGGTGGTTTTGAGTGAAGCTGGGCATGTTCATCTGCATATAATGTTTTCCTCTACCTGGACATCTTACACCTTAGATCTAACATGCCCAGATTTCAAGCTGTCATAGTAAATTGACATTTTCTCATGGCCTCATGTTTTTTCACTCCATGCTTTTCTTAGGATATGTGTCACCGTGTTATAGCCATATTTATCCCCATCCACAGATTATCTTATCTCCTTCTTTTCTATCTACCAAGTTCCTGCAAAGCCAGGTCAGATGTCTCATTCTTAAAGGAGCTTTTTTTTTACCTCCAAAGGGGGAGTTGATCATGTTTACTATTCTTGCATGACGTTTTCAGCCTGGAAGCCAAAAGATGAGGATAGTGGAAAAAAGTGGTTACCAGTTTGTTCCTAGATGTGGATTAAGAACCATTATTGGTTTGTTTTCTCTCTCATTCTCCTCCCTAACTTCCATCTAGCAAATGAGGGAAGTACCTGGGTCCCATTTCATAATATTACTTTGGCTCTTTGCCATTACCGTTGATTTTTACAAAGGGACAGGTGTTTCATTTGGGCTAGAACCACACCTGCACTCCTTAGCTGTAGAGATGGATCTCTAGGTTCTTTCCCAGGAGGTACAGTCAGGCTGGGGTGGATGATTACTGTAAGTAGGGATTGCTGTAGTGGTTGAGGAGGAACTTTATAGTCAAGGAAAACTTGCAGTCTTCCCATGGAATCATTTCACTCCTGGCTTACAGACACCCCCCCCCCCTTTGTAGTACGTTCTTCCCTGTATTCTTCATTGAGAGTGTTCACAATATCCTTGTCAAACTCTAGCTCTAGGTATGTCATCACTGAAGCCACTGTCTAGTCTGCATTTTGATGCCTGGCAAATCTTTATTTACATCTTGAGGACTATTAACTTCTTGCCAGTTTTCTTGCCCCCTCTCTCCCACCACCTCTCCCTTCTTTTATTTCTGCCCTTTACCCAAATGTCTTCAAGGGCCTATATCCAGAATGCTCCCTATTCGACTGAAGTTTTGACCCTTCCTAGGGTTCATCTTTGAGGTAGATTGTGTTTCATTTTAATAGATATTGTGGGTTTCCCCCCTTTTGTTTCTTGCAAAAGCCAAGATTGGGCTTAAAGGCTTTGTTTCCTGCAGCTATGGCACTACTGCAGCCTCCTTGTCTGTGGTGCAGCATTAAAGTATTTGAAACAAAAGACCTGATCACAGGTTTTGGATATTTCAGGGACTGTTGTGATACAAGTATAAATAGTTAGGGAAGGAGGGCTTGGGTGTTGGCTTCATCTTTGATTAACTGTTCTGAATGGTTTGTCAATCTAAGCATGGAATTTTGAACAAAATTAAATTCCATTTCCTGCCGTCTATTATAACTTTAAACCTGATGCAAGAACATGGTAAGATGTTGTATTTGTTTCTTTGCCTAGCTCCTATCTTTAAGCAAATGTGTCAGTAGTCTCAATAGAACTTATTGTTTTCATATCGATGGATTCCTCCTATGATAGTTTGCCTAAGATAGGATAGTTTCTTTTGAGATATGTGCAAATGCTGAGTTTGTTAAGGCCTGGTTTTTTCTTTTGTGTTCTCAACCTAGGCTGGCTAGAAAAGCTAGCTTCAGATTTGATTTCAGTTTTTTTTCCCTTGTGCTGTACTAAAGACTAACTTAAAGAAAGGACCTAGAATTTCATGCTGTTTCCCTTTCCTTTGTTTTCTTGTACTAGTATTGCGAATTTTTGTAACTCACTCTTTTCTCCCTTAACAGGGTTGTTGGTACAGAAGAACGTATTCCTATTCCCCTCATGGATTACATCCTTAATGTGGTAAGATTCATGGTAGGGCAAACTGAGTAAAAGTGTGTGTTATTCTGGAAAACGTGTGGGGTTACCAAATAGTCCAGTGATTTTTGCATTTATTTTCACTGGAGCCTTTACAGTGCAGAACAGTGGGCAAAGATGTGCAAACCTTGTTCTGTGAGACTGGTTTGCCAAAAATGGACAACAATCTTCCCCTTTTTTAGATACTCCCAATTTTCTGTTCATTGCTACTATTCCCAATTGGAATCCAAGCAGAAGAGTGGGATTTGTTAGGCCAGTCCAGTATTATGTTCTATGAATATGTCCAACATGTATTTTTTCCCATTATTTGCTAGATTTCCCATTAATTTCTCTTTTGTATAAAAAAAAATAGTAATGTGGCTTTTCGTTTTAATTTCCCAGGTGTCTCAAGAGAAAAGTAAAGAGTTTGAATTTTCCCAGAATTATTTCTCTATAAGGGGAAGCCCACTTAGCAATTATTCTAGCCCACTAAGCACTTCCCAGACTTCCAGAGATGGTATCTTTTGTGCCTGTGTGTTTGTTGCCCACATTTTACTTTGTTACCCTTAAAAAATGCTTTGTTTGGTCCAAACCACTCTTCCAGAGTTCTAGTTTTCATTTGTATTATGGGCACATTGAGGGAAAGTATCCATTTTTGCTTCCAGGGGAGAGGTAATGCACTGTCACGCTAGGAGCAAATTAAGAGAATTAGATCTGATTTTGCCACTAATTCATGGGTGTGGCTCTGAGCAAGTCATTTATCCTCTCTATGCTCTCAAATTATATAACTTTAGGTAGCCAAAAAGGTAGATTGGGGAGAAGTAATTATTCGTATTTGTGGTGTTTGTTTTTTGTTTTTTGTGGGTGTTTTTAGCAGATGTTTAGGGTCCATATCATATCTCTATACTTACTTACCTGAGGTTTTGGTATCTTAGAAAATACTGATTACATGAATACAAGGCTACCCCTGTTCTTACTCCAAGCTGGCCTTTTAGTTCCAGGTTAGTCTCTAACATTTTCTTTTTCATTTTCATTACCTAGATGAAATTTGTGGAATCTATTCTGAGCAACAATACAACAGATGACCACTGCCAGGAATTTGTGAATCAGAAAGGACTCTTGCCTTTGGTCACCATTTTGGGTCTTCCCAATCTGCCCATTGATTTTCCTACATCCGCGGCCTGTCAGGCTGTTGCAGGTGTCTGCAAATCCATATTGGTAAGAGCATCTGGCTAAATATTTTCATTTCTTTTTAGAAATCAATTTTGCAGTACTTCTGTATACATGTTTTTATTGTGGTCTCCCTTTACCTACAACCAAAAAATAATGAAGAAATTTGTGGTTATGTGCTACAGGTGAATTTTGTGCCTGATAGTGTGTCACATCATTTCTCATTGAAAAGTTGAAGTTGTTTATTGTTCCTAGGTTTGGTACATAGTTCTAACATTTGAGTTTTTTGGAAGAGAAAGTATATCTTCAAGAATGTTTTGGAGCTTGGTTTTATTATGTCATCCTTTCTCATGGATGCTTTTAACACAATCTGGTATTGTTTAGTTAATGTAGTTTTTTTTCCTTTTTCAAGATTGTTCAAGTTTTGCCAAGAAATTAAGTGCTTTATTTATTTTAAATAGTGGTAAAATACACAGCACATGATATTTACCACTTTAACCATTTTTAACTGTATAGTTCGGTAGCGTTAAGTACATTCACATTGTTGCAAACCAATCTCCAGAAGTTTTTTATCTTGCAAAACTGAAATTCTGTACTCATTAAATTACAACTCTGCATTCCCCTTGCCCTCCCAGCCCATGGTAAATTTGTTCTACTTTCTGTCACTCTGAATTTGACTGTTCTAGGTACCTCATGTAATTCATAAGCTGTTTGTCTTTCTGTGGTTGGCTTATTTTGCATAGCATAATGTCTTCAAGATTCACCCATGTTGTAGCATATGTCAGAATTTCCTTTCTTTTTATGGCTCTATTATATGTGTAAGCCACATTTTGTTTATCCATTCATTCACTGATAAACATTTGGGCTGCTTCCACCTTTTGGCTATTTTGAATACTGCTGAAATGAACACGGGTGTGCCTGTATTTCTTCAAGACTGTGTGTGTGTGTGTGTGTGTGTGTGTGTGTGTGTGTGTGTGGTGAGAACACTTAAGATATATTCTCAGCAAATTTCAAGTATATAGTATAGTATTAACTATAGATACCATGCTTATATTAAATCTCCAGAACTTATTCATAACTGAAAATTTGCCCTTTGACCAACGTCTCCACATTTCCCCCCAGCCCCTGGCAACCATAACATTCTGCTCTCTGGTACTTTGAATTTAACTTGTTTAGATCCCACATAAAAGTGCGATCATACTCAAGACTCCTTTCAGTTCTTTTGGCTATATACTCAGAAGTAGGATTGGTGGACTATATGGTAGTTCAATTTTTAATTTTTCAAGGAACCACCATACTGTTTTCCATAGCTCCACCATTTCATATTCTGACCAACAATGCACAGGGGTTCCAATTTCTCTGCATCCTCACCAACACTTGTTAATTTTCTTTTTCTTTGTTTTTCCTTGATAGTAGCCAACCTAATAGGTATAAGTGCAACCTCATGGTTTCAGTGTGCATCTTTCTAATGATTAGTGATGTTGAGTATCTTTTTATGTGCTTATTGGCCATTTGTGTATCTTTGGAGAGATGTCTACTCAAGTCCTTTGCCCATTTTTTAGTGGGGTTTGATTCTTGTTGTTGAGTTGTAGGAGTTCTTTATATATTCTGGTTACTCCTTATCAGATAAATGATTTGCAATATTTTCTTCCACTCTATGGGTTGCCTTTTACCTCTGTTAATAGTGTACTTTGATGCACAAAAGCTTTCAATTCTGATGAAATCCATTTTATCTTTTTTTCCTGCCATTGCTGTGCTTTTGATGTCAAATCTAAAAAACCATTGCCAAATCCAATGTCCCAAAGCTTTTACACTATGGCTCCTTTTAGGTGTTTTTATATTTTTAGCTGCTACCTTCAGGTCTTTGATCTGTTTTGAGTAATTTTTTCATATGGTGTAAAGTAAGGCCCAACTTCATTCTTTTGCATGTAGATACCCAGTTTTCCCACCACTATTTGTTGAAAAGCGTGTTCTTTCTCTTGCACCTTTGTCTTGAAACCCTTATCAAAAATCATTTGACCGTAGATGCAAGGGTTTATTTTGGGGCGTTATTCTATTCTGTTGGTCTTAAAGTCTGTCTTTATGCCAGTACCACATTTTTTATTACTGTAGCTTTGTGATAAGTTTGGAAATCAGGAAGTTTGAGATCTCCAACTTTGTTCTTTTTCAAGATAGTTATATCTATTTGGGGTCCCTTGAGATTCTTCTTAAGGATTTTAAGAGAGAGATTTCTATTTCTTACCCCCACCCAAAGGCCATTGACCTTTTCATAGGGACTGCATTAAATCTATGAAGCTCCTTTATTAGCTGGATTGTGCAATGGCAAGTAATTGCTGCTAAAAATCCGTAATCCAGTTGCTTATGGACTTGGAAGGGTCCATAATTGTGACATAGCTGTAATTAATGTTTTATTTTGCTTTACTCTTTGCAATATTTAATTAAGTGCTGTTCATAAGAGAGGAAAAGGGGCTGTGCTCCATCTTTATCCTACCTCTAACATACTGTGTGAGAATGGATAGATGTTTTTAAAGCCACAGGAAAGACACTTAAGTTCTCCTGTCTTTGGATGACAGAATTTTCTGTGGACTCAAAAAGCAAATTACAAGGGCCATATAATCTTGAGTTGTCTCATAAAAAAGGAGATTGCCTAGCTGATACCTATTCTAGAATCACCTCTTATCTTAGGAAAAGAACAGTTGTAATACTGGTTTACTTCCATGCTTTGGAACTTTGCCTAATATTGCTCCCTATTGAGAAAAATTTGTAATTAATCACATAGTGTGGAGTCCTTCCTGTAACAGTATTTCAGTTTGGCCATCACAAGCTTTTAAATATGATTGGCTTACCACATTTGAAAGCCTCTCATTTGAGAGAAGTAAAATGTTTCTCTAGGAGGCATTTAGGTATGTCCTACCTGCATTCATATTTTGGCTCTGCCATTTACCCAGATGGGAGACCATGGCCAGGTTTGAAATTTGTGAGACTTGTCTTGCACTTCTTCCATTGTGACTATTAAAGACATGATGCATATGAAATTCATTGTACATTAATGATTTAATTATTATTCTTGTTTCAGACACTGTCACATGAACCCAAAGTTCTTCAGGAGGGTCTCCTTCAGTTGGACTCCATCCTTTCATCCTTGGAGCCGTTACACCGCCCAATTGAATCCCCTGGGGGCTCAGTGTTGTTGCGAGAACTGGCTTGTGCTGGCAATGTTGCTGATGCTACCCTCTCAGCTCAGGCCACACCTCTACTGCATGCACTTACTGCTGCCCATGCCTACATCATGATGTTTGTTCATACTTGCAGAGTTGGACAGGTAAGAACTAGGGGTGAGCAAGTTGGTTTAAAGCTGGTAAAATACCTGCGGCATATACTGGGCATCTTACTGTGCTTAGAAGCAGTTCTACCTGGGCTAGCTGCTAAAAGAACAGATTTTTGTTCAGTGAATAATATAGGTTTATGTTTCAGGTTGCTGTCTAGTTTCGCTTTGCCTTAGTATTTTTTTTTTCCTTAGAATTTGGGTTACCATATAATTTGTTTTGTGAATTGGACTTTGTTGAGAGGAAAAGAGGTTGCTATAAATAATGGGCAGCTATATAGGCCAACTGGGATATATAGTCACCTCTTTTAGTAGGCAAGCCTCAATTGGGTGATTATCTGGCCTTACTGTTTCCCAATCTTTCTACAAATGCGTGTAGGCCTAATAATGGGATGGCGAGAAAGAAATTTGACCACAGAACATTTAAGTCAGTGGTAATTAACAGATTAATAAATATTACTTAAATATCAAACCCTATGCCTGCCATCCATGTGAGGTTCCTCTTGTGCTGCCAGAAACACAGGGTGTTTTTATGTGCTCACAGTTTTACAGCCTTTAGTTCTCAAGTATTCAGTTCTAAAGATTAATGATGTAATGTTTCAGCACCCTTGTTCTGTGCCTTTGAGCAGGAGTATATTCTTTGGATCAAATCAAATGAAAAGCACAGGTATAAACTATTTAGAAAACAATTCAATTACATTACAAAGCTTAGGGATTTATTTTCATGACTTTTTATTAAATTAAATAAAATTCATGTGAAATGTTCCCTTCAAGAAATTAAACGTTTATTGAAATTAAGAAATAAGAGGAAAATAACAAGTTCCCTACCACCTAAAAAAATTAGAAGGCTGTCAATGAATCTACAGAACTGTTTCTTTAGAAAATTGCACATGACTGTTGTCTTTCACTTTCCAAGAAAGCAATGAGAAGAAAATGAGAAGGGATGTTAGACACAGACAAATGTTGAGGAGGACATCCCAAAGATCAGCTTCTGTTTACTTTGATTGCAGAGTGAAATTCGTTCCATCTCCGTAAACCAGTGGGGTTCTCAGTTGGGTCTGAGTGTTCTGAGCAAGCTGAGCCAGTTATACTGTTCCCTGGTGTGGGAAAGCACTGTTCTTCTCTCCCTGTGTACCCCAAACAGGTAAGGGAATGGTCATCTCTTTATTATCTTTGTCTTTCCTAACAGAGAAACTAAGTTCAATTATCCTGGAGGATTGTTTTGGTCAAGGATAGAAGGCTATTTATTAGTAAAGAGTTCAGAGGGTTCCTTATCTGTCTTCGTGCATTCAGGCTGCTATAACATAATGCCACAGACTGGATCCTTACAAACAGCAGAATTTTATTGTTTGTTCATAGTTCTGGAAACTGGAAGTCTGAGACTGTGGTGCTGGCATGGTTGAGTGAGGGTCCTTTTCTGGGTTGTAGACTTTTAATTGTTTTTATCTTCACATGGTGGAAGGGACTAGGAATCTTTCTAGAGCCTCTTTTATGCTTGGTCCCATTAATTTTATGCTTGCTTGTTTGTTTGTTTGTTTGTTTATTATTTATTTTATGCTTAGGTCCCATTCATGAGGGTTCTCCCTCAAGATCTAAGAACTTCCCAAAGGCCTTACCGACTAATACCATCACATTGGGCATTAGGATTTTAACATACGATTTTGAGGGGACACAAATGTCCAGTCCATAGTATTGTCCTTCCCATTTACCAGCCTGGGGGCTTGCTTATAAACGTATTATCTTCTACATCTTTGATCTTATGTCCTTATTATGCAGTGTCAGCATGATAGGTATTTTAAATTTGTTACCCAAATCCGAAGAGTTGATTTCAAAACCTTGTTGAGTGCTACCTCAGGAACTTGATCATTGCAGATACCCTATTAGGTTAACTTACCTGTTACAGGGAGGATAGTGTCAGTCAAGCAGATTAGAAACCAAGCATAACTTTAAAAATGAGCTATGACAGTTCTTTTTGCTCATGGTTTGTCTTGTTGCAGCCTACCATCTGGGTGTGAATTTGGCCAGGCGGACATGCAGAAACTGGTTCCAAAGGATGAGAAGGCAGGTACGACCCAGGGCGGAAAAAGATCAGGTAACCAAGAAACCAAAATCTTAGCCATTAATTCTCCTGAATTCTGTCTCTGTGTATTTATAGGTGACTGTGTGTGTGTGTGTGTGTGTGTGTGTGTGTGTGTGTGTGAATTTAGTTACCTCTGTTTTCCTTAGTCCTCAATTTTTTTTCCTTCATTTTTATCTTAAAATTATTTTCACTCATTTTCTCTATAAAATGTATATACACATAATGGTAAAAATTATGGGATGTAGTAGAAAGAACAATCACTCATACTTGCATCACAAGTAATATTTTGGAAGTATCTACCTGATCTTTCCCCTTGGGGATACATTTTATTAACATAGTTGAGATTATCTTAGAGGTAATATTTTAGATCTCTTTTCACTTGACATTAAGTGCCACGTAAAGAAAGGGTTTGTGAAGTAACCATTCCCTGTTAAGTTTCTAATGGACTATTTTTAAAAATGAGTATCTTTTTATATAGTTTTCTGTAAAGGGAAGATTAATTCCTAGAAGTTACTGTATCAAAGCATGTGGTGGGACTCTAATTTGTGTATGCATACTTATCAGAAGCTTAATTTCCCTGCTTAAAGATGGCAAATGATTGTCTTAAGTGACTGGAACACTTTAGAACCACACTGCTCAATATGGTAGCCACTAGCCATGTGTGGAATGTTGAACACTCATAAGGTGGCCAGCACAGCTAAAAAATTGAATTTTTTTCTTCCTCTTTTGCTCTCCCTCCCTGTTTTTTTAAATGTTTATTTTTGAAAGAGAGAGAGAGCATGAGGGGAGGACAGAGGATCTGAAGCAGGCTCCGCATTGACCACAGGGAACCTGATGCAGGGCTCAAGCTCAACAAACCATGAGATGTTGACCTGAGCCACCCAGGTGTCCCCCCCCCCCCCCAATCTTTCTTCTTCCCCTTTCTCTCTATCTTCCCTCTTGCTCTTTTTTTTTCTTTATTTCCTCTTACAAGGGGAGGGTATTAAGTTTTGAATTGTGTCTCCCCACCCCACCTACATAAAAATACTATGTTGAAGCACTAAACCCCCAGCACCTCAAAATGTGACTTTATTTGGAAATAGGGTTGCTAAACATGTAGTTGAGATTATATAGATTGGATGGAGAAAACTGAATTCTTAATTTTTGTTAGTTTCAATATAACAACTATTACTGTGTTCAGTTGTTAGAAGGCTTCTAAGTATGTTTAGAACAACTTTGGTATGTGAATGTATTTTTTTTTTCAACTAAATTCTGTGAAAGGGGTACCTGGGTGGTGCAGTCAGTTAAGTTTTCGACTCTTGATCTCAGGGTCATGACTTTAAGCCCCAGGGTGGGCTCCACAGCTGGGCATGCATCCTACATGTGTATATACATGTAGGATATACACATATACATGTATATATATAATATGTGTGTGTGTGTATATATGTATATATATACATACACATACAAACATATATTCATACATGCATAAAATGTATGAAATAAACATAGATCAGCTATTTCTATGAAAATATAATGTCCAAATTGAGATATACTTAAACATATTTATAGATACCTGGTTTTTAAAAATTACTGAGTATAAAAGTGTGAAAACTTAACAATTTTTATATATGATTATATGTTGAAAAATAAAAATTGAATAAATTGGGTTAAACAGTATATTAAAAAATTATCTGTTTGGGGCGCCTGGTTGGCTCAGTCAGTTAAGCATCCAACTTCGGCTCAGGTCATGATCTTACAATTCGTGAGTTTGAGCCTCGCGCTGGGTTCTGTGCTGACAGCTCAGAACCTGGAGCCTGCTTCAGATTCTGTGTCTCCCTCTCTCTCTGCTTTCTCTTTCTCTCTCTCTCTCTCTCTCTCTCTCTCTCTCTCTCTCAAATGAATATATTAAAAAATTTTTAATGTTTTTATTTTTGAGACCAAGAGAGACAGAGCATGAGCAGGGGAGGGGCAGAGAGAGAGGGAGACACGGAGCCCGATGCAGTGCTCGAACCCACGGACCGTGAGATCATGACCTGAGCTGAAGGTGGATGCTTAACCGACTGAGCCACCCAGGCGCCCCAACATTAAAAAAATTTTTTTTAATTATGTTTTTAATTTTTAATGTGGCTACTAGAAAATTTAAAATTATATGTGGCTCACACATATGTGGACAGGGCTATTTTGTTTTTCTGATTCCATGTTATATATTTAAAATTTTTCTTTTATATTTGTTAAAAGTTTTTATTTTAATTTCAGTAGGTTAACATGAAGTGTTATATTAGTTTCAGTTCTATAGTATAGTGATTCAACAATTCCATACATCACCTGGACAAGCTCATCAGGACAAGTACACTCCTTAATCCCCATTGCCTATATAACCCCTTCCCCAACCCCTCCCCTCTGGTAATGATCAGTTCTGTATGATTGTTTCTTGATTTGTCTCACTCTCTTTTTTCCCCTTTGCTCATTTGTTCTGTTTCTTAAATTCCACATAGGAGTGAAATCATACAGTGTTTGTCTTTGACTTGTTTTGCTTAGCATTATACTAAGTCCATCCACATCCTTGCAAATGGCAAGATTTCATTCTTTTTTATGGTTGAAGAACATTCCATTTTCATATGTGCCACTTTTTCTTTATCCATTTATCAGTCAGTGAACACTTGGTCTGTTTCCATATCTTGGCTATTGTAAATAATGCTAGTATAAACATAGGGGTGCATGTATCCCTTTGAATTAGTGTTTTTGCATTCTTTGGATAACTACCTAGTAGCGCAATTGCTGAATTGTAGGGTAGTTCTATTTTTAACTTTCTGAGGAACCTCCATACTATTTTCCAGAGTGACTGCACCAATTTCCATTCCCACCAGCAGTGAAAATGGGTTCCTTTTTTCCTACATCCTCACCAGCACCTTTTGTTTCTTGTGGCTTTGATTTTAGCCATTCTGACAGGTGCGAGGTGATAGCTCAATGTAGTTTTGATTTGCATTTCCCTGATGGTGAGTGATGATGAACATCTTGTGTTTTTTTTGCCATCTCTATACTTTCTTTGGAAAAATGTCTGTTCATGTCTTCTGCCCATTTTTTGGTTGGATTATATGTTTTTTGGGTGTTGAGTTGTAGAAGTAAGTTCTTTGTATATTTTGGATAGTAACCCTTTATCGGATACATCATTTGCAGATACTTTCTCACGTGCTGTAGGCTGCTTTTTAATTTTGTTGTTTTCCTTTACTGTGCAGAAGATTTTTATTTTGATGTAGTCCCAATAGTATATTTTTGCTTTTGTTTCCCTTGCCTTAGGAGACATATCTAGAAAATGGTACTATGGCTGATGTCATAGAGGTTACAGCCTGTGTTCTCTTCTAGGGCTTTTATAGATATAGGTCTCACATTTAGGTCTTTGACCCATTTTGAATTTATTTTTGTGTATGGTGTAAGAAAGTGGTCCAGTTTCATTCTTTTACATCTTGTCCATTTTTCCTTACAGCATTTGTTGAAGAGACCATCTTATTCCTATTGTATATTCTTTCCTGCTTTGACAAAATGAGTTGACCATATAGTTGTGTCTATTTCTGGGTTTTCTTTTCTGTTCCGTTGATCTATGTGTCTGGTTTTTTTGTTTTTTGTTTTTTTTTTTTTTTGCCAGTACCATACAGTTTTCGATAACTGCAGCTTTATATTATAACTTGAAGTCTGAAAATGTGATGCCTCCAGCTTTTTCTTTTTCAAGGTTTCTTTGGCTATTGGGGGTCTTTTGTGTTTCCATACAAATTTTAGGATTGTTTGTTATGGTTCTGTAAAAATTCCTGCTGGTATTTTGATAGGATTGCATTAAGTATGTAGGTTGCTTTGGGAAGTATAGACATTTTAACAATATTTGTTCTTCCATTCCATGAGCACGGAATGTCTTTCCATTTCTTTGTGTTCTCTTCAATTTCTTTCATCAGTGTTTTAGAGTACCGCTGTGGTTCAGTTTATTCCTAGGGTATGTTATTTTTGGTGCATTTGTGAATGGGATTGTTCTTAATTTCTTTTTCTCTTCATTATTGGTGTATAGAAATGCACCAGATTTCTGTACGTTGATTTTGTGTCCTGTGACTTTACTGAATATGTATATCCGTTCTAGCGTTTTTTAGTGGAGTCTTTAGGGTTTTCTATATATAGTATTATGTCATCTAGAAATAGGGAAAATTTCACTTCTCCCTTACTTTTGGATGTCTTTTATTTCTTTTTCTTGTCTGATTCCTGTGGCTAGGACTTCAAGTGATGTGATGAATAAAAGCGGTAAGAGTGGGCATCCTTGTCTTATTCTTGATCTTAAAAGAAAAGCTCTCAGTTTTCCCCATTCAGGATGATGTGAGCTTTGTTTTTAATATGTGTCCTTTATTATGTTTAGGTATATTCCCTCTAAACCTACTTTGTTGGTTTTTTTTTTTTTTTATCATGAATAGATACTGTTCTTTGTCGTACTTTTTCTGCATCTTCTTGAAATTATCTTATGGTTCTTATCCTTTCTCTTATTGATGTGATGTATCACACTGATCGATTTGCAAATATTGAACCACCCTTACAACCCGGGAGTAAATCCTACTTGATCATGGTGAATGATGTTTTTTTAATATACTGTTGAATTCAGTTTGCTAGGAGTTTATTGCATCTGTGTTCATCAGGGATAGTGACCTGTAGTTCTCTCGTTCAATGGTGTCTTTATCTGGTATTGGTATCAGGGTAATGCTGGCCTCATAAAAAGAATTTAGAAGTTTTCTTTCCTTTTATATTTTTTGGAATAGTTTGAGATGAATAGGAATTAAGTCTTCTTTGATTTAATGTTTGGTAGAATTCGCCTGTGAAGCCATCCAGTCCTGGACTTCTGTTTGCTGGGAGTTTATTGATTACTGACTCTGTTTCTTTGCTGGTTATCAGTCTGTTCAAATTTTCTATTTCCTCCTGTTTCAGTTTTGGTAGTTTATATGTTTCTAAGTATTTGTCCGTTTCCTCTGGGTTGTCCAGTTTGTTAGCATATGGTTTTTCATAACATTCTCATGATTTTTTGTATTTCTGTGGTGTGGTGGTTATTTCTCCTCTCTCATTGGTGATTTTATTTTTGTCCTTTCTCTTTACTGAGGATTAAAGAACCAGCTGCAGTTATCATTCATCTGTTCTGTTGTGTTTTTTTTTAGTTCTAGATCATTTCTACTCTAATCTTTATTATTTCCTTCCTTCTGCTGGCTTTAGGTTTTGGTTGTTTTTCCAGCTCTTTTTGGTGTAGGTTGTTTGAGATTTCTTGCTTGTTGAGGTAGGCCTATATTGCTAAATATTTCCCTCTTATAACTGTCTTTGCTGCATCCCAGAGATTTTGGACCATTGTGTTTTTCATTTGTTTCCATGTACTTTTCAAATTTCTTCTTTGATTTCATGGTTGGCCCATTTGTTGTTTAGTAGCATGTTGTTTAACCTCCATGTATTTGTGGTCTTTCCAGATTTTTAAAAAATGTTTACTTGTTTTGAGACAGCACATGCAAGCGAGGGAGGGATAGACGGAACCCCAAGCAGGCTCTGTGCTGTCAGCACAGATGTGGGGGCTCCATCTCACAAACCCTGAGATCATGACCTGAGCTGAAATCAAGAGTTGGATGGACACTTAAACCAACTGACCCACTCAGACGCCCCTCAGATTTTTTCTTGTGGTTGACTTCTGTTGTCATAGCATTGTGGTCAGAAAAGATGCATGGTATGACTTCAATCTTCTTGAATTTGTTGAAGCTAGTTTTCTGGACTAATGTGTGATCTGTTCTGTAGACTGTTCCATGTATAATTGAAAAGAATGTGTATGTGTTATTTTGCTATTTTGTCTCAAGATGGAATGTTTTGAATATATCTGTTAAATCCATGTGGTCCAGTGTGTCATTCAAAGTCATTGTTACCTTCTTGATTCCCTGTTTAGATGATCAGTCCATTAATGTAAGTGGGTGTGTTAAAGTCTCCTACTATTATTGTATTACTATCAATTAGTTCCTTTACGTTTGTTATCAACTGTATTGTGTATTTGGGTGCTCCTTTGTGGGTGCATATTCACAATTGTTAGGGTTTTTTGTTGGATTGTCCCCTTTATTATTATATAGTGTGTCCTCCTTTGTCTAACAGTCTTTGTTTTAAAGCCTATTTTGTCCAGTATAAGTGTTGCTATTCTGACTTTCTTTTGACAACCATTTGCATGATAGATGATTCTCCAGCCCCTTGCATTCCACTTGCAGGTGTCTTTAGGTCTAACATGAGTCTCTTTTAGGCAGGATGGGTCTTGCTTTTTTATCCATATTGTCACTGTGTGTCTTTTGATTGCAGTGTTTAGTCCATTTACATTCAAAGTAATTATTGATAGATCGATAAGTAATGCCATTTTGTTACTTGTTTTGTGGTTGTTTCTGAAATTTTCTGATCCTTTCTTGTCTTTCATGGTTTGCTATTTTCTTTAGTGATCTATTTGGATTTCTTTCCCTTTATTCTTTGAATATTTTTAGTGGTTTTTGATAGATGGTTACCATGATGTTCGTATATAATTTCTTTTGCATATAGCAGTCTATATTAGTTGGTTGTGGTTTAAGTTTGAACCCATTCTTCTCTCCCCATGTTTTAGGTATTTGTTGTTACATCTTATATCCTTTTTTGTGAGTTCCTTGATATTGTCACTTTTTTTAATTAAAAATTTTTTAATGTTTGTTTTTTGAGAGAGAGACAGAGCGAGCAGGGGAGGGGCAGAGAGAGAGGGAGACACAGAATCTGATGCAGGCTCCAGGCTCTGAGCTCTCATTGCAAAGCCTAATGCAGGGCTTGAACTCACAAACCACAAGATCATGACCTGAGCCAAAGTCAGACACTTAACTGACTGAGCCACCCAGGCACCCCGATATTGTCACTTTTGATCTCTCCTTTCTACTCAGAGTCCTCTTTACTATTTCTTACAGGGCTGCTTTAGTGATTATGAACTCCTTTAGTTTTTGTCTGGGAAACTCTTTATCTCTACTTCTGTTCTGAATGATAACCTTGCTGGATAAACTATTCCTGGCCACACATTTTTTTTCCCATTCAACACTTTGAATATTTCATGCCATGCCCTTCTGGCTTGCCAAGTTTCTGCTGAAAAATCTGCTTGCCTTCTGGGTTTTCCCTCATAGGTTACCAACTTTTTTTGTCTTGCTGCTTTTTGAGTCTTCTCTTTATCACTATATTTTGCACATTTACTTCTTTTTTTCTTCCTGCTTTTCAGTTTTTTTCTTTATCATTGTATTTTGCAAAATTAATTACAGTCTCTTTGTGTTCATCTGCTTTTGTTGATTCTGTTGGGGGTTGTCTGCCTCATGAATCTGCATATCTGTTTCCTTCCCCAGATTAGGGAAGTTTCCAGCTATTATTTCTTCAAATAAATTTTCTACCCCCCTTTCTCTCTCTTCTGGGTCTCCTTGTAGTAATGAATGCTATGTTTTGTGGACTCAGTGAGTTCGATGGGTCTATTTTCATGTGCATATTTCTTTTCTCCCTTTTGTTCAGCTTGATTACTTTCCATTACTCTTGTCTTCTAGGTCACTAATTCATTTCTCTGCTTCTTTCAGCCTGCTATTATTCCATCAAGTGTGAGTTTCATTTCACTTATTGAGCCCTTTATCTCTGCTATGTTATTCCTTATCTCTGCATTAAGGGTCTCACTTAGGTCTTCCATTGTTTCCTCAAATCCGGTGGGTGTCCCTATGATCATTGCCTTAAATTCTCTATCAGGCATGTTACTTACATCGGTTTCACTTAGATTTCTGGCTACGACCTTTTCCTGTTCTTTCATTTGGGATAAATTTCTCTTTTTTTTGTCCGCCTCTCTATGTCTGTTTATGTGTTAAGAATTTCAGCTATGTCTTTTGCTCTTAAATGTAGTGACCTTATAAAGAAGAGGTCCTATAATGCCATGTAGTGTCCCTTGTTCACCAGAACCTGGTATTTCAGGAGAGTATCCTGTATATGATACTTATGTCTTGCTGTTTTGTCTGAGTCACTTTTTCTTTCACTGTAGTCATCTGTACTGACTCTGTCTTTTGTGGGCTTTACTTGCTCTCTGTGGCATTAGTGGGACCCAGGCAAGTCAACTCCGAGGGGGCACACCCACTGGTTAACTTGAGAGCTTGGGTGGCAGTGTTAGGAAGATAGGAGTTGGACGCTAGTGCTATGCCAGATTCTCCAAAACACTGTAGCAGCTGGGGGCACAGTGCACAACTATGCACCAGGTGGCTGGGCAGGACATGTGTAGCTTTAACAGAATTTGCCCTGTGGGTGAGTCCTCAAGAGACCTCACGGCCATGGCTCACTGCTTGCAGGTTAGGTAGTGTCTCTGTAGCCTTGCCTCCTACAAGGAAGCTGTGTTAATGCTCTGTGTTAATGCTGCAGGGCAAGGGGAGAAAAATGGCAACTGCCAGCTCCCTCCTTTTCAGAGAAATCCCCCAACAAGCTCTAAAATCAGCTTGAAGAGATCTGTCTCCCTTTTGCCCCAGTATTGTGTAAACTGACGTTTTTATGTTGCTTCTCTGTGTAGGCTGCTGTCTCTTTAAGGGCAGCAACCAAGTGATAGCTGGCCCAGTATGAGTCAACTTTTAAAGCTCAACCCCAAGTCCCAATGGTTTTACAGACTCATAGAATTCAGCCCCTCTGGTGTTGGTTTTTTGTTTTGTTGTTGTTTTTGAGAGAGAGAGAGAGAGAGCGCGCGCGCGAGCGAGAGAGAGCATGTGCTAGCTGGGAGAGGGGAAGAGGGAAAGAGAGTCTTAAGCAGGCTCTTGCCCAGCGAGGAGCCCGATGCAGGGCTCAATTCTATGAGCCTGGGATCATGACCTGAGCTGAAATCAAGAGTTGAACACTCAGCTGACTGAGCCACATTAGGTGCCCACAGCCCCTCTGGTTTTTAAAGCCAAACGTTATGGGAATGAATCTCCTCTTGTGAGTTTCCTGGTGCGAGTGCCTGTTTCCCTACCGTCTCTGCACCCTACTCCCTCCCTTCTGTGGGCAGCCTCCCTCGGCCTTTCTGACCTTCCTAACCTTTCAGATGCAGCTGCTTCTCTATATTTAGTTGTGGAGTTTGTTCTGCTGGTCTTCGAATTGCTCTTCAGTTTATTGACTTGGATATGGATGATATCTAGTTGTAAACGTGGGAGTAGATGATTTCAGGGCCGTCCTACTCTGCCATCTTTTAGGCTCCTTTGTACAGTGGTATTTTTATTTAAGTAATCTCTACATCCAGTGTGGGGCTTGAACTCACAACCCTGAGATCAAGAGTTGCATGCTCTTCCAACCAAGCCAGCCAACCAAGCACCCCTGTACAATGGTATTTTAGAGAATAGCTTTTATGTTATATCACGATGAAAGTTCCAAATTGCAATAAGCATAAATTAATACACAATTTTCAGACTCTAATGCAACAAACCTAAAATTAATAAAAGCAACTTTTGGGTCACCTGGATGGCTCAGTTGGTTAAGCATCCAGTTTCAGCTTGGGTCGTGATCTCTCTGTTTGTGGGTTCCAGCCCCATGTTGGGCTCCGTACTGATAGCTCAGAGCCTGGATCCTGCTTCAGATTCTGTCTCTCCCTCTCTCTGCCCCTCCCCCACTTGTACTCTGTCTCTCAAAGATCAAGAAACCTTAAAATTTTTTTTTTTTTAATTTTTTTTTTTTTTTAACATTTATTTATTTTTGAGACAGAGAGAGACAGAGCATGAACAGGGGAGGGGCAGAGAGAGAGGGAAACACAGAATCGGAAGCAGGCTCCAGGCTCTGAGCCATCAGCCCAGAGCCCGATGCGGGGCTGGAACTCACGGACCGTGAGATCGTGACCTGAGCTGAAGTCGGAGGCTTAACCGACTGAGCCACCCAGGCGCCCCAAAATTTTTTAATTAAAAAAAGTAAAGGCAACTTTCTGGAAAGTTTTTTTAATTTTTTTAATGTTTATTTACTTTTGAGATAGAGACAGAGTGTGAGTTTGTGGAACTGGAACTCACGGACTGCGAGATTATGACCTGAGCTGAAGTCGGACGCTTAACCGACTGAGCCACTCAGGTGCCCCTGGAAACTTTTTTTCCCTATATTCTGCAACAGGGAAGAAATTAATTTGATAGACTATTAAGAAAACAGTGAAGACAATTCCATATATAAAAACCCATAAGATATGCTTACACATCGTACTGAGTTTAAACATAGGGAAAATGCTTAAGGAATAAAGGCATAACTTAACCAAATAAGGAGTTACACGATAGCTAGTTATTATGGGGGAGGGGAGAGCACTAATAAAACAAACACAAACCTTTGGCCCATTTAAATTTGGAGAGGGACGCCTGGGTGGCTCAGTAGGTGAAGCATCCAACTCTTGATTTTGGCTCAGGTCATGATCTCACAGTTAGATTGAGCCCCGCTTTGGGCTCCATGTTGAAAATGCTTAGGATAATCTCACTCTCTTTCTACCCCTCTCCCCTACTCGCTGACTCTCTAAAATAAAAAAATAATAAAGTATTAATAAATTCGGAGAAAGAGGACCAAACCAAAAATTAGTACCTCGAATTTAGCCAAATACACCAAATTTTGACTCAAAGAAACTATAAAATAATTTACTAGGAAGGATATATGAACAAAATTAGACTCTGTCAAAGAATTGCTTCACCTAACAATCTGGATATATTTTTTTTCTAACAATTTCTTTTACACATTTAACAAAGATGACTCCCATTTCCACAGGTTTTCTTAGAACATTACAAAAAAAACTTGGTGATGTGTTTTATTAACGTTTGTCTAAAGCTGATTATTAGATCTAAGAGCACACATATCCCCACCAAAAAAGAAAAAGATACATCTCACATTCATATGCAAAAATCTTATATGCTAGAAAATGTATTTCTCCAGTGGTAATTTATGATATTTAATTTGAGTTTATTAGCAAGCCATGAAATTCTAACAGGGTATTCACCTTGACAGCATTGGTTGGGGCGGGGAGGGTGCACCGCTCATATTGTAGTCTGTGTGAATGGTGCCCCTGTGTCATGCAGTACCTAGTCTTAGAAGGTAGTCCTGTTTTAAGACAGTTCATATGCTCTCACTGGAAAATGTCAGTATTAGCTACTTAGAAGGGCTTCAAGGAGAGGGGCATGTTAGTACAGTTTTGTTTTTCTTTTTCTATTTCAGATTTAGGAAGTTATGGAAACTTAAAGTGTAACAAGCTCCATGGGTAGCTATTTCTTGTGACTTCAGAACAAGGAACCAGGTAAGTGACAACTCAACATGGTCTTACTGCTTCCCTCTGTGTCTACAGATGGGGAACAGGATGGAACAGCTCCAAGTATGGATGCTTCTACCCAGGGCTTATTAGAAGGCATTGGGCTTGATGGTGATGCATTGGCTCCCATGGAGACAGATGAACCTACTGCTTCAGATTCTAAGGGCAAATCTAAAATCACACCTGCTATGGCTGCCAGAATCAAGCAAATCAAGCCTTTATTGTCAGGTGAGTGATTTTTTTCTTTCTACTCCCTTTTCTGGGTTTCAGAGCTTTAACCAATTCTCAGACAAATTCAGTTGATATGGCTGCGTTGTTTCCTTTAAGGAACTTTTCAACTTTGGTGACTTACTTTCAGGTGTACTTAATACAATGTCTGCTATGTGATAGGCTTTGTACTAAGTGTTAGGGATACAGGCATAAGAGACTCGTTCTTGAAAGCTATGTCTACCCCTCCTTGTCTTTAATTCCTTCCTACCTACTCATTCTTCAACTACTGCAAATGGCTTCTCCTCCTACCATTCCACTGAAATGTCTCATTAGTAACCTATTGCTAAGTACATTGGATACTCTTCAGCTCCTTTCTCACTTTTTTGCAGGATGATAGTTGGCCCACCACCTCTAAATACAATTTTCTTGGCTTCTGTGGTATGAAACTGTCCTGTTTTCCTGTTACTTGTGTGGCTACTCCACCCAGTCTCCTTTTCCTTTCTCTGTCCCTTAAACATAGCTGGCAAGTGACATGGTTGATTCATGTTTTAATAATGTAAATTTGGCAGCTCTGTGGAGACCACATTAACATGATGCAAGACTGCATTAAAGATGTGCACGAATCTTTGTCTTCTTTTGCCCTTAATGTCAGTGTTTAAGGAACCTATTTTGTATGTTCCTCAATATTTACCTCTTTCCGACACCTTAATGTAGAGGAAAGTGAAGACATAACTCCTGGGAATCTGGAGCTGTGCCCCAAAACAAGCAGAAAATGGACTTTGGTTATTCTGTTTATTATTTTTAACTCCCTTGAATTTTACATTCTGTTCTAATTTGTTTACTTCTACTCATTTTAATTTGAAAATCTACCACCACCAACCCCATATTGAAGGTAAATTGACCAAGAAGGTGCTCATGGTTTACCTCTACTTTCTTTGCTAGACCTTTTGGACAACTCTGACCTTAGAAAAATCTGGGGTTTATTTGTGGGCCCGGCCCATGCTTTTAATGTCTATTTATCTGTGGCTACTGGCCTTTTATCTTCTTTTCTTATCCTTGCTAACAACCTTTGAGCCACTTTGCTGTTTGTTCACCTGAAGGTGAAACAAAGTGCAGTCTTAGGTTTGGATGCATTGGTTTTTCAGAGTCTGGGCATACCCAGCATCCAGCCAAGCAGTGCAAGTATCTGTACCGCCTAATATTAGGAAATCCTAATTCGGATGGATTAAGAAGAAGAAAGGCATATTCCTTTTTTCTTAGGCTGTTTAACTCAGCTTACTAAGTTTTGGGTATGATATGTACTGCCAGCTCTAGTAGAGCCTATTTTTCACGGTGCATTGTTGTACACAAGAGATTTTACTTTGACTCAGATCTAACCTTTCTTAACTCTGGATCATGATGAAATGTTTGTTTTAGAAATTCTATAGCAGTATTTTCATTTATGATTTTGAGTAATATTGTAGAACAAAAATACAGAGAAATGGTTTAAGAAGAGCAAAGAAACACCCAAATAGAATATGTTTGGCCATGTTTCCTTTCCCTTTTTCTATTTTCAAACATGAGTTTGGATTCTACTCTTTGGTTCAACAATGTATACCAAAAAGCATCCTACAAGGATGAAAATTTGAAATACTTACAATCTACCTAACACCTTAAGAAAGGCATTTATAAAATTGTTAAGCTTTTCATAGCAGTCTTTTTTCCTTTGGGGATCATACATTTAATGTTGTGATCAGACAATATATAGTATATCTGATGTTCTTTCCTGGTCCAAATTGTTAACGGTTTTGCTATGTTTAAAGTTCTGTAGGCATTTTAAGTGATTCCATAACCCAGTAGATGTATTCATTTACTTAACTGGTTCATATTGCTGTGTTGCTTTTTCTACAAAGGCGATTTCCATTAATACCTACTTTAACAATGTGTTTATCTTGTCTTTCACATATGTAATGAGTGCCAACATACTTCTCTGTTGCCTTCAAAAGAGGCATTTATTCTCTGGAACTTCCTTTTTGGATTGTCAGATGTAGAAACAAATCCAGGTGTTTGTGTGGGAGGAAGTGGTCAATCATAAAAATATATTCGTCAGTAATGTTAGTTATAATGAAACCATTCTGAGAGTACTCTCATGCCTTATTTTGACTTTTGGGTTCCAGCTTCCTCCAGATTAGGCCGAGCACTTGCTGAACTATTTGGACTCCTTGTTAAACTTTGCGTGGGGTCTCCTGTCCGCCAGAGAAGGAGCCATCATGCTGCCAGCACCACCACAGCACCGACACCTGCTGCTCGATCCACAGCTTCAGCCCTCACTAAGCTCCTCACAAAGGGCTTATCTTGGCAACCTCCACCATATACACCTACTCCCCGCTTCAGGTGAGATTCTGCTTGAGATACAGAATCAAATTCATTGCTTTTCTACTTAAATGGAGAGTGAACCACTGAACTAGAGGACTTGAAAGGTCCCCTGTTAACTATAGATGCATTGCCTACATGCAGTTTAATGTACTGTCTTGGTTTTTCTTAGTCTAGAATATAGAGATTTTTCAAGTATTTATAATCAAACTATATTTCAGTAACCTTGTATTTTTTCCTAGGTGTAAAAATCATCACCTTTTTTGCTTTAGAAATTTTAACCAGACTAGCCACCCACCTGAATTCCAGTCAGTCTCTCAGTCACTTCAGTACAATGTTAAATTTTACTCTAGGCCTCTACATGAATTTTCCTACTGCTTCTGTGACTGCTTCAGAGAAGTCTAAAAATTTTTTCCCCTCTTTCAGGCTGACATTCTTCATCTGTTCCGTTGGTTTTACATCTCCAATGCTGTTTGATGAGAGGAAATATCCTTACCACCTCATGCTGCAGAAATTTCTCTGCTCTGGAGGCCACAATGCTCTTTTTGAGTAAGAATCTAGTTGTTTCACAGAGAAGCATTTTTTGGAGTTTGGTCTTTCTGTGTGCCTTGGCACACAACTTTCTACATCACCTGTCCTGTGACAGTGAGATACATAGAGACAGCCATTAGTTACACCCTTTTACATTCTGGGAACTAGACATATTTGTCTGTCTTCTTGGAGGTTGGGATTCACCCTGTCTTAGAAGTGTTCATAAGGGTCTCTGCTTTTTCTCATTTGGTTTTTAGTGCTTGGTACATATTTTTCTAATAGACTTGTCTTTTTCAACGTTTTTTTTTTTTTTTTTTTTTTTTTTATTTTTTGGGACAGAGAGAGACAGAGCATGAACGGGGGAGGGGCAGAGAGAGAGGGAGACACAGAATCCGAAACAGGCTCCAGGCTCCGAGCCATCAGCCCAGAGCCCGACGCGGGGCTCGAACTCACGGACCGCGAGATCGTGACCTGGCTGAAGTCGGACGCTTAACCGACTACGCCACCCAGGCGCCCCTAGACTTGTCTTTTTCTATTGTTTCTCTGACTGATAATTTTTGTCCTTCTCTTAGTCTGAAGATTCTAAGCTGAATTTCACTTTTTTATCGAAGTATAGTTGACATATAGTTTTCTGTTTGTTTCAGGTGTACAACATTATGATTTGACGGTTTTGTGCATTATGCAGTTTTCATCCCCATAAGTGTAGTTACCATCTGTCACCATAAAAAGTTATTATAATGTTATTAGCTTCATTCCCTATGCCGCAGTTTTCATTTCTGTGAAGTGCTTGTGTTTTATAACTAAATTTGTACTTCTTAATCCCCTTCACCTATTTTACCCATTCCCCTACTCCCTTCCCTTCTGGTAACCACTTTTGTTTTTTTGTTTGTTCAGTTTGGCTTTGAAAACTAAAGCTAAAAGTGGTAATCATTTTGCAGTCAGTATGTGTATCAAATCATCACACTGTATACCTTAAACTTACATATGTTATATGTCAGTAATACCTCAATAAATCTGGAGTAAACCCTCCTCCCCAAAAAGATAAAGCTAATAAATATTGGATAGATTAGCAGCTGTAGCTCTAAGAGGACGTGTAGTGCCAGTGTAGATACTGGGAACCTTCTGAATGCCCCCCCCCCATCTACAATACTAATATTCTCTGTATATACTTTTTCTTTTTTGAATTTAGAACTTTCAATTGGGCTCTGTCCATGGGAGGCAAAGTTCCTGTTGCTGAGGGATTAGAACATTCAGATTTACCTGATGGCACAGGAGAATTCCTAGATGCCTGGCTAATGCTAGTGGAGAAGATGGTGAATCCCACCACGGTGCTTGAATCTCCACATTCACTGCCTGCCAAATTGCCTGGAGGCGTCCAGAACTTTCCACAATTCAGTGCCCTCCGCTTCCTTGTGGTAACTCAGAAAGTGAGTATTGAGCATTCTGAAACCAAGACAAATTTCTCATGCTGATTAGGTAGCCCTCCTTCTTTTTGGTCCTTAATGAAATAACTCGATTGTTGGAGAACCATTGGATCCTACTCCCAGATAAGGGCTGCCTTACAGAAGAGGGGGATAGAGACCATTGGAGAATATGCTGTGGTGTAAATATTTGAACTGTAAACTTGAGATTGGTTCTTTAGATTGGGTTCAATGCTCCTTCTGTGTGCTTCTTCATGCCCCCTCAGTACTGACCAAGGATTTTGTTGTTGGCACTGACCTTTTGTGGAAAGACTTTCCTGTAAGTCTTTGACTTACTCCTCCAGTAGCTTTGAATTGAGATAGAATGATCACGCAGCTTTTCAAATGACTTCTAGGCAGCCTTTACTTGCATCAAGAACCTTTGGAACCGGAAACCCCTGAAGGTATATGGTGGGCGAATGGCTGAGTCCATGCTGGCCATCCTATGCCACATTCTCCGAGGAGAACCTGTGATTCGAGAGAGACTAAGCAAAGAGAAGGAGGGGTCTCGAGGAGAAGAGGACACAGGGCAAGAAGAAGGTGGCTCTCGCCGGGAACCTCAAGTCAACCAGCAGCAACTGCAACAGGTAGGGTCCTAGCTTCCCACTCCAGGGCCTAGGCTTTGCACCTGATAGAGTATACTGCTTGTCGGTTTTCTAAGTTTACATGCCACTGAGTGCCTGGTCCTCTTAGCTAGGAGATACATTTAAATTTGTTCCCTCTTAGCATTTCTTTTTTCTCCTGAGAAAGCTGGAGTGTAATTTTCATGCTCCTAACAGGTAAAAGATTTGTGTCCTCCCAAGCATGTTGTTAAGTATTAAAACTTTTTTACAGTATTCTCAATAGGCTGTGGCTGCCATGTTCTTTGGACACAAACTGTTCTCAGCTACTTTCTCATTAATCTGTAGAGGGAAAGGGTAAGGGGTATCGTGACCCAAATTTATTCTCCAACAGAGCTCTCTGAAACCTTATCTACAAAACTTTTGTTTGTTGTCTTTAAGTAAATATATAAACCACATTTTGAAAATTGGAGGCTAGAAGCAGACTGAGGAGGCTCTACAATCCTGACAATTCAGTATCACAGAGAATTTAGCATATTCCTCTGGAAATTTCTGTGTGTATGTGTGCTCTCTTTATGTCTAGAGTCCTTTTTAAGTACAAATATGTCTTTTAAATATACATATAACTATTAAATGCTCACTTTAAGAAAATTTGGAAATATAACTATTTTTAAAGGCATTCATAATGTCAACAGAAAAGATGGTTTTTCATCACTTGATTTTATGTCTAATTAACATCATACAGTATGTAGAATTGTACTGCTGTCATTAAGAAAATGGGTGATTTTTTTAGCTTCCTGTCATTCTTTTATTACTGGATGTTAATTCTCTTATTTGATGTTGTAAATCAGTGGTGTATAGTTTCTTTTTGTACATATCTTTCTGTACATCTCATGATTATTTCCTAGTAATAAAATGTCTGGGTCAATTTCTCAGGCTCTTGTTCTGTTGCCAGTTTGTTTTCCAGAAGAGTGGGGATCCATTTTTGCTTCTGTGTATGAATCTCAATCTGTGAATTAGAGTGATCCTGTTCATGATGATAAACATCTAGCCCCGTTTTCTTAGAGGATAGAATTGAGAATCACCTTGACTCCCTGCCCCAATGTGTAGCTCTGATGTTTGAATGCTGTGGAAGCACCAAATGGAAAGGATTGTTTATTTACTTAACTGCCTTAGCTTATTACTGTTCTCAGTTCATACGAAGTTAGAAAACCTTGTTTTCATCTTGGAAGGGTTTCTACCTTTTAAAAATGTATTTGAATTTCTCTTTTATTGTGGTTCTGAGATCCTGCATTCTTTTTGTAGCTCATGGACATGGGCTTCACAAGGGAACATGCCATGGAGGCCCTCTTGAACACCAGCACCATGGAGCAGGCCACAGAGTACCTTCTAACCCACCCTCCCCCAATCATGGGCGGAGTTGTTCGAGTAAGTTGGCTTAGCAGTTGTAATTTTCTAGGGCATTGGTTTGGCTGCTGCTGTGTTTTTTCTTCTGTTGTGTTTCCATCATTGGTCTTCCCTTCTATAAACTACTTTTCATTTTCAGACTTCTGCATGCCAGTATTTTTGTTTTGTGATAACACTGTTTAGAATGTAATAAGCAGAAGCTTCCTATCTCCCAGCCATGCAAATTACTGGACTTTTTTTGCAGAAGAACTCTTAAAGTATCCACAGTCAGGAAGCAATAGAAGAAATGCTTTTCTGAAATGCATACTAGATAGTCACATTGAAGTCCCCTTCTTATGCTTAATTTCATTGTGATTTCCCCTCTTTGTTTTTGTAGCAACCAGGTAAGCCTAGGATTTGAATTTAGAGAGCAGCATTCAGGGTACCTTCTCTTTTTCTCTAAAGCTTGAGCACAGGATGTCTGATTTCTTGTGAGTTGTTATGTGTTTTGTTGCTGGATTTTCTGTTGCTTCTCTGTAGGATCTGAGTATGTCGGAAGAGGACCAGATGATGAGAGCAATTGCCATGTCTCTGGGACAGGATATCCCAATGGATCAAAGAGCGGAATCACCTGAGGTAACTAGGACATAGGACATCCAAAAGGGTCTGACAACATTAATCTTGACTGTTTTTATGAACATTCTACTACTACTGCAATGTAGTTGGTGGAATTAATGTCTAAAGAAAAGACACAAGAGTATTCATTCATCCCAACCTTGCCATCACTGATCTACATTGTACTGACCTGAAGCTAAGTGAGGCAGATGAAATGTTAACCTTTACTGTCAAATAAGAGACCCAAAATATACCTGGTAATTAGGCCAGTCTTGGCTTGTCTGTTCATAAATAACAATTGCTTCAGTTTACTTAGACTGGCAGAGAATGCAGGACCATTTCTCCAGGTGATTTTCTTGGGAGGGTGTGATACAGGATGCTGCAAATAAATTTGCAATGCTTTGGAAGTTAGAAGTGTCTTTCTCTGCTTTTCCTGTCTTGCCTTAGCCTTTGTGGCTGCCCTCATGAACAATTGCCACCCCTAAGAACATATCCCCTGCTTGAGGAGAAAGGTAGTGGGTATTCAGTATGGTAAGGCCAGTACATTTTTAGAGTATTCTCTGTCTGTCTTCGCCTCTCCCATATGTTATCATGCTTCCTTCCCCGCCTCCAGGAAGTTGCTTGTCGGAAGGAGGAGGAGGAACGGAAAGCTCGGGAAAAGCAGGAGGAGGAAGAAGCTAAATGTCTAGAGAAGTTCCAGGATGCTGATCCATTGGAACAAGATGAGCTCCACACTTTCACAGATACCATGTTGCCAGGCTGCTTTCACCTTCTTGATGAGCTGCCGGACACAGTATACCGGGTGTGTGATCTGATCATGACCGCAATCAAACGTAATGGAGCTGACTATCGAGACATGATTCTGAAGCAAGTAGTCAATCAGGTGAGCTCTCCAGGAGCCAGAAGAAAGGAGTGTGTGAAGTGGTTTTTCTGCCATCCATCAAAATCTGATTTATTATTATTTTTTTAAATAAAACTGTTGTCTTGGGGCTTGGAGGGTTTTTGGGTTTTTTTTGCATTTTGCCTGATATGGATATATTCTCTTTGAATTCTTTAGATCTGGTAATCTTGCTCTTTCTTGAGTGTTCCCTGCAAAAAGTGAATAAACTACTTAACAAAAAAAAAATACCTTTTAAAGGAAAAAACAAAGCTTTCTTTTTCTAGGCATCTCCTCTGAAATTCATCTAAAATGTCCCAAATGTGTCTCACTCTTGAGCCAAGTTAGTCCCCTTGGACTAACCGTGAATAAATGTTTTATTTTTCCCTCTCCTATGCAACCACTTTGACAAGTCCCCATCCTAATTAATAGTTGTGACCTGATATTTGTCTTCTTTTAAAGTGTTTTTCTTTATTATGAAATTAATGTGTACTAGTTACATGAAAAGGATAAGAAATAACCCTGAATCCCCACACAAAGAGATAGTTAATATTTTAGTCCTATTTACCTTTTTTTTTTTTTTTTTTTTTACTGTTCATGTTTTTAAATCATTGGGATCTTCTTTTGTATATTTTTTTTAAGTCAAGAGAGCAGAGGAAGAAACCAAAAAGTGATGTATGTGGGACGCCTGGGTGGCTCAGTCAGTTAGGCATCTGACTTCAGCTCAGGTCATGATCTCATGGTGTGTGGGTTCAAGCCCCGTGTCGGGCTCTGTGCTGACAGCTCAGAGCCTGTAGCCTGCTTCAGATTCTGTGTCTCCCTCTCTCTCTCTGTCCCTCCCCGCCTCATGTTCTGTCTCTGTCTCTGAAAAATGAATAAACCTTAAAAAAAATTTTTTTAAGTGATATATGTAAACATAATAACTTTAGTGTATGGAGATAGCACAAAAGTAAAAGGAAAACTGGGTAAACCTTTTTTCCCAAGATAGGATCTAGGTTTAGTTATCTTTTATATTAAGAGCTTATAGAAATGATTTTAAGAAAACTAAAACCTAGAAAACAGCAATTATGTCAAATTTATAAGAAATTGAACATGCAGACTAAAGACCAACATTTCTAACATTCTGGTTTATTTTTGTTTTTAATGGTAATTCTGGGGCAATTATAGTAAAAGATTGTTGATGGAAATGTAAGTTGGAGAACCTTTGGGGTTGACTTACATGCACTAGAAATTAAAAATGTTTTTAATTTTTTTTGTTTATTTATTTTTGAGAGAGAGACTATGCCTGAGTGGGGAAGGACAGAGAGGGAGGGAGACACAGAATCCAAAGCAGGCTCCAGGCTCCACGCTCCACGCTCCACGCTCCACGCTCCACGCTCCACACTGTCAATGCAAAGCCCAACACGGGACTCGAACTCAGTGAACCATGAGATCATGACCTGAGCTGAAGTCAGATGCTTAACCAACTGAGTCACCCAGGCACCCCTAGATTTTTTTTTAATGTTTTTTTTTTATTTTCTTTTTTTAACGTTTATTTATTTTTGAGACAGAGAGACAGAGCATGAACGGGGAAGGGTCAGAGAGAGGGAGACACAGAATCTGAAACAGGCTCCAGGCTCTGAGCTGTCAGCACAGAGCCTGACGCGGGGCTCGAACTCATGGGCCACGAGATCATGACCTGAGCCGAAGTCGGCCGCTTAACCGACTGAGCCACCCAGGCGCCCCTTTTTTTTTTTTTTTTTTAATTTTTTTTAATGTTTATTTTTGAGAGAGACAGAGTGCAAGCGGGGAAGGGGCAGAGAGAGAGAGGGAGACAAAGAATCTGAAACAGGCTCCAGGCTCTGAGATATTCACACAGAGCCTGACGCAGGGCTCTAACTCGGGGACCATGAGATCATGACTTGAGCCAAAGTTGGACACTTAACTTAGTGAGCCACCCAGGCACCCAGAAAATTTTTAAATATTCATTTCCTTTAAGTTAAAATTGAGGCTTCTTGTAATCTAGCCTAAGAAACTCCTCTTTTTAGAGGCATTCCTTTCGTAGCATGCATCATTTGATACACTAAATCCCTTTAGTTAACGTTTTATTATTCACTCATCCTTGTTCAGCAAATGTGTTGGGAGTGGAGGGAGTGTTTTACAAGGTTAAGGATGTTTTGACAAACCTTATACTCTATCTACAGTTACCTGACTTGGCCACTTCTCTGCTTTTCTAGGTGTGGGAAGCTGCTGATGTGTTGATCAAAGCTGCTCTTCCCCTGACAACGAGTGACACAAAAACTGTGTCAGAGTGGATCAGTCAGATGGCCACCCTGCCCCAAGCCTCCAATTTAGCTACTAGAATCTTGCTTTTAACACTGCTTTTTGAGGTAAGATTTAGATCTTTTGGTTCCTGTAATTCATCATTAAAGAACTATAAAACACCTACCATTTGAGACCTTCAAGAAGGTAGAATTATAAGACATGATCTCTTCATTTCATGAGCCCACAGTGTCCGATAGGCTATAAGACATATAATTAAGTACAGTATGCAGTGTTTTGTACCACATGAATAGTATAAAGAATTTTCTCTGAGTTCAGGAGGAGGGCAAATGTATCACTTCTGGCTAATGAGGGAAGAGCTTCTCAGAACAAGTGTTAATTAATTGAATCATGTCTTAGAGGATTTGGGGGGTGGTAGTTAAAAGGTTTTTAGAATGACTATCCCAGTACAGTTGTGGGATAATTTGGCCTTTCTGAGGAAACCTAACTGGTAGACAAAAGGTGGGGTCAGATGTGGGGTCAGATCCAGAAATTGGATGATGGGCATCAGATAGAATCTGATTCTTCCTTCATACTTGGTCAATCAACAGATTATTTTAAGCAAGAGAATGGCCAGGACATGTTCTTGTTTCATCCTACATAGGAATTAGGAGGCAACTGACCTTGCACAAGTGACTCTTCATTTGTAGGTCAGGCTTAACAGTAAAACCTGAACTTAATGGAGTAAACCCTTTACAAGAACTCAGGAGATTAAGTCCAGTATATGTGTCAAATTGTGTGTTTACAGTCTTGGGGTTTTTCTTTTTTGATGGAAGTGGTAATTCTTATTATAGCACTTGTGAATAAATAACTTTTGGGAAGGATTGCAAAGTACTGAATGCAGGGTCCCCAATAACATTATAATACAGACGTAAATCACTCATGAATCTCGCCCCCCCCTTTTAAAAATCACAAGTAACAGTCTTTAATTTTTTTCTAGCCCTTTTTTATGCATTTAAAATAATTAGGATCAGACCATTTTAAAAAAGAAAATTTTGTATTTTGTTCTCTCAGTATTATGAATATTTTCCCATGTCATGTATACATTCCATCTTTTGGATGTTCCCTAGTTTAAGTAATTGCCTATTGGACATTTAAATTACTTCCAGTGCAGCCCCTATAAAGGAACTACTTTATAGTGTAGCACCTGTAGGGGAACTGCTAACTAACTGTTGCTATGTTTAATTATTCCATCTTCCTGGAAAGAATATAAAGGTTCTCTGTAAATCAGAAGCTTTTCAACTTCAACATAATTAAGATTATATTTCCTAGATGGTAATCCTTAATGATAATGATATTAATGATCCTAATAACAGCTTCTGTATAAATACATATTAATGTGCCAGGAAATGCATTGGGCATTAGAGTGAATGAGTATACATACACACACTTCATTTAATCCCCACAATTAACATTCGAAGTAGAAATTATTACTTCCTATGACCCCTGAGGGTCTAAACACTGAAGGCCTAGAGAATTTAAGTAACTCAGATCGCACAGCTAATAGGTGGTAGAGGTGGAATTTTAATTCAGCAGTTCTCTTAGTGTTCAGCTTTGTGTTTTCCCATACTGTGCCAATCCTTAATGGTGAATAGAAGTTGTATTTATTTATTTTTCTTTGGCCAATTAGGAGTTGAAGCTACCTTGTGCCTGGGTCGTTGAATCTAGTGGCATCCTTAATGTCCTAATCAAACTCTTGGAAGTGGTTCAACCCTGCCTACAGGCCGCCAAGGAGCAAAAAGAGGTCCAGACCCCGAAGTGAGTGATCTTGTATCTCACCTGGTTTCATTTCTGTTCCCTCTCAGACTTGGGCCCTATAGCTCAGGCCCTAAATCAAGCACTTTTCTAGAGCATGTATGGGGCAAATCTTGTGTACCTTTTTGTGGTTTGAAAATAGATGAGGTGCCTAATAAAATCACAATAAGTTTTCCCATATTGTACAGGTTTTCTGGCTTGCCCAAAGTAAATCATTTCTTTCTTTTTTAGGTGGATCACCCCCGTGTTGCTCCTGATAGATTTCTATGAGAAGACAGCCATCTCTTCAAAAAGGAGAGCCCAAATGACTAAGGTATATAATACATAGTTGACAAAACTGCTTAGCCTCTTGAGGTGAGAATAGACCAGAAGAGAATATGGCAGAGTAGTAAAGAATGAATGGAAACCTGCCTGATCAAGACCTAAATCTCTTGAGGGATCTCAATAGCTATATTTTTCTTCTGAATTGCGAGTTAGAATTATTTTTTTATGGAGCTTCTGGGTGAAGGACCCTAGAACTTACCTGGAAGAAAATGTTAAAGGAGTGTGCTATCTCCAGAGGAGAGAGGGGCTTCTATATGAAGGACTGAGTGTGCAGCAATTCCTACAGAAGCCAAGTGCTCTTTATACAAAAATTATATAGGCCACATTATCTCAGTGCCTTCTCAGAAACAGAAATTTGGTTCCTGCACATTTGAAATAATGTTTCCCATTTGTGGAAAACAGTTGGAAACAAAAGAAAAGCAGAGGATTGCAGGACAAGGGTGTAGAGGTCTTTATGCTTATGGAAGGGATCAGGAATGTGAGAATTAATGTATACAAAAAACTTCTCTTGGTTCTCAAAATTTTACTAAATGTTCACAGTATTCTTTCTTTTTCTTGGTTAGCTTTAGTAGTGAACAGATGAAGTTACTGTTTCTTCTAACAACCAAACTTGTAGGAAATACAAAGAAATTTTTTGTTTTTGTATTCAGTACCTACAGTCCAACAACAACAACTGGCGCTGGTTTGATGACCGCTCTGGGCGTTGGTGTAGTTACAGTGCAAGCAACAACAGCACTATTGATTCTGCCTGGAAATCTGGAGAGACGAGTGTGCGTTTCACTGCAGGCCGAAGAAGATACACTGTCCAGTTCACTACAATGGTGCAGGTACGTGCTCACTCGGTGCTGTAAACTTCTTTGAAAAGAGGGGAAGATGCTGAGTATGCCTTTTGGTTTGCTTCTTCCTGAACCAGACGTCCTGACATGTGTTATAAGAAGCGCTGTTACCACTACTAAATTCGGTATAGTTGACAGAGAATGGAGTCTTCCTAAAGTCATTAGTTAGACCATGAGTCTGTTGTTTATGGCAATATGATACTCTTCCAACCAGAAATGATTTTAAGTGTTAGGGATGGTATCTACTCTATTGGAAAGTTTCCAGTTTGTTATAGGGCCTTGTGTATGCTGCTTTACTTTTGGGGACCTTCAGGCTTTCTCTCTGTAGGTGATAAGGATGGAAAAAGTTGCCAGGGTTCCTTCCTATTGCAGCATTTTACCTGGGAGTTCCAGCCCCTCTTATCGTTTCCTTTTTTTTTTGTAGAGCTGTCTTTTGTCTTCTTGAATTTCTAGGTTAATGAGGAAACAGGGAATCGGCGCCCTGTGATGCTGACTCTCCTGAGGGCACCACGGCTGAATAAAAACTCAAAAAATAGCAATGGACAGGAACTAGAGAAGACACTGGAAGAAAGCAAAGAAATGGATATCAAACGTAAAGAAAATAAACCCAGTGGTATGGAACTTCAGTTTTGAATCTTTCAAGGAGTGTTACGTAAAGCTTCATGTGCCTTTATGGCTTAAGTTTTGGCCAATTTTATCATGAGTGATTTCTTACCCATCATATTGCTTGGTGACTTAAAGATACACAGTCCCTTTTATATGTCCTTTTATCTGGTCCTAGAATTGGTGTTTGGTATATTTTGTAATAGAAACAAACCCAAGTGCTTGACCTAGCTATGAGGGAGAGATATGGAAGGAAATGTCAAATTAAACTTCTGAACTCTTACTTTCTCATTTGTAGATACTCCTTTGGCCCTAGAGAGTACAAATACTGAAAAGGAGATGAGCCTGGAAGAAACAAAAATTGGGGAGATCCTGATCCAGGGCCTGACAGAGGATATGGTGACTGTTTTAATCCGGGCCTGTGTGAGCATGCTAGGAGTCCCTGTAGACCCAGACACTTTGCATGCCACCCTTCGTCTCTGCCTGAGGCTCACCCGAGACCACAAATACGCCATGATGTTTGCAGAGCTAAAGAGTACCCGCATGATCTTGAATTTGACCCAGAGTTCAGGCTTCAATGGGTTTACCCCCCTGGTCACCCTTCTTTTAAGACACATCATTGAGGATCCCTGCACCCTCCGTCATACCATGGAAAAGGTGAGTCTTTTTGATGTCAGAAGCTGGTTTAGCTTTATATCATACCTTTGTTCTCCTTGATCTCAGATACACTTCTTGTTTTTCATAGGGTATATAACTAGATACATAGACTATATGTTTTGTCCAGCAAACTTTCCCAGCTGTGTGCTCAAGTGCTTGCTTACATATGAAAGATTGTCCCATTGAATGATTTTTTTTTTAACTAGAAAATAACATTTTCTGTCCTTACACTTACTATAGTAATAAATCTTACCTATAAAGTCCTCTTTGGCAGTATAGGTTTTTTGAACCAAAAACTGTTAATGAGGAACTGGGATACCTTTCACCAAGTACATGTCTTAAAGTTGATTCCCTTATAGTATTTCTCATGTATTCACCCGTGAGCACATTTTCCAAACATTGTATTTTGGAGTTGTAAAAGTAGTAAAGTTTTGGGAATATTATAACATGCCAGACACTTTAATAAGCATTTGCAGATACCCGTTGTGCAGATTGGAAAATTAAGACATTTGTATGTTTATTTTAGGAAACATAAAGCAGTGTAAAAATGACAAAGTAATTAGAAAAGAGAAAAATGTTTATGGGGCACATGGGTGGCTCAGGTCATGATCTCGCAGTTCGTAAGTTCCAGCCTGCATCAGGCTGCCTGCTGTCAGCACAGAGCCTGCTTCACATCCTCTGTCCCCTTTTCTCTCTTCCCCTTCCCCACTCACGCACATTCTCTCTCAAAAATAAATTTTAAAAAACATGTAAAAAAATTTTGTAACATCAACATAAGACCTCAAAGGGGAGGAGTGGGGAGGACAAATGTCTTATTTCCTCCTATTAATTCTTTGTCAACAGTCATCATGTGAATGTTATTGGACTTCCATTTTCCTCTCTTGGGACACCGTTTCCCACATTTATAGTTAGTGTTGCAATTTGCATTTTTGTGCATGGTTTTGTCACATTTAAGATTTGTTTTTCTCAGAGATTCCTAGAAATTGGATGAAAACATATGAGTATTTTTTAACTTGCTTGCCAAAAAGGTGGAACCACTTTATACTTCTGTGTGTATGAGTATACATTTCTCATTCATTCACCCAGCCTATTTGATTTCATCTGACATGAGCAAAATCAAAAGAAGGAGCACTATTAAAAACAGCGTATATACTGATCCAGGGCAAGAGACAGCCCAACAGGGAAGAAACAGCTACATACAGATAGAATTCTGACTTAAAAACAAAATACTTAAAATGTTTAACGTTTATACAACTTAAAAAATGCTAGGAAGGGGCTCGCATCTGACTCTTGATTTCCGTTCAGGTCATGATCTTACGGTTTGTGATTTAAAGCCCTGCATTGGGCTCTGTGCTGACAGTGTGGAGCCTGCTTGGGGTTCTCTCTTTTTCCCTCTCTTTGCCCCTCCCCTGCTCAGTCTCTCTCTCTCTCAAAATAAATAAAACTTAAATTTTTTTTAAATGCTAAGGGGGCGCCTACGTGGCTAAGTCGGTTAAGCGTCTAACTCTTGATTTCAGCACAGGTCATGATCTCATCGTTTGTGGGTTTAGGCGCCACGTCAGGCTCTGTGCTAGCAGTTGTGGAGCCTGCTTGGGATTCTGTCTGTCTCTCTCTCTCTGCCCCTCCCCTGCTCACTCGGTCTCGCAATAAATTAATAAACATTTAAAAAAATTTTAATGCCTGGAAAATACAGGTTCTTGTTGGAGAAGAGCTTTCTAAGCTTAATTGTATTTAGGATTATGAGGAGCAAAGGAAGATCAGTGGCAGTTTTAATGTATCAAGTTGGCAAAATGTAAATGCTTGATAATATCCATTGCAGGTATGGGTGTGGACAACCAGGCATACTCTTACTTTTGGTAGGAGTGGAAATTGGTGCAGCCACATTGGAGGGCAATTTGTTACTGTCAGTTTGAGATATTCTTTGACCTAGAATTTCTATGACTAGGAATTTATTTGATAATTAAAGTCAAGTATGCCAAGGTACATATACAAGAATGTTCACCATAGAAGAAACTGGAGACCTAATGTCCAGCAGAGGACTGGATAACTAAATTACAGCACATTCTTTATAGTGAAATTAGAGTTTTCAGTATTTAAAAAATGAGAGGTTAGGATTATAGCTTTACAGGCAAGATATTGGGGTTAATATGTTCAACTAAAGAGATGACTGATTTGGTAAGGAAAGCATTAAGATTCCAAAAGATGTTTGTGAACATAGTTCACAAAGGAATGATAATGGAAAATACGGTAGTTATTTTCTTTATTACCTTCTTGTATTTTCTATTGATTAATGAGTCCTTTTGTGAAGACCAAAAGCATAATGTCTAAGCCCTATAGTTTCAGAGCAAGCCATCTGTAAATAGTTCAGTATTTCCTGTGTCTGTCTAAGACTGATGATTGACTTTGAGGCATAAAGAAACGTTTAATTTTGTTCTTAAACACCGAGTGGATATTGGTATTGCATATTTTTAGAGATTGAACCATTCTGGTTTAAAATTGGGACAGCACTTGGGAAGGCTAGGAGCTGGCACTTACATGTGAGGGCTATAATTTAGATGATCAGTGGTCTAGATACATTTCCCAATTTCTATAAAGATAACATGCCATCTGTTATAATAATTGATAGTTTTGGGATGTGCTGAATCCTGTAACTTTTTATAAGCCACATATTTTGAATCAGGAAGGAATGGGACTTAAAAGACCCAAGTACATCTTTTCCCAAAAATCTAAAACTATCATCCAGTGTCTTGAGGCAGAGTTTGGATAGTATTTTAATCTTTGGTAACTCTTCCTTGAATGCAATTGGAGTTTTAGAAAGTGGTCATTAATCCACATTGCTTCTTCCTTTCTTTACTAGGTGGTTCGCTCAGCAGCCACGAGTGGAGCTGGTAGCACTACCTCTGGTGTTGTATCTGGCAGCCTTGGTTCTCGGGAGATCAATTATATCCTTCGTGTCCTGGGGCCAGCCGCATGCCGCAATCCAGACATTTTCACTGAAGTAGCCAACTGCTGTATCCGCATTGCCCTTCCAGCCCCTCGAGGCTCAGGAACTGGTGAGTTTCCCCTTCTCCTGGCCTTTGAAACATTGAAGTCTATGGCCTAGTATAACCCCAGAGATAACTTGGAAAGCTTCCTTAAGCAAGTGTTGGGGCATGTGGGCCAGTTCAGAGGTACTTCAATATTTCTTGTGTCTATCTATTTTACTTGCCCTGTGGTAATCCCTGCCAGAGATACCAAGGACTCATTTGGTCTAGTCCTTGCCCTCAAAGAATTTGTCTTAGTGTGACAACAGAATGTGAATGGTTTACAGATAAAGTGGTAATTGAGGGACAAGTGGACATGTGACTCACATGGTACAGTAGGAAGTACACTGTATCATCAGTGTGTTCTTGCCCAAAATGTTTGGCCCATATTTAATTATGAGGAAGCAATTAAATGCAAATTTTGAGACATTCTATAAGACAGCTCACCTGCACTCTACAAAAATATTAATGTCATAAAGGGAAAAAAATGGAAGGTTCTCCTAGATGATGAAACTAGAAAGAACTACCAACCATGATGGGACTCTGGACCCAGGTAAAGAGATTTGGAGAAATTTGAATACTGTGTATTAGATGATTATATCTGTGTTAAATGTCTTGGGTGTTAATGGTGGTATTATGGTTATGTAGAAAAATATCTTTGATCTTAGGATCTAGATGAAAAGCATATGGGTGTCTTACTAACCTTTCAACTTTTCTGTAGGGTTGTGGAGGGAGAGTTGTGTTTTGTTTTGTTTTTTAATGTTGGGAAGGGAGCTAATTATTTTTGGAAGCCCCAGATATGTGCCTGACCTCCTGTGCTGGGCATGTCTCCTGTATGATCTCATTTAATCCTCAAATTTTAGGAATGAAAAAAGAATAATTTTAGGAGTGAGAAAATTAAGGTTTGTTGAAGTAATCTGGCCAATGATCCTGTAACAGAACTGGATTTCAAAACCAAGTCTCCCCCAACTGCAAAGCCTATACTCTTTTTACTATTTGGTACTGCTGTAATAAATTCTGTGGGATTTAGGGAAAGTGAAAGCTAGATTTCCTAGTAGGCTACTTGAACGTTTGGAAATGGCCTTTTGTCCCAAGCATGTGTGTTTATACAAACCCCCTTCTGAGTCTTTATTAGTAATCAAATATAGGTACTGGTTCACTGTTGAGTGATTTTTCTCTGTCTCACTTTGGCTTAGCTTCAGATGATGAATTTGAGAATCTTAGAATTAAAGGTCCTAATGCTGTACAGCTAGTGAAGACGACCCCTTTGAAGCCCTCACCTCTGCCTGTCATTCCTGATACCATCAAGGAAGTGATCTATGATATGCTGAATGCCCTGGCTGCATACCATGCTCCAGAGGAAGGTATGTATCTAATCTACCTCAGGAGGCCGGGCACTTTGCCTGGATCTCTCAACCAACTTATGGCATAGTGAACACTCCTTGTGTGCCCATGTGCACTTCTCTGAAAAAACCAATGGTCATACATTATGACAGATGGTAAGGTAGTGGTGAGTCTTAGAGCAAGGCATCTGACCTTGTGGGGGTGGGACCTATAGGAAGGTTTCTTAGAACAAGTGGTTTCTGAAATAAGTCTTGAATGATAAGAATGAGAATGCTGACATACGAGAGTCTATCCCATACAGAGGGAAGAATGAACAAAGATAAAAGAGGAGATAATGGCATCTTGTGGGCAGGAAAATTTATACCAAAAAGTCTCTAATGTTTTCATTCTCTTTGTTGCTAAAACATCTTTGTTTCCAAAAAAACTGGGATCAGTATTAGAAGGTGTGATTAGGCTTCCTGACCTTTGAGACCACCATCCCAATCTACCTTTATTCCTAGTTAAGGTGCTGCTTGTAAGTACTGGGAAAGTCATGAGTGAATTAATTGGAACTTAAGATTGCATTCCAGTCATATCCTTCAGGATTTTATTTAGGACATATTTAATTGATATGTCCCACAGAATTGCCAAAAATTGGTGAATATAATCTTTAATTAAGTCAAAATATGAGTCTTTGGTGCTTTTCATCTATTGAGCACTTTGATCCATATAGAGCTTCTTGCTTCTACAACCATAGAACCTTTATTCTACCTCACATATCAGCCCCACCCCCCAAAATAATTTAGCTTATATAGCTAGGGTAACCATTTATTGATCTCTGTTGCACTAGGTATAATACCAGGTATGTTCATTTAAGCTTAGTTGTGAAGCTGAGGAAAGTGAGAAAAATAAGTAAATTGCTTGTGGTCACAAAACTAGTTAGTAAAAGAATGAGGCTTTCAACCTTGCTCTCTTGGTCATAACTACGTTTCCCCTCTTAAGTGAAAGTCTAGCCACATCACTATGTCATAGTAAGTGAAGTGAAATTGGCCAAGCTGCCAAATAGGCATTAGCATTGCATAGTTATTAATGAGTTTTGTTTTGTTTTTGTTTTTCTAGCAGAGAAATCTGATCCTAAACCTGGGGGTATGACCCAAGAGGTTGGCCAGCTCCTGCAAGACATGGGTGATGATGTATACCAGCAGTACCGGTCACTTACTCGTCAGGGCAGTGACTTTGATGCACAGTCAGGTTTTTCCATTAATGTAAGTCAATTCCAACCTCCTGTCTTCCTTCTCGCTTTCTGATACCTATGTGTTCTCCATGTTTAAGGTTATGCCAGGGAAATTTCAAAGGTATTAATTTTGATGTATCTGTGAATTATCTGTTGCCTAAGAATGAAGATAAATTTGGGGTATCCCTGGGATTTTTCTCTCTTTGGATTGGAAATATTAAATTCATTTTTCATTCTCATTGTCCCTTGTATGTGCCCCCAATCTTCCAGTCACTGTTTATAATGATAGCTTCCCACAGATTATAGTATGTACGGAGTGAAGATGGTTAAAAGATCAGCCAAAGAGAGTCTGTAGCATTCGTAATGAGTACCCTGGGAAGGGTTCCTACCATTTAGAGACAACTGTCTCTGAAATTAATAATGGCTCAGGGGTATTCTTCCTCCATAGAGTCAGGTCTTTGCTGCAGATGGTACCTCCACTGAGACTTCCACATCTGGGACATCCCAAGGAGAAGGTAATGGTTTACTTTTCTCCCTCTTTTGTTCTTACTTTCTTGAGAGAACAAAGAAACTGTGGGTGTCCTGGGCAGGGGATACGGGAATACAGGCATAATTGTCACATTTGTCTAAGTGAACTTTTCTCAAGGTGAGCTCCATGTTCTGTAAATAAAGGATTTCTCTATGCTAAAATTAGTAGAACTGTGACTTAACTAACAAAGTAATGGTTGCTGTGGTGAGATCCTTTAGATCTACTCTTTAAACCACCACATATATTTCTTATGGTGGGTTTTATCCTGGCGTATGGAGCTTTGGTGCCAGTGACACAATTCTGGCTATAAACCTTGCATGGTGGATTCTAGCAGTGTTACCAGAGCCCATTGGCTACTTAGTCAACAATTAGAGAAATGTCACATGGAAACAATTCTAAGGATACCTTCCAAGAGCTGCTGCTTCTTGGATAGGAAAGATCTTTGAGATCTAACCAAGGAGATACCATACTTAATATAACTGCTGGAATGGAGGCATGCTGGGATAAGGTACAGTGGGCACATGTACCCGCTATATCTCTGTATTCCTGGATGAGACAGGAAAGTATTTATGGAGGAGATCAGAATTTGAATTAAGTTAGATAAGTAAATGTGTGCCAGGGAGACATGTGGGAAGGAAAGGTAAAAGGGGGTACATAAGGCGTCTTTGGAGAACTCTTAGTACAGTATTTCTGGAGTGCAAAATTATGTATAAAAGGAGGGAAATGGCAGAAGATATGTGAACAGTTGGGCAAAGCCTCCCTGCTGCACCATATCTAAGACCTGTCATCCTATGTGTCCTTCCACTGCATTATGAGGAGGACATTCCATTTGTATCAGTGACCTAAAGTGGAATAGAAGTAGTATTCTCTTTCCACATAAGGCTTGATGTTTGCCAATATTTCAGTGTGAAACTGAACCAGTGTTTGACTCTTTCTCAACAGCATCAACTCCAGAAGAGTCTCGTGATGGGAAGAAAGATAAAGAAGGGGACCGAGCCTCTGAGGAAGGCAAGCAGAAGGGCAAGGGCAGCAAACCTTTAATGCCCACCTCCACTATTCTTCGTCTTCTGGCAGAGTTGGTGAGGTCCTATGTTGGTATTGCTACCCTGATTGCCAACTACAGCTACACTGTGGGCCAGTCTGAGCTGATTAAAGAGGTAATATTTCCAATCTGCTTAAGATTTGATACTGTCATCATTTGGATACAAATGTGTCAGACAGTTTGCTAGGAACCTGCACATGTTAGCCCAATGTTGAGAGGCAGAGGCCTCTTAGACACGTTAAAGAAGCTAGGCTTTTCCCCATGATGTAGAGCTATCGGGTTCATTACAGGGAGTGAGTTTGTGCCATTTGTTAATTTGTTTGCAGAAAATCACTTGTTCTGCAGTGTAAAGACTGTAAAACGCAAGATTTGGAGTCAGACCAATTAGGAATCTGATGTAGATAGCAATCTAGGTAATACAGGATCTTGGTGAAGTTGTTGGGAAAAAAATGGGTGAGTTGAAGAGATGTTTTAAAGGTAGAAATGGATCTTTGGAAAATAAAAACAAAATCAAGGATTCCGATGTTTCTTATTTTATGTTTTTCTATTCCTTTTATGTTAGAAGAAATGGCTTGAAGAGAAAATGTGTAATTTGAAAGGTATCTGTGGTTTGTCTACATAAAGATGTCTAGGGGACAATAGAATAAGCCAAATAGACAAAATGTGTTTATCTTCCAGATATACTCACACCTGTGCAAAGACACCTGATATGGTAATAGTATTGGTAACATAAAACATAAGGAAAGCCTAAATGTTTATCAGAGCTGTGGGAAAGAAATGTCTTGAAATGGAATTATCTTCAGGTTAGATTTTTCAAGTGAGAGGGCACTTTAAGAAACTAGATCATGTTCCCATATACATAAAAGGGGCCCCCAAGGAGATTTTTTTCAAAAAGGGAACCTTGTTTGGGAGGTTATATTTTAATTTCATGGTTAGTAAGCAGTAAATGGTCTGAGAGTAGAGTAGGGGCATTAATGTTGCAGGCAAAGAATATGAAATCAGCTGCCATTTTTAAGCTAGTTTTACTTTAATCTGAGTTTTTTAAAATACATACAAAAATATGCAATTCCTGAATGAGTCGTTAGTTTTTCTTGGATGACCATTACCCAAATTAAAACATTAAAAACTCCACAAAAGCTTACCCCTTCATGCCTTTCTACAGCTCCCCCTCCCTTTTAAACTTCCATAATGTCAACCATTATCTTGAGTTCTGTTGTCATAGGTTCGTTTTGCACTTTATATAAATAGAATCATACAGTGTATATTCCTTTGTTTGCAATATCCACTTTTGTGTGTGGTAGTAGTTTATTTGCTGTATAGGATTCCATTGTGTGAATGTAACACAGTCTTGTCCATTCTAGTGCTAATAGACAATTGGGTAGTTTTCCATTTTACAGGTATTGAAAGTAGTGTTGCTACAGTCCATTCTTATATATGTCTTGGTGAACATATACAGTTGACTCTCGAACAACGCAGGGATGTTAAGGGTGCTGACACCTCCTTCCCCTCTCCTCACGTTTGTAGTTGAAAATCTGCATAAACTGTTGACTCCCCCAAATATTTTACTAATATCCTCCTGTTGACCAGAAACTTTACCAACATCATAAACACTCCATTAACACATATTTTGTATGGTTACATATATTAGAGGGAGAAAAATGTTATTACCCCTGAGAAAAAATAAAATTGTAATTTCTGCTTGGATCACTAATTCTTAGATTGTTGCAACTTTGAGCTGAAACTCTTAAATACAAATTTGCTTGTTCACAATTTTTTTTAATTAAATAGAAAACAGTTTAATCAAAACTATTTAATTTCAAATGAAAAGGCAGTAAGGGAAATAAAGACTTGCTAATGGTTTCAGTAAAAAAAAATTGTAAGGTAGAGAAAATGTATTTACAGTATGGCACCAATATATTGAAAAAAAATCTGCATATAAGTGGACCCACACAGTTCAAATCCGTGTTATTCAAGGATAAACTGGATTAAGTGTTTCTATTAGGTGTTAACATGCCTAAGGAGTAGAATTGCTGGTCTCTTCAGCTTTTGCAAATGGCACCAAAAGTTTTCCAGAGTGGTTGTGTCCATTTATATTATTACCAAGCACAGCATATGGTATGCTTGCCATACCTCCTTGCCAACACTTGGTATTTTCTTATTTTTCATTTTAGCTGTTCTAGTGGATTACTACAAATCCACTAGATTTTGCATTATGGTTAAAATATCCTTTTCTGTATTGGCTATTTGGATATTCTCCTGTGAGGTGTCCAAGTCTTATATTCTTGTTCTCTACTGAATTTTTTACATATTCTAGATACAAGTCCTTTGTGGAGTTATGTATACTAAATATACATTAGGCTTTTATTTCAAAGCTTTTACTCATTATGCCAGTTGTAGTTAATATAAGCATTCCTTGTGGAATAAGACATTTAATTGCAAATTTATTAAGTATCTATTATGTGTCACATGACCTTGTGGTACTGGGTACTCCTAGGTGATTTACAAATACTGTTGATTAATCCTTACCTCAGCACTAGAAGGTTGTTGGTATTGCTCCCCTTAATAGAGAAGTAGAGAAGGCTCAGAAAGGTTAGTAACTTGTTCAAGGCCAAACTGCAGAGTAACAGGATTAGAATTGGAATCCAGGTCTCTGGTTGCAAATCCAAGTCTTTTACTACATCACCCTGCTTTCCCAAATTGCAAAGCTTTTTTTCCAGTTTTTACTAATAATGTTATATAACATATTTACACAATTTTGTATTTTATTTAGTACTGGGGAATTTTTATTTCTAATAGTTTCATCTTAACCTAGCCACCGTATCTAATTTTCCAGACTCTAGAATTCTTCAATGCAGCTTTTATTGAGGCAAAATTTACATAAAATCAAGCATTTTAAAGTGTACCATTGAGTGGTATTTGGTACATTCAGTGTTATACAGCCATCCTTTCTAATTCCAAAATTTTGATCCAATATCTGCATAAATGACAATAGAACTAAGTTTCTTTCTAATATAAAGAATTATCAGGACAGAAGTCGTTGTTAGAAGGAACAAGTCTCATGTAATTTCTTTTCCTTGTTGGGCCTTTTTTTGCTATTTACTTTGCATTAAATATTTTTGCATATCCATATCTGTGGCTGTGCTGTTTCTCTTTTAAATGCCTATTTTTAGCCTAGGGTCCTTAGCACATTATAGGTATCCGTAAACATTACAACTTAATTGAATACGTGAAGGCATTATAGCACTTAATTATGAACAAGATTTGAATCCTTGCCATTGGTTAAGTTCTTTGCACAGGCCCTGTTTCTTTGGCCTCATATTACCCATCTGTCAGAATGGGAAAATACTGAACTTGCCCTTAACTGTTCTGTAGGTTTACTGTGAACAGTTCTTTTAAATACCACACATAAAAATGTTTTGAGAAATATCAAGTGACCTGTAAATGAAAATGTGTAAACTAGTGAGAAATGAGTGGAGTTTAAAAGCATAAAATCTGGATTTGCTCACTTAGTTTGTACTTCGCACCCTTGGTTTTCTCATCTATAAAGTGGACCTGATAATCACTGACTGGGTGACTTGAAGGATCAACTTTGTGTATGTGTACCTTGTTGATGTGCAAACAATATGGCATAATTATGCTTGTGAGTAAATGTCATAATTAATAATTTTTCAGGACTGCAGTGTGCTAGCCTTTGTTCTGGACCACCTCCTCCCACATACCCAGAATGCAGAAGACAAGGACACACCTGCCCTGGCCCGCCTATTCCTCGCAAGCCTAGCTGCTGCAGGGAGTGGCACAGATGCCCAAGTAGCCCTTGTGAATGAAGTAAAAGCAGCTCTGGGACGGGCACTGGCTATGGCTGAGAGTACAGAGAAACATGCCAGGTAAAACCCATGCCTGACCTAGTGCTGATAATCAGTAGCATCTCCTTACTCCATTCTTGGCCCGTGGGATTCCTAGCACTTGAACAAGAGTTCTGGTCACACTGGCACTGTATATTCTCTGGTCCTCTCAAATAGTTCTAGTGCCTCAAAATACCTAGAGAACTGATTACATTTGAGGAGGGTAAACAGCTTAGAACAAAGGGATGTTGTCATTATAGTTCTGATGTCTTCAAGAAATTGAGCAGATTATTCAGTCTCATTTTTTAAATTATGTGTAAAGAAAGTTAAGAATGCTACCACTCAGGGAGTGAGCTCTCACCTATTTAAATGTTACTTCCAGAAGGAAACACAGGGCACCAGGAGGGTTATCTGAGGCCGGTTAGTTTAAGACTCCTAAGAATGGGCAGTATTCATATGATAGAGGTGTCAAACTTCTCTCCCAGGCTTCAAGCAGTGATGTGTATCATCAGTACTATCATGGAGTCCTGCCCCTCAACGTCCAGCTTCTACAGCAGTGCCACAGCCAAGACCCAGCACAATGGCATGAACAACATTATTCGACTCTTCCTGAAGAAAGGACTGGTTAACGACCTGGCAAGAGTGCCTCATAGCCTGGACCTGTCCAGGTAAAATTATTCCTGAACTCCAGCTGCAGGCTTTTGCCCTCCCTTTAATCATGCTGCTTTTATTTCTTCATTTGCTTGTGTTTCATGTATCCTCACCAGAATCAGTAGTGAGCCACTGGTGTGATAGGAAAAGTTTGGGTATAGGTGGGAACCTGAGTTCTTAGTATTGTGGTTTTTAAGCAAGGCACTTGCCTTTCTTTAGACCTTAGTTTTCTCATTTGCTTCAAACTCAAGAGTTGGACTGTATCAGTAATTTTTTCCCCAAGATTCCCCCATCTTAATTAAAAGTAACCTTTTATTATAAGATTATATGTATATCATGAAAAATGCAGAAGCAAAAGTAGATACTGGGTTTCTACCACCAGATATCACTGTTACTTTACTACATTCTTCAGTGGTTTTTTCATATACATACAAAATGTATTTTTTACTAAAATGATATCATATATGCTGTTGTATAACCTAGGTTGGATTAGGGTTTTTTGTTTTTCCAGTTATAAATCTCTACCTTGCTTTTGTAAGTAAATTTTCATCATATGTAACACCCAAATCCATATTCAGAAATTTTTGTCTGAACCAGAATCTAGTTACAGACCTTGCATTACATCTGGCTATATCCTCTGAATCTGTTATTCTAACACAGAATCTTAATTAATTTTTTAATTTTCATTTTATTTCTGCTAATGACACTAACTTGTTAAGGTGACCAGGCCTGCTGTCATGCTGAATGTTTTGCCTTCTAGATTTGGTCCATTTGGTTCCTTGCAGTGTCATTTAACTTGTTCCTTTACTCCCTGTTTTCTGTTAACTTCTAATTAGAGCTAGAGGCTTAATGGAGCAATTTGAAATTACTGGTTAGGATATATCATAAATGATGTGTATCTCATATTCCATCATGGGGAGACACATCTCTTTGAACTGTCATTAATAATCATGATAAAATTGACTTACTCTAGAGTAGAGTACTGTTAAATTTCCCCCCTTCGTATTAGAAAGTAGCCTATATTACTGTTTTGGTGCTATATAAATGTCTGGTTTCCTATCAGCTGTATACCTAATTAATGATCTTAACACCAACTGATAATCCTTTCCTGTGTCAGTTTTTTGGGAGATTATCAATGACTGTTTTCTAATTTCTGTCATTCCTTCGACATTATTAGCTGGCATTTTTCTGTGACAGCCCCAGTTCAAGGGGGGAGAGTCTGGTTACCCTGAAATACAGTTCCTACTTAAGAGGCAGGATAAAAACTTTTTTTATTTTTTTTCTTAAGTCACTAATTTTTAGAGTAAAGTCAAAATAGATTTAATCACCACCTCAAATGCAACTTTTCTCTGGTTTTTCTATTTTTATTGATTTTTTTTTTTAAGCCAGTGATTGAATTATTTGGATCTCTGCAGTCATTATTCTTTTCCATTGCACCTTTGGCCCATGGGACCTCTTCAAGTTGATTTTTGTCCTCTTGATACAAGCTCATTAATTTTTTAAAAACATTTAAAAATTTTAGACTCACAGTGTAATGAGCACCATATGTTTCATGTAGATTAACCAGTGGTTATCATTCTGTCCTATTTGCTTTAGTTCCTCCTCTCCTTCCCCCTTTTAGGAGCAGAATCATTTGAAGTTCATTGCAGACAACATAATGCTTAACCTCTGAATACTTTAGCATGTGTCTCCTAAGAATAAACATTCCTATACATGGCTAGAATATCATCACATCTAAGAAATTTTACCATTGATACAATAGGATTCAACATGTAGTTCATATTCCAATATCCCCAGTTATTCCAAGTATGTCTTTATAGCTTGGGAGAGAGCGTTTTAATCCAGCATCCAGTGAGCATCACTAATTGCATCTGATGTCATGTGTATCTTGTTTTTTTGACAGTTGACTATTTTGAAGAATCTGGAAGGCGCCAAATGTCTCATAGAATATTCCATAACCTGGATTTGTCTAATTGCTTCCTCATGGCTAGGTTCAGGTTAAACTTCTGGCATGAATACTACATGGGTGATATTTGCCCTTGGTGCATCATATCAGGAGACACATAATGCTAATTTGTCCCATTATTGGTGATGCTAAGTTTGATCACATAAACATTAGCTTTCCCTTTTGTACTTAATAAATGTTTTATGGGTGATACTTTGAGTTCGTATGAAGATTATATGAATATCTTATGCCCTGAAGATTTTTAACTCAGTAGGTTAGCATTTATTGGTGATCCCTGCCTGGATTGCTTACATTGCTGTTCGAAAAGTGAGGATTTCTGATTTTCTCATTCCTATTTATTAGCAGGCATTTTTTTATAATGAAGATTTCCTTCTGCTTATGTTTGTATCCCTATGGCTGCAGTTTCTTTTTATATTTAATATGGTATAATCCACTACCGTCATTATTTTTTATTCTCAGATTTGGCCTGTGGTAATGACCCCATCAATTTTTTAAAGCCTTCTGGCACAACAAGATGTTCCAGGCTCACCTTGTACCGTCCATGCCCCATCCCCTGGAATCAGTTGTTACTCTGATGAGCCTTGGTTCTTTTTAGTGCAGGTTTCTGTGCTAAGTCCATCTCTGTATCTTTACCTCAGTCCAAACATGGCCAACACAGTCAATGCTGCTTTGAAGCCTTTGGAAACACTTTCCCGGATTGTGAACCAGCCTAGTAGCCTTTTTGGCAGCAAGAGTGCTTCTAGCAAGAGCAAGTCTGAGCAGGATGCCCAAGGAGCTGCTCAGGACTCCAATAGCAACCAGCAGGACCCAGGTAGGGAATCAGAGCCAATGGACTGGAGAGCAGACTGGGTGGGCATAGTTACTTTATGGGCATGGCATCGCAACTCTTTTGGCTTGGTATTGTTTCCCTGGGAAATTGCTGGCCTTCTAGAGATCTGTCATAGTGGCGTGGGAATCTGCCCCACAAAGAATTCCTTAAAATTGCAGCCTTATTTGGCTATCCTCACACGTAGCCTTGTCTTTTCCTTTGTCACCCATTCATTTTTTCTCTGAGAACTTGTAAACTTGCCCAGGGAAGGGACCTTATTGTCTTCCATGCTTGCCTCGTGGTGCCCTGCATATAGGCACCCTTTGATTATTTTGCTGGTTGGTTGATTGTTTCAGGCGAGCCTGGGGAAGCAGAAGTGCAGGAGGAGGATCATGATGTCACTCAGACAGAGGTGGCAGATGGGGATATCATGGATGGGGAGGCTGAAACCGACTCAGTGGTGATTGCTGGGCAGCCTGAGGTGCTCAGTTCACAAGAGATGCAGGTAGGGAGGCAGATCACCCAGCATACCCCTTTTGCGGCGCTAAACAAAATCCCCAAGTGGTGTGGGTGGGTGAGTACCTTAGATCCTTGCCTCAGTGCTGTCTACTTTGCACAGGAGCACAGATGATATGCTTAGTTGATGTTCAGTAAATGTGTTTGAATTGTATTAAATGAGAGGTGGGGATAAGGCCAGGATGCCATCCATGTACTATGAAATGGAATGGATCCCAGCAGGAATCCCAGACTTAGGCACAGGTGAAATGTGGATGTAGAAAACTGGCCTGACCCCTTTGGGCCCAAGGTCTTTGATTTATTTGGTGCTGGTCATTAATGGAAACTCCTTAACATCACTGTTGTGCCTATAGCACCAGGTCTCACTGGAGCATTCAAACAGCTATTTTCTAAAGACCCTAAAGAAAGCATTGTAATTTTTGGAGCTGGTAGCAGTTGTAAGAAATGGGGCGTACAGTCCTAAGCTGCTAGCTCTGAGGAGATCTGCATGTATTTCTGGATAGTATAAAGACTCGCCTGGTCTGAGATAACTGGGATGAACCCATTTGAAGGACAGTCTGAGTGTGGATTGACAGCACATGGTAGCTTCTGTGCTCTTAGCACCAAATGTGTGGTGTTTATGCAACATTCTCTGTCACACGTTATCCTGGAAATAAGTACTCCCTTGCTGGCTTTTTTTAGGGTTTCCGTGCTAGCGCAATGATAGACTTGTGTGCATCCATATATATGTTCTATTTCTCTCCAGGTTGAGAATGAGCTGGAGGACCTGATAGATGAGTTGCTTGAAAGGGATGGCGGATCTGGGAACAGTACAATTATAGGTGAGAGCCCCAGAACTGAGTATAGCCTTTTCCTTTGTCTCAGTCTCTCTTGGGAGGACCCTTTTTTTCATCATCTGCTTGCTCAGCTCTGCCTAAGGGCTCATAGCCAGCCTAGATTGCTGCTTGTCTTGATGTTGACGATCTTACAGATGAGAAATTCACAAACCATCTACAGACCTGTGGTGGATCTGAAGTGTTGCCTATGTGGGGGAGGTGGAGGGGGTGGCCATCGGTATAAATGATACATCAGGCACATCAAGAGTGTTTTTTATTCATGGAATCCTAGAGGAGGCTGTAGAGCCTGTAGGGTGAGAAAGTGCTTTCCTTGCAGTTCTTTAGCAAAATCCAGGGGCTTTCTGCCTCTGAGTCTCAGTAGTGTAAAAAGTGTGATCATTCCCTAAGGGTGGCCCGTTTTTACAACTCAAACGGAAAACGGCAAAGGTACCCTACTGTCACCTGGCTCCAAGGGTCTATGTGTTACTTGTTTTTATTTTATTGATGAAGGAAATCAAAGGATAAACGGAAGTAGACATGTATTCTTAAGTTTGACAAGACTTTTCACACCCATTATCCTCTGTGGTTTCACAATTAGTGGGATTGGCAGAGCAGATGTGATCATCCCATTTTACAGATGAGGAAACTGAGACTCAGACAGGTAAAGTGACTGGCCAAGCTCACCTAGCTAGTCGACAGCAGAGAACCTAGGTCTTCTCCCTCATCCAAAAAAAAAAAAAAGTGGATATCTGCTGGGTGTACATAGCTACTTTAGACGCACCCAATCTGGAAAGGGAAGTCCTCTGTTGTTCAGTGAAGGCTCTGCTCTGTAACCTTCAGTGAGCAGAAGTGGAGAGGATGAATCACAAGAGGACGTGCTGATGGATGAAGCTCCTTCCAACCTCAGCCAAGCTTCCACCTTGCAGGCCAACCGAGAAGGTGAGAGTGCCGAGGCCAGAAAGGCCTCCCTTCTTGCCCTGCACGTCTGACAGACACTACACTAGGGTTTTCCTGGAGGCAGCTGCCCACATGTGCAGAATAAGGAAGCATCTGTCTGCATGCGCTGACATATATCATCCACTTTATCCTCAGCCAGTTTTTCAAATAACATGTTACTACTGCTTACCCAAAAGTTTGTTACTTCTTACTTGGTTCGCTTTCTTCTCACCCACCTGCTATCATCGCTCCAGATTCCCTCTTACCAACAGGATGCAGTTAATAGCAAAGTAGAGCTGGAAAGGCAAGGGGGCACCAGCAGACTTGGCCAAGTCCTAGACCATGGCTCCTGAAGCACCACCCTATAGCCAGCCTCCACATTCAGCCACCCTGCTCAGCGTGTTGATGCATTGATTGGCACTCTCAGGAAATCAGGGCTGGCTCACTAAGTCTGTACATCACCCCAGATCTGGTTCTTCCTCTCCTAGAGTCAGATACCCCATCGCCTTCCCACTCAATCTGCCGGCCTGCCACAGTAGCCTGTTTGCTAGCTGCTCAGTATAGTCCTCCAATGTGCTCCCTTTGTTTTAGATTCCATGAATATCCTGGACCCTGAGGATGAGGAGGAGCACACTCAGGAAGAGGACAGCAGTGGCAGTAACGAGGATGAGGATGATAGTCAGGATGAAGAGGAGGAGGAGGAGGAAGATGAGGAAGATGATCAGGTGAGGGGGGACTGTGTTTGGGTTGGTTCAGACAACCTCTTCCATGGGAACACAGAGCTGGAGAAAACCAACAGTCTGGGTTGCTAGCCTCAGCGCCTCCCTCCCTCATGTGCAAATGTGGCCATGACATCAGACTTCAGAAAACCCTTACCTCCAGCAATTCTCCATCTCCTATTTTCCCCTTAAGGAGGATGATGAAGGTGAAGAGGGAGATGAAGACGATGACGACGATGGCTCTGAAATGGAATTGGATGAGGATTACCCTGATATGAACGCTTCTCCCTTGGTCCGATTTGAGCGCTTTGACCGGGAGGATGATCTCATCATTGAGTTTGACAACATGTTCTCCAGTGCTAGTAAGATACAGGGGCTCAGCTGGGTTTTATCTCTTGATTCTTATACCCTTCTCTAGGGTAAACCAAGCAGTGAACCAGAGCAGCTATCAATCTGATACAGACAGCACTTCTTTTCCTATGCTGACTTCCTGGGGCAAGGGATATCTGAATCCATCTCTCTCAATAAATGTATACTTAGAAGAAAGAATTGTGAGAGGCTGCTTTTTGTTCTCTCCACCTCAGTAAACAGGCAACCATTTTAGAGCCTGGACAACTTGATGATTTGCTTGAATTTTTTTTTTTTTTAAGTGAGACCAAGGCTGACTGCGTCACGCACCCATGTGCACACTACAGTGACAGGGCAATCAATTCTTATGTCTGTAACACTGGATCTTGAGAGTTTGAATGAACACCTTTGAGCTTGGCATTGGGGAGTAGATTTGAGCACATTCACTCTGTTCATCAAGGACGCATCTTTTCGGAGGAGAGAGTGAATCTCTTTCCTTCTCCTCTATCAACGTCAAAGTTCGCTTTTAGCATCTAGTTCTTAAAATCAAGCTGTCTTGAGAAGGCAGGTCTTGACCCCAAATCACAAGCATGATATAGCAGAAAATACTGAACTGTGCTGGTCTGTTGTCTTGGCCAAGTAGTCTTTTACCTCTTTGAGCCTCAGTTTGTCACCTGTAAATGAAAAGTTTTTTTTTTGAAAATGGGTTGTATTACATAATTTTCAAGGTGCCTTCTATTCTGTGATTTTTTTTTTCATTTTTGTGATTTCTGTCAGTCTTCCTTACGTTGAGCCTCCCTTCATTTAGTAAATCAAATTGAACAAATGAGGATGCCTACTATTTTCTAGGTACTAAGAATACAGCAGTGAAAAATAAAACGGTCCCTTTCCCTCAAAGGAGCTTATGGTCTATTAGGAATCATAAGTAAGCAGGCATTACACTGTAGTATGGTAAGAAAGCCCAGAGTAAAGGGTTATTAAGCCAATCTGTAGAATCTGAGCAAGTGACATCTGGGCCAAAAACAAAAGAGCAAGTAAAGAAGGGGGAGAGGATTGGAGTCTTCAAGATGGAGGAGTAGCATGTTTCTGAGGGGTCTAAAAGCATCACTGTGGCTGTCGTGTGGAAAATGGATTGGGAGAAGGTACTAGTTAGGAGACTGTTGCAATATCTAGGTAAGAGATGGTGGCATAAGCTATGGTAGTGTCAGTGATTATACATGAGGCGTGGGAATGAGGGAGAAAGGACAAAGCTCAGGTTTCCGTGTGAGGAAGTAAGGCCCAGGAGACATGGCTCTGGTTGAACAACCTTGGAAGAAATTTCTTTTTGACACTGACCCCTTTACATATTGTCCTTGCAGCAGACATCCCCCCATCCCCAGGAAATATCCCTACCACTCACCCACTGATGGTACGCCATGCAGACCACAGTTCTCTGACGCTGGGCAGTGGCTCCTCCACAACACGTCTCACCCAGGGCATCGGGCGCAGTCAGAGAACCCTAAGGCAGCTGACAGCCAATACAGGCCACACCATTCATGTTCATTACCCTGGGAATCGCCAGCCCAACCCTCCTCTTATACTCCAGAGGTGAGTTACATTTGTCCCATTTCTTTTTGGGTTATATATGCAGCCTTCTGGAGAATACCAGATTGTATCTTTTTGCTTCAGTGTCCTATGTATACATTCAACAGTCAGTGAATCATTTCATATGCCAAGCACTTTACACTTTAAATATAGACATGATGGGATTTCTGCCTTCAGGCTTAGAGTGTAGTGAGAAGAAAGGACATAATAATCCATGTACAGGCAACAGTGGGTATACAAGAGAGATATTATACCCTAACACAATTCCTGGAGTTACCAGTGACACTCACTGTACAAGGAACTATGGAATAATATGTGACCTCAACCCAAATAAAGTTCACAGACAGATGGAATGGTTAGAAAGATAACTAAGATTTATGCTTAGTGGGGCACCTGGCTGGCTCAGGCGGAGGAGCATTTGACTCTTGATCTCAGGGTCTTGAGTTAGAGCCCCGCATTGGGTGTGGAGATTTACCTAAATAAATAAGACTTTAAAAAAAAAAGATTTATGCTTAAGTATGATCAAGTCTATAATAGCATTAAGCATTTCCTAGAGGTTACAGAAAGGATCACAACAACAGTTGCAAGACCCCTATGGATTACAGTGACCATGGCACTCCACCATCACCCTACAGGTTGCTTGGTCCTTCTGCTGCTGCTGACATCCTTCAGCTGAGCAGCAGCCTTCCCCTACAAAGCCGAGGCCGAGCCCGCCTCCTGGTGGGCAACGATGATGTCCACATTATTGCCAGATCTGATGATGAGCTGCTGGATGACTTTTTCCATGACCAGAGCACAGCTACCAGTCAAGCAGGCAAGTTTGGTGAAAAGGGAGGATACATAGAGTTTTTCGCCTTCTACTTTTTCCCTGCTGAGGGAAAGGAGAACATTATCTGCCCTGCCTAGAGAAACCACATATTATAGGGGCAGAACCACTTGATAATTTAGCCAAGGTCAAAACTTTTACTATCTCTGGATACCTGTGATGTGCCAAACCTTGTGATAAGACATTGGGTCTTGTTAGAAAAATACGGCAATTTTTGCATCAGATGACATGTGACCAGGCCAGGAATCTCATTCTCTTTTGTTCCCTCACAGGGACCCTGTCCAGCATCCCCACAGCCCTAACCCGCTGGACAGAGGAATGCAAAGTTCTTGATGCTGAGAGCATGCATGACTGTGTTTCAGGTATGTGGTAGCTTGGTTATCTGAGCAGTAGTGAGCCTTCCACAGCTAGGATGAGTGCATGGGAGAATGTTGCCCTCATTCTCTGGCCACAAGCTCTGCCTCTTGGCTTCCTTCCTCACCTCCCCTGAGCAACCTCTGATCTTTGTTTCTGTGATCCAGTTGTTAAAGTGCCCATTGTCAATCACCTGGAATTCCTGAGGGATGAGGAGCTGGAAGAAAGGCGGGAGAAACGGAGGAAACAGTTGGCTGAGGAAGAAACAAAGATAACTGACAAAGGCAAAGAAGATAAGGAGAACAGAGATCAGAGTGCACAGGTGATTTGCAAGGGCTGGGAAGATTCATCTTTGGCTATGTCTACCTTTACTTTCATGTGGTTTTGGCATACACATAGCACCAGTCATTGAAGAATCCTGGGATGTTCACATTGAACTTGAGAAATGATTCATTCCAAATTCACCATACGTTCACATGTTTTTTAGGAAAAAGAATTCAAACCCAGAGGGAAAATTATTTCTCCATTGTCTCTCACTGGGGAAAACTGGAGAAAGAACCAGAGTGGCTCCTGACTTACCAGTCACACTGTGTAATCTCTTCCTTCACTGACTGCAGCTAGATTAGAAGAATGAATTTGATTATGCCCATGCTCTTGGGGGTTCAATTCCACTTCACTCTCTGAGGATTGACTTAACAAGTGTGGGGGCAACCTTACCAAGATGGCCCCATTCCATCATTTAAATAAGTTAGGCTTAGGTTTCAGCTTCAGATCAGGAAATGTTCCTTCCCTGAGCCCCATAACCACATGTCATTTCTAAGGCTTGATTTTTCATTTTGATTTAGAAAGAAGCTACTGGTTTAGAAGTTTTGGGGACTTTAAACAATATTAGCTTTAAAATATATGAAGTAAAAGCTAACAGAAATACAAAGAAATTAAAAGACTTGAGTTGAAAGACTATTATGTCCCATTCAGCAGTTAAGGTATTTGTTTGATCAGTTAGATCAGTTTGATCTAACAAATAACTTTGTATGGAAGTTTTGCTTGATATAAACAATAACATTGTTTCAAACATGTGAAAAGGGATAGAAAATCAGTAAGCCTGGTATATGATTTAAGAAGCTGGAGTAGACAAAATGAGCCCAAGGAAGGGAAATAAAGAGAGGTGAAACTTTAAGAAATTCTTGCTGGCCTCACAATTGTGTTTAGGTCATGTCCTATGCCAAGCCCAGCTCACTCTTCAGTCAGCCCTCTGGAAGTCCCCCCCTGTCCCCAAGCCATCTTTGAACACAAGTATGTATTAGAGAAATTGGAGATACATTTGCTCACTAAAGTGCTCATCTTCATCCAGGTCACTGAACTCCTAGGTGGCTTATGTTGGAACTGGTGGCTATTATAGTTGACCCCTATCTTAATGTGCTTGCAAAGTCCCACATGGGTCTGTCTCTTCTCTTTCCAGTGTACTGCATCTAAGACCAGTGACTCCACCGAACAGAACCTCTCAGGTAACTCTACCCGCCTTTTTACCTTCTTGCTAATTGGTTGGCTCTTTTTCCTGACCCAAGTAGCTGGCCCAGGTGGGCTGAAGATGAATGAACACTGGTGCTCTGTGGGATGAGGTAGTAGATTGTATAGTTTTAGGGTCATACCCCATCTTGGAGATAACTATACAGTCTACTGTCTTTCCCACGGCGGTACACTTCCCCTCCGACGTGCTCTGTTCAGGTTCTCATTCTGATCTTGCTGTGCTGCATTCTGGCATGTATAGCAAGGCCATGTGTCCTGCCCCCTTTGGTGACCACCATGGTGTGGTACTTCATGAGAATACCTGATGGCGGTAGTCCCAAATGCCAGTCCTTAGTGGAAATGAACAAAGTAAAGAGGGATCGGGGCACCTCAGTCGGTTAAGTGTCCAACTTCTGCTCAGGTCGTGATCTCATGGTCTGTGGGTTCGAGCCCTGTGTTGGGCTCTGTACTGATAGCCTGGAGCGTGCTTCGGATTCTGTCTCCCTCTCTCTTTGATCCTCCCCTAACTCATGCTCTCTCTTTCTCTCTCTCAAAAATAAACATTAAAAAAAAATTTAGGGGTGCCTAGGTGGCTCAGTCAGTTAAGCGTCTGACTTTGGCTCAGGTCATGATCTTGCAGTTCACGAGTTCAAGCCATACATCAGGCTCTGTGCTGACAGCTCAGAGCCTGGAGCCAGCTTCCAATTCTTTCTCTCTCTCTCTCTCTCTCTCTCTCTCTCTCTCTGCCCCTTCCCTGCTCGCTTTCTGTCTCTGTCTCAAAAATAAACATTTAAAAAAATTTTTTTTAATTTAAAAAGTAAGGAAGCTTTATTAAAAAAAAAACTAAAGAGGGATTAATGAGTTTTTCAGAAAGCTAAATTTATTTGATTTAAAGAAATTATGTCCTTTCTAGGTCTTTGGTATCAAAATATTTTTATTAAGTGATATTGACAGGATTCTTTTTTATTTGGCTAAACTAAAAGTTGGTAATCCTATGTTAGTCTCTTTTTATTTTTTCCTTTTTGTATAAACTTTGTGGGTCTGGAATCTAAAAGTCTAATGCAGATATTATCTTGAGCAATCTGCTTTTGGGGAAGGTAGCTCTGTGGGTTAAATGGTATTACTGCTGTACGTTTCGTATTCCTCCTTCTAATCTTAATGTCAGTAGCTGTTTCATGATTCTAGTAACTGGTCCGTGTGGTATTATGTCTCCCCCACCCCATCTCCTCAGAATTTTCCTCTGCTTTCCTATACGTTCTGTCTCCTTTGGCATTTGGGTTGCAAAATGATTATACTAAAGACTACTGTATTTTTTTTTAAAGCAGTGAAAGTGGGTGGTAGGTGTCCTGGTCCCTTTAATGAAAGTAAGGTCTTTGAAAGGGTCTGTCATCAGGAAAAATGGCCTTTTGCCTGCTGCCCTTGCTAGAGGATTCTGCTCATGCCGAGGTGAGGTAGTAAGTTGTATTGTTGTGGGGTAGGGATTTTAGGCCCCAATTAGAAGATAACTATACAACTTACTACTTTCCCTGGTGTGTGGCATATTCATACTTAGTCTTGGCACTGTTGCCTCCATCAGAGTTGTAGATATTCCTTGGATAATCAGGACCGGGGGGGGGGGAAAAAGGGAGGTGGAAGGGAATAGGTGATATTTAGGGTGAGGCAAATATCATTATAAAGTGACTTGAACTCTTTCCCCTTCCGCCCAGGACACAGAAAGATTTAATTCTTAGGATCTACAAAGATTCAGATCTCCAGTTCTTGAGACTAAGATAGCACTGTGCCTTAGCCCTCATCCTGGGTATACCAGACCAGCCACAAGCTGTTCCTAGGACCGGTCATAGCCCCGGGGGTGGGCAGGGTACTTGTCAGGCCACTTGTGCTGATTAAGTGGTTCCCTGGGTTCTTGGCTGATTGCCCCTTAACACCCCCATTGTCATTCTTTCCGAGAAAGATGGGACTCCTATGCCTGACAGCTACCCAACAACCCCATCTTCAACCGATGCAGCAACATCTGAGTCCAAGGAGACCCTTGTCGCTCTGCAGCCCTCACAACAACAAACACTCCCACCCCCACCAGCCTTGGGAGACATTCCTCAAGAGCTGCAATCCCCAGCTGGTGAAGGGGCAAGCTCTACACAGCTATTGATGCCGGTAGAGCCAGAGGAACTAGGTCCCACAAGGCCAAGTGGAGAAGCAGAAACGACTCAGATGGAGTTGTCCCCAGCTCCCACTATAAGTGAGTAGAATTTCAAGGTTTTGGCGGGGTGGGGGGGGGGCAGGAGGGTATAGGGGTGGAGAATGGACATCTTTGTAGTTTCTCTTTACTTTTCTTAGAGAAATAATAGAAGCTCAAATTCTCAAAGAGTATGTTCTCACCTTGCACATTAGCTTTCCTAAAGTTGAGGTTTCTTCTCTGTGTCTTCAAGTGATAATATATCTGAGTGTCTAATGATACAAGTGATGATGCCAGCAGTTTATTGAGGTAATCAGAAAACCCTCCTGGGACACCTGGGTGGCTCAGTCAGAAGAGCATGCAGAAACAACCCTCTAAAGTAGGCAGTGTTATCTCCATGAATAAACTGAAACTCACATGAAATATTAGCCCAAGATCACTCAGTAAGTGGTTGAGCTGAGATTAAAATCCAGATCTGGGTGATTTTAAAGCTTGCTCTGCTTCAGCATCCTTCAGGGATGGCAAGCATCTGACCCCACACACATATAGCTCTCCCATCCTGGCAGACACCATTTATATCATGGCACTGTTTCCCACTGGTTTGAAATGGGGCCTCAAAATTCTTCTCAGCAGTGTTCCAACAGGATGAATTGAAACCTAATTACTATTCCTGCTGTATACCATGCCGCCTATGATGTGCTCTGGAAAAGTCTTAAGGTGTAGGAGTTTTTTCCTTCAAGGAACATTGTTTATTTAGATAAACAGTACCAACACGCATGTATAAATGTTGCCTGCAGGGAATCTGAAAGTGACAGGCTCCCTTAATCTGGCTGCATCTTAATTCAGCCCCCTCTTCTAGGCAGAGATCTAACCTCTCCATGTGACTTCCTCCTAGCCTCTCTTTCCCCAGAGAGAGCTGAAGATTCTGATGCACTGACAGCTGTCAGCAGTCAACTGGAAGGCTCTCCCATGGACACCAGTAGCCTGGCTTCCTGTACCCTAGAGGAAGCTGTGGGTGACACCTCAGCAGCTGGCAGTTCTGAGCAGCCCACAGTAGGCAGTTCCACTCCTGGGGATGCCCCACCAGTTGTCACAGAAGTGCAAGGCAGGGGTGATGGGTCAGGGGAACCTGCCCCACCCCCTGAGGACAGGTAAGTATTGTGTACAGAGCAAGAAGAGGGCAGGATGTGATGGCGGGTCTTTCAAGCCACATGTAGAGTTGTTAGCTACTGCATACGCTTGGTGCACTAGGGAGGTCAACATAGCTTCTATAAGAAAGGGATATTGTAGGAGTGTTTTCTAAATAGGAAAGCATTAATACAAAAAACAACCTGAAATTTATTTTCTTCAGCTCTCCCCCTGCATCCTCTGAGAGTTCTTCCACCAGAGATTCTGCTGTGGCCATTTCTGGAGCAGATTCCCGGGGAATCCTAGAAGAGCCACTGCCTTCAACAAGCAGTGAAGAAGAAGATCCCCTTGCAGGTGAGCTCCATGTGTGCTCAGGCCACCCAGGGGTTGTTTAGGCTTCTTGTAGCCTTTGGCATGGAAATGCCCACCAAACGGTTCCATTTGGAAGGCGGCATACACATGGGAGGAGGACTTAGTGGTAAGGGTGTGTTAATGCTGCATGATAGGATGAGCCCAGGCTTTGGAGTCAAACAGATCTTAGCTCAGGTTCCTCCCTCTGCAGCGACCTACCTTCAGAACCTGGGGGCATCACTTAACTTCTCTGATTCTCATTGATAATGAGGCAGTAATAATAGTTACATTGTAGGGTCTTTATAAAGATTAAGTGACAGTGTACACACAGAATCTGGCATATAACAAGTGCTATTCTGAGCCTAGGGAAGGTGAGTGGGCCTTCTGTGTGTCCTGTCTTTTGTGTGCAGTGAGGACAAACAAAGCTCATTTCCCACAAGCAAGGCCCTGAGTTTCTTTACTCAAGTGCATCTTAAGCATCGGTAGAGGTGCGAGTTCCTTCACGTCTTGCACCTCCCCTCAGGTATCAGTCTACCCGAAGGTGTGGACCCCTCTTTCCTGGCTGCTCTGCCTGATGACATTCGCCGGGAAGTCCTACAGAACCAGCTGGGCATTCGTCCACCAACTCGGACTGCCCCTTCAGCAAATAACTCAGCTCCTGCAGTGGTGGGGAATCCTGGTGTGACTGAAGTGAGCCCTGAGTTCTTGGCCGCCCTGCCTCCAGCTATCCAAGAGGAAGTATGTGAGCAGGGAGCTGGTGGGACCAGGATGCCTGGTTGTGGGTGTGCCCCATTGACATCTTCTGCTCTGTAGGTGCTGGCACAGCAAAGAGCTGAGCAACAGCGACGGGAACTGGCACAGAATGCTAGCTCAGACACTCCCATGGACCCTGTGACCTTCATCCAGACCCTACCCTCAGACCTGCGCCGTAGTGTCCTAGAGGACATGGAGGATAGCGTGTTGGCTGTGATGCCACCTGACATTGCAGCTGAGGCTCAAGCCCTGAGGCGAGAACAAGAAGCCCGGCAGCGACAACTCATGCATGAGCGGCTCTTTGGCCACAGTAGCACCTCTGCACTCTCTGCCATTCTCCGAAGCCCGGGTACAGAGGGAGGCAAGTGGGAGGGCTCTGAAATGTTTGAATTTGTATACACAAGGCTCTGTTGTTGCCCTTTGTGTTACCCGGACCTGGCATACCACCCGCCTCCCTAGTTTCAGTTTCCTATTTCTTTTCTTCTAGCTTTTACCAGTCGCCTCAGTGGCAACCGTGGAGTTCAGTACACTCGCCTTGCTGTGCAGAGGGGCGGCACCTTTCAAATGGGGGGTAGCAGCAGCCATAACAGGTACCTTTGTCTTTTTTCACCTTGCCATATCATCTCTCCCATATACTGCCAGTCCAACATCCTTAATTTACAGGTAGAGGGACTCAGTGAACTCTCCAGCTGATGCCTTGAATGAGTGGGGAGCCAAATCTTTGGACTCACCTTCAGAAAGCCACACTTTGGGGTTGGTGTAGCTATTGTAAACCATAATCACAAAGTAAGGCAGGCTGGCAGCAGATTGTGGTATAAGGAAAGCCATTTGCCTAGAGATTGTAATATCTAGGCCACAGAAGAAGAGGAGTTCATTACTACCCAGGCTGAAGCAGACTGTACCCAACATGCCAAAATGTAAAGGGAGTGATCAGTCTCTATGAGGCAGGCAGGCAACCCCCTAGTAGTCTAGAGAAGGCAGAAATAAACATTATTTTTAAGACTTCAAGTACAATCTAATTTTACCAATTGATGATACAGATATCATGTGATGTAAGGCAAGTCACTTAACCTATTTGAGCCTCTTGTTCATCACCTCAAAAATGGGCAATTCTTTAGTCTTATCAGCAGCCCCGTACCAGCTGGTATAGACATTGTAGAGTGCTTGGTACCCAGTGGGCACACAAGAGGGCAGCTCTTATTATTAAGAGCCCTTAGACTTAGGCACTTCTCCTTCTTATGCCTCCTTGGAGGTATGCAGCTCATCCCCCTTCCCCAGGCCTTATACCTAATCCCAGCATTCTAGCTACGTGTTACCCAGAAACTATGCTCTGTTCCAGGCCTTCTGGCAGTAATGTAGACACTCTCCTCCGCCTCCGAGGACGACTCCTCCTGGACCACGAAGCCCTATCCTGTCTCCTGGTCCTACTTTTCGTGGATGAGCCAAAGCTTAATACAAGCCGTCTACACCGAGTACTGAGAAATCTCTGCTACCATGCCCAGACTCGCCACTGGGTCATCCGCAGCCTGTTGTCCATTTTGCAGCGTAGCAGTGAGAGTGAGCTGTGCATTGAAACACCCAAGCTCTCCTCAAGTGAGGAGAAGGGCAAAAAGTCAAGCAAGAGCTGTGGATCAGGCAGCCACGAACACCGGCCCCTGGACCTCCTACACAAGATGGAGTCTAAGAGCTCCAACCAGCTTTCCTGGCTCTCAGTATCTATGGACGCAGCCCTAGGCTGCAGGACTAATATATTCCAGATTCAACGTTCAGGGGGTCGCAAACATACCGAGAAGCATGCAAGCAGTGGCTCCACTGTCCACATCCACCCCCAGGCTGCTCCTGTTGTCTGCAGACATGTTCTGGACACACTCATTCAGTTGGCCAAGGTGAGCTTGAACCCAACCAACTCTTGGGGATGGAAGAGGGATGGCAATCACAGCCTAGATGAAATCTGAACTCTGAGAGAGCAAGTAGGTCTTTCTTCACCGTTAGTGCTGAGGCCTGTATTGTTTCTGAGAGTTGTCAAGTGAATAATTTTGTGGGGTTCTTTTTACTTTTTGCAATTTTTGTGCATTATATCATTTCGTTATCAAAACAACTTTCAGTAATCTGTATGATTCCCATTTTACACATGAAGAAGCTGGGGTACAGAAATTTTTAGTGGCTTTGTCACATGGCTAGTAAGTGATGGAGCTGGACCTAGAACTTAGTTCAGTTTTCTTTTTAATAATCATTGATGCCATTTGTTGAGGGCCTGCCTTGTGCCAGGCACTGTGCAGAAATACATTATCTCCTTCTATCTCAACAATTTTTCAATGCAGCATAGGTGTGCTCCCCATTTCATAAATACAGAGACTGACGCTCAGAAGTTAGCTAATCATCTCCCTTCAAAGCCCTTGTTTGTTTCTTTGGGCCACTTCACCATCAGTTAGATAAAACTCCTGTATGACATCTCTCCCATGTTGCCAAAGCTATCCAAAGGAGTAGAGAGTCTAGGAACCAGTTGTCTTTCCTTGTCAAGAAGACATATTTTCTCTGTGCACCCCCTAGATCAAGCATGTCCTTCTCTTGCCGGCAGGTATTTCCCAGCCACTTTACACAGCAGCGGACCAAAGAAACAAACTGTGAGAGCGATCGGGAGAGGGGCAGTAAGCAGGCCTGCAGCCCATGCTCTTCACAGTCCACCAGCAGTGGCATTTGCACAGACTTCTGGGATTTATTGGTAAAACTGGACAACATGAATGTCAGCCGGAAAGGCAAGAACTCCGTGAAGTCAGTGCCAGTGAGCGCTGGTGGTGAGGGGGAAACCTCCCCATACAGCCTCGAGGCCTCTCCCCTGGGGCAGCTCATGAACATGTTGTCACACCCAGTCATCCGCCGGAGCTCTCTCTTAACTGAGAAACTCCTCAGACTCCTTTCTCTCATCTCAATTGCTCTCCCAGAAAACAAAGTATCGGAAGCACAGGCTAATTCTGGCAGCAGTGCTTCCTCCACCACTGTTGCCACCTCAACCACATCTACCACCACTACCACTGCCGCCTCCAGCACGCCCACTCCCCCTGCTGCAACCACCCCTGTCACTTCTGCTCCAGCTCTGGTTGTTGCCACGGCTATATCCACCATTGCCGTAGCTGCTTCGACCACGGTGACTACCCCCACGACTGCTACCACTACTGTTTCAAGTAAGTGTGGATGTAGGCTGGAAGCCTGGGGTGTGTACACCCACCTCACCCCTCACTCCCCCATCCAGGTATTACTCCCTAAATGATAGCAGTCAGCTTGGTTTGTGTTTGTGAGAGCCAGAGGCGTTCATTCTTGACCTCATCAGTCCCAATTCACTCTCTCCATCCTTTTCCTCCCCACACCCATCCATCCACCCACACAGACACTCGTAAAGACCAGCAGGCATTCACTAAATGTGGATTCCCTAGGCTAAGCACCAAAAGGAGGATAGAGAGAGAAAGTCCCTATTTTCAAAGAACTCCCAACCTTTCCATCCTGGTTGAAGGAGCCAGTTCTCAGGACAGAGTTCAAGAACAGGCAGGACACCATGTGAATCAGGGTAGACTAGCCAAGCTGTCCTAGGAAATAAAGGGAATGAGCCCTACAGCAGACTAGTAAGAATTATTTGAAGATTTTGAGGAAGGGGCTCAATGGTAGGGAAACAGTTGAGAAATGTTTGGGATTATCACTTTAGAAGGTACAGTCCTGAGACTCCTTGACAAACTGAGTCATTGGGATTTGGCTTTGGTGGGTGGCTTTTCATTTTCACTACTTTCCCGTATTGAAGCCCTGGATGATTTAGTGATTTCTTGGTTCTGGCCTGTGCGTTTTAGAGGCTTACAGTGTTTCATCTGTTTCCTCAAAGCTTCTACAACTACTAAGGCCAGCAAATCTCCAGCAAAAGTGGGTGATGGGGGCAGCAGCAGTGCAGACTTTAAGATGGTATCCTCTGGCCTCACGGAAAACCAGCTACAGCTCTCTGTGGAGGTGAGTCCAGGCTCTTCTGAATTCCCAAGACTGGGGGAGAAAAGGTAAATGGGAGTAGATAAAGTTTTAATTCTTAAGTTGAGGCTCACCCCTTCTCTTTTCTTTTTCCCAGGTGTTGACGTCACACTCTTGTTCTGAAGAAGGTCTGGAAGATGCAGCAAATGTGTTACTACAGCTCTCTCGGGGGGACCCTGCAACCCGGGACACTGTTCTCAAGCTGCTACTGAATGGAGCTCGCCATCTGGGCTATACTCTTTGTAAACAGATAGGTAATAACAGGAGTAAAACGTCTTGTCTTTCTGAAACCTTCCACTGAGATATCCCCTCTTGGGGAAGCCAAGTGGAAGCCTTCCCCGAATCCCCAGGTTGAATCAAACTCCTTCCACTTGTGTAGCATAGCCCCCTGTACTCTCGTCCATTGCAACACTGATAATACTGGGTTATCATCTGTTTTCCCCTGCTCAGTTGTTCATGGAGAGCGAGGCTGGGCTTTTCTCTATATTGCCAGTGCCCGGCACGTGGCACGTAATCCATGCTTAGTAGTAAAGGGAAACGATCATGTATAGGACCAGCAGTGCTCTTTCTTCCATTTCTACATTCTGGGCACTTGCAGGAGTCCTATGATGAACCTGCTTAGGCAACTTCACCACCTCAGAGATGCACCTGCACTTAGGTTAGGCTCAAGAATTGAGAGTCCAAATGGTACCCTCTGCCTTTGTGTACTTGTGAGGGTACAAAAGTTCTAAGAACACTTGGAAATTGTCTCATTTCAATCTTCCTTCCTGTTGTTACCAAGAGAAAACTAAAACCCAGGTTGATGAAGCAATTGAATTGATGAGTAGAGCCAGGTTTTCTTTCAGCATAGAGAGCCTGTTTGCTCTCTCCCACTCCCATCCCAATCATGGCTCTCCCTAGATTTTGGTTACCTGGTTAGTTCTCTCCCCACAAATGTGCCTGGGGCTTAGGTGATATGGATGTTAATTAAACTGTTATGACCCAGGACGTTATGTTCTTTGCTACATGAGAACTATAAGGTTCTTCCGGGAGGAATTTGGCCACAGTCTGACCTTTCTTGACTGCTACCATTCAACACCCATGGGCCAGGCAGTGTCCTAGGCACTCTCCTGCAGTTCTTTCCTTATCCTCAAAATAGCCTTGTGAGATTAGTCTCATTATTAAAATGGATAAGTAAACTGGGAGAGGGAGCTAAGCAGTTTGCCTGAGATCACCACAAAAACCTCAGAAGTTCAAAATGTATACAGGCTCCCAAACCGATACTTTTTGTTCTCTGTACTGATCTGCATTTCATGTAGATTCTACAGATTCTTGAGGCAGGGTAAATTGGTAGTCTCTGGATGGTTGATCCATGAACACACATAGGTGAACAGCAAAATTCTGCTCACTCCAGATTCTCTGCAGCTGAGCAAAGACAATAGCCTGGTAGGTTTCTTGCAAAGGTTTGGCTTTCAGCTGCTTCACTAGGGAAGTCTGAACACTTGGTGGCTCCTCTACTTGACCCAGGTACCCTTCTGGCTGAGTTACGGGAATATAACCTAGAACAGCAGCGGCGAGCCCAGTGTGAGACCCTCTCTCCTGATGGCCTACCTGAGGAGCAGCCACAGACCACCAAGCTGAAAGGCAAAATGCAGAGCAGGTGGGTGGTAGCCACTCATTTGGCTATGGGGCCAAAATCTGGGATATTCTAAAAGGTGGCTCTTGCTGGTTTCCTGGTTTGTTTGTTTTTTTTTCTTTTTCCCCCCTCTCTGGGCAGATTTCTTTATCTGTCCTATACATACCTGACCCTATTTTTTCCCCACTGTGGGATTTCCTTTGGAGATTCTTTAACCCTCTAGCCAACACCAAAAAGCCCTGCTCACTCTGGATGTTTGTGCTTTGATGCTGTCAATATACGCAAGCCACCTCTACACTGTCCAGGTTTGACATGGCTGAGAATGTGGTAATTGTGGCATCTCAGAAGCGACCTCTGGGTGGCCGGGAGCTCCAGCTGCCTTCTATGTCCATGTTGACATCCAAGACATCTACCCAGAAGTTCTTCTTGAGGGTACTGCAGGTCATCATCCAGCTCCGGGACGACACACGCCGAGCTAACAAGAAAGCCAAGCAGACAGGCAGGCTAGGTATGGAACTGGAGTGTCCAGTTGAGGGTCAGGGTTGGTGGTGGTGAACTCAGAGTCCCTGGAGGGCAGGACCTAATGTCATGTCTCCATCCTGCTTGAACTTTCCAAAAAAGGAAATGATGATACTTCCCTAGAATGTTGATGGCTGCATTCTGTATCTCACTCAAGCTGTCTGCATAGGAAATTCATTAGGGCAAGTGAGAATTAAAGGGGAGTGGAAATCTGGCAAAGAAATTGGGGGCAGATCTTTCGCTGGATAAGGTTTAAGTCACCGTGTCTCCGTTCTGCTTCTTGGCTCACTCCTGACTAAAACTTTGCAGCCATGTTGCCTCAGCCATGGCCTACCAAATCCTACCTTTCTTCCTGTCCCACAGAACCTTCTCTACCTGCTACTATCCATCTGTGTACCACCATGCCCCCTGCCCTTACTTGTAATGGTAGCTCTTAGTGCCTGGTGATGAGCACTGTGTAGCTGCCTGAGCTAAATAAAGCTCAGAGACTTCAGCAGGATGCCCTGTGGCAGCCCAGGCGATGGGAGAGAGAATATTGGGCATTCTCTCTTTCTACATTTTATATCTTGCCTTTCTTTTTCTTTCTCCCAGGTTCCTCCGGTTTAGGCTCAGCTAGCAGCATCCAGGCAGCTGTTCGGCAGCTGGAGGCTGAGGCTGATGCCATTATACAAATGGTACGTGAGGGTCAAAGGGCGCGGAGACAGCAACAAGCAGCAACGGTTAGCATGATGCCTGTGGCCCCTCATTCATTTGTCTCTCTCCCCTCCCCACCACATCATCAGTGGGGTTTCACTGCCCTTACCTTGTATGCTTTTGCATTAAGTTTGCTGTATGAATGCTTCTGGACAACAGGGTTACTTTCTGTTGGTGTTTTCTCTACTGTTTGTTCATTGTTTTGTTGGTTTGGTTTGGATTGATATGATTTAAAGCTTGGCCATCATACCCCACTCCCAGCTATCCAGTCAATAGTGGCGCTTTTGCATACTGCATAATGCTAAGTGTCTGGGTTCTAAGGGGATGTGGAATAAAGATTTTTCAGTCTCTTGGAATAATGCAAATACATCAGGAATCCAGCCCTTGAAATTCTCCCAAGCTTGGTCTACGTCCCACACAGCCTTTTCTAGGCTATGGCTGGTCCATCTACTCTGGCCTCTGCTTCTGTTTTCCATACTCTCTTGGTACCTTGGCACCTAGGCACTCAGTCACTTTTAGGAAGAAACCCTCAGGTTTCTAGATAGCCAACTCATTGTTGGGATCCCAGCACAGAGTGGCTGCGGGAAAAGCCTGGCATCATGTATGTATGCTGTGGCACTCTCATTGTTTTCCTGTTCTTGAAACATGCAAGTCACCTTCCCAAGATCCAGGAAATAAAGGTATCCTGAGGCTTGGTTTTTCTTTACGTATAATTACTATTCTACAGTATGATTTCATTGAGCATGCTGGGAATGTCCTAGAATTTGAGGGCTGTGACTCCCAACAAGGGAGAAAGGGAAAACAGCTATTATTCTGAAGTACTTTTTTCTGCCCCGTCTTTCCCACACCCGATAGGGTAGATGTTGGCTTTGTGAATAATGCCACCCATCAAAGGCTTTCCCTTATTATTTCCCCTTTTCTGAGCAAACAGAAACAGAGAGCCAAACCTACAGTCTGTTCACTTGAGTTTTATATGTAGATGCACATATATGTAATCTGTCCCCAGAAGAAGTCTTCCAAGTCTGTATCCAGAAGGCTGGTGTCTGACTAGATGTAGGTCAAGAGTAGAGTGGAGGCAATGCAGGAATCTAAGGAGCTTTTCGGAAAAGCTTGCTAGCTCAGGGTGGAGGACAGCAAAGGAGGTGGGAAGGCCATTCTTTTGTTCTGGAAAGCCACAGGGTTTTCTGACCAAATATATAGGAAACCTCTTTCCAAACTTAGTATGTGTGAGAATGGATAGAAACAGCCTCTAGCCTCTCCCTGAGGAAAGCAGAGTTGCATTGCACCCTTTATGTGACTTTGTCTCCCTTTTATCCAGTCGGAGTCAAGCCAGTCAGAGGCCTCTGTCCGGAGAGAGGAGTCACCCATGGATGTGGACCAGCCATCTCCCGGTGCTCAGGATACTCCGTCCATCGGTCAGTACTACTTCCTGTTTCCAGTGCACCAAAAGAGCCAGTCTTCATGAAGTGTCTGCTGGGTCCCCTGTTCTCCACATATATAAGCTCTGTTTTCCAGTTTGTTCCACTGAACACTGGTTTTTGTAAACGTTAATAGGCTTTTACCAACGAAGATCAATATCACCATCTCACGCCCTTATTAGAGATTCGTAGCATACACTACAATTCCTGGAGTTAAGAAACTCCAGGATGTGATGTGATGTTAGATATGGAGACAGCACGTGTTTCAGTTGTGGCTCCCCCATTTAGTGACTCTGGTACCTGAAGCAAATCTCTCTTGGCTTCAGTTTCCTTGAATGTGGCTCTTGCAAGTGAGAAACCAAATTTTTTATTGTATTAATTTTATTTAAATTTAAATGTCATCCAGTGTAGGATTAGAGCTTACTTTCAGATGTCACTCAGTATTACTTAGTAGCCAGTGAGCCAGTCTCCTTGATCTAATGGCCTGCACAGCTGGTCTGGGAAAAAGCTAAATGAAGGAAATACCTCAAAGGCTTTCTGTCTCTCTTCTGTGTGGCCTGTAGGCTCAGATGGAACCTCACAAGGGGAGAAGGAGGAGAGGCCACCTGAGTTACCCCTGCTCAGTGAGCAGCTGAGCTTGGACGAGCTATGGGACATGCTGGGAGAGTGTCTAAAGGAACTGGAGGAATCCCATGACCAGCATGCGGTGCTAGGTGAGTTGTGGCCTTTGGGCCAAGGTCCCAACCCACTGATCTGCTCTGGGCCCTTTCTGCCAGCTTAACTTTTTTCCTTCCAGATCACCCCTCTCAGTGTCTCTGAAATGAGAATTCAAAGGAGAATTCAAATTCTGTCTTTAGTATCAGAAAAAAAAGATTTGCCTTCTCTTTTAGTAGCTGGTATCTTTCACTTTTTAGACCAGGGGAATCTTTATAACTGGTAGCCTATTCCATTTTTCTTTATTTTTTTTTTTAATTTTTTTAACGTTTATTTATTTTTGAGACAGAGACACAGCACGAACAGGGGAGGGTCAGAGAGAGAGGGAGACACAGAATCTGAAACAGGCTCCAGGCTCTGAGCTGTCAGCACAGAGCCCGACGCGGGGCTCGAACTCACGGACCGCGAGATCATGACCTGAGCCGAAGTCGGACACGTAACCAACTGAGCCACCCAGGCGCCCCTCCATTTTTCTTTAGTTTCAAGGAGGCTCAGACTTCCTCCGTGGCTTCATTTTTCTTTGTTACCATTGTATTTCTCCTGCAGGTTTTCAGTATTTCTTCCATACTGTACTTCTGTAATTTGATCATGAAGGAAAAGAGGTTTGTATGTTGAAGTTTCAAAACTTCCCTATCATTCCTACCCCCAGTGCTACAGCCAGCTGTCGAGGCCTTCTTCCTGGTCCATGCCACAGAGCGAGAGAGCAAGCCTCCTGTCCGAGACACCCGTGAGAGCCAGCTGGCACACATCAAGGATGAGCCTCCTCCACTCTCCCCTGCCCCCTTAACCCCAGCCACTCCTTCCTCCCTTGACCCATTCTTCTCCAGGGAGCCCTCATCTATGCACATCTCCTCAAGCCTGCCCCCTGACACGCAGAAGTTCCTTCGCTTTGCAGGTACAGGGAACTCTTAGGCCTCCAGCGTAGAAGGATTCATTTTTTATACAGGGTCATTTCATACATTTTATTCTTAGCTGTTTCATGGGGGAGAGGGATGGGACTGAGTGAGAGAGAGAGAGTGTGTGGGGGGGGGTGGCTGGGTGGGTAGGGGGAGAAAGAGAATGAAGCTAATGAGGGTAGGGACTGGATCTGAAAGCCCTTTTGTGCCATACTTTTTTCTCTGAAATAAGAAAGTTGCTGGTTGGTTGGCTATCATGTAGTCTTCTGGGAACCAGGATGTGCTGATTCCTGCTGTCCCTTTCTCCCCACAGAGACTCACCGCACTGTGTTAAACCAGATCCTACGGCAGTCCACCACCCACCTCGCTGATGGACCTTTTGCTGTCCTGGTAGACTACATTCGTGTCCTCGACTTTGATGTCAAGCGCAAGTATGTGCCCTGGAGGCTGTGGGGATGGGAACTTTTCAAATGCTATCTTCTCTCCCAGAAAGGAGCCAAAATTCCTCCCGAAGGAGTGTTTTCAGAGAAAGAAGTTTCCATTGGTGGCAGCCCTTGGAAATGGTGCTGGGTGGGAGGGAAGAGATTCATCTGTGTCTCTGACAGTCATTGTACCTAAATACTCCCTGGTCTTCTCCATCCTTCCTCAGAGAAGTGCAAAACCTTTGTTTAATCACATGACTCCTAAAGTTCCATTCCATCCTTTGGGGTAATACAGGAGGTGCAGGTAGCCATAGTACACTTACAGCATGACTCAGCAGAAATTCTCTGCCACAGACTCTGGGCCTTTATTCGGTGGAGATGGGAAAAATTTAGAGTTGGTAATGAATAACCTGCCTCTCCGAACTACTGGGCACTTCCCCAGGGGAACATTTGGGGAGCAAGGATCAAAGTGTTGGGAGGATGGGAGGAACATCACTGTGGGTCTTCATCCTAATCAAGATCAAGCAAACAGAAGTTTGCTCTGCCACCCCCAATCCTATTTTCCTTTTCTGCCTCCCAAGATATTTCCGCCAAGAGCTAGAACGTTTGGATGAGGGGCTTCGGAAAGAAGACATGGCTGTGCACGTCCGCCGTGATCATGTGTTTGAAGATTCCTATCGTGAACTGCACCGGAAATCCCCTGAAGAAATGAAGAATCGATTGTAAGAGCCCATAAGAGAGAAAAGAGGATGGGAGGGTGGAGCAACTTCCTACATGGTAGTGAAGGCTTACTTAAGCACCAGATATGCCCAGGAACTGAGGGAGGTGCTGCCCTCCCCAGCAGGAATTCCAAATAGGAACCTGGTAGAGATAGTCTCACTGAGCTGTCTTCTGTCTTCTCGGTCTGGTCTCAGAAGACTGGTCTAATGCTGGCTAGGCTGACCTTTGGGATGAGCTATGCAACAAATCCCAGAGAGAAGAGTCTTTGGCATTTATAAGGATAAACCTGATGGCTTCACAGAGAGCTTTCTCTGTTGTTACATTAGGAATGGGAAGACTGCTGAGCAAATGGTATCCTGGCTTCAGGGAGACCACACTTGCATGAGTGGCTCCTCACCAAATTGGTAATTGTTTACTGGTGATTCTGAAGCCACCTAGAAGAGATCAGCAGTTTAATGCCAGTGAGATGAAAGACCTGTTGGAGTAGTTTGACGCTCCTGAGCTCAGGAACTTGATTCCTCCTCTCCCTCGTGGCATGGGTTCCCCATCCATGTAATCATATAGGAAGTCAGAGACACTTCTGAGACAGACTGGGCCCTGCTCCTCCACCACCAAATCCTTAACAGGTATCAGCCTGATCAGCCCTCTCTGACACCGCTGGATTCCTCCTCTCCCTGCTTTCCCTAAGTGAGGCCCTCATTTAAGCCTCTATACCTTTCCTGTTGATGAACCTTTACTGATAATTCAGGACTTCTTTTCTGTTGATGCTTTTTTTTTGTCCCAGATCCCTACCCTTCCTCTGGGCTTTCCTGGCACTCTGTATTCACTTCTGTTCTCTGATCCTGTACCCCCCAGCCATTGCTTCACTCACTCACTCGGGTCATACTACATAAATGAATGGATTTGTCCTGGGCTTTCTGCACATCTGTTTCTGGTCTCTTACGCAGGTATATAGTGTTTGAAGGAGAAGAAGGGCAGGATGCTGGAGGGCTCCTACGGGAGTGGTATATGATCATCTCTCGGGAGATGTTTAATCCTATGTATGCCTTGTTCCGTACCTCACCCGGTGATCGGGTCACCTACACCATCAACCCATCTTCCCACTGCAACCCCAACCACCTCAGCTACTTCAAGTTTGTTGGACGCATTGTGGCCAAAGCTGTGTATGACAACCGCCTCCTGGAGTGCTATTTTACTCGGTCCTTCTACAAACACATCTTGGGCAAGTCTGTCAGGTGAGGATGTGGCAAAGGATCCACATTCTCTTTTGACAGGTTCTTTTCTTGTGTCCCACCCCCATGCTTCTCTCCTGCACCCTAACCCATGGTGACCCTGATCGTGTTTTTCTAGATATACGGATATGGAGAGTGAAGATTACCACTTCTACCAGGGCCTGGTTTATCTGCTGGAAAATGATGTCTCCACACTAGGTTATGACCTCACCTTCAGCACTGAGGTAGGTCAAGAAATTGTCACCACAGCACATTCTAGCTAGTCCAGGAAACCCATTATGGGGCCACCCTTGAACTGGGATTGGATAATCTCTTATGCTTCTAAGGAAGCATCTCAACTTTTAAGTCCCATGCTCCATTCCCCATCCAGCAGTGAGTAGTGGGTATTTATATGAGACATCACAAACAGAAAAACCAGGATTTGTAAAACAATTCAAGTTCCTAGTTTCCTCTTTATTTATATACATATATATATATGTATATATGTATTTAAAGTCTCCAATTCCATATTCTTCATTTCCAGAAGTAGTTCATTGTAGAAAAATGGTATAAATAAATATCAGTCTTCCTCCAAATTGTTTTCCATATAGATTGTACTGTATCATATTACACGTTAATCATGCCTTTTCCCTTTTACCATTGACAATTTCCTTATTTTCAGCCTTTATGTGTTTTGAAGCCAAACCCTTGGCTTTTCTCTATTACAAAGTTATGAGCTCCTGAGAAAAGATACTTTTTTATGACCTTGCTTCATCTCTCTACCCAGGACATGGCAAAGATTTTACATATTCCCAGGTAGCTATATAAATCCCATCCTGGACCAAGCCTGGTATGAATGATTGGTGTTTTGGGTGTTCCAGGTCCAAGAGTTTGGAGTCTGTGAAGTTCGTGACCTCAAACCTAATGGGGCCAACATCTTGGTAACAGAAGAGAATAAGAAGGAGTATGTACACCTGGTGTGCCAGATGAGAATGACAGGTAGGGGAAATGTCCCTTATACTCCTTGTTGCTCATATGGGAAGAGGTCAGGCCTCACTCATTTCACAGATACTGTTTTTTCTCTTCCCCTGTGCCAGCCACAAATCCCAGCCAGAGTCCAAACACCTGACGAAAAAATATTTCCCTTAATTCACCCTATACAGGGGCCCAGAAACAGTGTTAGGTGAGGCAGGTATACCATTCACAATCCTAGTTGCAGCTGGAGCCAGATTGAGGACCTCTGACCTCTACCAGTTGTGTGAGTTTAGATGCCGCATGGCTTGTTGGTTCTCTCCCCAGGAGCCATCCGTAAACAGCTGGCAGCTTTCTTAGAAGGCTTCTATGAGATCATTCCAAAGCGCCTCATTTCTATCTTCACTGAGCAGGAGTTAGAGCTACTCATATCAGGACTGCCCACAATTGACATTGATGATTTGAAATCCAACACTGAATACCACAAGTACCAGTCCAACTCTATTCAGGTGAGCTGCTACTGGCATCTTTCTCCTATCCCTAAGCAGTGCTAGTTTGTATGACACCAAATAAACCAGTACTCTTTGGGGACATGAAGGGGGTATAGGTGACAGCTTACTTACACCTAACTCTTCATCCTTCTAGAACATGTTTTCAGGTGATGTTTTTGCTCATCTTATGAATGGAGGAACTGAAGCCCATTTCACGGAAGGGACTAGCCTAAGATTTCAGATCCTATCCCCCCTCTTTTCAAGAGCTCTCTACCTAACACTGGCTTCTTGTGTCCTTTCCCACAGATCCAGTGGTTCTGGAGAGCATTGCGTTCTTTCGACCAAGCTGACCGTGCCAAGTTCCTCCAGTTTGTCACGGGTACTTCCAAAGTGCCCTTGCAAGGCTTTGCTGCCCTTGAAGGTATGAATGGCATTCAGAAGTTTCAGATCCATCGAGATGACAGGTCCACAGATCGCCTGCCTTCAGCTCACACATGGTAAGAGGAAGGATTTGTTCCCTGTTTTAAGCATTCATGATTGAGCTTGCATATTTGCTGCTTCTAGGCCCCTACCCAAGGGCAGGAACCCAAATCTGGCCCCAGCTATGCTAGACCTTGGGGTAGCTCACAGTTTGATAGTTTTGTGGAAAAGGTGATGTTTGAGATGAGAAGCTGGCCCAGATTCACAGTAGGTTGGGGAGACATTGCAGGTCAACACTGCCACATGAGAGCACAGTGTACTCCAGGGCTCAGTTGGAGCAAGAGGTTGCAGGCAACAGAAGGCTGAATAACTGAGCAGAGGTTGGATCACCAGTGACCCCAAAGGCCTCCTTGGAGCTTGCACATTAGCCCATAGGCAAGGCTGTGGTGTTTAAGGAGTGACAGGGTCAGATTTACATTTTAGGTGCCTCATGGCCAGTATTGGGGCCAGATTAGAAGAGGGCAGAGCAGGCTAGGCTAGAACAGCAAGTCTTCAAGAAGTGAGGAGTAGGTTCCCTTAGGGAGGACAGGTCAGTGGGCACCATGGGAACACAGGGATTTGGTTATAATCTTTTGTCACAAACTGATTTTTCTTCTTTCCCTAGTTTCAATCAGCTGGACCTGCCTGCCTATGAGAGCTTTGAGAAGCTCCGCCACATGCTACTGTTGGCCATCCAGGAGTGCTCTGAAGGCTTTGGGCTGGCCTAATAAGGCTCTGCCCACCACTGTGGGGTTTTTCTATCATTGTTGGACCTGGGAATGGGGGGAAATGAAAACAAAAAAGAACCCGAAAGAAAATGTCAAAAACCAATAAATGAAATCCATCAACTCACCATGTGTGTGTCCCAGCTTCCCCAGCGCATACCCATTGCCCCTCTCCTCATTTTCTCTCCCTCTCCCTTTTCCTCACCTCCTCCTCCCTGTTCCATGCCGTCCATGATCCCCAGCCCATGTGTTAAAAAGGCATTAGCCTTTGCAGGGACCTGTTTGTCCCAACTGTTTGAACAGTGTGCTCCTCAGATTCTGTGTTCAGAAGGATTTGCTGCATTGAGACTTGAAACCTTTGGATAGGGGAAAAAATTATATATATATATATTTTTTTGTTCTGTTTGCATTTCTTAATTTGTGCTTGGAATGTGTTGATGTGCACAGCTAATGATTCAATGCGAGACAAGATTGGCGTCTGTGTTGTGGAGGTTTCAAATAAAGAGCACTCTTCATAACTCACTTTTCACAATGGAGTTTTTTTCAAACTTAACTCTTGAGCACATGCTACTACATCTGGAGAAAAGATGCAAATGGACTCCAGAAAACCAGCTCTGCCACCACCACTGGTGCATCTTCCTTCTTCAAAGGCGGTTTCCCAGTTATCAGGAGAGATCAGCAGCCACCAGGAATTGAGGGAAGCCTGTTTTTTAGAATGGGACCTGCACTTGAGGGCGGTGATGGTGTTACAGATTGCAGCCAAGGACAAAGCATCACCTTGCTTGAGGGGAACAAACCAGGTTTTAAGAAACATTCTGAGAACTCAACCCAACTGACAGTTCTGTTTGGTGAGCCTTTATAACAGCCTCAAGTCTAGAGCTCAGTTTAAAATTTTGATTTCATTTAATGTTTTAGTTTATTTCTAACAAATTTCAATAAGCAAGTAATTTGACTAGCTTTCCAGAAGAACAGTCTTCCCATCCTTTTTGGTTTTGTTTCGTCATCTGCCAGTCTGTTCACAGATCACCCAATAGTCTCTTGTGGTTTTTACTCCATCTAGCAGTTACAGCTGATCGAAGGACTTTGGTTCCAGCCTTCAAAGAAAAAAATAATAAAGGTTTAGTTAGAAAAACAACCCCGAGTAATGCTTGCTTTGTGTGGTTTTCCTCATTCTCTGGAGGTCCTATTTCATAAAGATTTTCCCCTTAAGCTGATCCCCCTTGGCCCTGATGCAAATGGCTGCTAGATATTTTCTCCCTTTTTTAAATTGACACTTAACCTTTGCCTCATCTGGCTGACACCTGAGAAGACCGATGAATTGGCCCTGTCCCTGCTACTGAGACTCTAGTCCAAGGAGAAGGAGACTGAGTAGTTCTGTGACCGATGTAGAAAGGTTCCCAGGTTCCCAGAGAAGTACCTGACCTAGCCTGGAAGATCAGGGAAGGCTTTCCATTGTCAGCCACTCGACTTGAATCCCAAGGCTGGGAGTTAAGATTAAGAAGGCGAGATTAATCTAGGTCAAGGCAGTAGGAGTCCAATTGACACAACTTAAGCAAAGGATGGTGGTGGCCTAAGATGAGGCTGGGAGTCCAGCAGGGCTTTGAAATGAAAATAAGCAGAAATATGGTAGAATTGATAAATAAGCTTAACTGATTCTTGGAGCACCTGGGTGGCTCAGTCAGTTAAGTGTCCGACTTCAGCTCAGGTCATGATCTCACAGTTCTTGAGTTCAAGCCCTGTGCCAGGCTCTGTGCCGATAGCTTGGAGCCTGGAGCTGCTTCGGATTCTGTGTCTCTCTCTCTCTCTCTCTCTCTGCCACACCCCCACTCTCACTCTGTCTCTCTCAAAAATAAATATTAAAAAAATTTTTTAAAAACTGATTCTTGGAAAAAATCAAAGAATAAACCGCTAACATTTAAATTGGAGAGGTACAAGGTTTGGGAGTTGGGTATGGAGGCTGGGAGTACAGATGGAATAACCCTGAAAAACAAAAACATCTAATTCAGTGGCATACTACAGAAACCTAATGGGACCCCAAGTATGATTTGCCTTTGGGATATGTGTGTGGTGTAATATTTATCACCTCAATGCCAGTCAAATAAAAAAATTCTGTCAATTGATGCAAGGCATTCGCTAAAAATTATTACTGGTAACTTAAAAGTAAAGACAGTACCTTGATGAGGTTGCCTTAGACCAACAGCCAACATCACGCTGGAAGCATAACGTGGCCAATCACCACTATCAACACTTAACACCAGTTCTAACCAGTTCAATAAAGCAGAAAATGAGGTATAACTGTTGAGAAACTTCACTAAACAAAGAGAACCACAAGTTGTTAGAACTTAAAATTGACTCCCAACAAGAGGACTACTTAACCATGAACAAAGCATTCGCCCGTGTAAACATTTATTGTCCAACACGCATGAGTAGGTAATAAATTCATACAGTGGAATTCTGTGTAGCAGTAAAAATATCCATTGAATTTATCAACATGCACAATCTTGACAAGTATGAGACCTGTTTAAAAGTCACAAAACAGTACTACATGGCATACGTACCAAGAGCGTGAAAAACTACATCTGTATATGTAAAGAGTATGAAAATCCATGCAGAAGTATGACAAAGTACTGCACAGTGTTCAGGATAAGTTATGGGGGACAAGGAGATGCAGTTTGGAACGGATAATTACACAGCCTCAACTATGTTGGTGATGTTTTATTTTTTAGGCTGGGTGGTGCTAGACAATGTGGGTGTTCCTTACAATGCTATCTATTATAATACTTTATAACATCTGAAATATTTCGTAATTAGTTTTTTGAGATAGACAATTTATTATATTTCACGATGAATTTGAGTTAGGCAGCAGGGAAGTCTGTAACAGGCCTAATTCTACATGAAGGCTAATTAATAGCTGCTTTCTTGATACGATTAAACAGGTCTCTTTTTGCCCCCTAGTAATTCCCACTGATCTGCCTGTGCATTATGATTACCATGGGTTGTTTCCTTATTAAAATAGTCCTCTTTTAATTATAGGGTGACCATGTACTTTGTCATCCAAAGTTAGACAATTTTAAGAATAAAAAGGATGCTATGAATAATTATGCTGGGCCACAGGCGCAAACCAGATAAACTGGAACATACGGTTCTATGTTTAGGATGTGTATCTCGCCTTGGCTGGGGAGAGAATTATTACCCATAGTAAACATAAAATATTGAGCACTTACCATGTGCTGACAATACTGAGAAGGCCGTGCTTTCCAAAAACTTACTGAAGGGAAGGAGGCAGGTGTTAGGAAAGTACAAGGGGCAGTGGGCACACAGAGACTTAACAGGCAGGGGTAGCAAGATTAAACATTTTCTCAAATACAAGCAATAACCAGAGAACATAACAAAAAATAGATTATCTTCACAATGATAACAAAATACCCAAGAATAACCTTAAGAAGGAGTGTTTAGGACTCATGAAAAAAAAATGGCAAAACTCACAAGAAGCACAAAAAGGCAAATGAAGACACTATCAGTTTGCATAAAAATGCAAGTATAGCTGGCTTTGAGACTTTGGGGGACAAAGTGACATGCTAAGCAAGACGGGAGTTGAAATAGGCAGACCTGGCAGAATGGCTTCAGCCATGAATATTCAGCATGCTGTGGGCTGTAAAAAAAAAAAAAAAAAAAAAAATGAAGTGCCAAGAGTCAGTTACAGAGGAATAGCTTTGTCGTTAGGAAACTTGCCTAAGTATTGGGAGGGTAAAAGGTAAAATTTTGCCTTTTAGTTTTATTGTTTGTTTCCTTCACTGTGCAGAAGCTTTTTATCTTGATGAGGTCCCAATAGTTCAGGTTTGCTTTTGTTCCCCTTACCTTCAGCGACATGGCTACTAAGAAGTTGCCATGGCCAAGGTCAAAGAGGTTGCTGCCTGTGTTCTCTGGGATTCCGACATCCAAAGACCAAACAACTCAGGTAAGAAATGGGAAGAAGACATGATAGACACTTCCAAAGAAGACATCCAGATGGCTAACAGACACATGAAAAGATGCTCAACATCACTCATAATCAGGGAAATACAAATCAAACCCACAGTGAGAAACCACCTCAATGGTTAACATTAACAACAAGAAACAACAGGTGTTGGCGAGGATGCAGAGAAAGAGGAACCTTCTTGCACTGTTGGTGGGAATGCAAACTGGTGCAGCCACTCTGGAGAACAGTATGGAGGTTCCTCAAGAAACTAAAAATAGAACTACCCTATGACCCAGCAATTATACTATTAGGTATTTACCCAAAGGATACAAAAATACAGATTCAAAGGGGTAGATGCACCCCGAAGTGTATAGCAGCATTATCAACAATAGCCAAAACTATGGAGAGAGCCCAAATGTCCATCGACTGATGAATGGATAAAGATGGTGTGTGTGTGTGTGTGTGTGTGTGTACACACATATATATACATATACATACATATAATGGAATATTAGCCATCAAAAAGAATGAAATCTTGCCATTTGCAATGACATGGATGGAGCTAGAATGTGTTATGCTAAGCGAAATAAATCAATCAGAGAAAGACAAATACCATATGATTTCACCCATGTGGAATTTAAGAAACAAAACAGATGAGCACATGGGAAGGGGGGTGAAGAGAAGAGACGGAAACAAACCACAAGAGACTTTTGATGATAGAGAACAAACTGAGGGTTGATGGAGGGAGGTGGGTGGGAGATGAGCCAGATGGGTGATGGATATTAAAAAGAACACTTGTGATGAGCACTGGGTGTTGTATGTAAGTGATGAATCATTGAATTCTACTCCTGAAACCAGTATTTCACAGTATGTTAACTAAAATTTAAATTTAAAAAAATACAAATTTTGCTCTACACTTCACATGAATAAGTTCCAAATGGAAGAGTCAAGCATGAAAAATATGAACTTATTCTTTAAAGCACACAATGAAAATATGAGCAAATAATAACTGATCTGGGATATGGAAAATCTAAGGCTAAAATCTATAAGAGACATCATAATGGAAAAGACTGATATATTTGACTACTAAAATGTTGGCAACACCGTGAACAGAATTAAAAAGCAATAACAATTTATGGGGCGCCTGGGTGGCTCAGTTGAGTGTCTGACTCTTGATCTCAGCTTAGGTCACTATCTCATGGTTCGTGAGTTCAAGCCCCACATTGGGCTCTGCACTGGCATTGCAGAGCCTGCTTGGGATTCTCTCTGCCCGTCCACTGCCCTCTCTTTCTCTCTCTCAAAAAATAAACTAAAAAAAAAAAAATTAAAAAATAAAAAAAGCAATGACAATCTAGGAAAAAATATGTCTCTAACAGACAATGGGTTAATCATATATATATATATATATATATATATATAGTGTGTGTGTGTATATATATATAGTGTATTGTGTGTTTATATATTTAAATATATTAAAATATATATATTATGGGGCACCTGGGTGGCTCAGTTGGTTGAGCATCCAACTTTGGCTTGGGTCATGATCTCGTGGTTTGTGAGCCTGCTTCAGATTCTGTGTCTCTCTCTCTCTCTCTCTGCCCCTCCCTCTGCTCATTCTGTCTCTCTCTCCTCTCTCTCTCTCAAAAATAAACATTAAAAAAGTTAAAAAAAAAAATATATATATATATATATTAAACTTACAAATCACTAAGAAACAAACTCCCCAACAGAAACACATACAAGGACATGAAAGGTGGAAGAAATATAAATGAGCAATAAGCATATAAAAATGCTTACCTCTGTGATAATTATTACCACTTCTGTAATAATTAAAGATCCATTAAAAGCGCAATGGAAACCACTTACCAAATTGAAATATAAGATGGTTACCAGAAGGGATGTGGGGTTGGGGTGAGGCACGGTGGGGCGGGGGGGGGGGGGGGGGGCGGGAGGTGTGCACATGGAATGAGTTAAGCAGGTGATGGAAATTAAGGAGTGCAAGTTCATGATGAGCACCAGATGTTGTATGGAAGTGTTGAATCACTATATTGTACACCTGAAACTAATGTAACATTGTATATAACACACACATACACACACACACTCATATAAAGTTTTTACGTTAATTCCAGTTAACACAGGTGGGAGAGAATGTGAAGAAATGGGTACTGTTGTATAGTATGGAGAAACTGGCACCACCTTTCTGATGTGTAGTTTTGTAATGTCTACCGAGAAAGAGAAAAGCAGCCCCTGACTTCTGGGAGCAGTCTGGCCTGATTGACATTCACAGTTAGGCTTTAATGTTTTCCCATTGAACATAAACAATTTCACAGAATATCAACATCAGAGAAGGCCATTCATTGGATTAAGACAAAATTGAGGGGCGCCTGAGTGGTTCAGTGGGTTGAGCATCCAACTCTTGATTTCAGCTCAGGTCATGACCTCACTGTTCATGAGTTCGAGCCCCACATTGAGCTGTGTACCGACAGTGCAGAGCCTGCTTTGGATTCTCTCTCTCTCTCTCTCTCTCTCTCTCTCTGTCCCTCTCCTGCTTGCTCTCTATCTCTCTCTCAAAATAAATAAAAATAAACTTAAAAAAAAAGACAAAGTTGAAACCACTTCAAAATCATGTCTGAATACAGACAAAATGTCAGAGACATTGTCTAAACCACAGAAATCACCCAACATCCCCTATCCTGATTAATGAGTGGCTGCTTTCTTTTCTTTTTTTTTTTTTTTTTTAGCCAATTACAGTTTTAGCCTCTTTCTAGTCCTCTCTATAGAGAAGATGTAGTAGCATACCCAATCATAAAATTACCCCTTCTGGATACTATTCAATCTAGACCAAATTTTCACTTCTTTGAATTGTCCCCAAATCACCTGCCCAAATCCTATGACACATCTTTCCTCTGAGATACCCCAGACCCCATGCTGTGTGTTCTCCCTCACTACCAACTTTCTTGACTCAGGGCAGGTTCATGCTCCTGACCTTTAGCTACAGGGGCACTGACACAATGAAAAACCTCAAAATATGCACAATAAGGTGCCAAATGATATGTATCCTATACTCCTGTTAATGCTTTTTAATATTTATAAATTCAAATGGAAATTGGCAGCCCAAACTCTTTGGCTTGCGGACAACATGGTGAGTGTGTCCGTGGGAGGGAGGGGGTGGAGGGGGGGATGTTAATGTGAATGGTTTGGGTGGACCACAACATTGAGGCCCCACAGCCTCCACCACTCATTACACTTCTATCCTCCTGCTTTGTTCATTGAACATTTATTGAGCATGTGCTGTGTGTCAAGCTAGGGATGCAAGCAGTGAACACTTGAGACATAAATTCGTGCAATCATGAAGCTGACATTCTAATGGGGAAGGCAGACAATAAACACATATATCAGGGAGTGAGTGATGTATTTTCTTTTCTGAAGACAAATACAGATGTAAAAAGAGAGTTGGGGGGGGGGAGGCTATTTTAGCTGAGGTGGTCAGAGGAAGGCGTCTCTAAAGAGATGATATGTAAGCTCAGAAGACCTGCTTGAAAGGAGCAAGAGTATAAGCCATCGAAGTATCTCAAGGAATAGTGTTCCAGGCAGAGGGAACAGCCAGTGTAAATGCTCCGAAGTGGGAATTTGCATGGCATCTAGAAGGAAGACCAGTGGGGTTCTAGAGAGGTGAGTGATGGGAAGTGTCCTAAGAGTTGAGGTCAGAGAGACAGGGGTCAAATCCCAGGCTTTAACTCTGAGTTAGGTGGGAACTACCAAAGGGAATATATTGCATAGAAGAGATGTGACGCAGACCTCTCTACTGCAGGTGAAGAGTAGGTGGGAGGGGCCAGCGTGGAGGCCGGGGAAGTCTGAGGAGGCTGCTGCTGCTGCCCTCTTCCAGGCGGGACCCAAGTCACCGGCGAGGACTCTGAAAAAGTCATTAATAGGCTTATGCAGGCTTAGGTGAAACAAAGCATTGTTAACGGGAAAGGAGACTGAGGGCCTAAGGTAAGCCAGAGCCTCCTCTGAATAATGATGATGGTGATGATGATGATGATGATGATGATAATGATGATTTCCTTGTCTATTTTTCACCGTGAGCATGTGTTTCTACAATAGAAAATAAATAACCTAGTTCCAGTGGGCACGCCCTGCCCACTCCCCTCTCAGACGAAATCTCTAGGATCTTGAAGCGCCCCACCCAGCCTTGCGCGCCACTGCAGGAAAGTCTCGCCCAACTCTTCTGAGTTTGCCGGGGGCTTGCCTGGTTTAAACACTGAAAATCCCACCTCCCGAGCGAACCAGGACAGTTGGTCACCCTCTCCAAGACAACTTGATCCTCGGCCAGTGAGGACGGAAGCCGGGCGTCAAGCCCCGCCCCAGCGCGACCTCCAGCCAATGGCGGAGCGGGATGTGGAGCCCAGGCGCTCTCTGCCCGGCAACCCCAGCGCCTACCAGAAGCAGCTCAGCCGGAGGCCCCACGGCTAGACCGCCTTCCCCTAGCCCCTCCTCCTGGAAAATTAGTGGGTGTGACTCTGGGTTTGTGTAACAGGACGACTTAGGGGAGGGGACATTGTTACTGTGTTGGGGAGATTGCGTGTGGTCTAACTGCAAGTGATCGTGTGACACTGCGTGTGCACTGCTGTAACCGAATGGGCTCGTGGGGGCTAACTGTGCACTGTCGTTCCAAAAGTGGATGTGTGACGGTGTGACCGCGCGTGGCCCTGGTTTGGTGCCTTGAGTTGTGGTGCTTGGGTTGTTAAATAACAAAAATTTAACCGAGTAAATTTTAATGATCTAATTGGCCTTATTAATCCATTCATGAATCGGGCAGCATCCCATCTAACAAGTAGAGGGAAGCTCCAAAGGCTTACAGAAAGAGAAAGGTTTTTAAAGGCAGGACAAGGAAGTCATAAACAGAAAAAAGGATTATTTGGGATGAAGTCACTTCCTTTGGGGGAAAAGGGGTCTTATTAGGTGGATGACCTCATTTTCCTTTTGGAGACTGAGAAGGAAGTCCCATGTGGCAGATTACTTTTTTGGTGCTGACCAGAAAATTCCTGAGTGGTTGGTTAAGACTACATGTCTGGGGTGGAGGCGCCTGGGTGGCTCAGTCGACAGCTCAGAGCCTGGAGCCTGCTTCGCTGTGTCTCCCTCTCTCTCTGACCCTCCTCCGTTCATGCTCTGTCTCTCTCTGTCTCAAAAATAAATAAATGTTAAAAAAGATTTTTAAAAGACTACATGTCTGGGGGAGGTTGAAACTACAATTAGGTTAGGTATTAAGCCCCAGTTTGGTGACCTGGCCTAGCATAAATGACTCCATTTGGGGCCTGTGGTTTCCTTTTTAATAATTTCCCCCTTTTGATCAGACTGTCAGCTTAATTTAGAGATGTGATCAAAATTTAAGGAATTAGAACTACTCCCAGCTTTCACTCTGAAGTTCTTGCAGTTGTTTCTCCTTTTGTGTGGTATCCACAGGTCTTAACCTTTGTGATGTTCACAAGTCACGGTTTTGGGGTCACAGTCTTTAAGTCGGTCATTCTCTTAGTCCCTTTTCTGACACCCAGTCTCAGGGAGATAATTTGCTTGGCATGAGCAGCTACAAACACGCATTTCAAGCTCTTGAGAAAATACAATGCATTGGGGAGATTATTATGATTATAACGAGCAGGAGAATTTCCAGTGTTTGGAATGCACTTTGGAGTGATGGTCCCCAAGACCGAAACCACTCAAAATTAAATAAGTGAAAGAAAGACCCTGCTGAAGGAATCCCCTTTTTAAGCCAAGTGGCTTGCTCCAGGATCTTATGCAATTGTTTCAACTTCCCCAGGGGCACCTGGGTGGCTCAGTTGGTTAAGTGTCCCACTGGTGACTTTGGCTCAGGTCTTGATCTCACGGTTCATGAGTAAGCCCCACCCCCCGCTCTGCGCTGACAGAGAGGAACCTACTCAGGATTCTCTCTCTCTCCCCCTCTCTCTCTGCCCCTCCCCCACTTGCTCTCTCTCTTTCTCTTGAAATAAATAAATAAACATTAAAAAAAAAGAAGCATTAATCCAAATTCAGCAGGTGGTGTTGGCCACAGCACAGACACCTCCTTACTCAGCTAAAAGATAGTCAAGGGCTATCCTTATTATCAAGAACTACTTTGGCCAGAGAGTCTAAGGATCTTTTTAGGGAAACTACTGTCTTAGCAACAGAATCTACAATATCTTCAAGAGTTAAGGAGGGGGTCCTGATCATAGCCTCATTTACATTTATTCCTAGCCAGAGAAGTAGGGCCCTGGTTCAGTGAATTCTGAGTCATTGAAAACCTCCTGGTAAGTCCTTTCTAACTCAGTGATGTAAATACAGGAGAGTTGACCAATGATGTGTCTTAGTTCAGTTGTGGAAAGTTAGGGGCACAGTTAGAAAACCTAAAAGGCATTGATAGGTTACATGCCAGCCATCTAGGCATTCATAAACCCATAGAGAATGACAGAAAAAGACAAACCCTTTCTTTGCACAGAGCATTCCCATTAGGGTGATACTGTTAACAGACTCACCCACAGGGATTGCTGCATTTACTCATTCAAGCCAGCGGTAAGTCAGGTTTTCAGTGCTTATGGGGAAGAGAATCCCTGAGCCTGAAATAGTCATTCTAAATGCTTTGCAAAGATGGGTGCTGCTGGGGAGATCTCAGTGAGTGGGGAGTAGAGTAGGTCTGATCTAGATAATCATGGGAATGTGGGGGTGCAAGTGTACCAAGATTTATGGAGGTAGTTGTGTCAAATTGGGTGTGTACATTTATAATTGGAGAAAGGTAAAAACAAGGCACTGGATGTTCTGGCCATAAAAGGGGCTCCTGGGTGGTTCAGTTGGTTAAGTGTTCAACTTTGGCTCAGGTCATGATCTCGCAGTTTGTAAGTTCGAGCCCCGCATCAGGCTCTGTGCTGACAGCTCGGAGCCTGGAGTCTGCTTCGAATTCTGTGTCTCCCTCTTTCTCAAAAATAAATAAGGGTTGACGGGGGGTGGGGGAGAGGGGAAAGTGGGTGATGGGCATGGAGGAAGGCACTTGTTGGGATGAGCACTGGGTGTTTTATGGAAACCAATTTGACAATAAATTATATTTTAAAATATAATAAAATAAATAAATAAATAAACATTAAAAAAAAATTTTAAAGTTGAGCTCAGTAAAAGACTTCTAAGGTGGGGTGTGGTTGACTGTAGTTTGAAGTGACATTAGGAATAGAAATTGGCCACAGGGAGGACCAGGGGGTCTCTAGCATCGTGGGTAGACTGCTATCTTGGATGACAAATCCAGCAATCTGAAAGGTTACTGCTCCTCTTAGCAATGACCTAGGAGATACAGATGAGGGCATTATGTTTCCTGGCCAATGCCAGTAAAGGAAAGGGTAAAAAGGAGAAAGGGCTTCATGTTTAAAGTAGGAAGTCTTGATTTGATGTCTTTTTTTTTTTTTTTTTTTTTTTTTTTTTTTTTTGCTTGTTTGTTTGCTTGTTTTTCCTTACTTTTTGGTCTGATGTCTTGAGCAGAAGCAGTCTACCCCAATGTCAGCTACTTCTCTTCCTTGTCAGTTTGTGGGGGTTTTTTTGTTTTTTGTTTTTTCTTCCTTGACAATTTGCTTTGGAGGCCTCCAGACTGCACAGGATCAGCTTTCAGGTGAAACCTTCTTTAGTGTGAGGTGTGTATGTACCCCAGGCTCAATGCCTTCTAGTTCTGCAGTAATATCAGTGGTCAGGAGCACTTGGTAAGACCCCTCCCAATGGGGCTGGAGGGCTGTCTTCCTCTGATGACATTTCCAGAATACCCAATCACCAGGCTCTAGGCTGGGACCTTTGAATTGGGATATGGGAAAACTTCTTTAACCTGTTGATAGGCTTGAGCATAAGACATTAAAGACTTACAGTAGCTGGCCATACTAGCTTGAGATAAGGGATCAGCAGAAGGTTTATGCCAATAAACACTGGTCTGCTAGTGACTATCTTGTATGGAGTGAGATTATGATTTCCAAAGGGGGTGCTACGAATAGTCAGCAAGACCAAAGACGGTACCTTAGGCCAAGGGAGTCTGGTAGTTTCCACAAATTTAGATATTTTAAGTTTGAGGATCTCTTTAGTTCGCTTGACCTTGCCTGATGACTGAGGGTGATAGGACAGTGATATTCCAAGAAGTTTGCAAGGTTTTTTGTTAAAGCTTGTATGATTTGCCCAATGAAGTGGGTTCCTCCATCCCTGGAGATCGTGGAAGGTATAACCCAAGTGGAAAACGCATTTAACAGTGTCTTTGCCACTGTGAGGGGATCAGCCCTGTGGCAGGGGAATGCTTCAATCCATCCAGTAAAACACACATACAGTAACAAGAACATATTGATACCTTCATATTAAGTGGCTGCTGAACGAAGTACAACTGCAGGTGTTCAAAGGGTCCAGAGGAAGGTCTGAGGACTCAGGGAACAAAAACTCTTTTTCCAAGACGATAGACCTAACAAGTCAGACATTGGTGGTAAACTGTTTTTGCAGTTTTATAGAAGTCTCCCCACCAATGTCTATTTCCAATTTAAGTCATCTTAAATGCACCAGAGTAGGTGAAGGAATGTAAAAACTGAAAAACGGGGTTTGCCAGGGAGCTGGGAGGAACTAAGTAGCCATCTGGGGTTTCCCATAGCCCTGACCATTTAATTCACAGTCATTGTTTCCCCATCTTAATTTCTCTGATTCTGACTGTGGCCATGTTGTAAGGACATCAGGATGGCAAAAGTCTGGCATTGAGGGCATCCCAGTAAAAGTCTAGCAGAAGCAGAATGGACTTCATCCACTTGTGCCACAACCTTTGCAGATTCTGTTGTGGCTGACTTTGCATGAGAGTCAGCCAGGGCATTTCCCTGATACTCAGGTTCAGTCCTTTCAGTGTGAGCCTCAATTTTATTTTTTTAAGTTTATTTATTTATTTATTTTGAAAGAGAGAGAGAGAGAGAGAGAGAGAGAGAGAATCCCAAGCAGGCTCCGCGCTGTCAGTGCAGAACGCAATGTGGGGTTTGATCCCACGAACCATGAGATCACAACCTGAGCCAAAACCAAGAGTCATATGTTTAACCTACTCAGCCACCCAGGTGCCCTGAGCCTCAAGTTTAACGACAGCAATTACAGAAGGTAGAGAATAGCAGTGAGAAGGCCATTTACTTGTTGCCCACTTTTCATTGGGCTCCCAGAGGATGTAAGAAAACTCCTTTGTTTCCATAACATCCCCAAATCATGGATAACCCCAAAGACATGCTGGTTATCAGTATAAATATTAACAGTTTGTCCTGATAACTGGCATGCTCTGGTATGGGCACAGAGCTCTGCTCGTTGGGCTGATTTAGCTTGGGGATGTTTTCCCTTTTGAGTAGCTCGTATTGAATAGTAATAGTATAACCAGCCTGGAAATTCCCTTTTTCATGTCTACAGTATGACCTGTCCACAAACAAGATTAAATCAGGATGAGTTAAAAGGGTGTCTCATAAATCAGGATGCAATGCAATGAAATGGGATGTTATCACCTCAAGGTGATAACAAGCACCTCACGGGGCTTGTCTTCATTGGGCAGGCGTAGTAGTGTAGCAGGATTAAGGGTGTTGCAATGTTTAAGATGTAGATGAGGTGGTAGAAGCAGGAGGATCCCATAGGAGATTAATCTACTTGTAGAGAAAATGGTTTAGTCAATTCAGAATTAGGAAAACTTTGTACAGAATGAGGAGTTTGTAAATAGACATGATTTTTTAGAGTTAGATCCTCTGAGGCTTCTATTAACTTCACATCTGTGTCTATAGCGTTAAGACTGCTGGAACAGTTGCAAACAAGTGAAGCGAGTTGTGTGCTATAATAGGCAATAGGCATATGTTCATTACCTTGTTCTTGCGTGAGCATTTCCAGGGCTTCATTATCCCTTTCTTGCACAAATAAGGTGAAAGGTTTTGAGTAGGTCAGGTAGCCCTAAGGCAAACAGTTCTTGTAGCACTTGTTTTAGGCTCTTGAAGGCCTGCTCATGTTTATCTTCCCAAGGAAGGGGCTCAAGGACTGAAATTTGAGTAAGTTCATACAATGGAGAAGCTAACAGAGAAAAATTAGGAGCCATAATCTGCAATTGCCAGTCAAGCCCAGAAACCCATGAAGTTGTTGCTTGTGGGCCTAGGAAATCCCTGCATTAGTTTAATTCTTTTTGGAAATAGCTGACTTCCTTCAGCGCTTAGATTATGACCTAGGTAATGAACAGAACTTAAAGACAATTTGCAATTTTTCCTTAGATACTTTATGTCCCTTTTCAGCTAAATGTTGTAGCAAGTAAATGGAATCCTTTATGGATGCTTCTTTGGTAATCGAGCACAGCAAGAAATCATCTACATATTGTAAAAGGCTTAATTTCCTGGGGAATTGGAGGGTACTTAAATCCTCGTGTAGCACTTGGGAGAAATAAGAAGGGGCCTCAGTGAGCCCTTGAGGCATAACTGTCCAGGTATATTGTCAATTGTCCCAAGTAAAGGCAAACAGATATTGGCTGTTGGGGTCTACAGGGAAGCTAACAGATGCTGAACAAAGGTCTATAGCAGTGAACCATTTGAGTCTAGTGGGACTTGTAACAGAAAGGTGTTCATGTTTGGGACAACTGGGAAATGGGGAATAACTATCTTGTTAATAGCTCTCAAATCCTGGACAAATCACCATCCCCACCTATTAGGTTTAGGACCTATGGGTGTGTTACAGAGGCTAGTACAGGGAATGATTAGCCCCTGGGGGATCAGGTCTTACACTATGGGTGTGAAGTTTGGCCTCGGACTTTAATGGATGTTGAGGTGATTTAGAAAGAGGTTTAGTTATATCTATTTGAATTTTTATAGGCTCTGCACTTTTTATTCTTTCAGTGTCTGTATTAGAAGTAGCCCACAGATTTGGGGGCACTTCGATTAAAATCAGGGTACTTTTGTTAGAAGTCTTCCTCTTCTATGTCAAGGACAAATTGTAAGAAATATAAAGGATCAGGCTTGCAGGTGACTGGATGGCTGAACTGGTTAAGCATCCAATTCTTTATTTCAGCTCAGGTCATGATCTCACAGTTCGTGAGATCGAGTCCCACGTCGGGCTCTGCACTGATGGTGTGGAGCCTGCTTGGGATTCTCTCTCTCCCTCTCTCTCTCTCTGTCCCTCCCCTCCCCTGCTCACACACACTCTCTCTCTCTCTCCTTCAAAATAAATAAATAAACATTTTTTTAAAAAGATCGGCTTGAGTTGGTGAGTAAATTCCAAGAGGAGGTCTCCATTGGAGGCAAAACATATTAGCCCTTTTAATTTACAGAGATCTCTACCTAATAGGTTGACTAAGGCTGCATCTCAGCAAAAAAGAATGTTTCTCAGTGAAGTGTCCCAGAGTTACTTGTATTGGTTGAGATATAAACTCTCTCTGAATTTTATTAGATACCCTCACTATAGAAACCTCCTTATTACTCCAAGGGATTTGTCCTGTGATGGTGGAGTTTAAGGTAGAAAAGCATAACTCTGCTGTCAACTAGAATTTGGCACAGTTACCCATTAATTTTAATTTTAGTTTCCTCTTGGCTGTTTAAGGGAATTATTGGTAATACTTTACCAGAGAACCCCTCGAAGTCCCATCAGCTGTGGGAGGACACATGTGGGGGCCCTCCTTTGGAGGTACATATAAGGGCCTTCAGGAAAAATTTGCATAGGACCTTTGATGACAATCTCTTTTCCAGTGTCCCAGGTGATTACAGCAGAGACATGAATCCTTGAGCCAGTGTCTTGAAGCTGTACCCCTAGGAGGGTGCAATTTGAGAGGCCCACATGTTATTTTAGGTCTCTGGCCTTGGAGCCGCTGTAACTATAAGGCTAATAGCTTGGCAGATTATTGTTTGTGGTCTTGCTCCAGGGTTCTTCTAAAATGCTCAGCTATGGTCATGAGTTCAGTCAGGCCAGTGGCCTCCCATCCTGTTTTCTGTCTTTTTACCAATCCACTAATTTCAGGAGATAATCCACTTACAAATAGAGCAGGCTGGGTGACCTTATTTATTGTATGGAACCCCAAATGCTGTAGAAAGAAGGCTTCTAAACAGGCTTTAAAGTCTGCCACTGATTCACCTTCTTTTTGTTTGCAAGTTTGTATAATAGACCGATCAGTGTGGGCAAGGAAGACCCTAGGAATGGCTTGTAAGGGTTCAGGTGCCATTTTGCGAGCTTTTTCCAGTCTCTGGGATGTTGAAGGTCCAGGATATTGAATATCATCCTCGGGGTTTTACCATCTTGCTTCCTGCATCCATTTCTGGGCTTTACCAGGTCCTACCAGCATGTGTACAAGCTGATGAAGAGCTGGCAGCCTGTGTTTTGTTTTACATAACCCCTTGTGTCTTTAATTTTTCATTAGCCTTCTGTGATGAATCTCTTAATGAAGCTATTTTGGAATATTGAAGTCTTTTGGAGACTTCTGCATACCAGTTAAAACAGGTATCTCATTCTGTTTGTTTAATTTGGGATCTCTTGCCTTCAAGTGCACTTCGTATATGAACAATCTTGTCTAATTGGAACATTCCCCGTAATGACCATTGTAATTCTAGGTTGCTTTTAGAAAGATTTTGCCATTTTACTAGATATCTGCCGCTTCAGGGACTGTAGTTTTTAGACATAAGCAGGTGTGCCTGAAGGTGGCGCACTCAACTCTCAAAATTTAAAGGATCTCACTTCAATTAGCTAGACCTTTGGGTTTCTCAGAGCCAAACCAATGCCTAAGAAGGACATGACATGAGGTTTGGAATTGTGGGGTGTTTTACAGTGTACCTTGTTGCAAAGAAGTTTTCTTAAGGTTGGCGAGTATCACTCTAACCCATTCTGTGACTAACTTATCTTATCAGGGCAGTTTACTTGAGGTGCCAAGTGCTTAAACAACCTTTAAATGTTTGACCTATGCCCACCAATGTTTGAGACTTTTTTTTTTTAATTCCAAGATTCCCGTTAGCAACTAGGGTTTATTTAAAATACAATTTTACTGGGGCGCCTGGGTGGCTCAGTTGGTTAAGCATCCGACTTCAGCTCAGGTCACGATCTCACGGTCCGTGAGTTCGAGCCCCGCGTCGGGCTCTGGGCTGATGGCTCAGAGCCTGGAGCCTGCTTCCCATTCTGTGTCTCCCTCTCTCTCTGCCCCTCCCCCATTCATGCTCTGTCTCTCTCTGTCTCAAAAATAAATAAACGTTAAAAAAAAATTTTTTTAAATACAATTTTACTGACCTGAGGCCTTGTACTGGACCCAGCCCAGCTTAAATCAGACCCAGTCTGATCCTGGACCCCATCTAGTTTTTAAGCCAGACCCAGTCCAACTTAGTCCAGTAACCTACAACAGTTCCGAATGTGGAATCTGGGGACTGGGGACAGGATTGAGGTTTTTCAGTCAAAATAGGGAACTGTGGAAAGCAAATTAATATTGGGAGCTCAACATAAAGAAAATGGAGCTCAGAACTGAGAGAAACTTACCAAAGGCCCTTGGAAACAGGGAGAAACAGAGAACTCAAGAGCTTACAGGCACCACACCTATGTTTCTCATTGTCCCCAAATGCTATCAGAAGTTCACTTTGGATCCTGATGCTGCCACCAAATCTGTTAAATAACAAAAACTCAATCAAGTAAATTTTAAAGATCTAATTGGCCATATTAATCCATTCATGAATCATATAGCATCTCATCTAGCAAGTAGAGGGGAGCTCCAAAGGGCCACAGAAAGGGAAAGGTTTTTAAAGGCAAGACAAGGAAGTCAGAAACAGAAAAGGGGATTGTTTGGGGTGCGGTGACCTCCTTTGGGGGAAAAGGGGTCTTATTAGGTAGATTACCTCATTTTCCTTTTGGGGATAGAGAAGGCCCATGTGACAGGTTACCTTATTGGGGCTGACCAGAAAATTCCTGGCTGACTGGTTAAGACTACATGTCTGGGAGAGGTTGAAACTACAACTAGGTTAGGTATTAAGCCCCAGTTTGGTGACTTGGCCTAGCGTAAGTGACTCCATTTTGTGCCTGTGGTTTCCTTTTTAACAGTGTGAGTGTCAGTCAGTATTTGACATGGAAGAGTGGCCATCAGTGAGTGTGTTTGTGTTTCTGTGTGTGTGTGTGTGTGTGTGAGAGAGAGAGAGAGAGAGAGGGAGAGAGAGAGAGAGAGAGAGAGAGAGAGAGAGAGAGAGAGAGACTGTGTGAGCACATGTCTGCATGGAATTGCCTCTGAGTTTGGAACTAGCTTTCTTATAGCCAAAAATTTTCTCTGTGTATCCCTGGGTCTCTCTGGGCTTGTGTGTACTTGCATAGTAGTCAGGCCATAGGTTCTGGAATTAGACAAACTAGCCTGGGTACAGACCCTGGCTCTGACACTGGCTAAGTAACCTTGAACAAAGTATTGAACCTCCCTGTTCCTCAGTTTCCTCATCTGCAAAACACGAATCCTAATCATTTCTATTTGGTGGAGCATAAGATGAAACAATACTTATCTGGTGCTCAACATGGTGCCTGGACCATAGGAAGCGTTGGGTAAACATTTGCTCATATTAACATGTGACTGTACCTGCAGGAGTGTGCACTTGTGATTCTGCCGGCATTTCAGAGATCATGCATTTATGCATGACTCTTATGGGTTTCATCAGTTTAAGAAATATTAATTTGGCACCTCCTAGATACCAGGCACTAGACACTGCATATGTAGTTATGAAAAAAAAAAAACAGCCATAAGCCCCTGCCTTTAGTCAACTGCCACCTTCAGGATCTGACCACACTGACCACTTTTAACACTACAGATACACTTACTTATTGATGTACAAAATTGCGTGGGCACAAATATATTGCAGGAAAGATTATCTAAATCAGTGGTGACTAGTTACGCCTACTGTAGTCCATCCTCATGATGCTATTTAGGCCTCTTCTATTTCTTGACTCTATTCTGTTCCATTGATCTATTTGTCTATCTTGATTCCAATACCATGCTGTTTTGATTACTGTAACTTTATTTTATTTTTTTTAAGTAGGCTCCACACCCAATGTGGGGCTTGAACTCATGACCCTAAGATCAAGAGTCATATGCTCTGGTAATGAGGAGTTCCAACATGGCAGAGAAATAGGGGGATCCTTACATCCCACGTCTCTCAAAGAAGTGTAGAAGCCAAAGGGCTTTGAACACAAGAGCCTGGGAGGAAAAGAGACTGAATCTACTAGGAAGAAAATGAGAAAGCTGGAAAAAAGATAGGTGGGTAACTGCGAACTGGGGGAGATAAAAAAAAAAAAAAGGCCACATGAGCACAGAGGGGAGGGACCCCCTTCTGCGGAGAGACAAAGGGAAGAGAAAGAGCGTCTAGGGAAGTGCAGAACCATATCTAGACAGGGAAAAGACTTCGGACTAAGAGTCCGCTCTACTGACTGAGCTAGCCAGGCACCCCTGACTGCTGTAACTTTGTAAGAAGCCTTGAAATCAGGTAATGTTAGGCCCTCCAATTTTGTTCTTCTCTTATAATGTTGTTTTGGCTATTCTAGATACTTTGCATAGGAATTTTATAAAAAGCTTGTCAATTTTTACCCACCCCTCCAAAAAACATCTCCTGGTATTTTGATTAGGATGTCACTGTATCTATAGATTAATTTGTGGAGAACTGACATTGCAGCAATATTGAGTATTTCAGTCCATGAACATGGTATATCTCTCCATCTATGTTGCTCTTCTTTAATTTCCAGTGCTTCCCAGTGTAAAGCATTTGCAAGTCTTTTGCTAAATTTTCCCCCAAGTATTTCACCTTTTTATGGTATTGTATTTTGTACTTCAATTTCTGACCATTCATTGATAGTATATAGAAATACAATTGTTTTTTTTTTCTATTAAACATGTATCCTGCAATCTAGCTAAACTCACTTATTAGTTCCAGTAGGTTTTTTTGTAGATTCTACAGGATTTTCTACATAGGTAATCATGTTGTGTGCAAGTAAGAACAGTTTTACTTCTTTTCCAGTCAGTCTGACTTTTATTTATTTTTCTTGCCTTATTGCCCTGGCTAGACCCTCCAGCACAATGTTAAACAGAAATGGTGGGAGTAGGCATCCTTCCTTGGCTTTTTCTTTTTTCTTTTAATGTTTATTTATTTCTGAGACAGAAAGAGACAGAGCATGAGTGGGAGAGGGGCAGAGAGAGAGGGAGACACAGAATCTGAAGCAGGCTCCAGGCTCTGAGCTGTCAGCACAGAGCTTGATGCGGGGCTCGAACTCACAAACGGTGAGATCATGACCTAAGTCAAAGTTGGACGCTCAATCGACTGAGCCACCCAGGCACCCCATTCCTTGACTTTTTCTGATCTTAGGGTGAAAACACTCTACGTTTTACCTTTAAGAATGAAATTAGATTTAAAAGAAGAATGAAATTAGACGTAGGTTTTATGTAGATACTCTGTATCAGGTTGAAGAAACCCCCAAATTCCTAATTTTGTAAGAGATTGTTTTTTGTTTCTCCTTTTTTTAAGTCACAGATGGATGTTAGGTTTTGTCAATGTTTTTACTTGTGTCAGTTGAGATGATCATATATTTTTGCTTTATTAGTCCATTAATATGATGAGTTACACTGATTGGATTTCAAGTATTAAACCAACCTTGTATTCTTAGGATTAAACCCTACTTGGTCATGATGTGCAATCCTTTTTATATATTATGTTGGATTTGATTTACTCAAATTTTGTTTAAAACTTGCATATCTATGTTTACGAGGGATATTTGATCTGTAGCTTTCTTTTCTCATAATATCCTTTTTGTAACAAAGATTTTACTTTTACAGAAGTTTTATTTATTTATGTTTTTATTTTAGAGAGAAAGAGTACCCAAGCAGGGGAGAGGGGCAGAGGAAGAAAGAGAGAGAATCCTAAGCAGACTCCACGCTCAGCATGGAGCCCAATGTGGGGCTTGATCCCACAACTGCAAGATCATGACCTGAGCCAAAATCAAGAGTCGGACGCTCAACCAACTGAGCCACCAGGTGCCCTTACCAGTTTTAGACTCATAGCAAAATTGAGCAGAAAGTATGGATATTTCCCATATAACCCTCCACCCCTACACATGAATAGATTCCCTCATTATGAAAATCTTGTACTAGGTGGTACATTTGTTATAACTGATGAACCTACATTAACACATCCTAATCACCCAAAGTCCATAGTTTACATTAGAGTTTACTTGTGGTGTTGTATATTTTATAGGTCTGAAAAATATGTAATGACATACATCCATTATAATGGATAGTTTCACTACCCTAAAAATCCCCTGTGCTCTGCCTATTCTTTCCTCCCTCCCTTTCCCTAACCCCTGGCAACCACTGATCTCCAGTTTTGTCTTTTCCAGAATGTCATATAGTTGGAACCATATAATATACAGCCTTTTCAAATCAGCTGCTTTTACTTAGTCATATGTATTTAAGGTTCTTCCATGTCTTTTCATGGCTTGATAGCTCTTTTCTACTTAGCATTGAATTCTATTCCATTGTCTGGATGTACCACAGTTTGTTTATCCATTTACCTACTGAAGGACATCTTCGTTGCTTTCAAGTTTGGGCAATTATAAATAAAGCTGCTACAAATATCCATGTGCAGATTTTTAAAATTTTTTTTATGTTTTATTTTATTTTTGAGAGAGACAAAGGCAGAGTGTGAGTGAGGGAGGGGCACAGAAAGAGGGAGACACAGAATGTGAAGCAGGCTCCAGGCTTCAAGCCTGCATCAGAGGGCCCGACGCGGGGCTGGAACTCACGAACCGTGAGATCATGACCTAAGTCAAAGTCGGACGCTTAACCAACTGAGCCACGCAGGCACCCCTCCATGTGCAGATTTTTGTGTGGACACAGTTTTCAAATTCCTTTAGGTAAACATACCAAGGAACATGACTGCTGGATGATATGGTGAGAGTATGTTTAGTTTTGTAAGAAACTGCCAAACTTTCAAAGTGGCTGTACCATTTTGCATTCCCACTAGCAATGCACGAAAATTCCTTTTGCTTCGTATCCTAACCAGCATTTGGTGGTGTCAGCATTCAGAATTTTGGCCACTCTGATAGGTATGTAGTAGTATCTCCTTGTTGTTTACATTTGTATTTCTCTAATGACATAGGATATGGAGCATCTTTTCATATGCTCATTTGCCACCTGATATCTTTTTTGGTGAGGTGCCTGTTGAGGTTTTTGGCCCATTTTTATATTGAGTTGTTAATTTTCTTACTATTGAGTTTTAAGAATTCTTTTTTTAAGTACATTTTTTAATGTTTTTATTTATTTTTGAGAGAGAGAGAGAGAGAACGCGAGCAGGGGTGGGGGCAGAGAGAAAGGGGGACAGAGGATCTGAAGCAGGCTTTGCCCTGACAGCAGTGAGCCTGATGTGGGGTCCAAACTTGTGAACCTTGAGATCATGACCTGAGCTGAAGTCGGACACTCAACTGAGCCGCCCAGGTACCCTGAGTTTTAAGAATTCTTTATATATTTTGGATAACAGTCCTCTATCAGATAGGTCGTTTCAAATATTTTCTCTCAGTTTGTGGCTGATCTTTTCATTCTCCTGTCTTCTACAGAGCAGAAATTTTTAAATTTTAACAAAGTCCAGCTTATCAATTCTTCCTTTCATGGATCATGTCTTTGGCATTATATCTAAAGAGTTATTGCCAATCCCAAGATTATCTTGATTTTCTCCTGTGGTATCTTTTAGGAGATTTATAGTTTTGCATTTTATGTTTGGGATTGTGATCCATTTTGAATTAATATTTGTGAAGGGTATAAGGTTGGTATCTGGATTCCTTTTTTGGCATGTGGGTGTCAAGTTGTTCCAGCACCATTTTTTTGGTAGTAAGAACACTTAATATGAGATCTACCCTGTTAACAAATTTGTAAAAGTACAATGCATTATTGTTGACTATATAGGTACAGCATTGTACAGCAGCTCTCTAGAGCTTATCCATCTTATTTGACTGAATCCTTATGCCCATTGATCAGTAACTCCCCATTTCCCTCTTACTCCAACCCTTGACAACTACCATTCCATTCTGTGATTCTATGAATTTGACTATTTTGGATACCTCATATGAGTAGAATCATGTAGTATTTGTCTTTCTGTGACTGACTTATTTCACTTAGCATATTGTCATCAAGTTTCATCCATGTTGTTGCATATTGCATATTTTCCTTCTTTTTAAAGGCTGAATAAATAGTATTCCATTGTATATATTTACATTTTCTTTACCTATTCATTAATTAATGGATGCTTATGTTGTTTCCGTGTCTTGGCTATTGTGAATACTGCTGCAATTAACACAGGGGTGCTTATATCCCTTTGAGATCCTGATTTCAATTTTTTTTGGAGATATAACCAGAAGTGGAATTGCTGGATCATATGATAATTCTATTTTTCATTTTTTGAGGAACCCCAATACTGTTCATAGTGGCTGCACCATTTTGTATTCCCACCATCAGTGTGCAAGGGTTCTAATTTCTCCGTATCTTTGCCAATACTTTGTTTGTTTGTTTGTTTTTAAAGTAATCTCCACACTCAATGTGGGGCTTGAACTCATGGCCCTGAGATCAAGAGTCACATGCTCCGCCAACTGAGCCTGCCAGGTGCCCGCCCCCTTTTTAAATAATAGCTATCCTGACAGGTGCCAGCACCTGTTGAAAAGATTATCTTTGCCCCCTTGTATTACATTTGCTCCTTTGTCAAAGATCAGTTGACTATGTTTATGTGGATCTATTTCTGAGCTCTCCTATTCCATTGATCTAGATCTATTCTTTTGGTAATACCATGCTGGCTTATATACTGTAGCTTTATAGTAAGTCTTAAAGTTGGGTAGTATCAGTCCTCCTACTCTGTTCTTCTTCAGTCAACATTGGATGTTGGCCACTGTGGTCTTTTGTCTCTCTATTATACATTTTACAATTAGTGTGTTGATATCCATGAAATAACTTGCTGGGATTTCTTTGTCTGATTAGGTATCAGAATTAGAGTAATGCTGAACTCATAGAGTATGTTGGGAAGTGTTCCCACCCTGTGTTAGGCAAATTTCTATGATGGCCCCCAAGATTCCCAGTCTCTGGTATACACATACCTTCTCCTAGTTATTTAGTTAAACATGAATCTAGTTACTGCTGTTAAGGGAGTTTGAAGATGTAACTGTCCAAAATCAAAAGCACTAGAAACATTTGACACACTGTTGCTGGCTCGAAGGCCTGGGGTTGGGGGTCACATGGCAAAGAATACAGTGGCCTCTGGGAGAAAAGAGTAGCCTCAGCTGATTGCCCACAAGAAAGTGGGATCCTCCATCCTACAACTGCAAGGAACTCAATTTTGCCAACAAGAATGAGCTTGGAAGCATTTTTCCCCAGAGCCTCCAGACAAGAACTTAGTGTGGCCAGCATCTTGATTGCAGCCTGAGCAGAGAGCCCAGTCATGTTGTGCTGGGCTTCTGACCTACAGAAACCGAGATAATAAATGAATATTGATTAAAACCATTAAGTTTACAGTAGTCCGTTATGCAGCAATAGAAAATTAATATATTTCTTTTCTATATCCTTGAACAGTTTGTATACAACTACTATTTCTCCCTTAACTGTTTGGTCAAATAGAATGCCCAGTGAGGCTATCTGGCATGGGATTTTCTTTATGGAAACGTCTTTAACTATGAAATAAATTTCTTTAAAGACATATGGCTATTCAGGTTGTATTTTTTCTGGAGTGAGCTTGGTAGCTTGTGTCTTTTAAGGAATGTGTCTATTTTATCTAAATTGTCAAATTTGTGAGTATAAAACTCTTTATAACATCCCTTTATTATTATCTCAATTTCTGTAGGATTTATAGTGTTGTCCCATATCTTACTCCTGATATTAGTTATTTGGGTCTTCTCTCTCTTTTCCCTCCTCATTCTGGCTAGAGGTTTGTAAATTTTATTAATCTTCCCAAAAAGCCAGCTATTGGTTTCTTTGATTTTCTCTATTGTTTTTCTGTTTTCTACTTGTGATTCCTGCTCTTATCTTTGTTATTTCCTTTTTCTGCTTATTTTGGGTTTAATTTCCTCTTTTTATCATAATTTCTTGAGCTGAGGTCATTGGTTTGAGACTATTCTTTTTTAATATAAGCGTTTAATGCTACAAATTTCTTTCTAAGCACTGATTTTGCTGGATTCCATAAATTTTGATAAATTATATTTTCATTTTAATTCCATTCAGAATACTTTCTAATTTTCCTTATGATTTCTTCTTTGACCCCTGGTGTGCTATTTGTCAATTTATTGCCTCTCAACTTCAAATTCACCCTTTCTGCCTGCTCTGTGATAATGGAGCATATTTTACCTATTTTTCCTTTGCCAGCAAGCACTGAAGGTTTCTCAGTACAGGGTGCTAGAGAGATATTGCAAGAGAAAAAGAGGTTTCCTTCCTGATTCCTGTGTGCTTGCTTGGCAGGCTCCTTCTACATCACTTTTTCTAGCATCAGACTCTTGCAATGCTCACAACTTTTCTAGTGCCTGGTCCTCACAGTACATGATGGCCAGTAGCACCCAGTGATCAGCAGCTTTTTGCTCCCCCTAGCACTTACTCTTAGGCATTTTGGTAGCAAGCTGAGTGCTTCTGGATCCTGCAGCTTCCCCAGGGCCTGGCTCCTTAGGTGCACAGAGGCCAGCAGCACTCCGTGAATCCCATGGCAGGCAGATTTATGGCAAGTTCCAGAGGATAGATTTCCAGCAAGTTCCACCAGTGCAGCACCACAATGACTTCTCTGCCATTCAATGAGCTATAGTCATGCCTCTCCAACAAAATCTGGATCTCAGTCCCAGAGCATTGTATTTCACCCTAGAGGTAGTGATTACTTGTTTTTTTGAGGGGGGAGAAGGCAAGCTGGGGAGAGGGGCAGAGGGAGAGAGAGAGAGAATCTTAAGCAGGCTCACACTGAGCGTGGAGCCCAATGTGGGGCTTAATCCCATGAGTCTGGGATCATGACCTGAATTGAAATCAAGAGTTGGACACTCAACAGACTGAACCACCCAGGCGCCCTAGTGACTACTTCTTATATCTGCTATTCCTGTATTCCTTAGAGTTCTCTTTACATCCTCCTAGCCAACCTCTCATTATTCTTATCCCTGTTATAGGTAATTCCTTATATTAACTTACCCTGTTCAAATTACTGTGTCATTCCTCTTTACAGATAGGACTCGGGCTGATACCAATAGTGTCTGTCTGTCACCAAGAGTGGTCCCAGGAAACAGACCTGCAGAGATGAGACTTTGGGTTTGGTTTGTTCACACCTCTGGGCTTGAGCACAGTGCCTATCAATGAGAAATGGATGCTAGTAATCCATGGCATACAGTAGCATCATGATTAATCAATCTATGGTCAATTATGACGAAATGTCAACTGAATCACATCCTTGGAAGCCTAAATGGCTGCTGCATTTGACCATTATGGCAATAATAATGGCTGGCAATAAAGACTCAGATGTGGGATGGATTATTCTGAGTGCACTGAGCACTTACAAAGAGAAATGACAAGCTTAGGTCCATTAATTTCTCAGCTCAAGCCACAGTCTAAGAACCAGAGAGCTTTCATGATGCCTAAAAAGATGCTCTTAGTTATTGTAGCTACAGGGCTAATATTGCTGAAAATAAAATACAATATTTAACTGTAGGGGTTGTTGAATTGCAATGACAATTGAATTCACAGTCTCGGCAAGCTTCTCATGTGAAAGTTAGGGCACTGACTGGCAAAAAATGGGATCCTGAAATTGGAATGGTAACATCAGTTTGGTTCCAGATGAAACTGACAATTTTGAACTACCAAGTTACTCTGAGCCTCCCTCACTAATGGAAGTAGCTTGCCCTTCAGTGTCTGAGCCTAGCCTTTCTCTCCTTGAAAATACTGTAAAACACTTGGTCCAAATGCCTTGAAAGGGGATGATGATTCTCCTCAAGACCAATAACAACCACCCCCTATTGCTGATAGAACCATAACTAAGGTCAGCATGTTCCAGGGGAACAAGTGCACACTATGACCAAGGAGAAAACAGCTTATATACCAAAAGAATTGTAAGACTTTGATGGTGTATATTGGCCAAAACCTGGGATATCAGTGCAGAAGCAGATTCTAAGGATGTTAGATGAATGAGGGCATAATTAATTGATATTGGTACACTTACTAGAGATTCTGGATTTAATGTATCAGCACATGCAGCTGAAGGTGGCTCTAAGACCTTACTTCGTTGATTAACTGAAACTGGGACTCTTTGTGGCCCACATTAATGAGGTTGAGATGCCAGAGGTGCCCTGGCATGTCTGGAGGGAACCCACAAGCTGAGGGTGATAGGAATATTGGACAGAATTTATCATGGATGGCCTGCATACAACCCTTATGTTCCATGAAGAGGCTCAGAAGACACCTCATTCACTAAGACATTAAGCAATCCATTAATGGGGCCTGTAGGTGGCTTAGTCAGTTGAGTGTCAGGTTCTTGATTTCGCCTCGGATCATGATCTTGGGGTCATGAAATTGAGCCCTGCCTTGGGCTCTGCACTGGGCATGGAGCCTGCTTGAGATTCATTCTCTCTCTCTCTCTCTCTCTCTCTCTCTCTCTCTCTGTCTCTCCCCTACCTCACTCCCTCCCTCTCTCTCTGCCCCTCCCCTGCTCATGCTCTCTCTCTCTAAAGAAAAAAAAATCCATTAGTGAGAGGAACACCTGCATCCTTGGAAGCTCTGTGGTTGTCTTCCTTGCATACCAGGTATGACTTCAGGGAAGAATGACCCTGATTGCAATCCAGAGATCATCAGGGCTGCCTGTCCAATCATAGGCCCAGAGTACAAGGGCTCTGTGGACAGAATGGTTTCAAAGGAGGAGGTGTTGGCATATTGCCCAACACTGCCTCACATGGTGGTGGGTTCTGTTCCTGCACTCAATACCAAGCTCGCCAGCTACCTCAGGTGCAGCTCTGGCAGCCCAAGATGGCACGGGCTGCACCATGGGGACATGGTGCCTCCACCCAGATTTCAAAGGACCAGGCCTCCAGGCAGAGCTGCAAGCTTAGGACCCCAGCCAGGTGAACCATGGGGCCCTAGCAGAGAACTGCCTGGGGGCCAGATGCCCAAAGCCTTAGGGGCCCAACTCATGCCCAGCAAAGCTGTGGAGTAAACCTGCCACCATGTGCCTCTCTCCAGTGTGTCTGGAAGGTAGGACCTCCACCCCAATGGGCCTGGAGAGCAGAGCATCCAGCCAAAGAGGAATATTCTTTTTTTAAAAAACTTTTGTTGAGAGTCCAGGGAAATTTACTTTTTAAAAATGTTTATTTTTGAGAGAGAGGGAAAGCACAAGGTTGGGAGAGGCAGAGAAAGAGATGGGGATACACAGAATCTGAAGCAGGCTCCAGTCTCTGAGTTGTCAGCCCAGAGCCTGACATGGGGCTCAAACCCACAAACCTTGAGATCATGACCTGAGCTGAAGTCAGACACTTAACCAACTGAGCCACTCAGGCACCCCTAAAGAGGAATATTTTTGAGCCTTAAGGTCTAACAGAATTTGCCCCTTGAATTTTGGACTTGCCCAGACCATGTCACTCCTTCCTTTTCTCCCATTTCTCCCTTTTGGAATGGCAATGTCTACCCTGTGCTTGTGCCAAAACTAAATTTTGGAAGCACATGACTTGCTGGGTTCACAGTTGGAGAGCAATTTGCCTCAGGATGAATCGTACCTTGAATCTCATTCATATCTGATTTGATAATATTTTGATGAGGCTTTTAGATTTTAGAGTTGATGCTGAAATGAGTCAAGACTTTTGGGATTATTGGGTTGGAATGAGTGTATTTTGCATGTTAAATGGACATTAATTTTGGGGGGCCAGGGGGAGAATGCTATACCCTTAATGTACCTCCCCAATTCATATGTTGAAACCTAACCCCCCAGTGTGATGGTTTTAGGAGGTGGAGCCTTTGGGGGGTGATTAGGTCATGAGGGTGGAGCCCTCAAGAATGGAATTAATGCCCTTAAAAAAACTCCAGAGAGATCCCTTCTACCATGTGAGGACACAGTAAGAAGACAGCCATCTATGAACCAGGAAGCAGGTCTCAACAGACACTGAATCTGCAAGTGCCTTATTTGGACTTCCCAGCCTCCAGAGCTGTGAGAAGTAAATGTTGTTTCTAAACTACTCAATCTATTATATTCTGTTCGAACTGCCTGAACACACTAAGACAAGCTCTCTGGTTTCAACGGGGATGATGGCTTCCCAGAAAACTAGAGGCCAAGTGGCAACACTTAACTGCCAAAGACAAGGTAGGAACATCTACCATAAAGGGCAGCATGAATGTGTAGGCAAACTGATCATGATGTCCCTAGGAATGAAACAGATGAATGGCCTACTAGAATATTGCTAATTTATATAAGTTCTAGATCTAGTAGCCAGAAATCTGACTCAAGTCACCACAGTGGAGAGTCAGCCTCTTGCTGTTTTCAGTCTGAAGTCAATTCACAGACCCAGAGCCCTTTGACTGAAGGGAAGGGCAGGTTCCCTTGAGGAAGGAACATGCACTATTGCTGTAAGAACATACCACAAATCTTCCTCCAAGCCTTCCCCCAAGGGACCTGTGGCCAGTTAATAGAGTGAATGTGCATTGAGGAAAATGAAATACCCAGACTTTATGAGGATTCCTAGGCAATGGCTCTGAATTGACACTAATTCCTAGGGACCCAAAATGTCACTGTGGCCCAAGAAAGTGGGGGCTTCACTTTTACTTTACAAAGTGATGGTCAGGTGATAGAATTTTACCTCAATTCCCCTTGAGCCCAGTTGGTCTAGTAACCCACCTTGTGGTTATTTCCCTGATTCCTAAATTTATTATTAGAATAAACATACTTAGAAACTGGCATAATCTCCACATCAGTTTGCTGTTAATAATGAGGGCCATTATGGTAAGAAGGGACTAAGTGAAAGTGAACTTCCTTTCCCTTTAACGTTAGTAAACCAATCATAACGCATCCCCAAGAGAATGCAGAGATTAGTATCACCATAAAAGACTTTAAAAAGTAGATGTGGTGATACTTATCCTGTCTCCATTTAACTCACCGGTTTGGCCTGTGTAGAAGTCAGCTGAATCTTGGATAATGACTGCAGACTATCATAAATTTAATCGGGTGGTGGGATGCCAGGGTGACTCAGTGGGTTCAGGGTCTGACTCTTGATTTCACCTCAGGTTGTGATCTCGTGGTTCATGAGATTGGGCCTCACATCGGGCTCTGTGCTGACAGCTGAAGCCTGCTTGGGATTCTCTCTCTCCCTCTCTGCCCCTCCCTTGCTTGCATGTGTGTGTGCGCTTTCAAAACAAATAAATAAACTTAAAAAAATTAACCAGGTGGTGACTCCAATTGTAGCTGCTATTCCAAATACAGTGTATTTACTGGAATTGTTCAATATAACTCCTGGAACTTGGTATGCAGGTATTGGCTTGGCTAATGACTTTTTCTCCATACTAAATTTCAAGGACTACCAGAAACCATTTGCTTTAACTGACGAGAACAACAGTATAACCTGGGGGCATCTGGCTGGCTCAGTTGGTAGAGCATACAACTCTTTTTTAAAAATTTTTATTTATTTTTGAGAGCCAGAGAGAGGGGGACACAGAGGATCCAATGCGGACTCTGTGCTGACAGCAGAGAGCCCAATGTGGGGCTTGAGCTCATGAACCATGAGCTCATGACCTGAGCTGAAGTTGGATGGTTAACCAACTGAGCCACCCAGGCACCCCAAGCATGTGACTCTTGATCTCAGGGTTGTGAGTTCAAGCCCCAGGTTGGGCATGGAGCTACTTTAAAAAGAGAAAGAAAGAAAGAAAGAAAGGAAAGAAAGAAAGAAAGAAAGAAGAAAGAAAGAAAGAAAAAAAGAAAAAAAAGAAAAGAACAGCAGTTTGTCTCAGGGATACATCAAATCTCCTGGTGTCTGCCATAATATAGTCTGCAGAAATCTTAATCATCTTGACACTCAACAAAACATCACACTGGACTGCTACATTGATGAAATGCTGATTGGATCTGGTGAAAAGGAAGTATCAAGTACCTTAGATGCCTTAATAAGAATGAAAAGGTTGGTGTGATAGTTAATTTTATAACATTGACTTGGCTGGGCTTGTGCCCACATATTTGGTCAAATATTGTTCTAAGATGTTCTGTGAAGGTGTTTTTTGGATAAGATTAACATTTAGATTGGTGGACTTTGAGTAAAGCAGATCATCCTCTATAACGTGGGTGGGCCTCATATAATCAGTCGAAGGACTGACTAGACCAAAGACTGAGTTCCCCTGAGCAAGAAGTAATTCTGCCAGCAGATGGCCTTCAAACTTGAACTTCAACACTGGCTCTTTCCTGAGTCTCCAGCCTGCCAGCCCACCCTGAAGATTGTAGACTTGCTAGCCTCCATAATAATGTGAGTCAGTTCCTTAAAATAAATCTCTCTCCAATATATACACATCCTATTCATTCTCTTTCATTGGAGAACCCTGACAAATATATCTGGGTATAAACCCCACAAAAATTCAGGGACCTACCACCTCGGTGAAGTTTCTAGGAGTTAAATGGTCTGGAGTATGTTGAAAAGTTCCCTCTGAGGTGAAAGACAAGTTGCTATACTTCATACCTCCTACCATAAATAAAGAGGTATAACCCTTGTGCTTTGTCTGAATGTTTGTGTCCCCTGAAATTCATATGTTGAAATCCTAATGCCCAATGTGAAGGTATTAGGAGGTGCTTTGAATGTGCTTAGGTCATGAAGGTGGGGCCTTCATAAATGGGATTAGTGCTCTTATGAAAGAGACCCCACAGAGCTCCCTCTCACCTTCTCACCTCTCATCTTCTCACCTCTCACCTTCTACATGTGAGGTTACAGTGAGAAGTGAGCTATCAGCAAGGAAGCAGGCCCTTACCACACATCAAATCTGCTAGTGCCATGATCTTGGATTTCCAGCCTTCAGAATTGGGATACAGAAATGTGGCTTATAAGTCACCCAGCCTGTGATATTTTGTTATAGAAGCCCAAATGGATTTAGATGCCTTGGTAGGCTTCTTTAGATTTTGGAAGCAACATTTCAGTATGCTACTTTGAACCCATCTACAGAGTTGCCCACACGGTTTCCAGTTTCGAATGGGACCAGAGCAAGCTAAAGCTCTGCAGCTTCAGTACAAGCTCCTCTTCAGTTGAAACCTTATGATCCAGCAGATCCATTGGCACTCGAAGTGTCTGTGACAAATAAGAATGCCATATGACAAGCTGGCAAGGAAAAAATCAAACTTTCACTCTTTGCAGATGATATGATACTCTATGTGGAAAACCTGAAAGACTCCACCAAAAACCTACCAGAACTGACATAACAAATTCAACAAAGTCGTAGGATATGAAATCAACATACAGAAATTGGTTGCACTTCTATACACCAATAATGAAGTAGCAGAAAGAGAAATCAAGGAATTGATCCTGTTTACAACTGCACCAAAAACTATAAGATATGTATGAATAAACCCAACCAAAGAGGTAAAAGATCTGTACACTGAAAACTATAGAAAACTTATGAAAGAAATTGAAGGAGGGGCGCCTGGGTGGCTTAGTCGGTTAAGCATCCAACTTCGGCTCAGGTCATGAGCTCACGGTTTGTGGGTTTGAGACCCGTGGCGGGCTCTGTGCTGACAGCTCGGAGCCTGGAGCCTGCTTTGGATTCTGTGTCTTCCTCTGTCTCTGTTCCTCCCTTGCTCTCACTCGGTCTCTCTCTATCTCTCAAAAATAAATAAAAGATTTTTAAAAATTAAAAAAAATTGAAGGAGACGCACAAAAAATAGAAAAACATTCCATGCTCATGGATTAGAAGAACAACTATTGTTAAAATGTCAATACTACCCAAAACAATCTACACATCAATGCAACCCCTATCAATATAACACCAGCATTCTTCACAGAGCTAAAACAAACAATTCAAAAATTGGTATGGAACCAGAAAAGACCCCAAATAGCCAAAGTCATGTTGAAAAAGAAAACCAAAGCTGGAGGCATCCCAATCCTGGACTTCAAGCTGTATTACAAAGCTGTAATCATCAAGACAGTTATGGTACTGGCATAAAAATAGACACATGGATTAATGTAACAGAATAGAGAATCCAGAAATGGATCCACAAATGTATGTGGCCAACTAATCTTCAACAAAGCAGGAAAGATTATCCAATGGAAAAAAGACAGTCTCTTCAGCAAATGGTGTTGGGAAAACTGGACAGTGACATGCACAAGAATGAAACTGGACCACTTTCTTACACCATAAACAAAAATAAATTCAAAATGGTTGAAGGACCTAAATGTGAGACAGGAGACCATCAAAATCCTAGAGGAGAAAACAGGCAACAACCTCTTTGACTAGTCTCCTTAGGCTGTCATAACAACAAAACACCATAGACTGGGTCACTTAAACAACAGAAATGTATTTCTCACAGTTCTGGAGGCTAAGAAGTTCCAAAATTTGAGTGCAGGCTGATTTAGTTCCTGCTAAGATCTCTCTCCATGGCTTGCAAACAGCCATCTTCTTGCTCATGGTAACAGAGAGAAAAGGCTCTTTTTACAAGGGCACTAATCCTATCATGAGGACTCCACCTTCATGACCTAATTGTCTTCCAAAGGCCTCATCTCTAAATACCATCACACTGTGGGTTAGGGTTTCAACATATAAATTTTGGGGGACACAATTCAGTCCATAGAAGCCCATGAACAAAGTGGTGAGGGTGGGAACTATGCCTGGGCTCAACAATACGGGCTTCTCTATACTGAGGATGGTATGGTTAATGCTATTGCTGAGTGCCTAATCTGCCATCAAACAGAGATGAAAACTGAGTCCCTGGAATGGCACTATTCCTTTTGGGAACCAACCTGGTGGCAGGTCGATTATTTTGGACCTCCTCCATCATGGAAGGAGACAGAGATTCATCTTCATCTTCACAGGAATAGACACATTTTCTAGATATGCTTTTCCCTTTCCCACCCGTAATGCTTGTGCCAACACCATCTGTGGACTCTTTTGCACAGCATTGTATCTGATCCAGAAACTCATTTCACAGCAAAGGAAATGTAGCAATGGGTTCATGTCTATGGAATTAACTGGTCTTACCACATACTATACCATCTGGAAGCAGCTGGCCTAATTGAAACGTGGAATGGCTTTGAAGATTCAGTTATAATGCTAGTTAAAAAACAACACCCTGAAAGGATAAGATTCTGTTTTATAGGACAGAGTATGCATTTTGAATCAGAGACCATTACATGGTGCCACCTCCCCCATGACCAGTATAAATGGGTCCTGAAATCAAGGGGTAAGAGTAGGAATGGCCCCTCTCACTATTGTATCTAATAACCCACGCATAGAATTTTTGCTTCCCATCATAGCAACTTTGAGCTCTGCTAGTTTGGAAGTCTAAGCCCCTGTGGTGGTTAATTCCATGTGTCAACTTGACTGAGGCATGGGATACCCAGATAACTGACTAAATATTATTCTAGGTGCGCCTGTGAGAATATTTCTGAATGAGATTAACATTTGAATTGGTATACTGAGTAAAGTTGATTGCCTCACCAATGTGAGTGGGCCTCATCCAGTCCACTGAAGGCCTGAAAAGAACAAAAGGGCTGAGTAACAGAGAATTCACTCTTTCTTTGCCTGACTGGCTGTCTTTCAGCTAGGACATCAGTCTTCTTCTGTCTTCAGACTCGGACTGGAACTACACCATTGGCTCTCCTGGTTCTCAGACATTTGAACTGGGACTGGAACTATACCATTAGCTCTATATACTACATACTATGTACTATATACTACACCATCTCTGCTGGCTGCAGATCTTGAGCCTTCTCACCCTCCATAATCTCATGAGCCAATTCCTTGTAATACATCTCTTTATATATAAATATATCCTGTTGGTTCTGTTTCTCTGAAGAACACTGACTAATACAGATTTTGGTGCCAGGAGTGGGGTTAGATGAACAGAGTGTTAAGGATGAGTTTTCTAAATTGGGTCTGGAGTTTCTGGAGTTGGCTCTCTAATCTGATTAAATTTAAAGATGCTACTGACTCAATTTCCAGTATAAAGAGAGCACTGATGAAAATAGAAAATATATCCATTGGATCGTCCTAATCAACCGCTTATAAGAAAGAGCTGAGTGATAGTGTATATGAGAATTTCAAACATTTTTTGAAAACTAACAAAAATAATTAGATTGGCCGGTTGCTCCTAATATTGCTGGACAAAGTAGAGGAAGAAAAGGATGAGCTCAGAGATTTGAATTCTCAGCTTAAGCACCATATAAATGACCTAAGATCTAGGTGTGCCCTGAAGGAGACCCTTATCTCCTATAGCTGGAGAGCTAAGATTATTGAAAATCAAATGCAGACTCTTATCCTGCAATTGGCTGAATTACAATGCAAACTGAATTTGTAGTCTTGCAGGGTGTCTACTGTTAAAGTGAGGGCATTGATGGGGAAGGATGAGGGTCCTGTAAATTGGAATGGGTATGGGTGGGAAGACCCTAATGAAGCTGGAGACATTGTCCTCTAAATTTTGGTGATTCTTTGCCAGTGGAAGAAGCCTCCACTAGGGGGCACAACAACAGCTCCACTGAATTGGAAGCTGAGCTATTTTGGGCTCCTATGCCAATGAAACTACAGGCAAATAAAAGTGGGGGGAGGTAGAGTTAATTCACTGGTTGTAGTGACTGATTTTCATTACTAAGGGGAAATCAGGTTGCTGTTACACAATGGAGGCAAGGAAGACTATGCCTGCAACTCAGGATTATCTGGGATGCCTCTTAGTACTACCATGCCCAATAGTAAAAGTTAATGGAGAACTAAAGTAATTCACAACAGACAGGATGATGGAGGACTCAGACACTTTAGAAATGAAAGTTTGAGTCATTCCATTAGGTTAAAAAAAAAAGAGTACCTGAGTTGCTGGAGGAAGGCAGGGGAAATACAGAATGGATAGTGGAAGAAGAAAGCCACAGATGACAATTACAGCTTCATGATCAATTACAGAAATGAGTACTATTGTAGCTTTGCCTATTTTCTTTTTGCTTGTTATATTTATGTGTTTATGTATATGCTAGCAATTTAAGCTATTTTATTTTTCTCTCTCTTTCCCATTTTTATTTTATATACAAATAGTTGTTGGAAGTTAATCTTACAATTTAGTCTTTCAATATTAGAATATCAGTGGACTGTGACTAAATTTGAGGAATAATTAACACAGGCAACAATGGATACAATTACTCTTGGGACTATGTCTCATTTTGGGGAGTGACAACTTCCTCTTTTATGAGAAAGATAGCTATACATTGTTTTATTGTATAAGAATTCAATTATGTGTAGAGGGGTGCACACATAAGCTGAGTAGTCAAAGGGGTGAACTGTGCCAGTTGCTGATTTTTCCTCTTGGCTTCAAATTCACTCTTTATGCTTGCTCTGTGAAAATGGATCTGGCCCATTTAAATTCTACTCCCAAAGCCAATATTTCACTGAATGTTAACTAGCTAAAATTTAAATAAATAAAAAAATTTTTGAAAAAAAAATTTTTCTTTTGCCAGCTGGCCCTGAAGCTTTGCCAGTAGAGGGCACTGGAGAGACACTGCAAGAAGGAAACTGGTTTTTCTTCCTGGCTCTGTTGTGCCCACTCAGCAGGTTCCCGCACCATACACAGCTTTCTCCGAGACCAGGGTCCTAAAGCACTCTCAGATTCTCCAGTGCCTGGCTCCTGCAGTACATGGTGACCACCAGCACCCAATGGCCAGCAGATTCTCTCTGAAATCCCCCATCATATGGGTTAGTAGTGATTTGCTTCTGGTATTTGAAATACAGCTTCATTTTCCAGTTCCTGTGATGCACAGCAAGCAGCAGTGCCCAGTGGCCAGCAACCTCCCCTGGCACCTTCCCTCAGGTAGTTTTGTAGCAGAGTGCCTCTGATGACACAGCTCCCCATGAACAGCTTTCTTTGGCTTCCTAGAGCGTGGATTTCTGGCAAGTTCCAAAAAGCAGATTTTGAGCAAGTTCCACCATTCAATGAGCCACAACCATATTCTCTCTAGCAAGTACTGGATCTCGGCTCTGAGTTTTGGGGGATGCAGCAGGGTCTTCTTTGGGTGTGGTATTTCAGCCATGCTCATTCTTTCCTTTACCTTCTTGAATATACGGATTATATTTATAAAAGCTGCTTTAATGTTTTTTGTCTATTGGTTCTATCATCTGGGTCATTTTCTATGGATTATTTTTCTCCTCCTTATGGATTGTATTTTCCTGCTTCTTTGCATGACTGATAATCTTTTATTGGATGCCAGGCATTGTAAATTTTACCTTGTTGTGTGCTGAATTTGGGGGGGTATTTAAACATGGTGGGGGGTTGTTCTGGGACACATTTAATCAATGTGATCCTTTTGAAGCATGCTTTTAGGTTTTTAAACCTGGACCTAAACCGTCTTTAGTTCAGAGCTAATTTGATAGTCTAGAGCTAATTTGGTACTGAGGCAATACCCTTCTGAGTTCTTTATTCAATGCTCCATAAGAAGTTTTTCCACTCAAACTGGTTTGGAGATGAACTACCTCTGAGGACTGTTCCTCTGATCCTCTTCAGTAGACTTTTCCTGGCCTCAGGCAGTATCTTCACATATATTTGCTGATCAGTATTTGGTTGAAGACTTGAAGGGAACCCTCTGTAGATCTCCAAAGGAGCTTTCTCTCTCTGTGAAGCTTCCTCCTCCATAGTACTCTGCCCAGTTCTGTGAATTCTAGCTGTTGTTAACCTCCACAAACTCTTACTATGTCTTCTAAACTCAAGAAGATCACCAGGCTCTTCTTGAGTCCCTCCCACACCCCACACGGCACCTGAAAATTCTCTCCTGGGAGTCATATGGTTCAACTATCTGTTGATCAACTATCTTATCTGGTTTTTCAGTTGTTTAAAGGAGAAGAGTGAATCTAATCCCTTTTACTTTATCATGGCTGGAAACAGAGATCCCAAAACCCTCTTTTCTGACCCATCTGAGACACTAGAACTCACATTTGGTTATCACCAGAATCCCTACATCCTCAGCCTCCTCGCTAAAGGTTGAATTTACCTTCTTGCTCCAATGGGAACCTGAATCTTGCTGGACAATACTGCAGCTCTCTCAAGCAGTAAATTCTCTCCCATAGCTCTCATACCATTGATCCAGGAGGCACAGGTGTTCTTGAACTTCATGCACAACCCCAAACCATGTTCCTTCCCTCCTCAGGAAGTCCCCCAGCTCCTTTGAGACACAAACATCAGGTTATATGGCCCTCTGTGCATCTTTGTTCCAGTCATCTGCTGAGCCCCTCATCACTCCCCTTTGGATTTTGAGGACATTTTCCTGGCTCACTGTGACTCTCTCCAATACCTCTCTTGTCCAGAATCTTGGTGGTTTCAAAACCCAAACTGACGGTGGATTCGAAATACACATTCCAACCACCTAGTAATTCTCTGTGAAATCAGTTGGGTGTCCTACAATTCAATTCAATTCTAATACTATCTGCCTACAGATAGAGTCAGATCCCACAGGTTAAGGGCTCAGTCCTATATGACTGCCCCACCCCCAAATCCAGATGCCAGTCACAAGTCCAGGTTGTCACCTGGAAGAGATGCATAGGGAAAGGTAGGTGGGAAGAGACACTGAGTTTCCATGCCCTTTCTGGGCACACCACTCTCTCAACACCTCCACACCTTGTTCATCAGCCCCAAAGCTCTATAAACCTTCTACTTTGAGGATTTTATGGAGGATTCATCATGTAAGCACAATCAATCGTTAACTCCATTTTTATCCCTTTTCCCTTCTCAAGAAAATGGAGGGATGGGGCTGAAAATTCCAAGTTTCTAATCATGGTTTGGTTTTGCCAATGACCAGCCCTCATCCAGGAGCCATCCAGGAGCCCACCCAGAGTCACTTCATTAGAACAAAAGACACTCCTTTTATCACACAGGAAATTACAAGGGTTTCAGGAGGCTTCTTGCATCAGGAACCAGGGATAGAGACTAATATATATTTTCTACTATCTCACAGACTTCAACATATGTATTTTGAGGGACACAAAAAATTCAGCACAAAACAAGGAGGAAATACTCACAATTACAGTCCTTGGTTCTGTAACTGGTCATATGCTTGTAGCTGGTATTTACAACCACCTTCTTCCACTACCTATTCTGTATTCCTTCCCTTTGCTCTCAGCAAGCACCTCAGCTGGTTGTGATTCTTTATTGGTTGGGTAACCTGAACCTTCATTCCTGAAGGGTCTGGGCCATTAGCACTCCTACTTGGGTTGTTGTAGTTTTTCATTGTAATCACAGAGCACTGTAACACTAATAGACACCTTAAGGAATCCCCTGTATTCCATACGTACTCTTCCTTTTTGTTTTTCTTTAAGTTAGTTAGTTAGTTAGTTTAAGTAATCTCGACACCCAATGTGGGGACTCAAACTCACAACCCCTGAGATCAAGAGTCACATGCTCTTCTGACTAAGCCAGCCAGGCTTCCGCAGACATACTCTTTCTTGTCTCTATCGTGGAGCAGCAGTCCAATTTCCCCTGAGTAGTCAGGATCAGTCACCCCAGCAAGCACAGTAACTCCCTTCTTTACTTGTTGATTCAGAGGTATGAGGAGCCCAAAGTGTCCAGGTGACACCAGTTCAGTGTAGTCATTGTTGTGTCTCCTGGTGGAAGCATTCCTCCTTTTGGAAACAAGACCTCTAGGCCCTCAGAGCATAATGTCATGGGAACAGGAAGCACCCTGTGGCCAAGTCAAATTGACATATAAAATTAACCATCACATCCTTCAACCCCATTAGCACCTAGAATTTATTGACTCTATTACCTTTTCACTCTTTTCATGTCCCCACTTCCTAACCTACCCAGCTTAAATTCTATGGTCCATAATTGTGATTTATCTGTTTAATTGTCCCTCTCTCACTTCATTTAATTCACTCAAGCTTAGCTCCTAATGAAATCATGGGTCCAGGCAGTGATCACTAATGGTTGCTACATCCCAAAAAGAGACACACTGGATATCATTGGTTGTGCATGATGATATCCTTTTCTGTGTGCCTGTCTCTGACAATGTGTTTTAAGAAAATTTCTATGGCTTGTTATAGGTATGTGCGACTCCAGTCTGCATGCTCCTTTGTTTCTCAGTCAGTATCTTTGTGAGTGTGTACCTGTGTGACTGTGTCTGCACAGGTCTGGTTTGGTATCACCGTATGTTAGCTTGTGTGGGCTCTGCCCCTGTCTGTACTCATGGGCTTTGTCTATGCATGCATAGGTCTCTATGTGGCTTGTACCTCTTTGTGAGTGACTGAAAATCACTATACTCAGTGTCTCTGGGTGACTCTGTATGTATCTCTGTTTGCTGTTGCCATATGTCAGAATATGTGTGCCTATATCTGTGTTTGTGCTGTGTGTCTGTGTGTAAGTCATGCATGGTCACTGTATGTGGATGTCTCTGGGTGACCCAGGGGCTGTGCCTGTGCTGGCCCCTTCTTATGTGTCTGTGCCTCTGACTAAAAAAGGGAGTGGAGGGGGATGAAAAGGTAGTGGGAGCAAAAAGACTCTGATTTAAAATCTTCTCCCCTCTCACTCTCATAGGCCAAGGCCATCATGCAGTCTCAGGCATATACTATAGGGGTCAGGTCTTCTGCTGGGTGGGAAGCACCTGCCATCTGCAACCAAGGCTCTCCCCAGATGCAGGAGGGGCCTCCCCTGGGGAGGAAGAAAAGAAAAGAAAGGGGCAGAAAGGTGAGGTGGTCCCTTGGTACCCTTCAAAGTGTCCAGGAATACTCCACCTCCCTGTCCACATCCCCTCCCTTCCCCCCACCCATTCTAACCCTGACTTACCCTCAATTCTTAATTTTATGCCAGCCCTACCCCCAGCAGAGTCACTGAAATGCCATACACCTATACCTACCTTCTGGGCCCATGACCCTTTCCACCACCATCTGCACTTGCCCCACTCCAAAAGAACCTTTTCCCTCACTTCTCCCTCTGTGCTACCAGACTGAGCCATGCTGGAATGTGTGCCTGGCAAAAATGCAAGCATTTCTGCCCTTATTGGATCCTTGTCACTATCAAAGCTTATTTCCAAATCAGGACCTGTATTATGTTGTGTTGTGTTGTACTGTATTGTATTGTATTTAATATTTACTTTACCATTACTTATTTTATTTTATTTTATTAAGTAGGTTGCATGCCCAGTGCACAGCCAATGAGGGGCTTGAACTCACGACCCTGAGATCAAGACCTGAGCTGAGATCAAGAGTCAGACACTTAACCAATTAAGCCAGCCACCCCCAACTCAGGATCTTTACACTGTCTTCTGCCTGAAACACCCATTCTCCCATATCAATGTACAACTGGCTCCTTCAGGTCATCATTCCAGTCTCAGGTCCTGTGTCACTGCAGAAAGGCTTTCCCTGATCACCACTGGTAAGTACTAGCCCTGCTTCATTTCCTTCAGGGCATTCATCGCCTCCTGACATAATGTACTGATTTGTTTGTTAACTGTTTGCTGTCCCTGCCAGAATGGCAGTTTCCCTGGGGCAGGAGTTCATGTCTGTTTTGTTCACCATGGTTTCCCTAGCACCTAGAACACTATAGGTGCTCAATAAGGAATTGGTTGGATGAATTAAAAAATATCCTGGTGTTAGATATGGGCCCTAATCTCCCCTACCCCCCACTGTGGGCCTGGATGCTAATGGCTCTAACAGAGGGCAGGATGAAGCAGGCTGAAGGTGAAGTCACAGAACCAGTTAGGTCAAGGGCATTCAGCTAACCTGCACCTGGCAGTTCTCATGCTGGGCACACTCCCTGCACCCAGCCTTGGTTCCTAGGGATCTCACACCTGGAGGGCTGGGTAGGGCCTTTGCCCTAACTATGCCAGCTCAGATCAGCAACATGGAGATTTTGTCCAGCTGAAAATCCTCTGGTGGCCTGGGGTGGGGAGCAGACCTACAGTCCTTCTAGGGGGGGGTCCCTCTGCTATCTCCCCCTTCCCCTGGCCCTGAAAGTGTCAGAAACGGAGGGCCTCTCAGAGTGCCCAGATTCCCACCCTGGCTCTGAGGTGAATAGTTGCATTCATTTATAGTTTATCCTTCCTGGGTTTCTTTCTTTGCAAAAATGAGCAGATATATGTCTATATTCTTATTTCTTCTTCTTTATTATAAAAAAGATAACACTTTCTTTTTAGAAACCAATAGACAATTTCCTACCTAAAGCAATCTACACATTTAACACAATCCTTATCCAAATACCACCAGCATTTTTTTCCAGAGTTAGAACAAATAATCCTAAAATTTGTATGGAACCACAAAAGACCCTGAATAGCCAAAGAAATCCTGGAAAAGAAAAACAAAACTGGAGGCATCATGATTCAGTATTTCAAGCTATATTACAAAGCTGTAGTCATCAAAACAGTATGGTATAGGCACAAAAACAGACACATTGATCAATGGGACAGAATAGAGAACCCAGAAATGAACCCACAATTATATGGTCAACTAATCTTTGACAAAGCAGGAAAGAATATCCAATGGAAAAAAGACAGTCTCTTCATTAAATGGTGTTGGGAAAACTGGACAGCAACATGCACAAGAATGAAACTGGACCACTTTTTTTATAGCATACACAAAATAAATTCAAAATGAATGGAAGACCTAAATGTGAGACAGAAGACCATCAAAATCCTAGAGGAGAAAACAGGTATCAACCTCTTTGACCTCAGCCTCAGCAACTTCTTACTAGACATGTTTCCAGAGGCAAGGGAAACAAAAGCAAAAATGAACTACTGGGACCTCATCAAGATAAAAAAACTTGTGCACAGCGAAGGAAAAAATCAACAAAAGTAAAAGGCAACTGACAGAATAGGAGAAGATATTTGCAAATGACATATCTGATAAAGGGTTAGTATCCAAAATCTATAAAGAACTTATCAAACTCAACACCCAAAAAACAAATATCCTTCCATGGGGGCCCAGAGCTGGGATGGAGCAGGAGTTAAAAAGTGAAGATGAAAGGTAGTAAGGTCCATCTCAAAGTTGAGCTTTTCTAGATACTGAGAGTCTTAAGCTGAGCCTCACCCAGGAAGAGGCTCTAGTAATACAGAAAACAAAAGACAAAATAGATAAACTGGATTTCATCAAAATTGAAAACTTTTGTGCATCAAAGGACATCGTCAAGAAAATGAAAAGACAGGGGCGCCTGGGTGGCTTGGTCAGTTAAGCGTCTGACTTCGGCTCAGGTCATGATCTCATGGTCCGTGAGTTTGAGCCCCACGTCGGGCTCTGTGCTGACAGCTCAGAGCCTGGAGCCTGTTTCGGATTCTGTGTCTCCCTCTCTCTGACCCTCCCCCGTTTATGCTCTGTCTCTCTCTGTCTCAAAAATAAATAAACGTTAAAAAAAATTTAAAAAAAAAAAAGAAAATGAAAAGACAACCTACAGGAGAAAATATTTGAAAACTATGTATCTGATATATATTCAGAATATGTAAAGAACTCTTACAATTCAACAACAAAAAGAAAAACATTTTTTTAAATGGGCAAAGGGTTTAAATATTTCTCCAAAGATATACAAATGGCCAGGAAGCACACAAAAAGATGCTTAACACCATTAATCACTAGGAAAATACAAATCAAATCCACAATGAGATATCATCCCCACTAAGATGGCTATAATACAAACAAACAAACAAGTGTAGGCAAGAATGTGGAAAAATTGGAGCCCTTGTGCACTGCTGGTAGAAATGAAAAAATGGTTCAGCCACTGTGGAAACAGTTTGGAAGTTCCTCAAAAAACTAAACAGAATTAACCACAATTCCAGTAATTCCACTGCTAGGTAGACACCCAAAAGAACTGAAAACTGGTACTCAACAAATACATGTACACACATCTTCATGGCATTACTATTCACAGCCAAAAGGTGGAAGCAGCTGCCCATAGGTCCATCAACAGATGAATGGATAAACAAAATGTGGTTTTTCCATATATACAATGGAATATTATTCAGTCATAAGAAGGTATGAAGTACATGATACACTACAGGGTGGATTAATCTTGAAAACATTATGTGAAAGAAGCCACACACAAAGGTCACATATTGTAATAGGTAAATCCATTGACATAGAACACAGATTGGTGGTTGTCAGAGGCTGGGAGGGGCAAGGGGGTAGAATGGGGAGAAACTGCCTAACGGGTACAGGGTTTCCCTTTGGGGGTGATGGAAGTGTTTTGGAACTAGACAGAGGTGGTGACTATACAATATTGTGAATATACTAACTGCCACTGAATTTCTCGCTTTATGATAATTATCGTAACATTTTAAAAAGCAAAAAAGAAGAAGCAGGAGAAGAAGAAAAAAGGGAAAGATGGTGTGATCCAACTCTCTGATGGGGCCTGAGAGAGTGAGTTTTCCTTCAGACATTTTTTCCAGCTTTATTGAGGTATAATTGACACATAACACACTGTATAAGTCTAAGGGGTACAATGTGTTGATTTGATATGCATATATATTGTGACATGCTTATCACAAAAAGGTTAGTTAATGTGCCTCCTTTACCTCACATAATTACCATCTTGTTGTTGTTGCTGTTGTGTATTGTTATGATGAGAACATTAAAGCTCTATTCTCATAGCAACTTTCTCTCTCTTTCTTTCAGCTTCCTCTTTCTCCATAACTTTATCTTCTAGTTCACCTATTCTCTCCTCTGCCTCTTCAAGCCGAGCCATCGTGGTTTCCATTTTGTTTTGCATTTCGTTTAAAGCGTTTTTCAGCTCCTCGTGACTGTTCCTTAGTCCCTCGATCTTTGTGGCAAGAGATTCTCTGCTGTCCTGTATACTGTTTTCAAGCCCAGCGATTAATTTTATGACTATTATTCTAAATTCACTTTCTGTTATATTATTTAAATCCTTTTTGATCAGTTCATTAGCTGTTGTTATTTCCTGGAGATTCTTCTGAGGGGAATTCTTCCGTTTGGTCATTTTGGAGAGTCCCAGGCGTGGTGAGGACCTGCAGGGCACTTCCCCTGTGCTGTGGTGTATAACTGGAGTTAGTGGGCGGGGCCGCAGTCCGACCCGATGTCTGCCCCCAGCCCACTGCTGGGGTCACAGTCAGACTGGTGTGTGCCTTCTCTTCCCCTCTCTTAGGGGCGGGATTCACTGTGGGGTGGCGTGTCCCGTCTGGGCTACTTGCACACTGCCAGGCTTGTGTTGCTGGGGATCTGGCGTATTAGCTGGGGTGGGTAGGCAAGGTGCACGGGGGCTGGAGGGGCAGGCTTAGCTCGCTTCTCCTTAGGTGATCCACTTCAGGAGGAGCCCTGTGGCAGCGGGAGGGAGTCAGATCCGCTGCCGGAGGTTTGGCTCCGCAGAAGCACAGAGTTGGGTGTTTGCGCGGAGCGAGCAAGTTCCCTGGCAGGAACTGGTTCCCTTTGGGATTTTGGCTGGGGGATGGGCGGGGGAGATGGCGCTGGCGCCTTTGTTCCCCGCCAAGCTGAGCTCTGCCGTCCGGGGGCTCAGCAGCTCTCCCTCCCTTTGTCCTCCAGCCTTCCTGCTTTCCGAGCAGAGCTGTTAACTTATGACCTCCCAGACGCTAAGTCGCGCTTGCTTTCGGAACACAGTCCGTCCGGCCCCTCGGCTTTTGCCAGCCAGACTCGGGGGCTCTGCTTGGCCGGCGAGCCGCCCCTCCGCCCCAGCTCCCTCCCGCCAGTCCGTGGAGCGCGCACCGCCTCGCCGCCCTTCCTACCCTCTTCCGTGGGCCTCTAGTCTGCGCTTGACTCCGGAGACTCCCTTCTGCTAATCCTCTGGCGGTTTTCTGGGTTCTTTAGGCAGGTGTAGGTGGAATCTAAGTGATCGGCAGGACGCGCTGTGAGTCCCGCGTCCTCCTACGCCGCCATCTTCCGGAACCTCCTAAAACTGTAGGTTTAGATCAGGCCGAAGATCACCAGTCATTTGAAATACTTGTTCCATCTCGAACTGAACTTTGGAACATTTCAGGCCTGGCATGGAATGCCGTTTTTACACAAGTGTCTTGTGGTTCAGAAATCCGATTTCACAACTTATCTTCCATTAGATGAAAGTGTTTACGGTGTGTCCGGAGCTGGAGTAAGTTCCTGCGGGTGCCCAAGAGCAGGGGCCTCCTCTCTCCTCTCATTAATTTGCTGATGCCTAACTGCACTGATGCAGAGGTGAGATACCGGGGAGAGAGCTCTCATAGCAACTTTCAAGTGTACAATACAGTGTTGTCACCACATTGTACATTAGATCCCTGGAATTTATTCATCTTATAACTGCAAGTTTGTACCCTTTGGCCTTTAAACGTTTTTATCACAGTAATTCATGAGCCTGGGAATAAGTCCCACAGTCCCATGAGGCTTTTGGTGAAAAGCAGATTTCTGTCTGCCCCTCCCACCCCCATATTGCAGCCTCAAAGACAACTATTTTTACCTCTTCAACTTCATTTTGGTTTTAGTTCTTCCAGTGATTTCTGCCATAACTCTAGACCAGCACTGTCCAATAAAACATTCTGATTGATGGAAATGTTCTATATTTCCACTGTCCAATACAGTAGCCACTAGACACATATGGCTATTGAGCACTTAAAATGTGGCAAGTATAGGGGCCTGGGTGGCTCCGTAGGTTGAGTGTCTGACTCTTGATATTGGCTGGGGTCTTGATTCCAGGTCGTGAGATCAAACCCCATGTCAGGCTCTATGCTGAGCATGGAGCCTGCTTGTGATTCTTTCTTTCTTTCTTTCTTTCTTTCTTTCTCTCTCTCTCTCTCTTTCTCTCTACCTCTCTCTCTCTCTCCCTCCCTCCCTCCCTCTGCCCTTCCCTCCCTCTGCCCCTCCCCTGCACGGTCTCTCTCTCTCTCTCTAAAATAAAACAATTTTTTAAAAATTAAAAATTAAAAATTAAAAAAATGTGGCAAGTGTAACTGAAAAACTGAAGTTTTATTTTTTATTGTGGTAAAATACATAAAATAATAACAAAATAACATGAAATTTATCATCTTAACCATTTTTAAACATACAGCTCAGTAGTATTAAGTACATTGCATTGCTCTGCAACCATCACCACCATGTATCTCCAGAACACTTTTCCTCTCTCTTGCAAAACTAAAACTCTGCAATTAATCATTCCTCAGCCCATGGCAACCACCATTCTACTTTATGTCTCTATTAGACTACTCCAGGTACTTCATGTAAGTGGAATCATACAGTATATGTCCTATTGTGACTGGTTTATTTCACTTAGTATAATGTCCGCAAGATTCATCCATGTTATAGCACGTATCAGATACTTTATTTAATTTTAATTAAGTTAAATGTAAATACACACATACACCTAGTAGCCAGCATATTGGAGAGTACAGCTCTAGATAATATGCTTCTATCACTTTGTCTCAATTTATCAACTGCTATTGCTATTAACTGCTCCAGAGTAAAGAAAAAGGAAATTTGCCAACTGACTTCTTGTGACTCAAGTAACTCTATGTACCAGGAATTTATCTAAAGAATGTTGACAGGATTTTATACTTCAGTTTCCCTCACTCCAGGAAAAGAGAAACAGAAGCCATATTTATTATATTTAAGACTGAGGGAGTATATTTCGAAACAAAATGTGCAATAGCCTTTGAAGATGAGCTGTAAGCCCCACTTCTGCCTTAATGTCCTGGGGGCAAGGGGAAGGGTTTGGAAATAAGGAGCCTACCTGCTTCTGATGGACAGAAAGCAGATGGGAGCATTATCATGAGGGCTGATAGGGGCTGGGACTACTGCTCTGATGCTCTGCCAGATCCATTCACTCATGAATGCATTTACTACACAGATGTTTATGTATTGCTTAAATCAGTACCAGGCCATGTTCTAGCTGCTGGGGACAGAGCAACACAACAACAAGACAAAGCTCCTGCCTTCATGAATGCCACTTTCTTGCAGGACAGAGACAAATAATAAACAAGTAATAAAAATTTAAAACTCAAACGATACTAAGTGCAAAGCAGAGCAAAGGGAGGAGTGCCAGGTTGTTTGGGATAAGGGTGGGAGTGCTATTTTATATAAGATGGTCAGGGCAGACCTCACTGAAGGTGACATTCAAGTAGAAACCTGAAGAAAGCTTTCAATATCGGGCTGATTACGTCTCATGGTCTTGTTCAACATGTGCCTTTGTTGCCTAGATATCTATAAACTGGGAGTTGTACCTACAGGTTGATCTGGTATAGGTTCAATCTTTGGGCAAGAATCCATCATAGGTGGTACTGTGAGTTCTTCCATCAGGAGGCATGTATGTCTGGCGCTCTCTCCTGACTTTCTGGCCCTAGATAGGCATTGCTTGGATCCATTATTTCATTAGATATTTGCAACATGATGAGAGTGAATTGTTCTTTCTTCAATATGAGAGTTCTTTTTAAATCCTTGGCGTACAGGGGTGCTTGGGTTGCTCAGTCGGTTAAGCGTCCGAATTCACCTCAGGTCATGATCTCACAGTTCATGAGTTAGAACCCTGCATCCGGCTCTGTGCTAACAGCTCGGAGCCTAGAGCCTGCTTCAAATTCTATGTCTCCCTCTCTCTCTGCTCCTCCCCCACTCATGCTCTGTCTCTCTCTCCTTCAAAGATAAATAAAAACATTAAAAAAATTTAAATCCTTGGCATACAGAGGATACATTCAAACATTCTCCCTCTCTTCTTCCCAAAACCCCTTAGTTTTTAAATTTTAATTCCATTATTGTTAACATAGTGTTGTATTAATTTAAGGTGTAAAATATGGTGATACCAGAAGTCCATACATTACTCAGCGATCATCAAGATGAGTGTACTCTTTAAGCCTCATCACTCATTTCACCCAACCCCTCACCCACCTCCCCTCTGGTAACCATCAGTTTGTTCTCTATAGTTAAGAGTCTGTTTCTTGGTTTCTCTCTCTCTCTCTCTCTCTTTTTTCCTTTGCTCTTTTGTTTCTTAAATTCCACATATGAGTGAAATCATGTGGTATTTCTTCCTGACTTATTTCACTTAGTATTATACCCTCTGGATCCATCCATGTTATTGCAAATGGCAAGATTTCATTCTTTTTTATGGCTGAATAATATGTTCCATTGTATATGCATACCACTTCTTTATCCATTCATCTATCGATGGACACTGGGGCTGCTTCCATATTTGGCCATTGTAAATAATGCTGCTATAAACATAGAAGTACATGTATCCCTTTGAATTAGTGTTTTTGTATTCTTTGGGTTTGCATTTCCACCAACAATGCATAGGGGTTCCTTGTTCTCTGCATCCTTGCCAATACCTGTTGTTTCTTGTGGTTTTGATTTTAGCCATTCTGACAGCTGTGAGGTGATAGCTCATTGTAGTTTTGATTTGCATTTCCCCGATGATGAGTGATGTTGAGCATCTTTTCGTATGTCTGTTGGCCAGCTGGATGTCTTCTTTGGGGAAACGTCTGTTCATGTCCTGTGCCCATTTCTTAGTTGGATTGTTTGTGTTTTTTTTTGGTGTTGAGTTGTATAAGTTTTCCATATTTTTTGCATACTAACCCTTTATTGGACTTGTCATTTGCAAATATCTTCTCCCATTCAGTAGGTTGTCTTTTAGTTTTGTTGATTGTTTCCTTTGTTGTGCAGAAGTTTTTCATTTTGATGTAATCACAATAGTTTATTTTTGTTTTTATTTCCCTTGCCTCAGGGGACATGTCTAGTAAGAAGTTTCTATGCTCAATGTCAAAGAGGTTACTGCCTGTGTTCTCCTCTAGGATTTTTATGATTTCAGGTCTCCCGTTTAGGTCTTTAACACATTTTGAATTTATTTTTGTGTATGGTGTAAGAAAGTGGTCCAGTTTCATTCTTTTGCATGTAGCTGCCCAGTTTTCCCAACACCATTTATTGAAGAGACCATCTTTTTCCCATTGCATATTCTTGCCTCCTGTGCCAAAGATTAATGGACCAAATAATTGTAGGTTTATTTATGGGTTTTCAATTCTGTTCTATTGATCTTTGTGTCTGTTTTTGTGCCAGTACCATACTGTTTTGATTTCTACAGCTTTGTATATAACTTGAAGTCTGCAATCGTGATGCCTCCAGCTTTGCTTTGCTTTTTCAAGATTGCTTTGGCTATTGGGGGGGGGGGTGTCTTTTGAGTTTCCATACAAATTTTAGGATTATTTGTTTTGGTTCTGTAAAAAAAAATGCTGTTGGTATTTTGATAGGGATTGCATTAAATCTGTAGATTGCTTTGGATAGTATGGGCATTTTAACAATGTTTGGTCTTCCAAGCCATGGGCATGGAACGTCTTTCCATTTCTTTGTGTCGCCTTCAGTTTCTTTCATCAACATTTTCCTCTTTGGTTAAGTTTATTCCGAGGTATTTTATTATTTTTGGTGTAATTGTCAGTGGGATTTTTTCTTAATTTCTCTTTTTAAGATTTTTTTATTTAAAAAAATTTTTAATGTCTATTTATTTTTGACACACAGAGAGAGACAGAGCATGAGTGAGGGAAGGGCAGAGAGAGAGGGAGACACAGAATCTGAAACAGGCTCCAGGCTCTAAGCTGTCAGCACAGAGCCCAACATGGGGCTTGAGCTCATGGACAGCGAGATCATGACCTGAGTTGAAGTTGGACGCTCAACCAACTGAGCCACCCAGGCATCCCGGGATTTTTTATTTTAAAGCAATTTCTACACCCAACATGGGGCTCAGACTCACAATCCTTAAATCAAGAGTCACATGCTCTACTGACTGAGCCATGTAGGAGCTCCTTAATTTTTTTTTCTGCTGCTTCATTATTAGTATGTAGAAATGCAACAGATACCTGGCACAAAAACAGATCATAGACCAATGGAAAAGAATACAGAACTCAGAATTGGACCCCAAATATATAGCCAACTAATCTTTGACAAAGCAGGAAAAGAGTACCCAATGGAAAAAAAGACAGTCTCTTCAGCAAATGGTGCTGGAAGAACTGGATAGCAACACGCAGAAGAATGGAACTGGACCAGTTTTTTACACCATACACAAAAATAAACTCAGAATGGATGAAAGACCTAAATGTGAGACAGGAGATCATCAAAACTCTAGAGGAGAAAACAGGCGACAACCTCTTTGACCTCAGCCACAGCAACTTCTTACTCAACACGTCTCTGAAGGCAAAGGAAATAAAAGCAACAATGAACTCTTGGGACCTCATAAAGATAAAAAGCTTCTGCACTGCAAAGGAAACAATCAACAAAACTAACAAGCAACTGATGGAATAGGAGAAGATATTTGCAAATGACATATTGGATAAAGGGTTAGTATCCAAAACTTATAAAGGACTTGCCAAATTCAACACCTGAAAAACAAATAATCCAGTGACAAATGGGCAGAAGATATGAACAGATGTTTTTCCAAAGAAGACATCCAGATGGCTTACAGACACATGAAAAGATGTTCAACATCACTCATCATCAGGGAAATACAAATCAAAACCACACTGAAATACCACCTCACTCCGGTCAGAGTGGATAGAACTAACAACTCAGGAAACAACAGATGTTGGTGAGGAAGTGGAGAAACGGGAAACCTCTTGCACTGTTGGTGGGAAGGCAAACTGGTGCAGCCACTCTGGAAAACACTGTGGAGTTTTCTCAAAAAATTAAAACTAGAACTACCCTATGACCCAGCAACAGCATTACGAGGAATTCATCCAAAGGATTCAGGAGTGCTGATTCATAGGGGCACATGTACCCCAATGTTTCTAGCAGTGCTTTCAACAATAACCAAATCATGGAAAGAGCCCAAATGTCCATCAACTGATGAATGGATAAAGAAGATGTGGTTTATATATACAAGGAATACTACTCAGCAATGAGAAAGAATGAAATCCTGTCATTTGCAACAATGTGGGTGGAACTGGAGGGTATTATGCTAAGTGAAATAAGTCAGTCAGAGAAAGACAGGTATCATATGTTTTCACTCATCTGTGGAGCTTGAGAAACTTAAAAGAAGACCAGGGGGGAAGGGAAGGGGAAAAAATAGTGTCAAACAGAGAGGGAGGGAAACCCATAAGAGACTCTTAAATACAGAGAACAAACTGAGGGTTAATGGGGGGTGGTGGTGGTGGGAGGGGAAAATGGGTGATGGGCACTGAGGAGGGCACTTGTTGGGATGAGCACTGGGTGTTGTGTGTAAGCGATGAATCATGGGAATCTACCCCTGAAACCAAGAGCACACTGTATACAATGTATGTTAGTTAACTTGGCAATGAATTATATTTAAAAAATAAATAAATAAAGTAAAAAAAAATTAAAAAAAAGAAATGCAACAGATATCTGTGCATTGATTTTGTATCCTGTGACTTTACTGAATTCATTTATCAGTTCTAGCAGTTTTTTTGGTGGAGTCTTTAGGGTTTTCTCTATATAGTATCATGTCATTTGCATATAGTGTAAGTTTTAGTTCTTCCTTACAATTTGGATGTGTTTTATTCCTTATTCTTGTTTGATTGTAGTGGTTAGGACTTCCAGTACTATGCTGAATATAAGTGAAGAGAATGGACATCCTTGTCTTGTTCCTGACCTTAGGGGACAAGCTCTCACAAAACCCCTCAGTTTTAATGCACGTGTTATGAGGGTCCTGAGTATCAAAGTCATCTACCAATGCTAATTTCTCTAGAATTTTAGCTCCTAGATTACTATCACTGTCTCTAATACCACCTCTCCTTTGAACCTTGGTGATTTCATTTCTCTTTAAATGACCCTTCCATCTTCACATACAGACCTGGCCTTTCACTTTCTTGACCTCCTTTCCTACAGTGGTCTCCGCAGCCACTCACATCCACAGAAATAACCTTGACATCATCACCCATACTGGAACAAGTATAATATTAAGTTTATGCATCCCATTCTTAAACTCTTCCTGTTATTTCAGCTCATTCTCTCTGGTGCCCCAACTATAATAATTATCACACCCTAAGAAACAGACATTGAAATATCCTAGAGACTTCACACACATGGCACAGATACCTAGGCATATGAGAGACAACTTGCCATGGAAACATCACCCCAAATCGTTCTGACTTCAAATTCTAACACAGATATGTGAAAATCTCAGAAACCTCCCACCATGGACAGAACTACCAAAACTCAAGTATGTCTCAGACTGGACACAAATCTCCAAAAAGACCAGAGACTTCACTACCCTGGGACACATACCAACCCCCACACACACAAAAAAGTACAGGGATTTCACAACCTAGGACACAGACCCCACAGTAGCACAGATCTCATCCTTTGTAACATATCTGCAAACTACTTAGATACTTCAGACATTAGATACATACCACCTAAAAGTTCTGAGACCTCAAACCCTGACACAAGCCTGTCCAAACCTCAGAGAGCCCAAAACCTAGAAATGGTTTCCCCAGTCTCCTTAGACACCTCACACACCAGACACAAATACTCAGAGAGCTCAGAGGCACCACACACCAGGTCCCAAGTACCTTGAAAACTACACACCCTGAAACACAGACCCCCCAAAAACTCATAAACCACATATGGTGGGCACAGACCCCCAAAGCCTATACATCTCATGCCATGGACACAGAATTCCAAACAAATTTGAGGCTATACACCTTGGGATACAAAAACCCTGAAAGAATGCCTCAAAGAGCATCATTACATGGACCATCTCCACAAAGACATCATAGAAAATTTAACACTCAGAGACGCCACCCTACAAAGAGTTCAGAGACCACACATCCTGGAAAATATCCAAGAGGGGAGACATTTCATTATAAGATGAAATCACCCAAGCAACCTTTGATACCATGCATGTAGAGATCCAGACCCACAAACTGCTTGGGTGCTATCATCTCAGACAGAAACCTAGACAGCTTGAGTGACCTCACATTCTGGATGTAGATATGAAATCAGCTCAGAGACCTGAAACATACTCCAAACAATAACTGGGAATGAAAAACTTAAAATGCCAGAGCCTCCACACTCAGGAACACAGGCCTGCAGAATATCAAATCCTCACCATCAGGGAGAGTCTCACAAAGGTTGAGAGTCCCTACACCCTGGATAGCAGAAACACAAAGAGCTCAGAGGTCTCATACACAGGCAGAAAATAAACAAGTCAACTTGAAGATTTCACAACCTAGAAAACAGGGCACCAAACAACTCAGAGACCTCACACCTGGAACATAGCCCACAGAAGAGCTCAGAGACTCACCCCATGGAACAAAGACTCAAATAACTCAGATACCACACACCATGGTATACTCTACAGATTAAACTATAGATTAAAGATATCAAACCTTGGACAAAGTCCCACGCAGCTCAGACACTTCATAACCTGGTACACAGAACACCCAAACAGCTATCACCATATGATAAAATGCCTCCATCAGCATTTGAGATTTCACAACTTGGAAGAAAGATTCCTAAAAGTACTCGTACATTTAACATCCTGTGAGGAGACACTAAAAAGTTCAATGACCTCACATTTTGGACATATATGCTAAAACAGCTCAGAAACCTCTCACAAGGCTAAACACAGCTTGGAATAGCAACATGGCCTTAAATTCAAGGAGAGAACCTCAGAAATTCAGAGATGTTTACAGTGAGGGATGCTGACCCTCAAAATATCAAATACTTCAAAACAATGGAAATGGACTCACAAAGACTTCAGAGAACTCATGCCACAGCCAAAAGTAAATCAGCTCAGAGATTGCACATACTAGGAAGTGTGAGATGTCACACATTGAGAAGGAGAACCCCCAAATGTTTCAGAAGCCTCATAGCCTGAGCTACAGCCTAGAGACCTCACATTCTAAAACTCAGACCCTCAAACATCCCCAGGCATTCAAAGCCAGGGGCAGAGAAGCACAAACATCTCAATGACCTTACATTTGTGACACAGACTCCCAAACACCTCCATACCTCAAACCATGGATCAGTAACCCCCAAATATCTCAGAGGGCTCATACCCTGGAAACATAGACCCAAAGTACTTGAAGTCTTCACACATTGGGAAGCAGAACCCCAAACAGTCCACAGACCCCCAAACTCTAGGACACAGATCCCCAAAGAACTACAATCTCTCACACCTGGGACATGGTCTCTTAAATAGCCTAGAAGCCTCACACTGCCCCCTGAAGATAAGGAACACAGTTTAGGTGGTCTGGCCTTGTGGTTGTCTCCCTCCTCTAGCTATGGTGGCAGGGAGGGAGCTTTGTCTGGATTCTCTGTTATTCTTCCTGTGAGAGCCTAGTGGATCTCCTGGAGTAAAAACCTGCACTCTCTACAAGCTTCACACTCTCCTTCCAATTGGCCTCCAGCAATTTGTGAACATTTCTAGTTTAATGTTCCTCTTGGCTCATATAGCATCCAGTGGCTTCCTACCCAGGTGAGCAAATGCTCTGGTCCTGTGTCTCCCTGCAGGCAACTTCCTTCTCTCCAGATTTCAAGATGGCCATCTGTCCTGTGATCTCAGTTCTCTGATGAGTTTACAGAGTCATCACTTTGTGCCCTTTCTTGTAAGTTTGGGAGTGTCTTTTCTGCAGTTCTTTACATGTCCAAGTTGAAACCAAAAGTCTTTTCATTTATTTTTTATTTAAAAAATTTTCCTCCTTTTCAATTAAAAAAAAAAGGCGGGGTGTCTGGCTGGTTCAGTCAGTGGAGTGTGCAACTTTTGATCTTAGGGTTGTGAGTTCGAGCCCCATGTTGGGTGTAGAGATGACATAAAAATAAAATTTTTAATTTTTTTAACGTTTATTCATTTTTGAGAGAGAGAGAGAGAGAGAGAGAGACAGAGTGCGAGTGGGGGAGGAGCAGAGAGAAGGGAAGACACAGAATCTGAAGCAGGCTCCAGGCTCTGAGCTGTCAGCACAGAGCCCGACGCAGGGCTTGAACCCACCAACCATGAGATCTTGACCTAAGCCGAAGTCAGACACTTAACTGACTGAGCCACCCAGGCACCCCTAAAAATAAAATGAAAAAAAAAAAAAAAACTTTCCTCTTTTTCATGTGTTTCTCTTAGGCCATTATCTGTTGTGTTTCTTTGCTCTGGTGTTCCTTCTAGTTTAGTCATTTCTGAAATGGTTTTGTTTCGCTTCCAATTCTTTCTTGAATTCTATTACCTCATTTCTGGACTTTTCTCATTCTGATTTATGCTCCTGTTTCATATCTTGAATCATTTCTTATCTCTTAGCTCATTTGAAAACACTAGGATGGAGTTTTCATTTGTTTTGTAAGCGTGTCTTTCTGGAATTCTCTCATTGCTTATAGGGAGGTTATTCTGCTCCTTACCCTCTTTCTTCTTACTATAACTTTATATGGGATTTGACCTCCATTCTTTTATATGGAATTAATTTTCTTGAATGTTTAGAAGGGCAGCATGGTTCAAGATTGCTTTTCTCACTTGATGGCTCTATAGCTCCCTCTTCTGTTTTTGTGAAGAGCTTAAAACTTTTGGAGATCATGGGCTTCTGTTCTCCCTCACTATTACCTGGACCTCCTTTTTCCTTTAACTCCTAATTTCTACTCCTGATGTTAGTAATTTGAATTCTCACTTTTACCCCCTTGATCAGTCTTTCTAGGACTTTTCCTATTTATTGACCTTTGAAATGATTAATAAAAGTTATTTCATAAAAAAAGTGCCAACATATGTCACATACTGCAGGTAGGAATACAAAATAGTACAAGACCTGTGGAGGATAATTTGGCAATATCTATTGAAATTACAAGTGCAAATATACTCGACTCAGTAATTCCATTTCTGTGGCTATGCAAAGTGATCCATATACAAGATTATTTATCACAACATTTTGATAGACACTGAAAACAACCCAAGATTAAATAAATTATGGTACATGAGGGGCGCCTGGGTGGCGCAGTCGGTTAAGCGTCCGACTTCAGCCAGGTCACGATCTCGCGGTCCGTGAGTTCGAGCCCCGCGTCAGGCTCTGGGCTGATGGCTCGGAGCCTGGAGCCTGTTTCCGATTCTGTGTCTCCCTCTCTCTCTGCCCCTCCCCCGTTCATGCTCTGTCTCTCTCTGTCCCAAAAATAAAAAAATAAAAAAAAAAATAAAAAAAAAATTATGGTACATGAACACAAACAAATTCTAAGGAGCCGCAAAAAAAAAAAAAAAAAAAAAAAAAAAAAGAATGAGGACGCTCTCTGTGTAGTGATATGTAATGATTTCTGGGATATTTTGTTAATAAAGCAAGATGCAGATTAGTATATCTAGTGTGCTACCTTTTGTGTAAGAGAGGGGGAATATACATTTGCACTTGCTTGTATATGCATAAAGAAATTCTGGATGGATATATACTAAACTAATAAAGATGGTTACAGAAGAAAACCCAAGTTTTTTGGCCTGGAATACAAGTGTTTCTAGGACATGCTTTGAAGCCAGACTGCCTGACACTCTTTTGGTATATAAGACTTTGGTCAATTTACTGTTTCCTCATCTGTAACATAATGATAATAGTACCTATACTCATAGGATTGTGAGGATTAAATGGATTACTACACATAAAGTGTCTAGCACGTAGTTAACTTTCAATAAACATTAGCTAATTTATCATCTCTGTTATCTGGCTCTAGCCTATCTTTCCATCTGTATACTGAACAGCTCCTTTATAGTTCTCAAGGCCACCTACATAGTAGGATCACCTGGAAGACATTTGAAAAAATACTGTTTGCAGATGACATTATATTCAATTCATAAAACCCTAAAGAATCCACCAAAAACTACTAGAACTGATCAATGAATTCAGTAAAGTCATAAGATACAAAATCAATGCACAGAAATCTGTTGCATTTCTACACAATAATAATGAAGCAGCAGAAAGAAATATTAAGAAAACAATCCCATTGACAATTACACCAAAAATAATAAAACACCTCGGAATAAACTTAACCAAAGAGGTGAAAGACCTGTATTCTGAAAACTATAAAATGTTGATGAAGGAAACTGAAGGCAACACAAAGAAATGGAAAGACGTTCCATGCCCATGGCTTGGAAGACCAAACATTGTTAAAATGCCCATACTATCCAAAGCAATCTACAGATTTAATGCAATCCCTATCAAAATACCAACAGCATTTTTTTTTACAGAACCAAAACAAATAATCCTAAAATTTGTATGGAAACTCAAAAGACACCCCCCCCCCCAATAGCCAAAGCAATCTTGAAAAAGCAAAGCAAAGCTGGAGGCATCACGATTGCAGACTTCAAGTTATATACAAAGCTGTAGAAATCAAAACAGTATGGTACTGGCACAAAAACAGACACAAAGATCAATAGAACAGAATTGAAAACCCATAAATAAACCTACAATTATTTGGTCCATTAATCTTTGGCACAGGAGGCAAGAATATGCAATGGGAAAAAGATGGTCTCTTCAATAAATGGTGTTGGGAAAACTGGGCAGCTACATGCAAAAGAATGAAACTGGACCACTTTCTTACACCATACACAAAAATAAATTCAAAATGTGTTAAAGACCTAAACGGGAGACCTGAAATCATAAAAATCCTAGAGGAGAACACAGGCAGTAACCTCTTTGACATTGAGCATAGAAACTTCTTACTAGACATGTCTCCTGAGGCAAGGGAAATAAAAACAAAAATAAACTATTGTGATTACATCAAAATGAAAAACTTCTGCACAACAAAGGAAACAATCAACAAAACTAAAAGACAACCTACTGAATGGGAGAAGATATTTGCAAATGACAAGTCCAATAAAGGGTTAGTATGCAAAAAATATGGAAAACTTATACAACTCAACACCAAAAAAAACACAAACAATCCAACTAAGAAATGGGCACAGGACATGAACAGACGTTTCCCCAAAGAAGACATCCAGCTGGCCAACAGACATACGAAAAGATGCTCAACATCACTCATCATCGGGGAAATGCAAATCAAAACTACAATGAGCTATCACCTCACAGCTGTCAGAATGGCTAAAATCAAAACCACAAGAAACAACAGGTATTGGCAAGGATGCAGAGAACAAGGAACCCCTATGCATTGTTGGTGGAAATGCAAACCCAAAGAATACAAAAACACTAATTCAAAGGGATACATGTACTTCTATGTTTATAGCAGCATTATTTACAATGGCCAAATATGGAAGCAGCCCCAGTGTCCATCGATAGATGAATGGATAAAGAAGTGGTATGCATATACAATGGAACATATTATTCAGCCATAAAAAAGAATGAAATCTTGCCATTTGCAATAACATGGATGGATCCAGAGGGTATAATACTAAGTGAAATAAGTCAGGAAGAAATACCACATGATTTCACTCATATGTGGAATTTAAGAAACAAAAGAGCAAAGGAAAAAAGAGAGAGAGAGAGAGAGAAACCAAGAAACAGACTCTTAACTATAGAGAACAAACTGATGGTTACCAGAGGGGAGGTGGGTGAGGGGTTGGGTGAAATGAGTGATGAGGATTAATGAGTAACTTACCTTGATGATCGCTGAGTAATGTATAGAATTCTGGAATCACTATATTGTACACCTGAAACTAATATAACACTGTATGTTGACTATACTGGAATTAAAATTAAAAACTTAATAAAAAAAAAAAGAAAGGGAGGTGATCTACTGGCTCACACAACTAGTGTATTGATCAGCCATTTCTGTGTAAATCTCAAAAAAAAAATATTGATGACTGGGTCCCACCCCCAGACTATGTAAATCAGAATCTCTGGGGAAAGGGGTAGTGGAGCCCAGGCATGGATATTTTTAAAAAGTGCCCCAGATGTTTTGATCATTCCTATCAGACTACTGGTCCCCTTGCTGCACTAACATACATCAGGCTCATTCCTGCCTCCACACTTCCCCCTACCCCTGCTTGGGAAGCCTTCTTCTCCATCCCACATCCCTGCCTCTTGAGTTTCTACTCATTTCTAAGCCCTAATTTAGATGCTCTCTCCTTCATAAGGACCTTGCTGCTCTCCCCCCACACCCTTTGATAATTCCCTGATGCCTGCAGGGTAAAACTGGAACAGGCCCACCTTTCCAGCCTCATCACCTGCTTCTGTTCCACCACATATTTCTTCCCTGTGCTTCTCCCATACCAATTTGCCCTTCTGCAGCTGCACTTATGCCTGAGCCGTGCACATGCTCTTCCCAGCCCCCAGCCTCAACAGTGCCCTTAACTAACTCCTACTCATCCTTCAAGACTCAGCTCAGGCAGCACTCAAGTGAAGCCGACTCTGAGCCCCTCTGCTGGTCTCCCGAGACTCCTCTCTCTGCCCTCTATCCCCTAACACTTTTGATTTATCACTGGCATTCAGCACATTGTGTTAATTGTCTTGTATTTGTCTGGGTTGCAGTTAGTCTGAACTTCTTGAGAGCAAGGATTGTAATGTTTCCATCTCTCTCACTTTCCTGCAGCACAAACCTTGCATAAAGGAAGTATTTAGAGAACGTTTGCTGAGTTCTATTACTCTGCGGGGGTCCACTGGTATTCATTGTGAAAATTGCTGCTCTCTCCTGCAAGTTAAAGCCTGGTAACCGAACACAGTAGTCTAAAACTAGTATGAACAGCACTGAGGAAACTGGATTATCACCTCTTTCATTTTAGTCCATTTCTGTCCTTAGATTCTAGGGCTAAGATCTCAATAACTTATTTACATTGCATTATCAAGCCAGGCTTTGAGGTGTAAGATCTTATTAACGTTAATAAGCGAGTCTTTGAGTACCACCCCCTCAATCAATTCACCGCCTGATAAATTGCTTTGCTTAGTCAATGGTTCGCAGCCTCAGCTATACATTCAAAACCAGCTGGGCAGCTTTTCATCATCCTACTGCTCAGGCCACCCTGCAGGCCAATTACACTAGAATTTCTGGGGGTGGGTCCCAGCCATCGGTGTTTTTTGAGGCTCCCAGCCGATCCCAAAGTGTAGCCAACATTGAGAATCTCTGGTGCTCCCTCCGTTGGCTCTGCCCTTTTATTTTTTCCTCCCTTGTCTACCCTTCCTTCCTACCCTCATCTCCACACTCCTCTCCTCCCTCTCCCTCCCACTTTGTCTGCTCTCAGGTCGCTCATGCTTATCTTGATGACACAACTCACCTTATGTCCCAGATGTCAACTGAGTAGTGGAAACTGCACTGAGCTAGGAGTTAGTAAGCCTGGGCCTCTGCCCTTTTGTGGTCCTGGGGCAAGTCCCTTCACTCTGTATCTTCGTTTCTTCTTGGGTCAAATGGGGATCATAGCACTTGTTCTGCCTCCTTAGGAGGCCTATGTGAGAATCACTGGGAATAATGGACCCTAAAGTCCTTTGGGTGCTGAAGAGCACCATGTAAATATACAGAATTCTAGAGCTTCGCTTACCAACACAGGGGCCATATAGTGTTAACATCGCTTGCGCAAAATAAGACTATATCATGTTTACAAAATACTATGAAACATTTATGGATGCATTCATATAAAGTTGGAGAACAAACCATGCATGGTCATGATGAACTCCAAATTCAGGACAATGGTAACTGGGGGAGGAAATGGGATGCCCCTGAGGGAACAGCTGAGGGGGATTCAACTGCTTTGTTAATGCTCCCTTTTTAAAAAATCAAATCTGAAGGGGCATCTGGGTGGCTCAGTCGGTTAAGCATCCGACTTCGGCTCAACTCATGAACTTGTGGTTCATGAGTTAGAGCCCCACGTTGGGCTCTGTGCTGACAGCTCAGAGCCCAGAACCTGCTTTGGATTCTATGCCCCTCCCCTGCTCACGCTCTGTCTCTCTCTCTGTCTCTTTCATAAATAAATAAACATTAAAAAATAAAAAATAAATAAAAATAAAATAAAGCAAAATAAATAAAAGCAGTTCTTATCATCATCTCACCCTAGGTTCATTCTATTGTCCACTTTAGTATAATGGCAGGAAAAGATAAATCTGGGACTTGACAGCCGCTTCAAATCCTTCACATAAGATAGAAATGTATAAATCAATAACTTCATAAATTTAGAAAAAATGGGTCTGTTTCCTCTACCTGATTTTGAAGACATCAAGTGAGGACATTTTTGTATGCACTGTACCAAGTAATGAATGCTCAATTCTGCTGAAATAAACAAATGGAATGGGAAGGAGAGACCCAGAAAGAGCCTGAAGGGGGAGAGGGAAAGGGGATGCAGGAAGAGGGGGCAAGAGGGGTTCAGTCACCTGGATGAAGTCACGCTCAAGTATTAGTGAGTACCCTGATGTATCATACTCTCCTTGGTTCAGTCCTCACTGCAGTTTCTCCATGGAGGGGTTGAACACGCCCACTGCACTACCGCTATGGGCCCTGTAATAAGGTAATGTACATTCATTGTTCATGGCACTGGGTTTTTTTTTTTTTTTTTCTTTTTAAGGCAGCGGCTAAGCCGTTTCAGCTTTTTCAATAACCTCATAACTGGTCTGCTGCCCTGGCAACTACTAGCTCAGTGCCTGGCACACAAGCCACAGCTTGCCTGTCTAGCACCTTCATTCTGTTTGGACAAAGCTGCCCTTCTGGGAAGACAGCTCCTCCTGCTCACCGTGTGGCTAGCTTGTGGTTATTAGTAAAAGGAACCCCTCTCTTCTGCCCATGCAGCCCTGCACAGCTCGGTGACTGTAGGAAAGGTTAATTTTTAGATCCCTGTCGTCACTCCCTCAGCACAAGGTGTCCTGTACGGTAAATACTTGGGCGACCTCACTGGGTGGTCCTGCTGGCATCTAAGTACCAGTGATTTGCCCCTTGACTGTCCCCAAGTCCTCAGACTTTAATTGTCCAACTCTCCCCAGCTCTGCTCTCATTCACTGCTTTCACTGTGTGTTACCTGCACTCCAGTAATACTGGCCCTCACATCTGCCTCAAATCTTTTCACTTGCTCTTCCCTCCAGATTGCTTTCCTTCCTAGACCTTTGCATATCTGGGTTCTCAGTTATCAATACAGAAAATCCCATCTCCAATATCATCACTACCTGAAAATCTTATGAATGTTTATTATTGGTTCCATCTCCCTTGAGAACTGTAAAAAGTTCTTCATTCAAAACATTCAAAAACACTTCATTCAAACACCCCCACTCGGCCCACCCACCCACCTCCTGCACTAAAATATTTGATCAAACTTTGGCTTGGCTTCTAGAAGCCTAAGACTGCAAGCAGAGATGACCCAGCCCTCTTTTGAGTTTGTGTCTGAAAAAGCTCAGGACTGCTAAAAGATTTTATCATTTGTTCTAGCCAGCACCGGATGGTAATCCCATGACCTCCTTTTCTTAGAGCATTTACTAAAAAGGGCTTTCAACTGTGAATTGTTCCTGTCCTTTTGAGATGTATATGTATCTCCTACACTTCAGAAAGTTATTTCTTAAGCACCTGAGAGCCATTCCTTTAAAATGTAAGCATAAGAAATGCTAGGGCCTCTACCTCCCAGTCTCTCTGGGGGGAATAGCATCCTAAGTGCCAGCTAGCACACACAGCAGGCCTAATTTGTAATTTTTCACTTCCTTGACTCTACCTGAGCCCCTGCTCCCTCTTTCTCCCTCCTCCCTCCTCCTCCCTTTAAAATAGTCACTTCTGCACAAATTGGAACGGAGCTCAGCTCTTTTCCTTACTGACAGTAGTTACTGAATAAAATCTGTTTTCACTGCTTTAACTAATGTCAGTTTTGTTTATCTTTGCCACCCTCCACCTTTGCCCTCCCTCAGAGACTAGAGGGCAGGGACCATGTCTGTTTTGGTCACAGGTGAATCCTTAGTGCCTGCAAGAACGCCCGGCACAACAAACATTTGCTAAGCGAACAAATAAATGTTTGTTAGAATGCACTTAGTAAAAAGGCCCCAAGGTTGGGAGATAGGAGAACTAGATTTTAGTCTCATCATTTGTCTTGTTAACTAATCTGTTACCTGAGTCAAGTTGCTTCATCAACTTGGTCCAACTACTATCTGTATGACCTGGGCAAGATACGGAACCTCTTTCAGTTTCTTCAACTAGCAATTCCTTCCTTAGAAAGTTGTTGGGAAGATTGAAATAATGTGAGAGAAACACAATACTGTGAGAGTAGGTGCTCAGAAAACGAGTTCCAGTCTTGACCTTCTCCTGGGTTTCTCTTGTCTGGTCTCTTACCCAGACCAATATAATCTTGTGCTCCTAAGAGTGCAGACTCTGGAGCCAGATTGCCTGACTGTGAAGTCTTGCTTTGCTCCTTACTAGTTATGTGACTTTGCAAAGTACTTAACTTTCCAGGACTCACTTTCTTCATCTTAAGCCAGGAATGATTGTAATGCCTACCTCATAGGGTTGCTGTGAGGATTAATAGAGTAAATACACTCGCAACAGAGCCTGACCCATCACATATAAGCCTTAGATAGTATGACTGGGCCTTGGGATCCTCATTTATAAGAAGCATTAGGCCTTAAGGTCCCTGAAGCTTCTGCGACTTAGCACCTGCAGCTGGAGATGCCAATGGCTCCTACCCTTTCTGTACAGGGGTCTGAGGTCAGAGTCATTAATTTAGTCTCACACTGGGCTTATGAGCACCTCCTCAGGCTTCACTTCCGAATCAGTGGTCTGAAGTCACTCTTCTGGGAACTGCCGGGCCGGTCTGGTGTCTTCCATCAGCGCAGTGCCCGATTTGGAAGTGGTTCTTCCCAGACCACAGAGGCTCCACCGCAGGTCTTCCAACCCTGCTCCGCCCTCACAGGACCCCCTTTTTGACTTAGAGTCGACCAGAGTGTGGCCTCTGGGACTGACTGGAAGACTGGGGGTGGGGTACGGCGCGGTCACTGTCCAAATTTAGACTTTCTTCCAAAGAGGATGACCTGGGGGCGACTAGACGTCAGACTGAGTCCCTTCTAGGGCATGGAGTTGTAACGACGGGATCGAAAGATGTTTCCTCCAGGTCTAACACACCCACTCCTTTCCGTCCTCCGGTTTCCCGTCTCCCCCAGGGGGCTGCAAATTGTAGCCCGGGTGAAAAGAGCAATCCCAACTGTCCTTCTACCTCTGAGGACTCTGCGCTGGCCTAAACCTCTCTTGGTGGCCGCACTTATCCTCTTCCTCCCACTGTGATCTGTCACTATCACACACAGCTTCGTCCTAATCCCCTAATAGCCACCCACTGTGGACCGGGCCGCGGTCCTCCCACTCATTCCCACCGCCAGCTCCACAGGAGACGACTGCAACTCCACGGGGAACTTGATGAGAGCTGGACACGCATGCGCGAGTACAGCCCATGCCCTCCAGAAGGCCTGGTCGGTGCGGAGAGCGCTTGCGCGGAGGCGAGGTAGGCAAGATGCTGCAAGTGCCTGGCGGCGTCAAGCTGGCCCGGTGCGTTTCCGAGACCCCTGCCGCGGTCCTTCCTCTCCCTGGGTCTCCCCTTCCCACACCAAGTCAGGACCGTAGGACAGCCCCGTATTGGAGTCCTAGTGTGAATCCTTCTGTTTAGCTAGCTGTCCCTCTAGTAGAGAAAATGAATAAGTGACAACCATAGTGAATCTAAGGTGACTTTTCTTAGAGAGGGTGCAGCCTGTACATCGCCACCCAGTCCTTGGTCCCAGAGCGGGCGTCTTTTCTTCTCCACCTGGAAGTCGCACAAATAAAAAAGGAATTTGCCTTTTTTGCCTGCCCGAGCCCCTTCACCAGACCTTTTGGGTTCCCTCAGACCGCCACCATTAGGACAGTCTCGCATGACGCAAGTGGACTAAGGTAGAGGGCATAGCACTAAGATTGATCATTACTACTCACTTACCGCTTTTTTGTGGCAGACATAGTATGCTCTCATAAAGGGAGTGAGTAGTCGTATTCCCACTTCACAAAGGAGGAAATTGAGGCTGGGAGACGAAGACGACTTGACCCATGTCCCACGAGTGCCCCTTCAGTGGGTGCATGGTCAAGACTTATTACAGACACTTCCTCAAAAGCCTCACACCCAGAATGGGCACTCCCACACCATGAGCCCCCAACTTCTGGGTGCTGCTGCCCCACCTGGGTTGATTCATCTCCCCCATAATCATTTATTCTATTCCAAGTCTTTCCTAACTGGACCCCGGGTTCAGAGAGGAGGGGATTATCAGAATCTTTCCCTGGTCCACATGATGTGGAGGCTGGGGGAGTTGGAGAAACTAGGTAAACTCCCAGGCTGGAGAGCTAGGAGACCTGGAGAGGGCCAAGCCCCCTGTGTCTGACTCTGACCATGAACAGGGTGGGGGTCTTCTGCTTTGCCTTCATTAGGAGGAGAGGTGGTGTTGATGTGGGAAACAAAGGCAAAAGAAAAAAATTAAATTTCCTTACTACCTACAGCCCATTGACAAGTCCCATTGACAGGCAGAGTGACCTTCCTCTGGGAGCTCAGCTGCCACAATGTTGACGCTTTGCTAAGGGCAAAAGGCAATCTTAGCTTAACATTATCCTGATGCCCCCAGGATCCTGTGAGTCTACTTTAACATATAGAAATTCCTTTGGAAACTTCCTTTATATCTAGCCCCACCCAAGATATATGTTAACAATCATCCTCCAAGCTGATGGCCCACTGATATACAGCTGAGGGGGTCTCATGACTGAGAGTTTACTAAACACTAATAAATGACATTTTCCTAAAAATAGCTAGCCCTCTCAGGGTCCTGGAAACCTTGTTTCCAAAATTCCTTGGAGGCTTGTGTTGTGCCTAACCCCCTCCCAACTTGAAAGTATATAATCAGTCACCCCTCACAGCCCTTGTACAGCTCTTTCTGCCCAGGGGTCCTGTCCCCGTGCTTTAACAAAACCACCGCTTTTTTTTTTTTTTTTGCACCAAAGATGTCTCAAGAATTCTTTCTTGACTGCTCCCAAACCCAACATTTCCACATCAGTGTGGCATCCTGGAGGGAGAAGAATGGTTCCATCCACATTGCCAGAGCCTCCCTCCTCTGGCTGCTGGCTCCTGCCCCTGCCACCTGGCTGTACTCCTCCTCTGGTGCCAGGCGGCCCCTTGTTTCTAGCCTTTGTTCCTACCTGCTTGCTTTTCTGCCTTTCCTTCAGGCTGTCCACATCATCTTTCCTTCCTCCCCCATTTCCTCGCTTGCTCTGGTCCTCTTTGCCATCCTCGACCTCCATATAGCCAGAATACCAGCTGTCTTCCTCCCATTCCTTTTCTCCCTCCAAAAAGAGCCCCAAACTGGTCCTATAATGAATGGCTTCTCTAAGCCTTCAGATGACTTCCAGGTTTCTAGCTTGTCTGTTGGGTGCATGTGTAAACCATGAGGTAATTCTTCCAAAGCTGTGAAGGGAAGGTGGATGGATATAAGTGGAACTGACACTGTGTGATGATCACAGCACTTATTAATTTTGTAATAATTAATGAAAGAAAACCCCATTTAGAATGGAATTCGGAGGCTGCCAAGGGGAGCTCTCACCCCTAGTACTAGTTATCATTGAAGACCCAAAAAGAAGAAACTGACTTTGCAAGTCCATACTACTTTACTAACCCAGTGGAAGGTTTCTTCCTACTCTGCCAACAGCCCCGCCAATGAGAAGCCACTATACTTCCAACCCCCCAGTTTACTTCAATAGATTAAAAAGATTTTTTTTATGTTTATTTTTGAGAGAGAAAGAGAGCGCAAGCGAGGGGAGGGGCAGAGAGAAAAGGAGACACAGGATCTGAAGCAGGCTCCAGGCTCTGAGCTGTCAGCTCAGAGTCCAACGTGGGGCTTGAACCCATGAACCGTGAGATCATCACCTGAGTTGAAGTCGGATGCTTAACCAACTGAGCCACCCAGGCGCCCCTCCAATAGATTTTTTTTAAGTTTATGTATTTATTGTAGAGAGAGAGCATGCTCTGGGAGGGGCAGAGAGAGAGAGAGAGAGAGGGAGAGAGAGAGAGAGAGAGAGAGAGAGAGAGAGAGAAAGAGAATCCCAAGCAGGCTCTGCACCGTCAGTGCAGAGCACAACTCCATGGGGCTTGAACTCACAAACCATGAGCTCATGACCTGAGCCAAAAAGTCATAGGCTTAACTGACTGAGCCATCCAGGTGCCCCTACTCCAATAGACTTTTAATTTATAATAGCTCCTCCCAACTGTCCCGTGAACACACATACTTTTCCTCTATAAAAGAGAGTTCCTCTCCTTTGTTCTCTGGACTTGCCTATGGTTTTATCATACCTTGCTTGTCTTGAATTGTAATTCTCAGCTATTCCTGAATAAATCCATTTTTTTGCTGGTAAAATAACAGTTTTATTTTTAAGTTTAACATTACTTGGTGGCCCAAAAGGGTATCCAGAGAAGACCCTCCTCCCCCAAAACTCCAAGGCTGGTGAACAAACAGGTGTTTACATGCACAGGGCCCATTGGGCTCACTGCTTTCTTGCCGATTCTGGGGTTTTGAGAATAAGTTTTCTTCTGGTTTTTATGCTGAATGCTTTGTGTTTGAGCTCCCCAGAATTTTTTCAGGATCTATTTTTAAAGCTTTGCTTGTTTGTTTTTTTAAAATCTCTTGACAGTACTCATTTGGCCTTTGGGCTGACTCCTTTTTGCAATCAGACCATTCCTGATAGAACTGTGCTGGCCTTCAGTCTGAATCCTGTTTGGAACCAGACTGTTCCTGTTGGAACTTGTGCCAGTTTGAATTGTGTAGGACTCTGAGCCAACTCCTTTTTGGGATGGGACCATTCTAGTTGAGCTGTTCTCATTAGAACTGTGCTGGCCTTTGGTCTGATTCCTCTGGAACCAGGCTGTACCTCTTGAAACTGTTCTGTTGAGGAATTTTCTCTTTGCTCTAGAGAAAAACCTGTAAGAAATGGGATTCCAGTCATCAAAATGCTTTGAGGACACTCCTCTCTACTGGGACGCTGGCCAGTTTTATGTTTAAAAACTATGGTTCCTCCACATGCACAGTCATAAGTCAGTGGACTGACTTAACCAAAGAAATTTAAGGCTTTAATGGACATGATCTTGAAATTTTGATCTCCCCAAAGTTGTTTGCTCAAGATTAAATTAGAAAGCTGCCGCTCCTAAAAATACATACATACATACAAATTTTTAAAGGGTAAAAAAGGGAGAAAAGAAAAAAAAAGAAAATTAATGGAATGTCTATTTTATTTAAAAAAATTTTTTGAACATTTATTTTCAAGAGACAGAGAGAGACACAGTGTGAGTGGGGGAGGGGCAGAGAGAGAGAGAGAGAGAGAGAGAGAGAGACACAGAATCAGAAGCAAGCTCTGGTCTCTGAGCTATCAGCCTAGAGCCTGATGCTGGGCTCGAACCCACCAACCATGAGATCATGACCTGAGCTGAAGTCAGATGTTTAACCTACTGAGCCACCCAGGCACCCCTGGAATGTTTATTTTAAATGGTACCTGAGGCTTCCAAATGTTTTCAGGATTCTAAGTCTGTCTCTTTGCAGAAACACTATTTCTAAATTAACTGAGGAAAACAATTGAAAGAAGCCAAAATGGCTTCTGAGGCCTCTTTTTTGCCTCCCCCATTTTCTTTGTCTGCAGACCCATGGTGGCCACCTTGTCCTCAGGCTCTGCGGTGGCTGGCTGGTGCCTTTGTCCTCTATTCTGTCTGCGGAGCTTAACTTTCCTCTGAATCTCTCCCCTCTCGCTCCTCTCTTGCTGCCGTTTCAAATTCTTCTGAGGATCCAAATAAACTTCAAATTATGTTGTCTGGATTAAGGCCAAATTATGAGCCATAATTAAAGAGTTTCCTAAAGTGACTGAGGACCCCCATAAGATTTCCAAATAATTTAACATAGTTATTCAAATTTACCAACCTGGTTTTTCAGATTTCTATCAATAATCCACATGCTTGTTGGCTAGGACCAGGCCAAGCATTGGATGAAACTAGCTAGAATGGATCATCCCAAAGGGGATTTAGAGAAACAAACCCCTAACTTTTGGCAAGATGCTAGAGCACTCACTGGAAATCTCCACCGAGCAATCACAGTAGCTTTTCCCAAGACTGCTGATTGGAGCAAAATTCAGGCCTGTACACAAAAGCTTGATGAGCCTGTTCATGACTATTCCAAATTGTTTTTTAGAGTATTCTGGTCTTCCTTTAGATGTTGAATCCACTGGTAGCATTTAACTCTATCTTTTTTTTTTTTTACATTTATTTATTTTTGAGAGAGAGACAGAGACAGAGAATGAACAGGGGAGGGACAGAGAGGGAGACGCAGAATCCAAAGCAGGCTCCAGGCTCTGAGCTGTCAGCACAGAGCCTGATGCAGGGCTTGAATCCACAAACCACGAGATCACGACCTGAGCTGAAGTCACTCAACCGACTGAGCCACCCAGGTGCCCCTAACTCTATGTTTACTAACAAGCTGAACTGGGATCTTTCTCTTTTAGTTAAAAGGACCAGGATGGGGGCTCCTGGGTGGCTCAGTCGGTTGAGCGTCTGGCTCTTGATTTCAGGTCAGGTCATGATCTCACAGTTCCTGAGATTGAGCCCCACTTCAGGCTCTGGGCTGACAGTGTGGAGCCTGCTTGGGATTCTCTCTCTCCTTCTCTGTCTCTCTGCTCCTCCCCAACACGTGCACATCCTTCCTCTCTCTCTCCCTCCCTCTCTCTCTCTCTCAAAAATAAATAAATAAAGATTGAAAAATTTAAAAAAATTGGGGCATCTGGGTGGCTCAGTTGGTAAGCATCTGATTCTTGATTTCGGCTCAGGTCATGATCTCGCAATTCATGAGTTTGAGTCCCACATCGGGCTCTGTGCTGACAGTGCAGAGCCTGCTTGGAATTCTCTCCCTCTGCCCCTCCCAGCCTTTGCTTGTTTTCTCTCTCTCTCTCTCTCTCTCTCTCTCTCTCTCTCTCTCTCTCTGTCTCTCAAAATAAATAAACTTAAAAAAATAAATAAAAATTTAAAAAAATTTAAAAGGACTAGGGTGGAATGGGAAACTGCCTACTCCAGATTTAGTTAATATGACAAACCAGCTTGCTTGCATCCTAGGTGAGTCATCTAAAAGAAAGACTGCTTTGATTCTCAATTTTCAACTCTGGCAAATGAAATCCACTAAACAAAACCAAAAACTTTCAAGTTTCTGCTATTATTGCAAAGAGCCAAGGCATTAAAAAAAGAGTTTTACAAATTTAAGTACTCCAGGCACCTTCAGCCCTCTAGTCAGTCTTTCTAATGTCCTCCTAATTCCCAGTGACTGGGACTCTGAGGAACTACAAGGGCTCATCCCAATCCTCCCTCTTAACTGGCCCAGAGAAACCATTCTTCAGATTGGGAATGAATCTCTGTCCTTATTGACACCAGAGCTATATTCTCGGTGCTTAACCCCCCTTCTATAAAGCAGTTCCTGCCTTGGAGTCCTAAAACAGTTCAAATAATGGAGATCTCTAATACACTTCAACAGGTTCCTGTCTCTGAACCTATTCCCTTTTGTCTAGGCTCTTGGAAAGCTACTCAACCTTTTTCTCTTTAGTTACACTGCCCCTATTCATTTATTGGGTTGATATTTCTTAGAAAAGTATCATGCCAGAATTTCTCCCAAAGCAGGGAAATAATTCTAGAATTTGACAGAAGCAATAAAAATAGCCAACTCGGGGAATTAAATGACTGTTTTGACCTCTTTTATTTGTTCTGTCTCTTATGGCACTGTAGTTGAGCCCAGGGACACTGAGCATTTGTTCCTATTGGATCAGCTACCATTCTCTTTATTGTCAAAATTCTCAACTGCTGTTGACTGAATCCACACTGCACCTCCAATCAAGATTCAAATAGATCCCTCAAAAACTCTTCCCATAAATAATGCCCTATAAATAAAGGAGCCCTTCATGGCATCAAGCCCATAATAGAAGATTGCAGCTCAGGGCCTCATTATCCTGTGCACTAGTTCCTGTGACAGCCCTGTTTTACCTGTGAGAAAACCCAATGGCCAAGGATGGAGGTTTATTCATAACCTGTAGGCAATAAATAATACTGCTATTCCTTGGCACCCTGTTCTTCCTAACCCCCATGTGCTGCTAACATCCATCCCCACTGAAAGCAAATTTTCCACTGTAACTAATCTATGCAGTGCATTTTTGGTATTCCAGTTGACAAAGATAGCCAATATCTTTTTGCTTTCACTTGAGAAGAATGGCAATACACCCTGACAGTAATGTCCCAGGATTTCACAGAGAGTTCTTACTTTTCACAAGCCTTAAAAGCTCATTTGGATGATACAAAGTTTTCATCAGGCTTTACCTTGTTATAATACATAGATGATTTGCTTCTCTGCTCCCTTTCCCAAACCTCTTCACAGGAGACAGCATCCACCTGTTAAAACTTTTGGCTTTGGACCCTGCTGGAGCCACTTCTGTCAGCAACACGTGCAAGGTAATTTAGAGGTCTGTGGGGCCAGCCAGCCTGGGTCTGCTCACCTTCAAAGTCTATGCATCACCTGAAAAGGACTCATCTCAAAAAACTTTTCCACGAAGGTTGAGCTTTCACTCTACTTCATTCCTGAGGCTCAGTCTAAATTTGTGGAGGAGCCAAGGACCCAACTTGAAGAAAATTTCTCACATCTCTGACATTATTGCAAGCCATATGCAAGTCAGTGTCAGGAAATATACTCCCAAACTAAGCCCAAGATGCACAGCTTGGTTCAGTAGGGGTTAGACAGCTTTGACTATCTCCAAAATGCACCTCCTGGATTTTTTCCCAAGACTTGGTGTTATTGGTTTTGCTGGCATTGTTGGACTTCCTTTGTATGTCCCAAATATTGCATGGGAGATACTTAAACTGAAAATTATTTATTGTTCATCTGAATTCAAATTTAATTACTGAGCACCCTGTATCTGATCTGGCAGCACTACTGTGAGAGGTATCAAGTAGTGCATTGCTGCTGGAAAGTACAGTGTTTTACACAGACTGAAGTCAGGCAGCAGGCAGCAGATTATGCAGAGCACTGAAAGTGAGCAGGAACCACTTAAAGGGTTTAAAGAAACGAGGACAACATAATAAAATTTGAGTTTTAGGAAGAGGCTTCTGCTGGCTTCTTGAAGGATCCTTTTAAGAGGGATAACTGGGATATGACCAGTTGCAATAGTACAGACAAGAGATTTGGGGTGGTGATAATTGGAAGAGAGGAAAGAGGAGGTGCCAGATTCAAGAAATATGTAGGAGTTAAATCAACAGGATCTGGCAATTGATTTGAAGCAGTGAAGAGGCGGGGGCGCCTGGATGGCCGAGTCAGTTAAGGGTCTGACTCTTGATCTCAGCTCAGGTTTGTTTGTTTGTTTGTTTTTGTCAGCTCAGGTCTTGATCTCACAGTCATGAGTTCAAGCCCCATGTTAGACTCCGCACTGGGTGTGAGGCCTACTTATAAGAAAAAAAGGAGTGAAGAGGGCATCAGTCCCAAGATCCAGTTTGAGTGTCTGGGAATATGGTATTACTACCAAGATAGAGAAGGTTTAAGGGGAAATGATTCAGTTTAGTTTATGCCATGTGTTGTAGGCGCCCAAGAGACATTTGGTGTAGGGGACTAGCATATGATTGGCTATCTCATTCTGAAGTTCAGTGGAGAAGGTGAGCTGGAGGTAGAGATTGGGAAGTCCTCAGTAGAGAGGCAGTATTGAAACTAAGAGATGGTTGAGCTCCCCAGAGACAAGGGGTGCAGAAGAAAAGGAACCCAGGAAGAAGACCAAGAAGGAACAGTCAGGGAAGTAGGAGGAACCAGGAGAGTTAGGTGTCACAGAAGCCAAGGGAGGGTTTCTAGGAGGAATAAGTGATCAAACATGTCAAATGCAGCCAGAAAGTTTTGATTCTACAAAGGCTAAACAATGGAGGCACCTGGGTGGCTCAGTTGGTTAAGTGCCTGACTCTTGATTTCGGCTCACGTCATGATCTCATGGTTCATGGGATTGAGCTTCACTACCAGCGAGGAGCCTGCTTGAGATTTTCTCTCTCTCCCTCACTCTCTCTGCCCCTCCCCTGCTCACATGCGCTCTCTCTCTCTCTCTCTCAAAATAAATAAATAAACTTTAAAAAAGGCTAAACAATGGCCATTGATTTGAGTGATGGTAAAGTCATGATGAACTTAGGCTGGCATCACACAGATTCATTCAGACATCAGTGTTATTTATTCAAATGGTAAACACTCAGCCAGCATGAATCCTCAGCATGGTCTCAGATGCTGGCCACATTCCCATGTTGTACACATGCTTTCAGAATTTAAGCCATTCATTCAAATTGTGCCCCAACTTACTCAGGAGTTACAGGCACACATTTGGATGCTCCCCACGCTCATCATTTGGGGTCCTTTATATTTGTCAATGCCAGCTCAGAGCCAGCTGGAGCCAATGCAGCTCTGTCATTGACGGGGTAATGGAAAGCACCTGAAAGGCTTAAACAGGTTATTTTGTGGTTTTTATCTCCCAGGAGTGAAGATTGTCTTTGTTTTTCTCTCATCTCCTGGTATGGCTAATACCCCCTGGGGATTGTGAGGTAATGCTGGATGTTGCTGGTTCTGGTGTCCCTGACATGCCCTTCCCTCACTTCTCAACCTCGTACAACCAAACTCATGATTATCTGTTGTGTGCAAAAATCAAGTTTGCTCAGTTCCCTGTTTTCTAATGACCTTGAGACACAGGTGTGAACAATAAAGAGAGAATGCTCAATGGCACAAATTCCTGAGCCCAGTGGGAAGGGCAAGCCCCAAACAGGACCTCTCTTCTCTGAGATCCAAGGAAAGGATAGTGTGGGTAGAGACAATGTTGGAGATGACAAGAGAGGAAATGTTCACTTAATGGCCTCCATTTGCTCTAAAAAGAGGAGTTCTTAATCCAGGGTCCACAGCCCCTTTGGAGACTATAGGGAGAACTCAAGCAGCCCATGGACTTGGATAGGGGGGAAATTGCATCTTTATTTTCACTATTACCAACACAAGTTACTATGTCCTTCTAGGGGATGTGGATAACAAACTACAGTAGTATTAGCAGTACCCGTGGCTCTGTTACTAATAGAAATCAGATTTTCATAGCATATCAGGGTTGTTACAGATCTCTCAAAATAACATCACTATTTTGAAACCATGGTAGTCATAAGACCTGTTGATAGAGCTTGGGATTTAATGTATAAAGAAGCACATATATTACCACACTACAGATATATTTCTTATTATTTTGGTAATTGTATTTCTTTTGTAATCCTATTTATATCCTATCTAATACATTCATTATTCTGAGAAGGGATTCCTTAGACTTCACCAGACTGCCAGAAGTTTTCACAGCATAAAAAAGGCTAAGAGACACTGCTCTGAAGAGTAACAATAGCTAACATTTACATACCTCTTGCTAAAGGCCAGGTACTGAGTACTTTTTTTCTTATATAATAGTTCACTCACTTACTCCTAACAACCCTACAAGGTAGGTGCTTTGATTATACCCATTTTTTGATGTTTTTTAAATTTATTTTTGAGAGAGAGAGTGTGTGAGCAGAGGAAGGGCAGAGAGAATGGGAAGCAGAGGATATGAAGTGGGCTCCTCGCTTACAGCAGAGAGCCTGATGTGGGACTCGAACTCACAAACCATGAGATCATGACCTGAGCCGAAATCAAGAGTTGGACGCTTGACCGATTGGGCCACCCAGGCACCCCTGATTATACCCATTTTATGGAAGAGGAGACTGAGGCACAACAGTTAAGTAACTTGCTCAAGGTCATTCAGCTATTAAGGATGGAATTGAGATTCAAACCCAGGCCTTCTGGCTTCAGAGTCTGTGCTGAAAAGTCAAGAAGTTGAATTAGTAGAATGCCAAGGGGCAAATGGGTTGAGGGTGCCAGCAAGACTGTTTAAAGAGAGAAGAGGAGGGGTGCCTGGGTGACTCAGTTAAGCGTCTGTGTTCGGCACAGGTCATGATCTCAAGGTTAGTGGGTTCGAGCCCACATCAGGCTCTGCTGACAGCTTGGAGTCTGGAGCCTGCTTCAGATTCTCTGTCTCCCTCTCTCTCTGCCCTGACCTGCTTATGCTCTCTGTTTTTCTCTAAAAAATGAACAACCATTTTAAAAAATTTTAAAAAAGAAGAGGAATGAGTGAGGGTCTACGCTGGCCAGAAGAAAAGTAGGAAGAGGCTACTAGGCTGGAAGGAAATGGGGAGGCCCACAGAATAACAGGGTTCAAGGAGATAAAAGAAGTGGTGGAAGGAGAGTCAACATGACCGGGAGAACATGGTCAGAGTGAGAGATGGTGGTGTGTAGATGCTGGGGAAGTGGGAGAGTCATTCCAGGGCTTGGCAAGGTTAATAATGTGACCTAGGCAGAAGTGGTTAAAGTCAAAAGGAGGTAAAGGTCCTTGCAGTTGAGCAGATGAAGGAATCATGAAACTGGGCCCCCAAATTCTCCCAAGATTGATTGATTGATTGACCAACTGATTCATTCATTCATTCATTTTTATCGTGTGTCTAGTACATGCCGGCAGTTTTCTTGGGATTGGGTAGCCAAGAAGTGAACCAGCAGGACAAAATCCTGCGGCCATGGGGCTTACCTTCCAGCAGGGAGAGAACCACACCACACACACACACACACACACACACACATGCGCACACACACACATGCGCACGCACACACACACACACACACTCTCATACATAAATTAGACAAAGCTCAGGGCACCTGGGTGGTTCAGTTGGTTAAGTGGCTGACTTTGGCTTAGGTCATGATCTCGCAGTTCGTGGGTTCGAGCCCCACGTCAGGCTCTGTGCTGACAGCTCAGAGCCTGGAGCCTGCTTTGGATTCTGGGTCTCCCTCTCTCTCTGCCTCTTCCCAACTCATGCTCTCTCTGTCTCTCCCTCTCAAAATTAAATAAACATTTAAAAATTTTTGAAAATTAGACAAGGCTCAAGTGCCTTTAGGCACAATTCCATAACCCCAAAAGTTCTGAAAAGCACAAGGTTTTTTTTCATACTTTGGAGCTCAAACCCATCAGGTGACAAAACCTGACCTGAAGTAATATGAAGCTATCTATAGTCTTGATTCACACTTAGTGTTCTTGTTCATACTTTTCACTCTAGAAATATTAAATTTTAATTATGTGATGCCCTAGACCTTTCTCAGTAGTTATATAGAATAGACTATATGCAGTATACAGAATTATGTTATATAAAATATGTCTTCTTTTCTAAAATTGAAAAAATATGAATTCCAAAACACATCTGGTCCCAAGATTAGAAAAAAGATTACAGACCTGTAAGGGCTATGCAGATAATTCAAATATGCAATGTGTTGGTTCACAAAATGGTCCCTGTACGAAAAGGGCATGGAGAGACCAAAGAAAGAGGCAAACCACTCCAGATTGGTAGATAGCAGATTTAATAAGCAAGGGAACTTACATACAAGGCTTGTCTTAGCTGAAAGACAAGTAGATATCTGCATCCACCCACCAGAATCTTAAAAATGTATAGAGAGGCTTTAACTAGGTTCAACCATGTATTCAGTGTAGATAGTCTCAACAATACCTTATTCTCTCAAGGCTATGTCCCTGAAATGGCTCCAGCCATGGGAACATCGGGCAGAGTATACATTCCAAAGACAAGGGAAGGGGTGAAAAGATACCCATTGCCTGGCTCCAACTCTCAGGTCAACCAGTGGTCACATCCTCAATGACTTTCTCCAACACGATGGGATAGTAACTAGGTGTCCACAGCTTGAATGATCAGGGGGAGGAGGTGACATTTAAGCTTAGTTCTACATGATGAAAAAGGAAGAAGAAAAAGGCAGTCATGCAAATTTCACGGAGAGAGAATTCCAAACAGAGGGAACAGCTAACGCAAAGATGAACACAAAGAGGCCACTGTGGCTGGAGCATATTGGACCCCGTGAAGAGTGCTATAAATTGCTGGGCAGACTTCATGTAGTCAGAAAGATGGTGAATCTGGTACTTAATCCTTTGATGAATATGGTGTAGTGTCCATGAGTGTGGTGATTGTCAACAACTAGGAGGCCTAGAGGGAAGTCTTCCTGGGTGGGAAAGCATGTGGGGAGATACTTTAGGTAGAGGAAACATAAAGCCAAATGGGACTGAAAATGTAGACTAGGATTTATGGCCTGAAGACCTTGGTTTGGGGAGAAGTATGAAAGGAAGTCAGATTAGGTAGATTAGGTGGGTTCAAGATTTGAATTGGGATGCTGGTTGAAAGATGTTCTAGGATGACCAAAGACCTGGTCTAAAATGACAGTGTCTGGGCCACCTGGGTGGCTCAGTCAGTTAAGCGTCCGACATCGGCTCAGGTCATGATCTTGCGGTTCGTGGGTTTGAGCCCTGCGTCAGGCTCGGTGTTGACAGCTCAGAGCCTGGAGCCTGCTTCGGATTCTGCGTCTCCCTCTCTGCCCCTCCCCCGCTTGCACTCTGTCTCTATCTGCCTCTCAAAAATAAATAAATGTAATAAAAAAATTTTTAATGGCAGTGTCTGGTTGAGTTCCAGTCAGCAATGTGTGATCTGGGCTTTTGGATTTAAAATAGGTTTGACACAGCTAGAGGACAGTAGCCAAGGCTGAACTGATGAAAGATGTTTTTGCTTCTGTTTATGCCTCTCAGAGTTTCTACTTTTCAACAACTGTCTCAGAATGTCTGTCTCCCAGCTTCCCTGTCTCTTATTTTTCTTTTAATTTAAATTCAAATTAGTTAACATACAGTATAGTCTTGGCTTCAGGAGTAGATCCCAGTGATTCACCTCTTACATATGACACCCAGTGCTTATCCCAACAAGTGCCCTCCTTAATGCCCATCACCCATTTAACCCATCCCCCCCCCACCTCCCCTACAGCAGCCCTCAGTTTGTTCTCTGTATTTAAGAGTCTCTTATGGTTTTCCTCTCTCTGTGTTTTTATCCTATTTTTCCTTCCCTTCCCCTATGTTCATCTGTTGGGTTTCTCAAATTCCATATATGAGTGAAATCATATGACATGTCTTTGACTGACTTACTTCGCTTAGCATAATACCCTCTAGTTAGTTCCATCCATGTTGTAGCAAATGGCGAGATTTCATTTTTTTTTCATCACTGAGTAGAATTCCATTGTATATATATATATATATATATATATATATATATACACACACACACATCATATCTTCTTTATCCATTCATCAGTTGATGGACATTTGGACTCCTTCCATGACTTGGCTATTATTGATAGTGCTGCTATAAACATTGGGGTGCATGGGCTCCTTTGAATCAGCACTTTTGTATCCTTTGGATAAATACTGAGTAGTGCAGTTCTTGAGTCATAGGGTGGTTCTATATTTAATTTTTTGAGGAACCTCCATACTGTTTTCCAGAGTGGTTGCACCATTTTGCATTCCCATCAACAGGGCAAAAGTGTTCCCCTTTCTCTGTATCCTCACCAACACCTATTGTTTCTTGAATTGTTAATTTCTGCCATTCTGACAGGTGTGATTTTGTGGTTTTGATTTGTATTCCCCTGATGATGAATGATGCTGAGTGTAGAGAGACAGGGCCTAAAGGTGCGGTGATGAGAGAATTACAAAGCAGGGGGCTAAGACTCTCCAGGAGCCAAAGAATCGCTCACTTGGCTCAAGCCTCTTTTATTTTTGCAAATTGTATGTGCAAGCACATACAACATAGTATTTGGCATCTTGACAGGTCATGCACCTGCAGTGTATTGCATACTGGGTCATGAGTACATCTGGCGCCAGACAAAACATTCTTATCCTAGGCCTGGTGTCTGTATGATGTCCTTCTGGAGAGAACGTGCAGTCCCGGTGGCTTTCCGTCCTGGGAATGAAACTGCTTTCAGTTCCTTGCTGCTCTGTCCCTTTCCTTCAGGACATTCTTATGGTGCCTCTGGCTTCTTGTTCTCCAACAGTTGAGCATCTTTTCATGTGTCTGTAAGTTATTTGGATGTCTTTGTAGAAGTGTCTATTCATGTCTTCTGCCCATTTCTTTACCAGATTATTTGTTGGTAGGGTGTTGAATTTGGTAAGTTCTTTATAGATTTTGGATATTAACCCTTTATCAGATATGTCATTTAAAATATCCTGCGACTTTGCTGAATTCGTGTATCAGTTCTAGCAGTTTTTTGGTGGAGTCTTTCAGGTTTTCCATGTAGAGTATCATGTCATCTACGAAAAGTGAGTTTGACTTCCCTCTCTTAGTGGCTCTTTACATCCATATCTTTGTGATCCAATCTGGCATCTCTGTTCTTCTCAGTCTCTTAACATATTTCTCTCTGGTGGCTCTCAGAATCTATATCTTTGCATATCCATGTTTATGTCTCAGAACTTTGTTCTCTGTCCCTTTGTCTGTGTCTGTACTGTAATTATCTTTCCCGAACTGAACTGTGTCCTTCTGGAAGGCATGAACCTTTTAATATTCCTTTGGGTATCCCCAGTGACCCGCACAGAGCCTGGCATATGAGAAACTCTCATATGTGTATGCTTGAATGAAGGCTTTTTCTGAGTAAGGAATACTCTCAATCTCCTGTCCGCCTACTCCCCGCGGAGCTGGCCGCCTGCTCAAAGACTAGCTAGGGAGTAAGTAGTGCGGCAGGTGTGATGGCATTGTGCTGCTGCTATTGGGTTCTTTATCTAGGTGAAGAAACTCCGGAGGCACCTGGCCTTGGCTTCGCGCTGTGCGCAGGGACAAAAACAGCCGACACCACGCCCCGGAGTCTTGAGCATTGGCCCGTCCCTTCGCCGGCCCCGCCCCATCCCTCCGCCTCGGCCAATCAGGGTCTGCCTCATGGCCAGGCTCGTGGAGAGGCCAGGGCAAGATGGCTGCGGCATGTCGGACTGTGAAGGTAGTGGTGCGTTCGCTCCTGCTGGCTGTCCCGCTGCGCCAGCTGGGACCGCGCGGTCGTGGAACTAGGGGGTAGAGATCGGTGCTGGGAGAAAGGGTCACCCTTATCTAGGCCTGGTAATGCGGCAGTTGGGCTTGGGAGGTGAAGGTCAACTCTCCGCTGCATGTGTGTGGGCTGTCTGGGGATGAGACACCACCAAAAGGTCCCATCAGTAAGGAGAGGAAACACACCTGGGTTACACCGCAGGCGTGACCAGGAGTCTCCCTTGCAGGAGTGGGGGTGGTCTGCACAGCATAGCCATTTGACCATATCCTTCACAGGGCCTAGTTGCTCTAATAACCGGAGGAGCCTCTGGTCTGGGTCTGGCCACGGCAGAGCGACTGGTGGGGCAAGGGGCCACTGCTGTGCTTCTGGACCTGCCTAACTCCGATGGGGAGGTCCAAGCCAAGAAGTTAGGGAAGAGTTGCGTCTTTGCCCCAGCTGACGTAAGTGTGTACATGAGGTCACTGAAATAGGCCTGGGAACTGGTGGGGTCCCCTTCCATAAGGGTGCTATCCATGTGGACAGTGGACCCATCTCCTTGCCCCTTTTGGCCTAAGCTCTCTGTCAAGCACTGTGGGAGCATTTGCAATAAGGAATGTACAAAGCCCGGATCCACGGCAGTGGGGATGGAGATTGGACATATCAGAATCTCCTGGAGTTGGTATGTACAGTTTGAAAATGCATATTGTGCTCTGTAGTTTTATATTTACAAAGTTGAAAAACTTTTAGTGAAACTACAGAAAGTGAAGCTAGCTATCTTCATATCACTAATTCTCAAAGCTGCTCTGATCCACCGAAATCTCCAGGGGTATGTGAATTTATCAAAAGAGGGTATAGATTTGAAAAATGTTTTGAACACTGCTCTATACTACCTAACATTTTCACCTTTGCCCCACTCTTGAGTTTTCTTTTGGCCTCTCCCTTGATTACAGAATCCTGTTGTCACTCAAAGACTGGACCTGCTCCCTCCTCCTCCAGGTTTAGTGGTGAGTGTATGTGCTGGGAGATGTATACTTTTCTCCACTTCTCCCTTTGAAGGTGACCTCAGAGAAGGACGTGCAGGCAGCCCTGACTCTAGCAAGAGAAAAGTTTGGCCGTGTGGATGTGGCAGTCAACTGTGCAGGCATTGCAGTGGCTATGAAGACATACAACTTAAAGAAGAATCAGGCCCATACTTTGGAGGACTTCCAGCGAGTTCTTAATGTAAGGCCTTGGAGGTTCTCCAGGGGTACAAGTAAGAGATATTTGACTGTGGGTGCCCCCATAGCTTTTAGGGGACAAAAGGTCCTACACCATGTTTCTACTGGTCTTCCAGGTGAATCTCATGGGCACCTTCAATGTGATCCGCCTGGTGGCTGGTGAGATGGGCCAGAATGAACCAGATCAGGGAGGCCAACGTGGGGTCATCATCAACACTGCCAGCGTGGCTGCCTTTGAGGGCCAGGTGTGTGGGCAGGGACAAGGCTTGTGTGTCCTTGGTGACTTGTTAGGGCTCTTCCACCTCTGACCTCTACTCCTTCTCCAGGTTGGACAAGCTGCATACTCTGCTTCCAAGGGGGGCATAGTGGGCATGACACTGCCCATTGCTCGGGATCTGGCTCCCATGGGCATCCGAGTGATGACCATTGCTCCAGGTAGATATATTCCCTCCCTGCCACACCTGGGATTGGGTAGGATTCATGGGCAATTGAGAGGGGAAGGTGTCTACCAGCTAAGCAGCAATAGTCTTCCATTTCTGGGCATCATAAGTACATAGTTGGGGCTAAGGTGAGGAGGGAATGAGTAAATATGAAAGGAAGGGCAAAGGCACCTGGGTACTCAGTTGGTTAAGCATTCGACTTTTGATTTTGGCTCAGGTTGGTGAAATCGAGCCCCGCATTAGACTCTGTGCTGACAGCACAGAACCTGCTTGGGATTCTCTCTCTCTCTTCTTCTCTCTTTCCCCCTCCCCAACTTGAGCATGTGCTCTCTGTCTCTCTCTCAAATAAATAAACATTGAAAAAAAAAAGGAAGGGTAGGACTCTGACTCTGACTGTCTTGTCTAGGCCTATTTGGTACCCCACTGCTGACCAGCCTCCCAGAAAAAGTGCGCAACTTCTTGGCCAGCCAGGTGCCCTTCCCCAGCCGCCTGGGTGACCCTGCTGAGTATGCTCATCTGGTACAAGCCATCATCGAAAACCCATTCATCAACGGAGAGGTCATCCGGCTAGATGGGGCCATCCGCATGCAGCCTTGAAAGGAGAGAGCACAGAAAACACCTGTTCTTCTGCCCCTCCTTCCCCTGGAGTACTGTACTGCAGCTTGAGAGGAAGTCCAGTAGCCATCTTGTAACTGCCCAGCAGTCACACTCTGTGCCTAATAAAGCCTCTGTTTCTCACAGGGAGTGGGTAACGCTGTGTGCTGGGTAAACTGGCATGGGGAAGAAAGGTGAATTAGTGACAGGGTCAGATCCTTCAAGCCCAGGGGTGGGTGGGAAAGGCAGTACCTCATACCTTTTGTGTCCTGTTACAACACATGGCCTTGATTTTAGTGAATAACTTTATTAACTAGGGTCAAAGGTAGGGATATTGGGGGGATGGATTGGTGGAGGAGGCCTTCAGCATTTTCATCTCTGACTCCAAGCTTTTGTGAGCTTGATGAGGGAGAAGACATGACCATCCTGAGCTCAGCGGCTGCTGGTATTGAATTGCAGGTGATATTGGGCTGTAGGTTGATTGGTGTAGATTATCGAATTCAGATAATTCTGCCTGTGAAGGAAGTGCAGAGGCCTCAGCTGATGAGCTTCCCTCTCTCCCTAACCCTTCTCATCCCTCCCTTGGCATTCATGTTGCCACCCCCTAGAACTCACTGAGCTTTTTGCTCCGTAGCCAGCTGCTGATTGAAGGAGCCCAGCCCCCTTTGAAATACAGCACAGAGTTCCCTCTCTTGCTCTTCTAGCTGCAGTGCTGCCTGGGCCAAGCTCAAGGTCTGACTTTCCCTTTTGGCATCCAATGCTCGTTCAGCCCGGCGCTGTGCCTCCTTTTCATGGTGTTGCACCTTTTGGACTTTCTTGATGGCAGCACGCTGCTCTGGAGTCATGCCCTTCCAACAATGGGGTGGGACCCGGTGGGGAGCCACAGGGTTTTGGGTAGTCTGGGGGTTCTCAGTCAGTAGGTTACTTGTGACCTGTTTCTGGATCTCCTTGAGGTTAGCCTGCTGTTCATGGCGTTGCTCATGGCGCTGCCGCCGAGCCATCTCAGCTGCCTGGTGGGGCCCCAAAATATGAGCATTTGGGTACCCAACATCGGGGAACCCTCAGTCACAGGGGAGGGGAAGACATGACCCTACTCTCCTCTATCTCTGGGAGAAAAGGAACAGATACTGCCTGACCTTTGACCTAATATGGGGGGGGGGACGGCGGTGGGATGACAGGGAACTTCCGTGTTCTCTGGAAACCTTTAGACTGAGAGGCTGGGGAAGGGAGGGTGGTGTTCCATTTTCAGGTCATCCTGAGTCTGGATGTGGGGAAGAGCATCTTCTGCCCTAAGAGGGCCCTTAGGTGAAAGGGGACATCCTCAGCTAGATGAGAGGGCTGGTGTTGATTCAAGAAAGTTTATGTGGGCAAAGATACGGCTAAGGTTCTCCAGGACTTTGCTCAAGGGGTTCAGGAGAGCCCAGTACACTGAATGGCTCAGGCCGTACCTGGGCTTTGTTGGCGTTGGCCATGGCAGTCATCATGGCCACGCGACAGGACTCCTCCAGCTTGGCCAGCTGGGCGGCCCGTGTATCCATGGCTAGGCGCAGCTGGTCATCGAGCAGATCTACACAGATAAATATGGCCAGGGCACTATACTGGTCTGCCCCATTGCTGGTTCACTCATTCAGCTATTTGTTCAACAAGCTCGGTGGATATGTGTATATGTATGTTTGGGAGGGGAATGTCCTAATTGTAGGGATGTGGAGGAGTTACTCTTTGGGGCTAGGGATAGCCAAAATAGCAGCAACGAAGGATTTCTCAAGTGCCTACTTGAAAGATACAGGGAGATGGATCAAACATAGATCATCATACCGCATTTTGATAAGGGCAACGATAGAAATGTATACAGGGCATCATGAGAGCTTTGGGTGGTGGGTGAGAGGAAGGCTTCCAGGAGGAGGTGATCTTTGAAATGTGCATTGCATATAGAAAGAAAGAGCAAAGGGCATTCCAGGCCGTGTTTTAGTCCAGTCACACCAGCCTCATTGCTGTTTCTAGAACATGCCAGGCACTACTGCCCCAGGGATTTGCAATAGATGTTACTCTTGGCTCATGTTCTGTTGCTCACCCCAGGTCTTTGCTCAAATATTGCCACCTCAGTGAGGCCTTCCCTGTCTCTCCTACCTAAAATTGCAACCTTCCTGTGCCCAACATTTATCCCCCTTCCCCGATTTATTCTTCTCCCTACCATTTGCCACCATTCAATATACTCTACATTTAACTTATCTTGTTTATTGCCTATCTCTCTCCTCACTAGGAAGTAACCTTTGGGAGGGCAGAGATTTTGTCTGTTTTATTCACTACCATGCCCAGCACCTAGATCAGAGCCTGGTACATAGTAGGTGCTCAATAAATATTTGTCAAATGAATGAAGGAAACCAAGAAAAAGTATGTTCTCTATCTTAAACTACAAATAGTGTGCTCTTGCTGGAGCATAAAATGCAAGTGGCTAGAGAGCTTTGCAGGGGCCAGACTAAGAGCCAAAAACTTGCCCTGAAGGTAGTGGGGAACATGGAAGGATTTTAAGCAAGGGGTTGGGGCGGGGACACAGTTAGCTGTGTATTTTAGAAACCTCCTTCCAGGCTGGTATAGAATATAGTCAGGCTGGTGGGAGACAATAGAGGTAGAGAAGCCATCTTGGAGGGCTCAAGCCAGGCCAAATATATAGGAGGCTACATTAGCAGTACACGATTGATTGCATGAGAGAGTAAGGGAGGGGAAAGATTTGGATGCTTCCCAGGGTCCTGGCTTGGATGACTGGACATATGGTGTGGCCACCACTGGAAATAAAAGAGAATGAAGAGCAGACTAGGGAATTCTGTTTAGGAAGCTAAGTTGAAGGTGGTCAACAGGCATCTGCAGATCTGATTCTGCAGGTAGAGAGTCCACAGCACAGAGGTGGTGACATGGTAGCTCAAACCAGAATGAGGGCCGAGGGCACCTGAGGTAAGTATGCAGGGTAGGGAAAGCAGTGTGCCAGAGACCAAGCCTCAACAAGGAAGGAGTAAAGGAAGAGGAGCCCACAAAAGGCAGATACTGAAGAAATGGTCAGAGACCTAAGAGCAGAATGTACTATTACAGAAGCCAAGGAAAAGAGCCTCAAGAAGCATGTGATTAGAGTCAAGTGTAGCAAGAAAGGTCCAAAGAGGAAAGACTAAACAGAACCTCTTGTACTTAATAACACAAACACATTGGCGATTTAGCAAGAGCAGGGTCAGTGCATTTGTGTGGGGGAGAAAGGAGATCTTGGGGTTGAGGTGTGACTGGAAAGGAAGAAAAAACAGCAAGCAGAAGCAGATTTTTCAAAAAGTACGGCTGTAAAGAACAAGAGCTAGCTCACAGCATCTAGAGGAATCACAGGGTGGAGGGAGGCTTTTTTTTTTTTTTTAAGATGGGTTAGACATAAGCATGTTTACAGCAGGCACAGGAGGGACCAGTGAAAGGGGAAATGTTGAAAACACAGTGCAGGGGATATCTGAGAGACCACAGCCTGGGGGCAGGTAGAGGGAGGCACAGGGATAATGGGGTCCAGAACATAGGCTTAAGGCTTGGCTTTGAAGAGGCACAGGGACACAGACTTCAGATGCTGGAGGATGGCAAGGGTGGAGTGGGGAGGATGGATAGAGGTACATGGTTTCATTTCACTCTTCACAACAACCCAGAGAGGAAAGGATCAGCACCATTTTTCAGGTGAGGACACTAAGGTCCAGAGGTGAAGCAAAATGCCCAAGGTTGCACAGCAAGTAGTCGGTCAGGATTTGAATCCAAGTCTCTCGAGGAATCAGCCCATGCTCCTTCCATTACACTGTGTGGACTCTCCCTTGGTATTCTGCTGTCCCTGTTGCCTAGCTCTGCCTTCTCATACACTTGCCTGCTGCCACAGGGTAGCTGGGCCCCATGGCACCACTGCAGCGCTCTGACAAAAATCACCAAATACTCCCAATTTCCAAATACAGTAGACAGGTTTCTGTTCCTATCTGAACTTCTCCAGGGCCTTTGACATTATTGATGACTCCCTCTCTGAAACTCCTCCCTTGACCTCTGAGACCACTTCTCGTGGCAACTGAGAGAAGGCAAGCATGGTGTCATGGTCAAGACATGGTTGGGCTCTGGAGCCAGCTTGCCCAAGTTTACTTCCTGCGTCCATCACCATTAGCTGTATGACTTTGGGCAAGTTATTTAACATCTCTGTTCTTCAGTTTCCTCCACTGAAAATGGGGATAATACTAGGACTTGCCTCATGGACTGGTCGTCAGGATTACCTGAGTTAATATATGGTAGCAAACTTAGAGTGGTATACAGTAAGTGCTCAATACAGGTTAGCTCTTTTTATTATTTGATGTATCTTTTACCCTACCTCCCTGATCCCTTTGTTATGGGCTCCTTCATTCACTCAAGATACATTTACTGAGCATCTACCATGTACCAGGTAGTGTAGTGTGTAAGTCACTGGGGTTGTAGTGGTTAATAAGACAGCTCTGACCTTTGTCCTCACAGAGTGTACCATTTGCTCACCCTTTCCCAGGCTCCATTCAGGCTTAGCATCCTGCTCATCTGCACAGCTTTCCCCACCTTGGACCTCCAGATCTCTCCCTGCATCCCAGGCTGGCTGGCTATATGCCACCTCAGAATCATATAGCTACATGGCTGCCTGTTGGCCACCTCCTCTTGGCTGCAACAGCATTCTAGCTAATCTCCTTGCCTCTAGTCTTTCCCTCTAACCTAGTCTCCACAATGGCTGGCAAAATTTTACGGCTAAAATACAAATCACGTGACTCCAATGCACAAAAACCCTCCCATGGCTCCTACCTCACTCAGTAAAAGCCAAAGTCCCCACCATGCCCCATAAGGCCCTCTGGATCTGGCCCCTTCCATCTCTCTGAACTTGTTTTCTATCACTTTTCCCCTCAATGGGTCTACTTCAGCTACTCTGGCCCCACTGCCATTCTTCAAACATTCCAGACACCCTCTCTCCTGCCTCCGGGCCTTTGTACTATTTCTTCTACCTGGACAGCTCTTCCCTCAGATGTTTGCATTTCTCACTTCCTCATCTTCGGATCTGTATTCAAACATTACCTCAGTGAGGTTTTCCTTACTTAAAATTGCAACTGTGCACCCCTCTCCCAAAGTCCTCATATCCCCCTTTTGTGCTTTATTTTTCTCCCTAGCAACTATCTTAACCACATTATAGAGTTGACCCTTGAACAACGCAGGGCTTAGGTGCACCAATGCCCCCCACAGCCAAAAATCCACATATAATTTTGACTCCCCCAAAACTTAACTACTAATAGCCTACTGCTGCTGTTGACCTTACCAATAACATAACGTTGATGAACACATATTTTGTATGTTATATGTTATATATTGTATCCCTACAATAAAGCTGGAGGGCTCCGGCTGCCTACCTGAATACTTCTTATCAACCCTGACTTGTTGTCGCTCCTTCAGCTGCTTCTCCAGGCTTTGCCTGAACTGCTCCTGCTGCATTTTCAGGCATGTGGCCTTCTCCAGGTCCTCCCTTGCAAAGTACTGCAGGCTGGATGGACCATAGCAGGATTCGCTGTCCCTGAGATAGGCTGGATACTCCATCCACTGTCGGCTAGGATCCCAAAAGTCAATTTCCTGCTTGTTCTTGACCTGCTGCTTTTGCTCTCGAAATTCCTGGACTTTCTTGGCCAGCCGACGTGTCCGTTCTGCCTCTTCCTTCTCTAGCATCTGGGCTACCATATCATACTGCTTCTGGTAAGTAGCTGGGAGTGGTGGGAAGGAACATGGAAAAGCCCCAAGGCAGAGACAGAGCCCACTCAGCATGGCCTCTGCTCCCAAGGCCCATCGGGTTTGTCCCACCACACCCCAGGCCTCAGGCCCCACCCCAAGGCAGTACGGCCCTACCTCAGCCCACTCAAGCCCTTATACTAGCCTTCTTGGCTTGCCCTTTGCCTTGAGTTTTTACCATAAGCTGCCTCCTTGCTCTGCTCTGTTGCCTCTCGAAGCTTTCGCTCTTCCACCTGGCTGTCGAGGGCTTTGACATCCACCTGATCCCAAGAAAAGAGGTAGATCAGGGTAGGGGAACAGCAGCGGGCCTTGGATGCTCTAACACAAACTGCTGAGAATTTACCTGCTTCAGAATCCTCCAATAGACTCCCAATACCTACTGGATAATATTCTATTATCTGAGCATGGCTTGTAAGCCCCTCAGTGGTCTAGCTTCTGCCTCCTTCTCCAGCCTTATCTCAGTACCTTTTTCACCCACCCCACCCTCAAGAGCTCTGTGCTTATGTTTCCCTGTACATCTTAGGTTGTTCTGAACAAATAGCCTTTGCTCCAGCCGCTCCCTCCACTTGGAACTCTTTCTTCCTCTTTTTACCCAAACTCCTATTCATCCTTCAAGATCAGCCCAGGCTTCACCTTCCTAATTCCTTAGGCATTCCTTACTACCATAGAATCTAGGACCCATTGTCCACATTATATTGAAGTTTGCCTCTCTTGATGATCTCCTCCACCAGACTGTGAGCCCATTCAGGGTGGAGACCGGGCCTTAGTCAGTTTTGTACCCTTCTGCCCAACCCAGCGCTTGGCACAGAGCAGACCCTGAGGAAAAGCTTGCCAACTGGATCTCAATCACACCACACATCTCTCAGCCAACTACTTACTTATGTCAGGCACTATACCTCTGGTTTCCAGAGCCATCACCATATGTTAATATTCACTTTCACACTTCCTTTATTTAGCTTCATTTTACCAAGGAGCCTGGAGCTCACAGAAGATAGGTGACTCATTTAAAGCCATGCATCTAGTAAACAGCAGACCTGGCCTTGAGCATAGGTATAAGGTCTTTTCCAGAATACCATGCTGCATCCCCCCATCTATCCACCTACTTAGCAATTTATTTTTTCTTAAACTGTCAATATTTTCTCTTTATTTTGATTATAATTCATTTAGAACATTTCAAGATAGTGCAAAAGGGAATATAGTTTAGTGAAGAGTAAGTCCCTCCCATCTCTCTCAGCCTAGTTAACAGTTTCTTACGTGGCCTTCCAGACAGCATTTAGGCATATACAATACCAAATATTCTTTAGACTTCTTTTGGCTCCATGTTGCCTGTCTCTCGAGAACCAGGCCACTCAGCCCAGAGCTGACTGGAGGAGAGTCAGCTGTCACTGCTCCTCTTCCCCCAGTCTCTTCCCCTGTACCCCCAGCCCTCTTCCTTCCCACACCTGGGAGGGGATGCCTTCTCTCCATTCTCCTTCCTTTCCAACCCGATGGCCTGCTCAAATCAAGGAGGGCTGTAACAGACACTGCTACGTTCAGCTCCGGGTGCAGGAGTGATGTTACTCCTGGTCCCAAGAAAGTCCCCATTTCCCACTCACCCCCATGACCCGGGTCCGCACATTGACGAATCGGCTCTGTCGCTGTTTTTCTTGATTTTTTCTAGCCTCAATGGCTGCCACCTCCTTCGGATCTGGCAGGTTTATCTTATTCATCTGGAGCAAGGGTGGGGTGGAATGGCTAATCAGTGCTAACCATCACCCTTGACTACATCCCTACCCCCCATTCCTTTCTCCCTACATTGTCTGACCACTTATTGATTCCTACTGATTTTACCTACTGGTATACTTCATATATGTGTCCTACATCTCTGTTGTCACCACCCTAACTCATGCCTCACAATTGGGTGCCAGACAATATTCCCAGGAGCCTCAGTGGTCTCCCTTGCTCCAGTGTTACCCTCTCTACTTCTCTGTCTCCGCTAGTTACCAGAGTGACCTTTCTGAAAGCAAATCTGACCATTGCACCTCAGCTTAAAACCTTTAAAAGCCAAGGGAAACCAAAGCAAAAATGAACTATTGGGACCTCATCAAATTAAAAAGCTTCTGCACAGCAAAGGAAACAATCAGCAAAATGAAAAGGCAACCGAAAGAATGGGAGAAGATATTTGCAAACTACATATCAGATAAAGGGTTAGTATCCAAAATTTATAGAGAACTTACCAAACTCAACACCCAAAACACAAATAATCCAATGAAGAAATGGGCAAAAGACATGAATAGACACTTCTCCAAAGAAGACATCCAGATAGCTAACCGACACATGAAAAAATGCTCAACATCACTCATCATCTGGGAAACACAAATCAAAATCACACTGAGATACCACCTCATGGCGGTCAGACAGGCTAACATTAACTCAGGCAACAACAGATGTTGGTGAGGATGCACTGCTGGTGGGAATGCAAACTGGTGCAGCCACTCTCTGGAAAACAATATGGAGGTTCCTCAAAAAATTAAAAATAGAACTACCCTACGACCCAGCAATTGCACTACTAGGTATTTATCTAAGGGATGCAGGTATGCTGTTTTGAAGGGACACATGCACCCCAATGTTTATAGCAGCACTATCAACAATATCCAAAGTATGGAAAGAGCTCAAATGTCCATCGATGGATGAATGAATAAAGGAGATGTGGTATACATATACAATGGAGTATTACTCAGCAATCAGAAAGAATGAAATCTTGCCATTTGCAACTACATGGATGGAGCTAGAGGGTATTATACTAAGTGAAATTAGTCAGAGAAAGACAAATATCATATGACTTCACTCATATGAGGACTTTAAGATACAAAACATGAACATAAGGGAAGGGAAGCAAAAATAACATAAAAACAGGGAGGGGGACAAAACATAAGAGACTCTTAAATATAGAGAACATAGGGTTGCCGGAGGGGTTGTGGGAGGGGGGATGGGCTAAATGGATAAGGGGCTTAAGGAATCTACTCCTGAAATCTTTGTTGTACCATGTGCCAACTAACTTGGATGTAAATTATAAAAAATAAATGATAGAAAGTAAAAAAAAAAAAAAAAACCTTTAAAAGCAATAGAGTGCCTGGCTGACTCAGTCAGTGGAACATGTGAATCTTGATCTCAGGGTTGTAAGTTCAAGCCTCATGTTGGGTGTAGAGATCACTTAAAAATAAAAGATCTTTTTTTTTTTTTTTTAAATTTTTTTTTTCAACGTTTTTTATTCATTTTTGGGACAGAGAGAGACAGAGCATGAACGGGGGAGGGGCAGAGAGAGAGGGAGACACAGAATCGGAAGCAGGCTCCAGGCTCTGAGCCATCAGCCCAGAGCCCGACGCGGGGCTCGAACTCACGGACCGCGAGATCGTGACCTGGCTGAAGTCGGACGCTTAACCGACTGCGCCACCCAGGCGCCCCTAAAAATAAAAGATCTTAAAAAACAACAACTTTAAAAGCAGCTTTAAAGCAAATGGCTCCCCAGTGTTTACAAGATAAAATGTAACCCTCTTTGCCAGATTTATAAGTCTTCATGATCTGACCCCTGCTCACCTTTCCAATTCTCAAACTCATTTACAAGTCTCCTCTATTTGTATTATGCTCTATTCAGTTTTCCCTATTTCAGTAAATGGCACCACTTTTTCCTCTTTATTTGCTACTTATTCTCTAGTCAAGTGACAGGCTAGAAGGCTTAAATTCACCTGTGTTCTTTCATATTTTGGGAAGCTCACTTTTGGCATTGTGAGCTGGCCAAAACCACAGCCAAATACACTTTTGCAAACATGAATCTGATCATGTCTCTCACCTGCTTACAATCCAATGGCTTCCCATTGCACTTAGCATCAAATCCAAATGCCTAACCACGAGTTTCAAGATCCGGCTCCTGCACACCTCTCCAATTCATCCCACGTCACAGCCTCCCTCACTTACAGTCTTCCAGGCACACTGGCCTCCTATCAAGTCCTCCAACGCAACAACCATTCCCACCTCAAGGCCTTTGTACATGGTGTTTCTTTGTTTAGAATACCATTCCTCAACTCCTCCTAGAGCTAGTTCTGGTCTTTTTTTTTTTTTTTTTAATTTTGTGGTTGAAATATTTGACACATACAGGAGAATATATATATATAACCCATTTACAAGTTAGGAGGCATGACAAAAGAGACCCATGAACCAACACCCCAACTTAAGAAATAGAACATGATTAGGGCACCTGGGTAGCTCAGTCGGTTAAGTGTCCAACTTCAGCCTAGGTCATGATCTCGCCGTTCCCAAGTTCGAGCCCCGCATTGGGCTCTGTGCTGACAGCTCAGAGCCTGGAGCCAGTTTCAGATCCTGTGTCTCCCTCTCTCTGCCCCTTCCCCACTCACACTCTGTCTCTCTCAAAAATAAACATTAAAAAATTAAAAAAAAAAAGAAATAGAACATGATCAATACTATTGAAGTATCTTATGTCTCTTCTCCCTCATCCTTACCCTAAGAGGTAACTACTGTGCAAATGTTGACATTCACTTACTAATGGGCATTAATATACTGTGTGTGTATACGACTCCCTGGACAATATTTTGAAATATTCTCATTTAAGAACTTTATAACGTATCATGCAGTGTGCATTCTTCATCTTCCCGTGTTCACTCACGTTCATTCTATCATTTAACAAATCTTTGGGGAGTGCCTACTGTCAAGACACTCCTGTAAGCATTTGGGAGACATCAAGGAACAAAACTGACAAGAATCTGAGTCTGTGGAGGTTGCTTTTGGGGGGGCACAGACAATCAACAGCACATTAAATAGTTTGTAAGATGATAAGTCCTCTGGGAAAAAATATAGAGCAGAATAAAGGGAACTGGAAGTGCCAAGGAAATGGGGAGTGTTACAATTTTAAATGTTGAAGCCAGGGGAGGCATAATTGAACAGGTAATATTTGAGCAAATACTTGAAGGTGAGGGAGTCACCTATGCTGATATCTAGGAGAAGAGCACTCAGGCAGAGGGAACAAGTGCAAAGCCCTTAAGGAGGATGCAAAAGGCACACATTCAGGGGAACAGCAGGGAGGCAAGTGGGTGGAGGAGACGTAGGTAGGAAATGCTATTAGAGAGATAATGTGGGGTGTGTGCAGAGCCTGTAGGACTTTGCAGAACATTGTTAAACGCTGTGGCTTTTACTCTTAGAGAAATGGGCAGCCATTGGAGGATTTTGAGCAGTGGGAATGATGTGTTCAGCCTCTGCTTTTTAAAGATTCACTTCTGGATGTTGTGTGAACAGACTAAGGGGACCAGAGGCAAGGCTAGAAGCAGGGAGGCCAGACAGAAGGCTATTGCAGCCATCCAGGCAAAAGATGATGGTGAATCACATCAGGTCAGGAGCAGCAAGGATAGTGAGAAGTGGTCAGATTCTGAATATATGCATGTATTTTAAAAATGTTTTTATTTATTTTTGAGAGAGAGAGAGAATGAATATGAGTGGGGGAAGGGAAGAGACAGAGGGGGACAGAGGACCCAAGTGGACTCTGTGCTGACAGCAGCAAGCCCGATGTGGGGCTTGAACTCACAAGCTGTGAGATCATGACCTGAGTCGAAGTCAGATGTTCAACTGAGCCACCCAGGCGCCCCAGATTCTGGATAGATTTTGAAGGCAGAGCCAACAGGACTTCTGATAGATTAGATGTGCAGTATGAGAGCAGTATCAAGAATGATTTCAAGGATTTGAGCTAAGGCAATCAGAGGGATAGAGTTGTTATCAACTGAATAGTCTGTGTGGGAGAACAGTGGAATGGGGAGGAGGATCAAGAGATCATGTTTGGAAGTGTTGAGTTTGAGAAGTCTATTAGATATCCATTGATAGCATACAGATGGTATGGTGGATTTCATTATTGTTCCAAAAGATCTGGTGCTTCTCCCTATAGAAGGCTTATACATCTCATTGCCCTCAAGGTTAGCCATGTGATTGGCTTTGCCCTTTGCAATGGGAGAATTGGCGTGTGTTATTTCCAAACAGAACTAAGAGCTATTATGTGATTGCCACGTTTTCCTCTTCAGTCTCTGCTAGGAGTCTGGCAATGTCCCGGGTAAGAGCTGCTCCTTCAGCATTGGTCCTGGAATGATGACATAGAGCAGAGATGTAGCCAACTCAAATCAGACAAGATGCATGAGTGAGAAATCCTTGTTATTTTAAGCTGCTGAGATTTTGGGGTTGTTTGTAACCTCAGCAAAAGTTAGTGTATCCTAATACAAAGGAATTTCATGTTTATTTACTTTTGAGAGAGAGAGAGAGTGAACAGGGAGGGGCATAGAGAGGGGGACAGAGAATCCAAAGTGGGCTTTATGCTGACAGCAGAGAGCCCAATGTGGGGCTTGAACTCATGAACGCATGAACTGGGAGATCATGACCTGAGCTGAGCCACCCAGGCACCCCAGGAATTTAAAGCTATGAAGCTATAAGAGATCTTACTCTAGGGCAGTAAGTTTAGATGCCCCAGGGGAGATGGGGAGTGGAGGAGTCAGCACTTGAGGCTGAGGAGGAGTGTCTGGTGAGGTGGGAGGAAAACCAGAAATGTGGTATCTGAGAAGACTTCAGGAAGGAGTGAGCAACTGATGTTATGTTAAGATGAGGACTGAGAACTGACCGGTTTAATAACACGAGGATTGTTGATGACCTTAACAAAAACATTTTTGGTGGGGTTGTGGGGATGAAGACCTGACTGAAGTGAGTTTAGGAGAGACTAGGACTCTGCAGCACAAACAACCCAGTTTATTTATTTTTAATTGCAAGAGAAAAAAAAGGAGGAATCTGTAGATTAAAAGAAACCTATATACAGGTGGAAAAATTTCTCTAGCATATACCTCAGAGTGCAAGGGCTGATCATAGGGCATAAATGTATTTAACTTTACAAGTTGTTTTCCAAGGAGACTGTACCAATTTACACTTTCACTATAGTGTATAAAAACTCTAGTCACCCCACATCCTCAGGAATACTTGGTATTGCAGACTTTTTAATTTTTGCCAATTTGTTAACATAAAATTATAATTATCAATTTTTATTGATATTATCATTATTGCTAATGAGGTTGCACATCTTTTCATGTATTTTGGCCATTTTTGAATACTCCTCTGTGAAGTGCTCACTTTTGTTCATTTAAAAAAAATCAAGTTGCTTGTCCTTTTCTTATTAATTTTAGGAGTTATGTATTCTACACACTAATCATTTATTAGCCTAAATGTGACAAACACCTCCAATCTGTGGCTTGTTTTTTCACTTTATTATTTTTTATTATTTTATTTTTTCCATTTTAGAGAGAGAGAGAGAGAGAGAGCACAAGCAGGAGGGAGGGGCAGAGGGAGAGAGAGAGACAGAGAATCTTAAGCAGGCTCCACACTCAGTGCAGATCCCAACGTGGGGCTCAAACCCACACCCCTGGGATCATGATCTGAGCTAAAATCAAAAGTTGGATGTTCAACTGATTGAGCCACCCAGGCGCCCCAGATTTTTTAAAATAATATTTATTTTTAGGGGCAGCTGGATGGCTTAGTTGGTTAAGTGTCTGACTTTGGCTCAGGTCATGATCTCACAGTTTGTGAATTAGAGCCCCATGTCAGGCTCTGTGCAGACAGCTCAGGACAGCCTGGAGCCTGCTTTGGATTCTGTGTCCTCCTCTCTCTCTGCCCTCCCCTGCTCACGCTCTCTCTCAAAAATAAATAAACATTAAAAAACTAATAATATTTATTTTTTAAAAAGCTCTATGCCCAATGTGTGGCCTGAACTCATGACCCAGAGATCAAGAGTCACATGCTCTGCTAACAGAGTCAGCCAGGTGCTCCCTCACTTTACTTTTATGGTAACAATTGATACATACAAAGGAATCTGGTTAACATACATGTAAGTTATGAAGCACAACAACAAAATGAATACCTGTGGATCCCCTGCAGAAGCCAGAAAATAAAACATAATCAATACCCCAGAAGCTTTCTGTGTGCACTTACCCACTTTTTCATTTTCTTTATGTTGTAATTTGGATGAATTTAAATGTAGTCCAATTCACAAATCTTTTCCTTTAAACTTAGAAGTTTTCATCATTCAAGAAATCCCCTGAGGTCATAAAGATATCCTGTTATATGTTCTAAAATGTCTAGAATTTTGCCTTTCTCATTTAAGTTTTTAATCCATTTGGAATTGCACTTTATATATGGTGTGAGAGGTAGGGATCCAATTAGATTTTTTTCCAAGTTCCATCTCATCTTTCTAAAATGGAACATTAGTTCCTGTCAATTATATGAGATTGCTGTCCTTTGGTCATTCTGTCCCCTCAGCCTGATTGTGATTGTTTCTCCCAGTTGAATTCATTTACGATTACTCTACTAGATTCCATAAACCAAGCTTTCTCACTTTCCTGGACTTGTCCTAGAACTTTTAGACTCTTCCCAGCCTCCAGACATCATTTTTAAAATGGTTTCAGGAATGGCTATGGCAACAACCAGACCTTTTCCATGTCTAAGCCTAAGCACCAACCCCAGCCTATTCATTCCATCTGTCACCACAATGTAAGGTCATTAAACGGGAAGATTTGGTAGATATTTTAAGCTTCTTGGACTGCTAAGGCCATGACCTTGTGTTTTTGTTTTTTTGTTTTGTTTTGTTTTTTGAGAGAGAGAGAGTGTGAGTGGGGGAGGGAGAGAGAGAGAGGGAGAGAGAGAGAATCCCAAGTAGGCTCCACATGCCAGGCTCGATCCCACCAACTGTGAGATCATGACTCCAGCCAAAATCAAAAGTCACATGCTTAACCCACTGAGCCACTTCGTTGTCCCAGCCATGATCTGGTAATGAGCAAGTATAAGGTGATAGGGGGATGAAAGTATGAAGAAGGATAGAAAATATGGGGAATGGAGGGGGAGGGAGAAAAGGAAAGGGGAAGAAGGGCAACCTATTACTAATAGGAATGGAGGACAGAGAGCAAGAGAAGGGAAAGAAGGAAAGCGAGGGAGGGGGCAGAGGAGGATGGAGAGGAGGAAATGGGATGGGGATGAAGCATGAAGAGAGATAGATAAAATGGGGGGAAAGGAAGAGAATAGAGATGGAGAGCACTGGCTCAGGAACCCTGACTCCAGGGAGTTCACATTAAATATTTTTCTTAGCAAGGAGTGTCAATTTTGAAGCTCCCAGGTTGGATCTGTGTTCAAGTAGCCAATAAGTGGCTCGGGTCCAAGACTATTCTTGGGTTACAGCATCAGTCTCTGAATTCTGCTTGGAAGAACAGGTGGGAGGCGGGAGACAGAGGCAGTACCTGTGGCCGTAGCTTTCCCTAGCCCATAGCCTGCCGCTCCAGAGTACCCTCCTCTCCCTTCACACTCCCTCCCCCTCCCATCCCAACCCATTCCTACCCTTATTCCTAGTGGAACTTCCAACTCTACTTCACCATCAGCATGGTCTGAGCTCACCTAACACCGAATCATCCCACTGGCCCCTCCTTCCCATACAGCCCTCGCTCCTCGAGGTCCTTCCAATTCCCGACCCTGTTCTTGTTTGAGCCTTCCAGCCGGCGAGGCTAAAGCCACTGCCAAGCTCCCACCTTCCTCTTGCCCTGGAGGGCATAACCCTGCTGTGACTTCTGTCTCAGTAAGCTTGGGCTCTGGTCCTGCCTGCTTCCTCGGATCCCAAAAGCCGCAGAGTCCTGCGTAACCGCCTCCTCTGCGGTTTGGTAGGCTGTGTCAGTGGTTGGCGTTGCCACGCCACAAGAAAGGGGGGCGGGACCCAAACGTCCGTGGTAAGCTCGCGCCCTGGCAACGGATCAACAAAACTTCCACACCACGCCCCTGGTTCCGCTTGCGCCGGAAGCCGGAAATCCCGTTAGGCCTGGACTTATTCTCGCGAGGTTTGTCTTCCGCCCGGCCTGCACTGCGGTGTTTCCCGCGCGGGCTACCCCAGTTCCCGGGCGTACGGCGCGGCCTTTTGTACAGCCGCCGGCGCCGCCGCTGTCATGGGTTTCCTGAAACTGATTGAGATCGAGAACTTTAAGTCGTACAAGGGTCGGCAGATTATCGGACCGTTTCAGAGGTTCACCGCCATCATTGGACCCAATGGCTCTGGTGAGATAAACCTGGCTGCGGCCCTCCGCACGTCCCAGCCTGGACCCCCTATCCGGCAGCAGAGTAGTCCAACCCAGCCCGTGTGACCTGAAATGTCGGGAACCCTCACAGGTTCCTCTCCCTCCTGAGCGGGCTCAACTCGAACCCGCTTTGCCCGCTCGAGTGCTCTAACTCAAACCTCTTCCCCAGGTGTCACTTGCCCGCTCTCTGCGCGGCCCCCTCCCCGGAGCAAGTGGTACGGGCCGATTCTGTACGTTACCCCGCCCACTGCCCCCTCCCGCCAAAAGTGGCGCGTCCGGAGCCGACTGCCAGCGGCGGGCCGTGCAGTCCTCCGCCGGACCTGCTGCTTCCGGCTACTTCCCCTTGCCTTGTTTGAACCCTCCGGAGGGTGTGGGACCGCTGGTAGCCCTCCCTTGGCCCCCGGTCTCCAGCGGTACACTTCTGCCTTATCCCAGCGCCCCCTCCCGCTTCGCTCTGGTATGCTCCAATTCGTCCTTTTTTTTTTTACTCTCCTCCGGAGGCGGCAGTTTTGAATTTCTGATCCCGCGCTCGCCTCTCCAGCTGGAGTGCTTGGGGTCTCCACCCTCCACCCCCATCTCAGAGATGGGGGTGCCTCGGAATCCCCCCTTTAATTTACCACTGAAGCCGTTAAAAGAACTCTTCCGCTCGCCGAATTTATTGAATGTTTACTGTTTTGTAAGGAGTTATTCGAGGTGCTGTGGAAACAGTGAAGAATAGAGTAAGCCTTACTCTCGGGGCTTGCATTCCAGAGGGGAAAGACAATAATAAAGAAGGAGAAAATAAGACTATTCGGCTGTGATACATGCTATGCAGGAAATTAGGTTGATGGGATACAGTGACTTGGGTGGTGTCTTTGGAAAGAGTGGTCAGTAAATACTGTATTGTGTATTTGAAAGTTGCTGAGGGAATAGATCTTAAAAGTTCTCATCACAAGAAAAAAAATCGTTTATGTGAGGTGATGGATGTTAACTAACTAAACTTATTGTGGTAATCATTTCTCGATATAGACAGCTATGGAATCATGTTGTACACCTGAAACTAACACAATGCTATATGTCAGTTATATCTCAACAAAACTGGGGAGGGGCAAAGAGTGGCTAGGTGACACCTCTATTTCATATCTTAACTCCTCATTTCTAAATGATACACCATGGATTCCTTCCATCTACCCCCATAGGCAGTCTGTTTGGAATCCCACTGTGTTCCTCCACCCCAGAGATGTTCTAGCTAAATCATTTCCTAGTGTGAGGGGCTTTCCCTGCAGACGTAGCTCAAATTTGTGACCTTCCCTGGGGTTTTGCTTGTGTTTGGTGCTCTTTGTAGAGCAGGGTTTCTCAACAGCGGCATTGTTGACATTTCTAGTAAGATAATTCTTTGCTGTGAGGTAGGTCCTGTGCATTGTAGGATGTTTAGCAGCATCCTTGGCTTTTTCCCACTAGATGATAGCACCCCTACCCCCCAGATGTGACAACCAAAAATGTTTCCAGATATTGTCTGTGTCCCCCTGAGAGGTGGGGCAGATCACTCCCTGCCTTCCCCATCCTCACTTGAGGACCACTGGCTTAGAGGACTAATGCTTGGGGTTTCACTCCAGTTTCTTAGGATTTTGGAGTGGTGGCCCCTGTGGAAAGAGCCAGGATGCACCTCTTGGCATTCACTCCCCTCAGCGTGGGTAGATTTGTATACCCAGCTGTTCCCCAAAGACCCCCTTGGTCTGGACCCTGTCCCCTCCCCCAATTCTTCAATACCCACCTCCACAACCCATTTCTTGGCAGAGAAGAAGAGTGAATTGCGTTTCTTCTGTGGCACACAGTAGACACTTGGCACAAGTTAATGTTTACTTTCTTCTGTCTTGTATTTATGGTATATGTTTTTGTGTTTTCATTACTGGTTTATGAGTGCCCCAAAGAAGACATTCCTTAAAACGTTTTATCAGTGTTCAGCTCATAATGCATGTTATAAAAATGTTTACAATATCGAATGATTGCTAATAGGGAGGGCTTTGATTGTGAGACGTTCTAACCATCTCTGGAGAGCATGGGAGAAGCCTAAAGGTTGGAAGTGGGTGCCTAAAAGTCTAACTCCTGGTCAGCATGGTGTGCTAGTCCTGCTCTGATAAGGGAGACAGAGCTGAGTTCAGACCTGTGTTAAGATAGGAGTGCCATTTGTTGAGCACCAGTGTGTGTCAGGTACTTTATTTATTGGGACCTTTTACATTTAAATTCTCAAAATGACCCTATCAGGGAGGTACCATTATCTTTGTTTCATAGGTGGAAGAGTGAGGCACAAACAGTTGTGATCACTTGCACACTAATTGATTCTCAGAGCCAGGGTCAGAAATTGTGCCTGTCATACTTCAAAGCCTTGTGCTCCTGCCACTCCCAACAGAGAACTGTGTGCTAAGCGTTATTTTAGAGGCTTTACCTATCAGTTGTGGTTTTTTAGATTTTCGAAGTGAGGGAATGGAAGGTCAGCTAAAAATTGGTGAAACTAAGAACCTGGTCTGTTGGACTAGAACCCGAGCTCTTAATCACGGTGTTGTACTGCTTTGGAAGGAACTGGGCTGTTATTTTTATACCTGAGTAGAAAGGTGTGGGAAATCAGGTCTTCCGTTCAAGGTCATATAACATGCTGGGGTATAATCCTGAGGTAGCATTTATAGAGATTAAAGTGTTCTCCCACCCCCACCCCCAGTCTAAATTGAAAAAAAATTTTTTTCCTGAGTCTAAAATGAAGAAAGTAACAATTGTGACTCCACTATTGAAAAGATAACCACTCTTAATGTTAAAAAAATCTTAATTATTTGAATAGCTGATATATGCACACAGTATAAAATTTAAAAAATCCCAAAGGATAGACAGTAAAAAGATACCCTTCCCTGACCTGTTAACCTATTTTCCTTCTGGGAAGTGACCACTGGTTACACTGTTCACATTTTCATGTATTTTTTTTCTATGCCTTTGCCTCTCCCCAAGTTTTTATTATGAAAATATTCAAACCTACTTGTGTGTTTTGCTTAATCGTTGGAAAGTAAGCTGTGGACTTCATGACATTTCACCTCTAGGGATTCAGCATTCGATTCCTAAAATCATCATTCTCTTGTGTCACCAGTAGACTGTGATCACACCTGGGAAAATTAATTTCCTTGTTGTCATCAGTTATCTAGTTCATATTCAAGCTTCCCTAATTGTTCCCCAGAATGTCGTTTTGGTTTTGGCTTTGGCTTTGGCTTTGGCTTTGGCTTTGGCTTTGGTCTTGGTTTTAAAGGGAAACTTGAATCCAATCAAAGTTCGTGCACTGCCTTTGCTTATTTCTCAGTAATCGCTTGTGTTCTGGAGTGGTTCTCCACATGTTTCTTTTTAGACATTCACTTTTTGAAAAAATCAGGCCAGTTGTCTTGGAGAGTATTCCACATTCTGTGTTTGTCTTAAGGTTTCTTCATAGTGTCACTTACTATGTTCCTCTAACTATTATATTTCCTGTAAACTGGAAGGTAGGTCTAAAGGCTTGTTCAGATTCAGGTTAAATATTTTGGCAAGATACTTCATAGATGATGCTGTATGCGTCATATTGTATCACAATAGGAATATGCCTTTTAAAAAATATAGTAAAATACACATAGCAAAATTTGTCATCTTAACGATTTTTTAAGTGTACAGTTCAGCCATGTTAAGTATCTTCACATTGTACAACTGATCTCCTGAACTTTTTCATCTTGCAAAATTGAAAGTGTACACAGGAAATAGCAACTCCCCATTATCACCTTCCCTTAGCTCTTTTTTTTTTTTAACTTTTAAACTTGGTTGAGATCAAACTATATTTTTTGTTACAGTTACATTATCTGCTTATTTCTTCTATTATGGGCATTTCCCCGTGTCGTTAATGGTTGTAGAACAATCCATTATGTGAATATGCTGTTTCCTTAGATGGGATTCTAGTCTTTAACTGCTGTAGGTAATAGCTGCAAAGGGACTGTTTTTCTCAGCCCTTGAACCAGGGCTCCGGTGGGGGCAGAGCAGTGTTCCCTGACTTCCCCTCCTCTGCTTTGTCCCCTACTCCCTTAGGTAAGTCAAATCTCATGGATGCGATCAGCTTTGTATTGGGTGAGAAAACCAGCAACCTGCGAGTAAAGACCCTGAGGGACCTGATCCATGGAGCTCCTGTGGGCAAGCCAGCTGCCAATCGGGCCTTTGTCAGCATGGTCTACTCTGAGGAGGGTGCTGAGGACCGCACCTTTGCCCGTGTCATTGTTGGTGGGTGAGGCTGGCCAGAAGGCTCCCCTTGGGTCCCGGGAGGTGACTAGACTAGTTGACTGGGATAGGTGGATGTCTGACCTTCAGCTAACTCATGCACTGTCTTGTAGGGGGTTCTTCTGAGTACAAGATCAACAACAAAGTGGTTCAGCTACATGAGTACAGTGAGGAATTAGAGAAGTTGGGCATTCTCATCAAAGCTCGTAACTTCCTCGTCTTCCAGGTGAGCATTTTTAACAATTATTGGCTGTCTGCTCTTTGCTGATCCTTGTCCCATCCTCACTGGGCCTGCTTCATCTTGAGCTTCATCTCTCCCCTGAATTAATGTAGCAGCTTCTTCACTGGGCTTACAAGACTCCAGTCTGTCCCCTTCCAGTTCATCCCTTAGGCTAGGTTCATCTTACAAAGACACAAATCTGTTTCTTTCCTTTTCCTCCTTAAAGCATTTCAGTGATTGCTCATTGTCTTATGATGGTGGTTCTCAAATTATTGTCTCTGGATCAGCATCAACTTGGGGACATGCTAGAAATGCACCTTCTCTGGTCCCATCCCAGATCTATAGACGTAGAGACTATGGGATGGGGCCCAGCACTGAGTGTTTTACCAAGCTCTCCAGGTTATTATACATGCTAAATCATTGCTTTAGCATAAACTCCAAACTCCTGGCATTCAGGAAACATCATCCTTTGGTTCTTGCCCACCTTACTAGCCCCTCACCTGTCAGTATTTTTCCCTTCCAACCCTGCATTCCAGCTCAGTTAAACTGTTTATAGTTCCCCAAATTCACTTGCTTTCTTTGGCCTGCAGGCCTTTGCATATTAATCGTCCTTTACATGAAATGACCTTCTCTCTTAACTTTCTTGGTTAGTTCTTCCCCATCTTTCAAACTCAACTTAGATGTCACCTTTGGGAAGCTTTCCTGGATAGACACTCCTACCAGTCTCCTACCCCCAAGCTTCACTTAGTGCTTTTTCTGTGTTGCTTCTGTCACTGCACATAACACATGGTGTTGTCTTTGCTTTTGTCTCTTTTGCTCTGTGTGCACCTCAAGAGGCAGGGAACGTGTCCTCAAGGCCCAGTGTGAAATGTGGCACCTAGTGCGGGGAGAGGGTCAGAGACCTTTTTCTGAATAACTGAGTAGAAATGGGTAGAAGGAACTGGGTTGGATAGGCTCTAAATGGGGAGAGTGTTTTGATCTTTACTAGGGTGCTGTGGAATCTATTGCCATGAAGAATCCCAAAGAGAGGACAGCTCTATTTGAAGAGATAAGTCGCTCTGGGGAGCTGGCCCAGGAGTATGACAAGCGAAAGAAGGAAATGGTGAAGGCTGAAGAGGACACACAGTTTAATTACCATCGCAAAAAAAACATTGCGGCCGAACGCAAGGAAGCCAAACAGGAGAAAGAAGAGGTAGGTGGCTAGGCTACCTCTGGGCTCTAAGGGGCCAGGGTCGAGCCAGTGCCTTACTGATGCACACCTGCCTCCGTGCTCCTGTTTGCGCAGGCTGACCGCTACCAGCGCCTGAAGGATGAGGTGGTGCGAGCTCAGGTGCAGCTGCAGCTCTTTAAGCTTTATCACAATGAAGTGGAGATTGAGAAGCTCAATAAGGAACTGGCCTCTAAGAACAAGGAGATCGAGAAGGACAAGAAGCGTATGGACAAGGTAGAGGATGAGCTGAAGGAGAAGAAGAAGGAGCTGGGCAAAATGATGCGGGAGCAGCAGCAGATTGAGAAGGAGATCAAGTAAGAGGCAGGCCTGGGCCTGCAACCTATGGGAAACCAAGAGGCTGTGCTGTTTCCTAGGGCTCCTCTGAGCCTAGAGTCCGGTGCTCGTCCTAGTTTGTCTTCCTCTTGACTTGCTTTGGCCAGAACCAAACACATTTCTTGACTTGCATTTTAGACAAAGCATTTGAGTACTCAAACTCTGGGTAGATGGCTACTCATGAAAGAGAGAACTTGAAAGGGGTGGGGACCTTGCCAAGTGAGAGGAAGCAATGGGAGGCCTGGCTACTAGAGTGGCTGGGAATGCCTTCCTGGAAGAGGAAAACTGGCGCTAGAAGTTTAAAGGACATGAAAAAGTTAGATCAGATGGGGGACAACTCCATGAACATAGGGCATTCTTGGGAGCTGTTACTGATGGTCCTGGCCTGGCTAGGGCTGAGGCAGGAGTGGCAGCTTTACCTTACGGAGTGGCCGGAATGCCAGGCTGAAGCCATCAGTTCCAGGGAGTAGTCAGACTGCCCCTTTTCTGAGGATCTGTGGGGCATCAGGCCCTCGTTCTTTAAGCAATTCCCTGAGGCTGGCTGGGACATCAGGCCCCCCCTTTGGGTAAAAAGCCTGGGAACCCTCCCTTCTGCCACAGTGCTAACTGATTTACCCACCACCCCCCCTCCGGCAAAAGGGAGAAGGACTCAGAGCTGAACCAGAAGCGGCCTCAGTACATCAAAGCCAAGGAGAATACCTCCCACAAAATCAAGAAGCTGGAAGCAGCCAAGAAGTCCCTACAGAATGCTCAGAAGCATTACAAGAAGCGTAAAGGTGACATGGATGAGCTGGAAAAGGAGATGCTGTCAGTAGAGAAAGCCCGGCAGGAGTTTGAGGAACGGATGGAAGAGGAGAGTCAGAGTCAGGGCAGAGACTTAACCTTGGAGGAGAATCAGGTAAGCTCTGGGAGGTTGGGGGTGGGGTGGGGGGTTGCTGTGCTTCTACAGAGACTGATTTGGTTACCTGTTCCTAATACAGGTAAAGAAATACCACCGGTTGAAAGAAGAAGCCAGCAAGAGAGCGGCTACGTTGGCCCAGGAGCTGGAGAAGTTCAATCGAGATCAGAAAGCCGACCAGGACCGGCTGGATCTGGAAGAGCGGAAGAAAGTAGAGACAGAGGTGGGCATGTGTTACAAGATTAGGGATGATGGTCCAGAGAAAAAAGAAGTGATGAAAGTCTTTTTTTTTTCTTTTTAATGTTTATTTTTGAGAGGGAGAGAGCATGAGCAGGGGAGGGGGCACAGAGAGAGGGGAACAGAGGATCCAAAGCAGGCTCTGTGCTGACAGCAGAGAACCTGATGCGGGGCTCAAACCCACGAACCGCAAGATCATGACCTGAGCCGAAGTCAGACACTTAACTGACTGAGTTACCCAGGTGCCCCTTAACAGTAATGACAATAGCTAACAACTAGTAAGCATTTACTGTTTGCTAGGCACTATATTTTACATGTATTTACTCATTTAATTCCTCATTTTCCAAATGAGGAAACTATAGTCCAGAGGTGAAGTAATTTGCCTCAGGTCACATCATTATGAAGTGGCAGAACCAGGATATGTTCTACCCAGGCTAGGTAGAACGTCATGAAAGGTCTCAGGGCTCTGGGAGGGGCATCAATTAGCAGAGCCACACTGAACACTGTTGTGTGTCTGCTTTTTAGTAGGTCTCCCCCATTAGTGACAGACTGTCCTGGACTGTTGGGCTTTTTGATCAGTGGGCACATAGCAGGTATAAGCCAGGGCCCCATGGTCTTAGAGTTAACTTGCTCAGCCCCTGGTGATGGTGTATATTTGTCTTTCTTCCAGGCCAAGATCAAGCAAAAGCTGCGGGAGATTGAAGAGAATCAGAAACGGATTGAGAAACTAGAGGAATACATTACCACTAGCAAGTATGTGGCTCTGCAGCCTTTCCTCTTATTTCCAGGGCTGTTGTGAACCCTATCTGTCCTGCCCCTCCTCAGGCAGGATCCCCAGAGTCCCTTTCAGCCAGGAATATTTTCTCACTAGCCAGGGTAACCCCTTGTGATCCCTCACTTTGTAGGCAGTCCCTAGAGGAGCAGAAGAAGTTAGAGGGGGAGCTGACAGAGGAGGTGGAGATGGCCAAACGGCGTATTGATGAGATCAATAAGGAGCTGAACCAGGTGATGGAGCAGCTAGGTGATGCCCGTATTGACCGCCAGGAGAGCAGCCGCCAACAGCGAAAGGCAGAGATTATGGAAAGCATCAAGCGCTTGTACCCTGGCTCTGTGGTAAGAATGGAAAGGGAACTCCTTTCCTGAGCACCTACTCTCCCACTGGCTGTCAGCGGCCCTGTGAAGACAAGATTGCTGATCCCTTTTTTACAGCTGGGGGAACAGGCTCAGAGAGATGAAATGACTTACCCAAAACAGCACAGCTTATAAGAATTGTAATCCAAACCCAACTTATGTCTGACTTGGAACCTCCTGTTCTTTCTATCACACCAGTTGCAACTTCTTGAAGGTTTTGTCTTGCTGCTTCCACTCCTCTGTGGGATGCTGGGAAACTGGAGAGGCCTTTGGAAGTGGGAGGAGCCACAGGATATGATTTAGTCTCATAGGGAGTAACTCTGCAGGCTTTGATATGAGCTCACATGGCCTGTACCAAGTGGTTTATTTGCTTGTAGGGATATCCTAGGCTTTATCAGAGCTCTTGGCCTCTTGAACCAAATCTTGAGTTCCCTGAGTATTCTCTCTCTATTGCTATCCATCCCTGGGTTCAACTTAATTTGGTCCCATAGATATTTCCTGATCTGTCCTCTAGACACTTCTGGGGGAGTTTATAAGGATCTCTATTGCTATAATTCCATCCCTGGGTTTAACTTAATTTGGTTCCATAGATATTTCCTGATCTGTCCTCTAGACACTCCTGAGGAGTTTATAAGGATGATTTAGGCTCATTTCCTGCCCTTGAAGATCTTACCCATTATCTGATAGTTCTTAGGGAACCATGATTAGCTTAGGGGGCATGGGGGACATGAACTAGAAAAAGATTTATTTTGCTGGGTGCTTGTGAGAATTTGAGGTAATGTATGTAAGGGGTATCTGACATAGTGCCTGGGGCAGTAGTGGTCTGTGAAATGATAAAACTGAGGTTTAGAAAGATGATTTTGGATTCAGGCATGACTGGAGTGATTGTTGCTTTGGGGACAGAGTAGGCTTTTCCTCCATAGCATGGAAGCTACGTTCCTCATGCAGGTTTTGGTCTGCCACTTCTGAACTGGGAATTGGGGTTCCTGAGTCAGTCCCCAAAAGCCTCATGCTTCAGTTTTCTCTTCTGACTTTCCTCAGTATGGACGCCTCATTGACCTCTGTCAGCCCACACAAAAGAAGTACCAGATTGCCGTGACCAAGGTTTTGGGCAAGAACATGGATGCCATTATCGTGGACTCTGAGAAGACAGGCCGGGACTGTATTCAGTATATCAAGGAACAGCGTGGGGAGCCTGAGACCTTCTTGCCTCTTGACTACTTGGAGGTGAGGCTGGTGGGGATGGGGTCAGGGCAGTGTGAGAGGGCCCCTTCTCCTAGCCCTCCATGTTCTCCCACTTACTGAGCTTCTTCCCATAGGTGAAACCTACAGATGAGAAGCTCCGGGAACTGAAGGGGGCCAAGCTGGTGATTGACGTAATTCGCTATGAGCCACCCCACATCAAAAAGGCCCTGCAATATGCTTGTGGCAACGCCCTTGTGTGTGACAATGTGGAGGATGCCCGCCGCATTGCCTTTGGCGGCCACCAGCGTCACAAGGTATGGATTCCCTTGTGCACATTGGAGCTGGACAGGCTTAGTATTGGAGACTCTTCATCTTCTCTCCCTCCTTCTCTCTTTTCCCTACTGTGTGTAGACGGTGGCACTGGATGGGACCCTGTTCCAGAAGTCAGGGGTGATCTCTGGTGGAGCCAGTGACTTGAAAGCCAAGGCTCGGCGCTGGGATGAGAAAGCGGTAGATAAGTTGAAAGAGAAGAAGGAGCGGTTGACAGAGGAGCTGAAAGTAAGTCACGGGCATTACTGTCCCCAGGGTTTGGAATCCTAAGCCCAGGCTGGCCACTCCTGTTCTTATCACCTAGCTGTTCTGTCATGTCCACTTCAGGAGCAGATGAAGGCAAAGCGGAAAGAGGCAGAGCTACGTCAGGTGCAGTCTCAGGCCCATGGACTACAGATGCGGCTCAAGTACTCGCAGAGTGACCTGGAACAGACTAAGACAAGACATCTAGCCCTGAATCTGCAGGTGGGGCTTAGTCTTCAGCCCTGTCCTCCAAAGGCCACCCTCACATTCCTGGTCAGAGTTTCTCTGCGAGTAGAAATGTATCCCATTTCCCTCTCTCCTCCCAGCCTGCTTCAGGGAACCAAGCATAGCAGTCTGGGCTTCAGGTCTCGCCTTTATGGTGGGAGGCAGCTTACTTAATATGTCGTCATTAGTTTTTCATCTATTTGTAAAATGGGAGTTAGAATTACACCTGCTTTATAGCCTTCTTGCAAAGATTGAATGATTACATGCCTGTAAAGTACTTAGACTGATTCCTTGTGCCCGGTAAGTGCTCAGTAAATGTTAGATGTTATTATTAGCATTATTCATTCAACAAATATCTGAGCTGCTTCTGAAAGTAAATTGAAAGTGAACGCTGGCATTTCAGTCCCTCTCGGTGGGGGTGCTCTTCTAGGTATATTAATGTGTTTGATCATAGGGTGCTTCCCAAGACCACCTGGAGGCATTATTTAAAGTGTAGTATAAATATCCCTTTACCTTCTTCTAAAATCAAAAAGTCTGAATTCCAAGGGTTATAGATAAGGAAATGTGGACCTGTAACTGATGATGTTTACCATGTGGATTAAAGCTAGCCGAATAGAGCCCGGGGAGGAAGCTGTGTGATGGTTCAAGTGGGAGATGATGGAACCTTGACTGGGGAATTGTGAGCCATGTTCTCTCAGCATGTGGAGAGCTAGCCCTTCTTTTGCAGGGGCTGGTGAGCTCAGGGTGGCTCCGTTCCTCCAAAGAGCCTGGTCTCTTTTTCCCTCAACCCTGTTTCCTGCAGGAAAAGTCCAAGCTGGAGAGTGAGCTAGCCAACTTTGGGCCTCGCATTAATGATATCAAGAGGATCATCCAGAGCCGAGAGAGGGAAATGAAAGACTTGAAGGAGAAGATGAACCAGGTTGGTAAGGGATGAACCATGCCAGTGTGTGCAGTGGGGTGGGACTGGGACTGGCAGCAGCACTCTGATCCAGAGGGCCTTTGTTGTCCCTCGCTTCTCCCCTCAGGTAGAGGATGAGGTGTTTGAAGAGTTTTGTCGCGAGATTGGTGTGCGCAACATCCGAGAGTTTGAGGAAGAGAAGGTGAAGCGGCAGAACGAAATTGCCAAGAAGCGGTAAGTGGAAGTGTGGGGTACAAGAGTACACACTGGGGTGCCCTTGAGCCCCCAGCCTGATATCCTGGGAAGTCACATGCCATCATAAGACAAGGAGCAGCTCTTAGAATGATGGGTGTAGTAGGTCGGCTTTAAAGAACAGGAACATCAGGGAGGCAGTGTGGCATGGTCTCATGCTTAAGAGTGCCAGCTTTAAATGTGATTTACCTGGGTTAGAATCCTAGCTCCATAACTCATTATCTTGGGCAGTGACTTGACCTCTCTGAGACCCAGTTTCCTTATCTGTAAAGTGGGATAATAAGGATGCCTGTCTCATGGCATTTAGGCAGATCAAATGAACTCGTCCTTGTAAAGTATTTAGGATAATACTTAGCACCTACCAAGAGTAGTAGATGCTAGCTTTTATTATTGTCATTATCCTGATGGGCATTGCAGAGGGGTGGGGATGGAATGAAGTTGGAAGAATAGTAAGAACAACACAACAGTTCCTCTTCTCTTCCCCCTCTTTACTATATTTGTTAATTTAATAGACTTTTCTTGAGTCCCTATGTTGTACGAAGTTGTCCTGTGCTAGGTATTGGTGGGGAGATTGGGGTGACACAGACGAACGTGACAATCTTTAAAAGAGGTTGCCTCCTGGACGCTGGGTCTCAGTCTGCAGTTTATGTAGCTCATGGCCCATATAGTAAATATTCATTGCTCTCCTACCCATAAGCCAGGCTCAAGGGATATAGAATTGAATCAGAGACTGTCCTTGTCCTCAGGGGGTTGTGGAAGTGGGGGAGACAAACAAGTAGATCAACAATTTCAGAATAGTGTCATTGATGCTGTACTTGAGGTACATAGAAAATACAGAGGAAATGTTCAAAGAACTGCAAATCAAGAAGAAAGATAAAAACGAGAGACCCAATAGAGAAATGGACAGAGGGTGCAGTTAGCATTTCATGGAAAAAGAAGCACAAATGGCTGATAACTACAGATTGATGTTCAGTCTTGTTTCTAATCAGAGAAATGCAAATTAAAACAGTCTTAGCAGTATTTGGTGAAAATAAGTTTGCATAAGCTCTATGACTTAGCAAAGCCACTTCTGGGTATATAGCTCAGAGAGAGTGTTGCCACAGGGCAACAAAGAGACACATTCGGGGTTGTGTCTTGGCATAATTTGTAGTAGTTAGATGTTGGTGGCCATGTAAATGGCCATCACTTGGAGGAAAATACAAGTCGAATGTGATGAATATATAGACTATGCAATACTGTGTAGCAGTTCAAAGCAAGAACTAGATTTACAGGCTGTAACATAGATACATTTATAATTGTATTTGTGTACATTTAAAAACAAGTATATTTTACAAGGGTGTGTATTTTTAAGGCTATATACGTATGTATGTATGTACGTATGTATGTCACTTTGGAGTGTGTGCTCCCTGTAGAGAGAGTAATGGGAGTAGAAATCAGGTATTGAGCCAAAGGAGACCATGGTCTTGCACAGACAGTGAACATAAGCGTGTTATGAACTGTGGGATATAATTAACTGCACCAAAAAGGGAGGAAACCCAGAAACATGTAATAAAATCAGAGAACCTGCTCACAACTGTCAGGAAAGCTTTTCCAGAACAAGAAGCGATGAACTGGATGCCTGTAGAGTGAGTAGGACTTGGCCAGCTGGGCAGCAGACAGAAGGGAGTTCCAGGCAGTGAGAACAGCATGCTCGGAGGTGTGAGAGAGTGTGCCTTGTACTGGAAACTAAGTAGTTTTGAATGTCTGGAGCATAAAAATGGGGTCAGGAGGAAGGCGGGGGTGGTGGACAGGTCAGCAGGGGCCAGATTGCAGAGGGCTTTATGAGTCATGCTTGGGAGATTGGACTTAAAATTGCATAGCTCAAAATTATAGAGTTAATTACATTCCATTTGGATTATAGTGACTAATAGGGTTAAGCTGCTAGCATGACATCTGGCAGCATCTGTCACACCATATTGCGGGGGTGGGGAGGCAGTTGGAAATTAGCCCTGTCTGGCCTGCTAGTATCTGGATGCTGGTTACATACTCTTTGAGTTTCTGAAGAGATGGGGAGCAGGGCAATAGCAGAAATCTAGTATTTTCTCCATGTTTTGTTTTTACTACCTAAGCTCTGCTCCTTGAAGGTTCTGGGATGGGGGAGGGTGGGTGGGCTCATTGGAAAGAGTCAAAGCCCATGAGCAAGTATGAGCTGAATGCAACCAGTATACTGTCAATAATGATGGTAACTAAAATTTATTAAGTATTTAACTGTGTGTCTGGTATGCTTCTAAGGACTGGATGCATATTAACTTGTTAAAAAATTCTCCCAATAACTATGAGGTAAGCAGTACTGTTATTTCCATCTTATAGATGAGGAAACAGAAGCATAGAATGTATAACTACCTTGGCCAAGATTACACTACTAGTGAATGGCAGAGTTTGGATGCCAGACCTCTTATTCTGCCACATTACATTGCGATGGTGCCATAGGAGAAACAGCCTGGGTTTTGGTGTTAGACCTGGATTCCTGTGTGGCCTTGGGCAAGGTCTTTTACCTCTTGGCCCGTGTTCCCTCATTTGTAAAATTAGGATAATCATGCTTACTTGTGGAGCTATTAATTAGAGGATTAGAGGTAATTTTGTAAAGTACACAGAAACTTAGTAAGTAGGAATTATCATGGCTGGTGGGTTCAGGTGGACCTTTTTGTGCCTCCTAGGAACTTGGGAGGGTTCTGGAGTCTTCCAATGTATAAAGGGGGAGTAGTGGAGTTTGGCCTGATCTCCCCTGCCTTGTGCCATATCCACAAGGCAAGGCTGAGGAACTTAGTTCTCCAGCATCAGTTGGAGTTGGAATAGTTTTATGTGGATATGGAGGGATGAGCTGAGTGGTGACTGAAATCTAGTAGTACCTGAGTCCCTGCATCCTGGGCCTAGTTCTCTTTTCTCCCCACAGTTTGGAGTTTGAGAATCAGAAGACTCGCTTGGGCATCCAGTTGGATTTTGAAAAGAACCAACTGAAAGAGGACCAGGATAAAGTGCACATGTGGGAGCAGACAGTGAAAAAGGATGAAAATGAGATAGAAAAGCTCAAGAAGGTAAGGAAGGAGAGCATGAAAAGACATACTAAAAACTGGGAGGAAAAATTGGAAGAGATATGATAGAAGGATAATATCCATTATTTATAAAGCCCTGTTGAAATAAGAAAACACCAAGACCTAAATAGGAAAAATGAAATGAGTAAGAGGCACAAACAGTTTAAGAAGGTTCAAATAGCCCATAAACACATACACATAATTTAGCCTTATTAGAAATCAAAGAGATGCAAATTAAAGCAACAATCAGAGGTAATTTGTTTCCTATCACATCCAAGATTAAAAAAAATGATTAACACTGGCCATGGTGCCCAAGACCAGCATTCTTTTATGCCATATGGCACCATCCATCAAGATTCTTCAGAATGTATTTATCCCCTCTTACTCAGTAATACCTGAGGAAATCCAGAATGCTGGCACAGCTTTGTGCACGGAGGTTGATGTTTATTACAAACATTTATAGTTCTATATTGGAAACTCTCCAATGTCCTCTGGGAATTAGGAGTTTAGCAAATTACGCTACATTCATATATGTGTGTAGTTAAATGGTCTTCAAAGTTTAGTAATATACAGAACCCGTTTAAAGACCTAAGATCTTTAGCGTTGGCTTAAAAAAATCCTTACTGTTAAATATACACAAACATCCATACTTAGAGCACTTAACCAGAAAGCCAGGATAAACTTACAAATTAATTTTTATAATTAACCACATTAATTCAGTGCAACAGATGATGGTGTTTTGCTGAAACTGAGTCCCTTTTCACAGTGCGCCTGTGCTGCTGACTGCCACGGCTCAGTTTGAGTCAAGCATGCCTGTGTCACTGGGTATTGTCTAACAACTCCCTTTTCCCACATTCTTTCTCTTTAAATTCCTGTCAAACCTTTGTTCTTCTCATAGCATCCCGTCCTGAGGTGATTTGATCCTCTTCACTTGGTTTAAACCATTTGACTTTTATGTCTGCCTGTGTTTGTTGGTGGTAGTGGTAGTGGTGGTGGTGGTGGTGTGTGTGTGTGTGTTTTCATTAAACCCAGATAATTAAAGTAGTTCTCTTTGGTGTCACCAGAATCTTAAATGCAAATGAAGATCAGGCAGGCGTACACGGACATCTAGATGATCCAGAGTCATGTTTCTATGACTTTTTATTTTGAAATCATTTGAAAATGAGTATTACAAAGAACTCCCCCCTACCTGTCACCAAGATTCATCAGTCACTGACATCCCATATTTGTTTCTGCATTGTCTGTGTATGCATATTGTTTTTATGAGCCATTTGGGAGGAAGTTGCAGATATGTCTCCTTTATGTGACTTTAAGATCAAAATGAAAACCAAACATTCTTCCTTTAAGAAATCTGATCTATTAAGTAAGACTCCGATCCCTTGACTGACCATGCTCAATGCCACTCCCTTTCCTCTTCCTGGGGCTAATCCCATACAGTGTGTATTCTTCCAGAGCTTGTAGGCATTTACTTAAATACTTGTATATTCATATAGGTACACTCATAGAAAATATGCAGTATTGTTTGTGTGGGTTTTTAAAAAATTGATGTTATATTGCTCATGATGGCAATTTTGATGTGGAAAAGATGCTTAAATATAATACTAAGTCAGAATATAGAGTTTTAATTCTAATCTAGTCTCAAGTCTGTAGGGCTATCTAGAAGTGATATGAGGAGGAAATAGACTAAGATGTTAATTGGTTATCTGTGGCTGGTGGGATTACGAGTGACTTTTTCTCCTCCTACTTGATACTGTTTCAGTACTTTGAACTTTTCTACATCAAGCAACTTGTATTATGGGTTATGTAGGGGAGGGCAACCAAATTTGAAAAAAGATAAAAAGAAGCCCAGAGGGTGATGGTGGTGTGTGAAAGTAGAGCTTACTGAAGAGAGGTTCTGACACACCCAGAGGCTCCTTCTGCCTGGTGGAAAGGGTGGGGGCAAGGGGAGAAGATCCCAAGTTGAGATGAGGAAAACCTTCACTTCTTGTCCTGTTCCCCCTGCTGGGACCAGGAGGAGCAAAGACACATGAAGATCATAGATGAGACCATGGCCCAGCTACAAGACCTGAAGAATCAGCACCTGGCCAAGAAGTCGGAGGTGAATGATAAGAATCATGAGATGGAGGAGATTCGTAAGAAACTGGGGGGCGCCAACAAGTGAGTGGGTTCAGGCCTGGGGTGGGGGAACTAGGTAGAGCAGGCAGCCTGCTGGATTTGGATCTCACCTCTCCCTGGACCTTCTTAGGGAAATGACCCACTTACAGAAGGAGGTAACAGCCATTGAGACCAAGCTTGAACAGAAACGCAGTGACCGCCACAACCTGCTACAGGCCTGCAAGATGCAGGACATCAAGTTGCCACTGTCTAAAGGCACTATGGACGACATTAGTCAGGAAGAGGTGTGTGTCATGGCTGGTGGTGGGAGTGGGCAATGAATAACATTGACCAGAGATGGGGGGTGAGAGTGACCAGGGAGAGAGAGAAAAGGATGGTGGGTGGAGGTGGTGGGGAACATAAGGAAGGATGAAGGGGAGATGAGGCAGGGTGAGGCTGTGAAGGCAGGTGAAGTGAAAGGCAATAGCTTTGGTGTGAGAGGGAAGTTGAATTGAGGGGTAGTGCTGTCAGTGGGTGGTGAGGGAGCGAGGCCAGGGGAAGATGAAATCATTCTGTATGTAACCTTAGGGACTTGAGGAAAAAGTTAGCTCCCGCAGGTGATGACTATTGGGAAGAGTGCAAGTTGAGGGACATTAGCCAAGAGCAAAGGAAGACAGAAGCTGAGGGACCTGAGAAATGATGGCCTAGCTGCAGTAAAAGAGGTTGGCCAGGAGAGGGTTGGGTAAGGGACAGCAATGCAGAGGTGACAAGGCTTAGTCATAGGAAAGGGATGGACACTAGCCAGTAGAGGAGCCAAGGCATTTTATGTCCTGGAATTGACAGTTGGTAGCAAGGGGTGGGAACATTAACTGAGAGGAGGTTTGCATATATCTGTCTTAGACCTGGGCACGGATCTCAGGCCCACATGTCTTTCCCTCCCTCCTCCCAAATAGCATTTCAATTTAATTCAGCAAAATATTTTGAACACCAGAAATGTGCCAGGCGCCATGGTAATGGGTGACATAATTACTCCTAATCCAAAACACAATCCTGCCAGGCAGGCGTTGTCCCGTGTTACAGTTGAGGGTTTGTGTGTTTAAATCAGGATTCAGGTGTCAGGATCTGACAGCATGACTTGCCCAGGATCCCACCGTTAGTGGTAGAGCCCAAATTTGAACTCAGGTCTCTGTGCCTTCAGAGCTGCTGTCCTTCTGCCACAGGTGCTCTCTAGCAAGGTGCTTCTCAAAGACTTTGAAGGCTGCATAGGAGCGCCCTCCCCTCCCTCCCCCCCCCCCCCCCCATACCCTCTAGAGGGGCATTCTCATGGCCAGTGTGCTCCATTGGACTCTCCCTCTCACCATTGCAGGGTAGCTCCCAGGGGGAGGATTCAGTGAGTGGTTCTCAGCGAACTTCCAGTATCTATGCACGAGAGGCCCTCATCGAGATTGACTACGGTGACCTGTGTGAGGATCTGAAGGTGAGGATCAGCCACAGGGGTGGGGACATCTTCCTAGCTGTTCAGAGGGAAGAGAGCCCACCTGGGGGCCCCATGGAGACCATGGCTGGAAAGAGGGGTAAGCTGGCAAAGGAGGGAGAGAGTTGTGACTTAGGGTCTCCCCCAGCTATGCACACACAGACACAGGCACATCTTCCACCACCACCCCCAGTTGTCCTCATCCCTGTCTGCTGCCAGTCTTCCCCTTCCACGCATATACACGTCTCAGCCCAGATGCACACACAGAGAACATGCTCCTTTACAGTGAACAGATGGGCCTTGGGTGTTCCTCAGTACTCTGTCCCAGGCACTCTTCCTTCTCACTTGGCATTCTCTCATCCTGGGTATCTCTTTTACTCCCCTGGCTTCAGCTGCCATGTATGCTATGCTCCACAGGTACCTCAAACCCCAGCCTTCCTCCCCAAGTCTTCCCCTTCTCAGTGCCAGCCACAGGTTTGAACCAGAAATCTGAGCCTCATTCTTGACTGCCTCTCTCATTTTGCATACTCATTGAATTACCAAGCCCTATCCATTCTACCTCCTTAGATATCTAGTGAATTCTACTTTTTTCTGTTTCTGTGGTCTTTCTAGTACAGGCCATTTCACCTCTCTTGTGGACTACTGTAGGAGCCTCCTAAACAGGTCCTGATGCTTTCCAATCCATCATTATAGCCAGGGGTACTTGATTTTTTAAAGAAGCCTTTATTGCGGAAAACTTCAAATATACACAGAAGTAGAGAGAAGAATATAATGAACCCCAGGTACCCATCATCCAGCTTCAGCAATTAGCAACATGTGGTCAGTCTTGTTTTTTATACCCTTCCCTCCCCATTGGCATATTTTAAATAAAATTCCAGATAATATTCATGATTACCTCAATATACATCTCTAGAAAGAAGGACATTTTAAAAGACGTACTATAGTGTCCTACCAAAAAAATTTTAAGAGTAGCTGCAATGTCATCTAATATTCAGTAAATCTTTAGATTTGCACAAATATCCCATAAATACCTTTTAAAAACACAGTTTGTGTGTTTTTAAGTTTATTTTATCTTGAGAGAGAGTGCACATGCGCACACAGAAGCAGGGGAGAGGCAGAGAGAGAATCCTCAGTTGGTGCACACTGTTAGCACAGAGCCTGATGCAGGGCTTGAAGTCAGAACTGAGATCAGGACCTGAGCTGAGATCAAGAGTCGGATGCTTAGCCAACTAAGCCACTCAGGTGCCCCACAGTTTGTGTATTTAAATCAGGATTCAAGTGAGGTTCATAATGTTAAAAGTGGTCTCATCTAGTCTGTAACATTTTCTTATCCCTTTTTATTTTTTTCTACCTGTATATGGAAGAAACTAGGTTATTGGCCCTGTACAATTTTCTACATTTCGAATTTGGCTGATTATGTCCTATAATGTTATTTAACGTGTTCTCCCATCCCCTGTACTTCCTGTAAACTGGTACTTAAATCTGGGGTTTGATTGGATTCAGTTCATTTTTTATTTTTGGCAGGAATATATCATAGGTGGTGCTGTCTGCTTGTGAACTTTCTTTTGCATCACATCAGTTGACATTGAATGTCATTTCTCTCTATCTTTGTAATAAGTTTGAGCAGGAGTCAACGTTACCTGTGAATATTCTTGTCAGCAACTCAAATAAGGATCTGATCAAGCCTTATATACACCGATTATATGAAACACTGGTGCCAGAGCAACATGTTAAATAAAAACATAGGGATGCAGTTAGCTAAATCCAGGCTGTGAGAAACTCTATAGACCTGGTGTCTTCCATAGAGAAATGAGAAGAAACAGGGAAAATTTTTATTGGCTATAAGAGACAAATCAACCAGTTGGAACATGTGGCACTCCCTTAAATCCATTACGAAGAGAGGAAGGGGAATTTATAGACGAGACATAAGAGACAAATCAGCCAGTTGCAGTGTGTGTACCTTATTTGAAACCTGCTTTGAAAACCCTGTAAAAAAAATTTTTTTAATAAAATAATCAGGACAATTTGAACACTGACCGGATAATTTATGATGTTCAGAAATTGCTATTAATATTTTTAGGTGAGATGATAGTATTGTGGCTTTTTTTAAATGTCCTTATCTTTTATAGCAGTGGTTCTCAATGGTGCATGGATTTTGCCTCCCAGGGGACATTTGGTAATGTCTGGAGATACTTGTGACACCCACTTGTCATAATTGGTTGTTGACAGTATTGAGTAGGTAGATACAAGGGATGCTGCTAAACATCTTAACAGTGCACAAGGACAGCCCTTAACAACAGTGAATCATCTGGTCCAAAGTGTCAGTAGTGCTGAGATTCAGAACCATTTTAGAGACACATACTGCAGTATTTATGGATGAAATGGTATGCTTGAGATTTGCTTTAAAATAATTGAGGGACACCTGGGTGGCTCACCTGGCTCACCTTGGTTGAGCGTCTGACTTCGGCTCAGGTCACAATCTTGCTGTCCGTGAGTTCAGGCCCCGCGTCGAGCTATGTGCTGACAGCTCAGAGCGTGGAGCCTGTTTCAGATTCTGTGTCTCCTTCTCTCTTTGCCCTTTCCCCACTCATGCTCTGTCTCTCTCTCTCTGTCAAAAATAAACATTAAAAAAAATTAAAAATAATTGAAGATAGAAAGGAATTGAGTATAGGTGGCAGAATACTGGCCCTGAGTTGATAATTATAGCTGGATAATAGGTACACGGGGGTGCTTTGTATTATCCTCTGCATTTTTGTGCATGTTGAAAATTTACATAATATAAAGAGAAAAATAATTGGAGGGTGTGGAGGAGGTGATCACCAGGTTCAGGTGTTGTTAGCCCATCAGTTTTTATAAAATTCCCTGTCAGTCTTTCACAAGTTGGTTTTAGCAGCTCTTAATCATCATTGCCTAGCCCTATTAAGGGTTGGAAAGTGGTAATTTCCTGATTCTTCCATTCCTCCTCCATTTATTTATTGGAATTCTAAAAAGAAGTTTCTCATATCAACTATTTAGTTCCCTTGAAATACAGCCAATACAGAAAGGGTAGGATAAATGCTTCATTCTTTTATTTACGAGCTTTCAGAAAGAGGTGGTTGCCCTTGTAACCTTTAAAGGTGACCAGTGACTTTTTTAATTTGTATTTATTATAAACTGTTTAAAGGTATTTTGATGTTTATCTGTTGGAGCCATTTTTCTTCTTTATGTTCATATTGTCCCATCTTTGTCCAGCAGGAACCACTTCAAGTTGATTTTTGCTCTTATGTTTAGATTTTTATTATGGGAAGTTTTCACAGGCAAAAGCAAAATAGCACAGTGCCGTCTCATGTAGACATTGCCAGTTTCAACAGTTATCAGCTCATGGCCAGACTTGTTTTCTGTGCACCTCATACACTTCATCCTCTCTCCCTACCCCTGGCTTCTTTAAAAATACAGTCAATCCCAAGGCGCCTGGGTGTCAGTCGGTTTAGCATTTGACTCTTGATATTGGCTCAGGTCCTGATCCCAGGGTTGTGGGATCAAGGCTCAAGTCCACTCTGTGCTGAGAATGAAGACTGCTTAAGATATTCTCTCTCTCTCCTTCTCCCTCCCTCTCCTCCTGCTCCCTTCCCTCTCTCAGCCCCTCTCCCCCACTTGCACTCTTTCTGTCTCTAAAAAAAAATACAGTCAACCCTTGAATAATACGGGTTTTAACTGTGCAGGTCCACTTATACACAGATTTTTCTTCAATAAATACGTACTGTACATGTGGTTTTTTTTTTTTTTTTTCAACGTTTATTTTATTTTTGGGACAGAGAGAGACAGAGCATGAACGGGGGAGGGACAGAGAGAGAGGGAGACACAGAATCGGAAACAGGCTCCAGGCTCTGAGCCATCAGCCCAGAGCCCGACGCGGGGCTCGAACTCACGGACCGTGAGATCGTGACCTGGCTGAAGTCGGACGCTTAACCGACTGCGCCACCCAGGCGCCCCTGTACATGTGTTTTTTAATGATTTTCTTAGTAACATTTTCTTTTCCTTAGCTTACTTTAAAAATACATGTTAATTGGGGCACCTGGGTGACTCAGTTGGTTAAGCATCTGACTTCAGCTCAGGTCATGATCTCGCGGTTCGTGAGTTCAAGCCCCACATCGGCTCTGTGCTGGCAGCCCAGAATCTGGAGCCTGCTTCAGATTCTGTGTCTCCCTCTCTCTCTGCCCCTCCCCTGCTCATGGTCTGTCTCTCTCTGTCTCTCAATAATAAATAAACATTAAAAAAAAAAATTTTTTTTTAAATAAAAATACACATTAACCACTGTTTATGTTATCTGTAATGCTTCCGGTCAACAGTAGGCTATTAGTAATTAAGTTTTGGGGGAGTCACAAGTTATATGTAAATGGATTTTTGGCTGTGTGGGGTGGGGGGTTTATGCCCCAACCCCCTTGTGTTCAAGGGTCAGCTGCAAATTTTAGACATCATGTCATGTCGTTTGTAAATATTTCAGAATGTATCTCTAAATGATAATTTTTATCTTTATTTAATGTTTTAAAATGTAATTTGTTGTCAAGCTGGCTAACATAGAGTGTACTCTTGGTTTTGAGGGTAGATTTCCATGATTCATTGCTTATGTACAATACCTAGTGCTCATCCCAACAGGTGCCCTCCTCAATGCCCATCACCCATTTTTCCCCTCTCCCTTGCCCCCCCATCAACTCTCAGTTTGTTTTCTGTACTTAAGTGTCTAAAAGAGATCATTTTCAGATCTTTAGAAATATTTAGAATTGTTACACCAAAAACCCAATAATTCCTTAATATTGGAATTCTATATTATAAAATAATTTCTTAATATCAATATTAGTATTCACATTTCCCTGATTGTCATGTACACACACAGTTTGCTTACTTGAACTGGGAGTCAAATAAGATGATAGATATAGATAGATAGATAGATAGATAATTGATATAGTGATTGGTTGATATGTCTCCTAAGTCTCAATTAATCTACAGGAGTGCCCCCTTGTCCATGCCTTTGCTTTCTGTGGTTTCAGTTACCCGCGGTCAACCGCGGTCTAGAAGCAGATGATCCTCCTTCTGACCTATTGTCAGAAGGTCAGTAGTAGCCTAGTGCTGTATCACAGTGCCTACATCATCCACTTCATTTCATCACATAGTCATTTTATCATCTCCGGTCATCACAAGAAGGGTGAGTTACAGTACAATAAGATAGTTTGAGAGAGAAGACCATTCATGTAACTTTTATTATAGTATATTTTTATAATTGTTCTATTTTATTATTGCTGTTAATCTTTTACTGTGCCTAATTTATAAATTAAAGTATCAAGGGTATGTATGTATGAGGAAAAACATGGTATGTCGGGGTTGGCACTGTCCATGGTTTTAGGCATCCACTGGGGGTCTTAGAATGTACCCATGGGGATAGGGGGGACTACTATATAAATGCTCCTCTATCAGTTTTTATTTTTCTTTGCAGTATTTTTTGTTGAAGAAATTGGCTTATTTCTCCTGAATGATTTTCTACATGCTGTACCTTTTTGATTGTGTACTATGATTTTTTAATGCTCCCCCAGAACAAAAAAAAAAAAAAAAAAAAAAATTTCTGGTATCCCCTGTAGTTCCTGAAAGTGGGTAGTTAGACATAGATCAGTGCTGTTCAGTAGACATATAATATGACCCACATGTGGCATTTTTTAAAAAGTAAAATTAATTTTACTACTGTATTTTGTTCAACCCGGTATATCTTAAAGAGTTATTTCAGTGTGTAAACAATATAAAATTATTGATGAGATATTTGATAATCTCTTTGTACTAAGTCTTCAACATACAGTATCTATTTATGTTTCCAGCACATCTCAATTTGGATGCTAAATTTTCCTTGGATATACTTGATCTGTATTTTGCTATCTTAAACTTTACAATTGGAAAAGGAGAACCACATAGCCAGGTTTTTTCCAAATATACTTAAAAGTTTTCTAGTAACTAAGTTGAATATTGGTTTTTACATCCATCAACATCCATTAAAATCGGTCATATGTGACTTATGGCTACCGTACTGGACAGCTCTGATCTAGGGGTGTGATTAGATTCAAGTTTGGGGGGTTTGTTTTGGTCAAGTTTGGGGGTTGTTATGACTGGTCATAAGTGGCGTTGTTAACTTTAATCAGGAGGTTGGTAATGTCTGATTGTGATTCTTTTTGTGTGGTTTGCAGCCATGGTGGTTATTGTCCAGATTCATTAATTTGTCTGTGGTTGCAAAATGGTAACCTTCTTACTCTGTCATTCTTCTTTGTTAGCTGGAATACTGTGAAGAGAGATTTCCTCTTATCAATTACTTGGTTACTCTAAGGTATACAGTTTATATTAAAAAGGCAGGGTATGTAGGCTTGAATCTTTTATTACTAGTTTATAAAATAATGAATTTGTTCTTTGGCATTCTCAAGATTTGTTCACTGAGTTTTCAGGTATATCATTATGAACTCAAGGATTTAAACATATTAGATGTGTTGCACTGTTGTGGTGGTTATCCTTCTTGTTGATCAAGTTGTTGCATCTTTGGCCAGTGAGAACTGGTTCAAGTTGGCTTCTGAATCATTTTGACACAACTGTTACAGACTTTTGTCTTCCTTGCTTTCTGGTATGTCCAGGTTCATCCTTTACATTTCCCCAGATCTATAATTAGCCATTTCTCTCTGAGAAGCCTTGACTTCTTGCAGTGAGAAATGCTATTTAGCAACCACCAACTGAGCACTGGAGTGCTCATGACTGCTGGGTTGCTGAGTGCTTCTAGAACGTTTCAGTAGACTGGGCTACAGGATGCATTTTTTATTTTGAAGGAAAAATGTTACCATGAGTTCACATTGATACTTCAGTTGAAATTGTAATTTTCACAGTTTAACATCATTGGTTTTATGTTTGAGTTCCCTCAGTTATTCTTGCTAAAAATCTTGGTTCCTAGCAACACTAACATAATAATGTATTTTTTATCCTATTCTCTATATATGTAATAGTTTGAAAATATCAATGAGATATTCTTAGTAATAATTTGATTATTGAATGCTATTGAAGATTTCCTTGAAGTCCTCTTTGCTGTTAAGCTAATGGCTCGTTGAACATGTACGGCATGTTCCTGTATTTTAAAGTGATTCGAAAGAATCCTCTGAGTGTTTAATCAGCTTAATATATAGTCATGGTTCTTTGTTTAGTTTTCCATTTTTAAGGGGTTGCTCATTTTTGCATTTTGATTTTTTTTCCAATTTTACTTTGAAAATTTTCAAATCCACAAAAAAATCGAAAGAATAGTACAATGGATGTTCACACGTCTTTCACCTTACACTCCCCAATGAATAATTTTCTGGTTTTTTTCCCTCTCTCATCTTGCTTGATTCCCTCCCTCTGCACTACATGCGTTTTGTTTTTTGCTGAACCATTTGAAGGAAGTTGCAGACTTCAACTCTAAATACTTCAGCTAATAACAAGGGATTCTCCATAACCACAATTCCATATTACATTTAAGAAAATTAATAATGTCATATCTAATATCCTGCCCACTTTTAAATTTCCTTAGTTATTCCAAAAAAGTTTGTTTTTAATAATTGTTTTAAACTGTGATCCAATCAAGATTCACGTATTGCTTTTGGTTGATCTCTTTTTAGTTTCTTTTAATGTGGAGCATTCCCACATCATTGATCTTTTGAAGTCTATGTGTTGTCTTGAATGGATATGTTATGGATATGTTTGTTTCCTTTCATTGTTGCTAACCTTGTTCTACCTACCCTTATTGTTTCCTATAAATTGGAAGTTTGATCTAGTCTGGAGGCTTGATGGATTTGGGTTAAGTAATTTTTTGGCCAGAACCTTTCATCGGTGATGCTGTGTACTCTGTATTGCATCATGCCAGGAGGCATGTAACGTGAGGATGTCCTACTATTCATGATGTTAAGCGTGGTCCTCAGTTAAGGTATCAATTGCCACATTTCTTACTGTTGTCAGTAGTAACTAGTCATCTTTAAGGTGATTGTTTGGTATATTGTGAATGTCTTGTTCCCAACAATTTTTTTACCTGGTGGTTTTCACAATTTTGATCGAATTTTCTTTTATAATTCTATAAAATCTTCATATGGTTCTAAAACCAAAAGTATAACATAAGGTACATGAAAATAAGTTTAACTTTCTTTCCTGTCCCCTTCATCTCCCTTCCTTTATATGTAACCATTTTAATTAGTTTTTAGATTATCCTTTTTTTGTTGTATTTTAAAAATACAAATATATCTGTAAATATGCAAAGATACTCCCATTCCTTCTCTTAGATATAAAAAAAAACATTCTATTGTGTACCTTTCATAGTTCACTTATATCCAGGAGACCACTTCATAGCAGTGTAGAGAGATCTTTAGAAGGGTTTTTCTAAAGTGTGTATATTTGTGCATCCATTTGTGTATATTCATGTCCTTCCTGTGCTTGAAGCCATTCAGTGGTACCTCACCTCCCTTGGGATAAAGTCCAAACCTCTTACAAGGCTTAAAAAGCCCTTTATCTTCGGGCTTCTGCACATGTCTCCAGCCTTACTTCATCCCCCAGCATGCGTATGTGCACGCGTGCACACACACACGCACACAGTGCATAATTATTGCCATATTGAATTGCCGCCCCCCCCACCTTTTTTTGGCTTTTGAAATTTATTAAAATTGGTTACTTTTTAATTGGTTTGACTTCCCTGAATGAACCACAAGCAGACCCCTGGTTTTGCATGTGATGCTCCTGTCTGCATAGGCTGTTCCTTCTCTTTGTCCTCACCATTCATCCTGTAGGCCTGAGCTTAAACATATTTCTGGAAGCCTTCCGTAGCCCGAGTCTCAGTTAGTTGCCCTTCTTATGTGCTGACCCAACACCATCTGTTTATCATTGTTTTGGTATTCATTGTACAGTGTTCTGATTGTTTACTTATATGCCTTCCTCTGTTAGTCCATGAGTTCTGTGAGCACAGGAGCCCTGGCTCACAGGATATGAGAGCCCCAGTGCCGCCTGGCATTTAGAAGGCATTTAGTAAATATTTATTGACTGAAAGTGGCAGAAAGGCACAAGCGCAGACATGCATTGCAATACCATAAGACCTAAAACTTAAATGGAATTTGCTCAGATGTGGTGATCTGAGCAGAAAACGTGAGTTGCCTTATTCATTGTGGAGCCGTAGGTGGAGTCCAGACCAGTCTGTGTGGGAGCCTCTAGGTCACCCTGGGATGGTACTGGCTCATGGCCTGGGCTGAGAGCCAGAGAGGGGCACCACCAGCTGCTTTTCCTGAGAGACGGAGAGGTTGGCAGGGCCTGGGGGAAGGGCTAGAGATGAGAAAGTGGCGTCAGCCTGTAATTTCCAGGGTGGTAGGAATGGTTCCTGTGAGGAGGACCTGGTGGAAGGAGCTGAGCTAGGGAAGAAGAGCTTCTACATGGGAGCAAGTGCTCAGGCCCCCACTTGGTGGAGCATCTCTTACGGAGATGGCCCTTCTTGATGTTTCTGGGCCTGGGGTTTACAGGATGCCCAGGCCGAGGAGGAGATCAAACAGGAGATGAATACACTGCAGCAGAAGCTCAATGAGCAGCAGAGTGTACTCCAGCGTATTGCTGCCCCTAACATGAAAGCCATGGAAAAGCTGGAAAGTGTCCGAGACAAGTTCCAGGAGACCTCAGATGGTAAGATTTTTCCCTTTTACTTGGGTCTAAGGTGAAGGCAGAAGGCCGGAATTACAGCAAGGGCCTGTTACATATCACAGCAGCTCCCCTTTTTACGAGCTTTCTTACTTGAAATTCCCAAGAGCCCTAAACAGTAGGGGTTAATTACCACACTTGTTTTATAGAGTATAAAACTGCTGAGGTTCAGAGGGGGTGAATGACCCACCCAAAGTCACATAGCCCCTACCTACTACAGCATATCTGGCCTTGGTTTCCTGGACCTGTCTTTCCCATCCACCCTCATCCACTCAGCATGCCCTCACTGGCCCCTGCATGTATTCAGTCCTACCACCAGGCTTTTGCTTACATGGTTGCTGGCTAACAAGCCCTTTCTATGCAAATCTAGCTTGACCATCACCTACCTGAGCCCAGGGAAGAATTCATATTTTTGTGGCTCCAAGCCCATGTTTCTTCGTTTATACTATGTGGCTGGCCCACTGGTGATGGATGGGTGGTTGTGGGATCGTTTTCCTGGGACCCTCCCCAGACATTCCTCTCCCTTTGGGATGTCCCTGCTCTGCGGATTGTCATTTGCAGGTCATTCTTGCCAGGGTATGGTCCTCAGCCTTGGCAGAGCCTGGGCACTGAGGAGTCACCTGTCTTTCCCTTGTGGCAGAATTTGAGGCAGCCCGAAAGCGAGCCAAGAAAGCCAAGCAGGCATTCGAACAGATCAAGAAGGAGCGCTTTGACCGCTTCAATGCTTGTTTTGAATCCGTGGCCACCAACATTGATGAGATCTACAAGGCCCTATCCCGCAACAGCAGTGCCCAGGTAGGCTGGAGCCCCTTACCCGGCTAGCCCCTACCATCCTGTTGCCCTTCCCTTTAGGCATCCTGTCCCCATCCTCATTTAGCTGCAGACCCAGACCCAGATTCTGATCCATCTGCCTTCTCCCTAGGCATTCCTGGGCCCTGAGAACCCTGAGGAGCCCTACTTGGATGGCATCAACTACAATTGCGTGGCTCCTGGCAAACGCTTCCGGCCAATGGACAACTTGTCAGGGGGGGAGAAAACAGTGGCAGCTCTGGCCTTGCTCTTTGCCATCCACAGGTAAGGCTGCTCCTCCCAGGGCAGTTGGCGGAGAGACTGAACTGAGGCCACCAGAGGCTCTGGGGCCCAAGGATATGCAGAGATCTGCAGAGGTGAAGATGTTCTGGTGGAATCTGGATTGCATCCCTATTTCCCTACCTACTACAGCATATCTGGCCTTGGTTTCCTGGACCTGTCTTTCCCATCCACCCTCATCCACTCAGCATGCCCTCACTGGCCCCTGCATGTATTCAGTCCTACCACCAGGCTTTTGCTTACATGGTTGCTGGCTAACAAGCCCTTTCTATGCAAATCTAGCTTGACTGTCACCTACCACACCTTCACATCTCATTTTCCTCCTCCTGTTCCTCTAGGAAGCCTGCTTTGCCCACTATGGCATACCCTGATCTCCCCCTCCTGAATGCCAATAGTACTTGAGTCTGACCCCCACAACTTAGTACTTGATTGTACAGCGTCATTCAGCGAGCATTTCTTGAAGGCTGCTCTGTACCAGACTCTGTTGGGGGATTAGGAACACAGATGAGTCAGACATGGTCTCTGTCCTTGAGGAGCTCATGATCTAGTGAAAGCCAGATGTGTAAACAGCAAGCTAAGTGTCGTAACTGGATGAGCGTGTGTGCTGTGGATGCACAGAGGAGGGATACCAACCCAGTCTGGGGGAGGGTCTGGGTGGTCAGGGAAGGCTTTTGAGGGCAGGTAACACTTGAGCAGGAAATGCAAAGGATGAGTAGAAGATAGCCAAGAGACCAGGAGGCATTCTAGGCAGAGGGTGCAGCACGTGCAGAGAGGCAGGGAGACAGCAGCGTGTGCAGGTGGGTGGGGAGAACCTTCAGGTAGCTTGGACAGTGTGGCCAGAGCCTAGGACTGCTTTATCTCCCCAGCAAGTCTGGAAGCTCTGGAGAGAACCATGTCCTCTCCTGGTTCTGTAGGTTCCTGGAGCACAGGGTTGGATGCACAGGAGGGCTCAGTTGGTATACTGGCCTTTGGGGGCTCAGGCAACATTATGACCTGGGGTTTTTAGTCTCTGAAGAAGTGGAGGGGGATGCTGGCCTGTGTGATGGGCCCTGGGGCTTTCCCGCCCCACCCCTGCCCCCATCAGTGTCAGCTCACTTACTGGTTCCCTCCCAGCTACAAGCCAGCCCCCTTCTTCGTCCTGGATGAGATCGATGCTGCCTTGGATAACACCAACATTGGCAAGGTGGGTGCAAGGAAAGTGGGGCCCGGGAGGGAGGCCCCTAGCTTGGGGCTGGGTTTCAGGGAGCAACTCCTGAGTGTGCTCTAGCCGTTCCTGCTGCCTGCTCTCTGTGCCTGGGAGGCTGGGCCCAGGGTCATTCACGCCGTGCTAGTCAGTGGCCTCTCAGCCTCTTTTCCCCCAACCCTTCACCCCTTACCCCACCCCCTCTGCCTCTGGTTCTGACTGGAAAACACAAGGGAGTGTTAGGGCTTCAGCCCTGCTAAGTGCCCGGCGGCCCCTCCCACAGGTGGCAAATTACATCAAGGAGCAGTCGACTTGCAACTTCCAGGCCATCGTCATCTCTCTCAAGGAGGAGTTCTACACCAAGGCTGAGAGCCTCATTGGAGTCTACCCCGAGGTAGGGCGGGCCTGGCTCAGGAGCCAGCCCCACTCCCTGCCTGACTCCCCAGGGCAGGAAGGGAAGGCTGCAGTGGAGGGCCATGGGGGTGGGGGAGCATAGGGACTCAGGTCCTGAACAACCATCTGGGCTTGTTGGAGCCCTGCCCTTGAGGCTTAGCCAGCCCAGCTGGGCAGGGCCATTGCGTCTGGGGACAGGTGGAACGGCCAGGCAGAGGCAGCCAGACAGCAGAGAAAAGGAGGAGAATGCAGAGGTAGGCAGGGAGAGAAGGCACATGGGACCGAGCACATCCTCTCACACCCAGAGAGAACCATTGCTTGGGCTTTGGGCAGGTATGTAGGGAGGAGGGTTTGAGGCCCCCAGTCCTGGGGCGCTAGACCCCCTCCCTCCCTTAATTCTCTCCTTACAATTTCATTTTTCTTTTTCTCCCTCCTCCTTCAGCAAGGGGACTGTGTGATCAGCAAAGTCCTGACCTTCGACCTCACCAAGTACCCAGATGCCAACCCCAACCCCAATGAGCAGTAGCAGTAGTTCTGCCCTCCTGCCCTGTCTGGATCCCTAAGCTTCCCCTCTCCCAATCTCTCGATACTTGGCTCCCAACCTTCCCCTACCTCCTGTCCCTGTTTGGTATAGTCATGGGATTTAGGCACTGCTGTCAAGCATGAAGAGGAACAGAGGTGATGTTAGGTCTGGAGCAAAAATTCCTGAGCTACAGGGAGCATCCTGGCCTTTGGAAGGAGGTGCTGAGCTGAACTGAGCCGAACAGGGCCATCTGTCCATTCTTTCTTCCCTCCCCCCGCCTTCCCCTCCCCAGGCCCCCCTCCTATCACCCATAACCATAGGTCCCTTGGGCCTCTTGCATCTTGCTTGTGTGTGGGTATGTATGTGTGTATATATGTGTCTGCGTGTGTGCATGTGGGTGTGTTAGCACAATAATAAAGATATCGGAGATTCATTTTAGAAGGAGCCTAGGCTGAACTTGATTCTAAGAGAGCTTAGTATGACAGCACCCCAGAGCTGGGCAAAGGTATTCAGGACCTCATAGGAATCAGTCATGTGAAACTGCCCTCATTTCACTGATTCGTGTGTTCATTCGTGTGTTTATCAGACATATATCGAGCACTCTTTATTTGTCAGGCTCTATTCTAGAAATACAGAGCTGAATCAGACATGATCTCTACCCTCCTACTGAGGAGATGCAGTAGGTTCATGATTTCCCATGGTCAGCTGAATTCTATGTATATGTACTTTGAGAAGAGGATGATCACCTCCAGGCTTCCTGGAGAAGGTCACATATGAGCTGAACCTTGACAAATTGGTAGGATTTGCTTGGGCACTAGGAGCAGAGCCTGGGCTCTGGGGACAGACAGTTGTGGGTTCTCGTCCTTTTTTAAGTCACTAATCTGATGTTGAGCAAGTCATTTGACCTTTCTGTGCCTCAGTTTCCTCATCTGTAAAATGGGGCTAACAATATTACCTACCTCATAGGATTTAATGATGTCAAGCTCCTCACTGGGGGCCTTATCCCTGCTTGGAGCCCACTAGGTGCCGACCCCTCAGAATACAAGCCTTCTCATACCTAGACCCCTGTGGGCTCTGATCCCAATTGTTAGGGACAGAAAGAGCCTCCAAATCTGGAAGATACTGGATGCCTAGCTTTTTGAGAAAGTTCCAGGGCACCAGTGGGGTTTATCTGGTAAGTGAAGGGCCTAAGGAAGCCTATAGCTTCAATCGTGTGGTAACCAGGTGCCTGGGCCCCAACCTGGGTTGTGAGGAAGTCGGGGAGAGGTAGCCTGGGCCACATCCCGGCCGAATGTGTGTGAAGTTCCTTTTGGGAACTAACTGTGTCAGCTGTAGGGACCGTGCAGAGGCAGCAGAGCCTGCTGCCATGAGGTCAGCCTTTGCTCGTTCATGTACACTGTCAGACCATCACCTTGTTCTGATTGTATACTGCATTTTTGTTTTTTAAAAGTTAAGTCAGTTCTGATTACTCAAGTAATGCATGAATCCATTCTCTTAAGACATTAGATTTATAAATAAAGGTAGCCTCATTTGACTACCATTCCCCATCCCCCTCTAAACTGCTATCGTGTGTGTTGTACATCCATCTAGACTGTTTTTAAGACTTTTACGTATATAATTCATTGAAAATACTGTTGTGTATTTAATACAAATGGCATATTGAGTCGTTCTACAGTTTGCTTTCTTCAATTTAACGATGTTTTTGAGATCTATGCATGTTTTTACAAAATGTAGATTCAATTCATCCTTTGTAATGGCTATATAGACTGCCATTATAGGACTCTATCACATCTTCCCATTTCTTTTGTGATAGATAGTTAAGACTGTTTTCTCTTTTTGCTATTACGGAATACTACACAGGAACAACACGTGTGTGTGTGTGTGCGTGTGTGTATGAGTTTACCTAGGGTTGCTTCCTAGGTTGAACTGCAGAGTCATAGGCTATTTATATTTTTGTTTTAAATAGATACTTCCACATTGCCCTCCTGTACTATTTACTCAATATTTTCCTGAGGTTGTCTTAGGTATAATGTTGTTACCTACTTCAGTTTCATCCTAGGTAGTGATATCCGTGAAACCACGGGTTTGATATGCTAATTATGTATTTTTCTAATACATATTAAAAGGCATAACTCAAATTTGTCTGTGTTCAACCAAAGAAGTCACATACCACCAGTGGTACGTGTGCTATAGTTTGGGAAATGCTGGCATATCTGAAAGAGCACAGTCTGGGAGTCACCCTGGTTCAAATCCTAGCTGTAGAAACTTCAGCTCGTTACTTCACCTCCCTGAATCTCAGTTTCCTTGCATAGGAAAGGAGGTCATATGTGCCTACTTTGCAGCAGTGTAGGCAAGATGAAGTGAAATACATTTGAAGCAATTTGGCTGGCACTTAGATTATCACAGGCCTTTCAAGGTAGCAGTTACTATTCTCCTCACTTTACAGTTGAGGATACTGAGGCCCAGGAAGGTTAATGACCAAGCTACCAGATAACAGTAAGGGTTTGAACTCAGGCCCTCCGCTTCAGTCTTGTGCTTTCCCCGCTGCGAGGATGGTTATCAACCTTGGCTGTGCACCAGAATCACTTGTGAAGCTTTTTCTTTTTCCTTTTTAAAAATCAAAGCAATATATACACTGATTAGAAGGTGAAATAGTACAGAAGGGCTTATAATAAAAAGCAGCTGTTCCCTGCTGCACCTCCATGTCCAAAAGGATGTGGAGCTCCTTGCTCTGGTCCCGCCTCTGAAAGTCTAATTCAGTAGGTGTGGATAATAATCTGGATAATAATCCTTACCTCACAGGGTGGAAAGGATTAGATGACATGCCTTGGGCTGAAGCCCTGGCCCACAGGAACACAAATGTGACAAAGGACTTAGGTCCTGGGGATCAGAGAGGTGAGAGGCCTTGTCCTAGAGCCCAGTGGTTCGTTGGCAGAGCCTAGACTTAACCAGGAGGATCGCTGTGCTTGCCCAGTGCTTTGCCCACTGTGCCACACTGCCTCCTATCATCACAGGGCAACATGTGCTGAGTGAAGGCTGTACTCAGATGAGAGCCAACACCACAGTGTTGCCAAGAGTAGGCTATGTCCAAATAGAATCTCTAGGGCTAGTTGGATGGCACTAGGCTGACTCCCTTATACTCTGGACCCAGTAGCCTTGGTCTAGGGAGTTTAAGGAAACTCCATGGCAGTGTTTACCTTTAACTGGGCACTTCACTCTAGGAATCTCGTGTTGTGCGCCAGGGACACAAACGAGTTCAATCTTTACCCCGCCTTTGAGGAGCTCACTAGTTGGAGGCAATTCATAGAACAGCCTTTAACCATACAGTGTGATAGCACTCTTGACGGGAGCATTGAAAACTGAGGAGTATCTAGCTTAAATGTAAAGGTTCCGGGAAGGCATCCTCTAGTCTAGGAGGTGACACCTGAGCTGAGTCTCGAGAGACTGGTAGGAACCATCCAGTTGAAGTAGAGGGAATTTCCAGGTTGTGGAGACAGTATGCACAAAGACCTGAAGGCAAGAAATGGCAAAACAGTTCCAAACTCCTGAAACAAGTTTTACTGAGGTGGGGAAGAGCAGCAGGAAGTAAAGCTGGAGAAGTATTCGAGAGCCAGAAATTTGAAGAGGGGAGTAAGAGCCTGGCGACAGAGTTCAGATTTACTTTCTTGGGACAGTGTGGTTCCCAAACTGGCTGTGCACCAGAGACGCATGGAGCATCCCAGGCCCCAGCCTCTAAACATTCAATTTCTGTAATGGATGGGGCCTCAGGATCTTGAGTGCTTAGAAAAGTCAGCATGTGAGTGTAGGGTACAGCCAGGTTTGGGAACTAGCTGTAGGCAGTGTGGGAGCCACTGAATGGTTTTAGGAGACTGTGTCAGATGAGAACTTAATAAGCCTTTTTCTGGTCAGCCAGTATGGAAATGGTTTAGGTCAGATGTGCATGCTGTATGCTGCCAGACCTGTGGTTTCCCTGTTGCTCAACTACTCACTGTATTGGCTTGTTTTGTCTCTGAATAAGCTAAAAGCACCACAAGGATGGGCCTGGGGTTATCTTGCTACTGGTATATCCCCAGCAAAAAGCACAGTGCCTAACCCAAAACAGGCACCCAGTAAATAGTTTTTGAGTGAGTGAGTGCGTGAATGAATGCACTTGTGAGGGAGAGAATGGAGACAGGGAGATCAGTTAGGAAACTACTGAGAAGACTAGGAGGACTACTCAAGGGCAACAGCAGTGAGAATGGGTTGGAGGCAACAAAAGTGAGCTGTAAAGGGAAGGTGATGAGCTGGACTTCGTGACTGATTATTGGATGTGGAGAGTGACTGAGAGGATAAATGAATGTCCATCAGTAGCCCACATTCCTACCCTATCCCAGTCATTTTCCTCTTTCCTCATCCATCTAAGTCAGAATCTCCTTCCAGCCTCAGCAACTGGAACTCCTCCCCTAAGTTAAACATTCTGTGTGCTGTGTGGTCTTCCCCCCCCCCCCCCCCCCCCCGCCCAGCCTCCCAGCCATTGATTCATTCATCCAGTTCAATAAATCTTGGCTAAGCACCTCCTGTATGCAGTGAGGCTCTTCCAAGCCAGGACTCTGACTCCCTCTTTCCTACCTCAAGAGATGTTTTTGAGGGCTTCCCCAGGTAAGACTCCCATCCCTTAGACTGTAACCTAAAGTGAGATGCCTAGATGTCAGACCTGTAAGGGAACTTACAGACTTTGTCCAACTCCCTCCTGAGGCCCTGGGAGGGGAAGGAGCTTGCCCAAGGCCCCATTACAAGAAAGTGTCAGAGCCAGAACTGGAACCTAAGTTCCTTTTCCACATCACTCCTAGAGCCTTGATCTCTCCCATCACAGATCAGGACAAGCAGAGGTGGCCAGGGAGAAGGCGGGACTTAGGTTGGCCTTGAAGGTCAGTGTACTGGACAGGCCAAACAAGAAGCTTGCCAATTACACTGCCCCCTTCTGGAAACCCTCAGCAAACCTGCCATGCCCACAGTCCCTTCTAAGGGGTTTCTTAAGCATGAGTTGCCATGCTCTGTACCATGTGACCTCACAATCCTGGCCACAGATGTTTAGTTTGGGATAGTATCTGACTTGAGGATAGCCAATCTCTAGGTCGCAGCCTATGAGGTGGACTGATGTAAGAACTCCACCTCATAGGGATGGCCTGCATTAAATAGCCTCCAGGGAGGCTAGATGTGAGGCATTCAGAAGTGAACAATTAATTAGAATTTAGTGAGACAGAAGTGGTGGTGGATGAGGGGTGCCAGAAGCGAAACAGCAAAAGCAAGGAGAAAGCTGCAGGGACCATAGATGTTTATTATCGTGAGAACATGGGGCCGCAAGGTAGCAGAAGCCATGAAGCAGCAAGACAACAATGGGCCAAAAGGACAAAGAAGCCATGAAGCAATAGGAGCCACAATGTAGCAGGAGCCACGAGGAACAGAAACCATGAGGCAGAACCCTGAATCTGAGATCCATGAAGCAGCAGAAGGTTCAAACGGACAAGATCCACGAGGTAGCAGAAGTGATGAGACTGTAAGAGCCACAAGGTAGCCAGGCAGCAGGAATCGAAGAGGCTGCAGGATTTATAAGGCAAACAGAAGCTACAACACAGAGAAGCCCTGGATTCATTAGAACTGAAGCCCCAGAAGCCAGGAAGCTGTGGGAGCCAGGAGGCCCAGAAGCTGTGAGGCCCCCAAAGGCCAAGGGCTAGAGAGGAGGGGAGCAGAGGGAAAAGAAAGAAAGAAAGAAAGAAAGATAAAAGGTAGTCAGTAGCAGTAGGAGGAATATAAATACAGCCAGAAAGAAGTTGAGTCACCATTTTGGGAAGCACTAGAGAAGGGAGCAACAGATGCCTGCAGCTGAGGGGGTGATGAGATAAGCCAGGCTCTAGAGCTGCTTTGGATCATGAACCATTTTCGAGTTTCTGTTCCTCCATGAGGCTGCCTGTGTAGCTGTTCTTGTCTTCCTTATTTCCCTGTGAATGCTTCAATAAATCTCCATCACTAACCTGAGTGTGTGTGTTCTTGTAATCTGAAAGAAGTGAACATTGTGGTGTGCACTGTAGATGGGTGGAGAGCAGGGCACGAGGGCCTTCCCCAAGTGGGTTTGAAACAAGACACAGGTGGGAATTCACTCTGTCGCATAACCTCACTGGCACAGGCACTTCTCATTCATTTACTTATTGGCTTCTTTTTCTCATTCATCCACTCATCATTCCTTTGTTCGCCTATTCATGCATAACTCATTCATTCACTTATTCACCCAGGCTTCAGTATAAGCATTCACTCATTTGTTTGCTCATTTGTTCTTTCCTGGATCCACTCAGTCATCACTTGCACCCATGTGGCCAGCAGGCATACACTGAGTTCTTGCATCATGTCAGGCCCTGTGCTAGGTTCTGAGGATAAGCTATACTCCCTCAATTCTAGGAATTTGCAGTTTAATCAGGGACTCAGATGAATAAGCAAGCACCGAGAGCGAGAGATTATGTAGCAGAAGTCTAAATGAGGCAGGGAGAGAATATAGGACCATTCCTATGTGGGGTGGGGCAGGATGGAGGGAGTACTCAGGAAAGCTTTTATAGAGAAGGGGGCACTTGAACGGAATCTTGAAGGAAGAGTTGGTGTTTACCATGTAGAAAGGGGATATGGAACATTCCAAGCAGAGGAGCTGCCTAAGCAAAGTTATATGAAAAGTTTGGAAATGCATGAATTTTGGGGAGAGTGGGCATTGTCCCATGCGGTAGAAGATGTGGAAGCCAGGCATTTGAGCTCACCTTTGACCCTATTGGCAGTGGGAGGCTGTGGAAGGGTTTGAAGCAGGAAAGTAAGTCAGATGGGTATTTTAGGAAGATCACTCTGGTAACTGGCGTGAAAGATGGTTGTAGGCATGAAACACTGACCCAAGCAATATACTTGAAAGAACATGTAAGTGTCATAATTAGAGGCATGAATGAAGACTCGAGAGTCCCTGAGGAGAGAGGAAAAGGGTTCTCCCAGGGGACTAAGGAAGACTTTTTGGAGGAGGAATTTGAGCTGAGCCTTGAAAAATAGGATTCCAACTGGTGGAGATGAGTGAGGGCTTTTCAGGCCTGGGAGACGTGAAAACAAGCAAGGAGGTGGGTGTAAATATGGCAACTTCAGGCTAACAAATATCCCAGTTTGGCTGCAGCAGAGCTGTATCTAAGGGAGAGGCAGGAAGGGAGACTGTCAAAGTTTTTTTGTATTCTGCCATTAGGTCTGCAGCGACAAGGGAATTTGGAGGGAGGGCATAAGTGGTGGACAGGAGTGTCCTTTTTCTGTGTTTTTCAAAATTAATTTTAATGCGTTCATCTTAAAATAGAAGTAATGTGTGCATATTTAGAAGACAAGTCAATAAACTTAAATCAGTACAAAAGGACACTGAAAAGTGAGAGTCTACAGCCCCACTCCCACTCGACCACTTTTAGTTATTAGCAGCCACTTCTAGTTATTTCTTCTGATTGTTACCTCCATATCTAAATGTTATGTGAGCTATGTGAACATTTGTCTCTCATCAATTTCAGACATTAACCCATTGCTGTCCTGCTATGTAGGACAAATGAGGATTTAGATCACTTACACCAAGTTCAACTCTCGTCTTCTCTGCTTCTAATAGAATTGAGTTTCTGTACAAGATACTTTTCAGAATTTAAGTAGCACCTTTCTTTCCTTGTCTGTGAATTAGAGACAGTATTTCTTGACCAGAACTTTGTTAGATGAGAATATCTTCTTTTTTTTTCCCCTTCTCCACTGTCAACCTCCCCAACTTCTGCCATCTGGTCTTTTATTATTGTCAAAGTTGATAACACTGAATTCTGTAATCACGATTTAAGTTTTTTTGTATGTGTGTTGCCAATAGTTTGATAGTTTGATTTGAAAAGTTGAAAAGCAATAAGCGATTATATTAATGTGACTGTAAATATTGTTCATTGAGGAAGCCATTTAATGTACTTTTTAATTTTTCCTTGTAGTTTTTCATTTCTTCCTCACATTTCTAATACTCTTTATCTTTCACTATTTTAATTTATCATGTATTCCATATTTTTTGTTCTCAAAATCTCTCTTACATTAAGTATTCCATCAAGCCTACTTTTTTTTTTTTTTTTTAATCTTCTTCTAAGAGAACTTCTTCCTGGAACCCTCTATACTCTTTCTCAGATCTGGACTAGTTGCTCTCTAGGCCTGATGCATGGCTGTCATTTCAAGACCTTCCTTCACTGCTTTCCTTGGTTAAATCCACCATTTGCTGGCTCCCAGGGGTTTTTTTGTTTGTTTGTTTTCCATTGTTTTGATGGAGCACATCCTCAAGTAACTTTCTCAGAAAAGTTTGTAGAGTTAGACCTCCTGAGTCTTTGCATGTCTGAAAATAGCTTTATTCCATCCTTATACTTGGCTATAGAGTTTGAGGTTCAACATCATTTTCCCACAGAACTTTGAAGGCATTACTCCACTTCCTTCTAGCATCCAATTTTGATGATAAAAAGTCTGATATCAGTCTGAATCTCATTGCTTTATAGTAACTTTCCCCATATCTTTTTTTTTTTCTTTCTCCTTCAAGGATCTCAATGACACAAATGTTAGATCTCTTGTTACAGTTTCACAGGTGCCTAAGGTTCTGTTCACTATTTTTTCCAGTCTTTTCTGTTTTTCAGATTGGGTAATTTCTATTCTGTATCCAAGTTCACTGATTCCTTACCATGTTCTCTCCATTTTGATGTTAGCCGATCCATTGAGGTTTTTGTTTTGGTTATTGTATTTTTCACTTCTAAAATTTCCATTTGGTCTTCTTTTTATCTTCTGTTTCTTTACTGACAGTTTCTATTCATTTGTTTTAAGCATGTTCCTAATTGTACATTGCATTTTTATGATGGCTCCTTAAAAACCCTTGTCAGATCATTTTTAATATATCAGTGTTGGAGTCTATCAAGTGTCTTTTCTCATTTAAGTTGAGATTTTCTTGGTACTTGGTATGATGAATAATTTTATGTTGAAACCTGGGCATTCTTTTTCAGCTTCCCTCCTCAGACACTGTTCCAGCAGTGAGAGAGGGGACAGTGCCTCATTACTACCAGGTGGGTGTGGAAGTCTAGGATCCCCTCCTGCTGGCAAGCCAGAAGGAGGGTATTCTCATTACTCTTTGGGTGAGGATATGGGAGTTCCAGCTCCCTACTCAACCTTCTCTGAGAGCACCCCAGCAGGAAGGGGAAGGGGTGACTTCTCAGCCAGTAAGGGTACAAGTCTAAGCTCCCCACTTGGCATTTGCACAGTTTTTTCTGTGGTATTTGGCTGGAGTGAAGTGGTTATTATCTAACTGCCACCTTCTCCAGCACCAAATCTGGAGTGTGCGAGTAAAAAAGCAAACTGAAGGAACTCACCACCATGTCACTTCTCTACTGCCAAGGTCTCCAGCCTGTTTGCCTTCTTCTCTTCACCTTTCTGAGTCTTATTATGTTTATATACAGTGCCCCAGGATTTTAGCTGTACTTGGGGAGAGGAATAGGGAAAAGTACTTCATCTACCTCCCCCCACCCCAAACTTTAAATAGTACTTTAAAAAAATTATATTCTTGGTGTTTTGAGATTTTATAATTATGTGTTTAGGTTTGGGTATTTGTCATTCATTGTGCTGGTCACTGGTTAGGTCCCTTCATTGTGAAGTTCTTTAGGAAATTCTTTTATTTATTTAATATGTTCCTCTCTTCCATTTTCTTTGTTCTCTCCTGGAACAACTCCTGAATTGATCTTTTGTAGTTTTCAATCTGGTCTCTCCCTCAATCTCATTTTCCCTCCCTCCCTAGCTCTCCCCCTCTCTTACTTTTGTTTTCGTTTACTTTTTGGGAGATTTAACTTTATCTTCCAACTCTTCTATTGAATTTCTTTTCATTTTGGCAATCACATTTTAAACTCTCCAAACATCCATTCGTGTTCCTTTTCCTTTCTTACAGCATCCTGTTTTTGCTTAATGGATGTACTAGTATCTTGAATCTCTCTGGGTATAATAGAGGTATTTTCTATTATTTTCCTTTCAAAAAATATGTTTCCTTTGGGATTAGTTTTACCCTGTTTGCTTATTTTGGTCTCTTTTAATTTGCAGTCATTTCTCAAATGCCTGGTAATCCATGGTTGTAGCATTTAATCCATTTAAGAATGTAGCAACAAATATCTGATTGGGAGCTCTGTGTATGGGGGGACAGTGCTAGGTGACCAATGGCTTTCCTTTAGGATGATTGGAAGAGAACTGACTGCTATGCTACAGAATCCTCGAATGCTAGAATGTGAAGATCTTTTCTCTGAGGTTGTTCAGTTTTCTTAGTTAAGAACCCTCTGGGTTTTGCCTAATGGGTAGACACCTGGGTGCTGTGAATTGTACATAAGGGGGTGGGTTAACTGTTCGATATACAGGCTTCCAATTAATCTCCCTGTTTTCAACCCAACATCTCACTCACACTTTACATCATGCCTGACATTGTTAAGACCCAAGACTCCAGGCTTCTGCAGAAAAAGATCAACTCCTTCCTCGGTGGCATCATCTCCATGCATACTCCAGGCTTTGGCTTCCTCCACCATGCTCCATCAGTTGCCATTCCTCCATTACTTTCTATCTTCCAGAAATGTGTTGAAATCTCTCTTTTGCTGATGGACCTGCTCTCATTATCTTCCTCATTGTGTTTTTATACCTTTTTAAAAAATTCCTTTACTATCATTTTAGCAAGGTCTCAGGTGGGAGTGGAGATAAGCACATGGTAAGTCTGCCATCTTGACCTGGAAATCTACTAGTCTACTTACAACTGTTTGTTTTTAATTTTTCTGGTAATTATCTTAATATCTCTAAATAATATACAGGTTTTTTCTATTTATCACTTTTAGGCATTATCTGTTGACTTCCTGCTATTTAAATCAGCCAACTACCCTCCTCCCATGCCCCCAATATAGCTCTATTGTTAATTATATATTCTCTATTCCTTACCTTCGTACCTTTAAATAATAGACTTATGCTGCTTTCAGTCTCTCAGCTTCTGTCATTTATACTTTTACTTTTATGTTAATGAGATTAATAACATTTACATTCTGCTCTATAACCATAATTAAGTCATCCATACTTAGCTGACAGGTCACTCTAAAAGTTTAAAGTCAATAAAGTGTTTATGTTATTATAATTATGTAAATGTTGTTCCCTGAAGCTCCAATTAGTGTACTAGGATTACATTTCTTTTCTTATGCAGTTTTTTTTTCCTGGAGTTTCTAATTGCCTTTCTTTTTTCCTTGCATTGTCTGACTTTATCTCCTTCTTAAATTGTTCCAAATTCTCAAGGAAAGTATAAAATCATTTGAATCCCCTTTTTTCCCAGATACCTTCCTCCTGGGAGCCCTCCGTCTTCCTGCTCCAATTTGGACTGATTGCTCTGTAGGCCTGCAGCGCAACTGTCATCCTGGGACGTCCCTTCATTACTCTTCTGGGCTGGACCCAATCTTTCCTGGACCCCATATCTTCCTCTTTCTTAGTTTACTCCTTTGTAGTGGACTTTGTGGTTGTTTTCCAATATCCATTCCTCTCCTCCCCCATTGTATAACAACTATACAATTTTGAGTGGGATTGAACCCACTGCCAGCTCTAGGTATAGGCCTTTATTGGTAGAAACCAATCTGAGTAATCATGCCCCATTCCCACAGTGATGATTGGTTCAGAGATGATCCAGTCACACTGAAGTTTAGGACTTTTGTTCAGTTTTTGAGGGAAGAGGTGGCCTGTCTTCCCTTGGATATGAACAAAGAAGCATGTAGCCTGGTTGCTGCTGTTGGCCATCTTGTGAACATGCAGAAGGCGTACCTGAGGATGGAGCTGACAAATGGAGGAGGCAAAAGAAGCACAGAGAAATGGAACCATATTGCTGATCATACCGTGCCTAAAGTCTGCCCTGCCTACAGACTTATCAGTTAAGTGACTCAATAAATTACGTTTATTATTTAAGCCAGCTTGAGTCGAGTTTTATATTGCTTGCACCTGAAAGCATTCTTTCTGTGGTCTTCCTTTAGAGAAGGAATGAGTACATTTTTGGTTATATAAGGTACTAAGAGGGAAGCATTTTTGTAAGTAAGTATGGGAAGAAGGGTACATATGGATGTTGGACAACCAAAAGAGTGAACTCTAGTGGCTGCCTAGCATCTAAATCCTCATTCTGTTTGGGAGATTACTCCCCTCCTGTGAGTCTTGGTGGGAGGCAGGGCTTCACTTCCTACCGTGGAAACTGAAGGAGGTCAGAAACTTCCTTTCCCTGTCCACCAGGCGGCAAGGGCTGAATACTCTGTTCATGGCCTTGAATCTAGGGCCAAAAGTACAGGGGAGAGGGGAATATGCAAAATTAACAGATGGATGATAGATTAGGGGAATATATTTGCAAGGTGTAAAACTGGCAAAAGATTAGTAACTAAAAAAAGAAGATAGTAAACCCAATAGGAAAATGGGCAAAAGATAGGAAGAGTAACTAACAAACAGAGAATCTTGAATTTACACAAGGGGAAACTTGAATATATTAAGACATTTTCAACTCTGCTAATAATTAGAAAAATGAGAATTAAGATAGAAATTGCTACAAGAATGGCAACATGTAGAAAGTCAGGTATTGTCATGCTGATGAGGATGTGAGGAGAAAAGGAAAATCGTGGGTGGGAGCATAAATGGAAACAGGTATTCCAGAGACTAATTTGGCAATACTTCCCGGAGTTCAGTAGGTGTAGACCGTACAACATAGCAACTGCACTCCTGAATATATATTCCAAGAAATAGATACCTGGGAAATTCTTCTCCAGGTCCTTAAGGAAATACAGTTGAGGTTATTTGTTCTAGCATTGTTTGTGGTGGTGAAGAATTGGGATCAATCCAGGTGTCCATCACCATGGGACCAGATAAGCAAACTGTGGTATATTTATAGGATGCAAAATATAAAGCAATCAAAAGAAATGAGCTAAATTCACTAGAGTCGCACAGATAGATCTCCAAAGGCTAGTGTGGACTGAAAAGGTGAATGAGATTTACAGCATAACACCATTTATGTAACTGTAAAACAACACTATTTTCATGGATATGCATATACCAAAATAAACATATGGAAGATGGGTTGGAAGTGTATATACATGAAATACACTTGAGTAGCACACTGAGGTGGGCAGTAGAATGGGAGTGGGAATGGAAATTGAAAGGGAAAAGAGATAATACAATGAAATAAAGCAAAAGAGGGGCCTTGGATAAACTGAGGAAAACAATACCATGGACTAAAGAGCATGAGTAACAACACAATGCCAAAGTTGACCACAAATCAATGAGAACGAACAGGAGGATGGCCAGAGTTTATGTGTGGTGGCGTGTGGTGGCAGGACAACATCCCAGGGCTCCAGCTGTGGGGATAAGCAGGACCAGTAGCAGCATTCTCACCTGGCTGTTCCCACAGTGTGGCTTTAGCTGTGGCTTCTCCTGCCCGCGTCCCCAGATTTCTGTGAAATACCTAATAACCTTGTAATAAATCCCTTTTCTGCTTAAGTTAACTAGAATCAGTTTCTGTTACCGGCATCCAAGAATCCTGAGACACGATGCATTTTGGTGGAGAACATCCTCAAGTAACTTCTTAAGAAAGGTAAAATTTGGGGTCTTTGCATACCTGAAAATGTGGCATTATTTTACCTTCATATCTGGATGATAGCTTGGCTTTAGAATTCTATGATCAAAATATTTTTTCTTCTGAATGTTGAAGGTATTGCATTTCGTGTGTAGTGTTGCTGATTAGATGTCGGGTGCTAATATGATTCTCATTCCTTTCTTGGCGACCTGTTTTCCGCACTTCAGGAAGCTTACTTTTTTTTTCTCCCTTCTTGTGTTTTGAAATATGTCAGTGATGAGCACAGGAGTGTGTTCTTCTCCTGTCTGTTTTGCTGGGCATCTGGTGGCTGGGCTCTTTCAATCTGAAGACTCGTGTTCCTCTCCTCTGAGAAATGACTGTTTTATTTCTTTGTTAATTTTCTCTCCTGTATTTTTTCTGTTCTCTCATTCTAGACCTCATATCAGTTGGTGTTGGATCTTCTGGATGATCATCTTAGTCTTTTCATTTTATGTCATATTTTCCATGTCTTTGTTTTTTTACTCTGCAGTCTGGGACATTTTCTTGAATTTATCTTCTAGCCTACTTTTTTATTTTGGCAGTCATTTTAAATTTCTGAGCACTCTTTCTTATTCTCCAAAGGTGCCTTTTTTCATAGCATCCTTTTCTTTAATGGATGCAATATCTTCTGTGAGTGTGTGCTTAATAGAGCTTTACTGGAGTCTTGGGGATAATAGATGATAATTACCAAGCCAGGAAGGAAAATTATAAATGGATGATCAGATATTACCTCTCTGAGAGAATACCACCCATGCCCCTCTGAATGAGGCTACATACTGGCTGTCCTTCTCCTTAGCCCCCAACACTGATACCATGTGTGGGCAAGATGATCATCCAACAACCAGATAGTTTTTGGCCGTATGCTCCCTACCAGAAGTTCAGATCTCTAGCTCTCACCTTGACATCAGAGAGACAAGGTCACTGTTCTGTTCACCACTCCCAGGCCAACATGAGGCAATTGTAATAGTCAGCAGCACATTATGTAGGGTGGATTGTTTTTTAACATTAAATAATATATATAGTGGAGACGACAATCCAGTCTAGTTCCTTTTTACAGTCTTTCCTTCAACAGGAGTCAACAGCAATCCAAGCCTGCAGATCTCTTGGTGTAGTCCAAACTGAGCATCTTCTGTGAACAAAATATGCACACACATCTCTCAGGAGCAAGTAATTTTCAGGGCCAGTCCAGTCCAAACCCATGTTTGAGATAAAAAATGAACTCAGTGGAAGCATAATGCTGTTAAAGTGCACTCAAATTATGTCACTGCTCAGAACATTTAATATTTTAATCAGAGTGGATTACATTTGCTGAATGCTTACTCTGTACCTGGCACCTGAATTACCTTCATTTCATGAAGAGGGAAATTGAGGTTCCCAGGTGTCACTTGCCAGGGTCACAGAGCTAATAAATGGCAGACAGGAAATTGCCCCAGGACTGTCTAACTGTAGTCAACCTCTGTAACTGCTGCACAGTGCTGTACTGGTTTCCACCAGCCATGTTACCGCTGATGGTGATAGCACAATTTTCTCTAAGATCGGGGGTGGATTCCTGAGATACCTTAGTCTAAGTAGCAAGTTTGTTCTGCTAAGTTTGCTTCCAAGGTGAATTGATGTCCTTTCCTCTGGAGACAGAAAACTGCTGCCAGCTTCTATTTTTTTTCCTAATGTTTTCCTTTCACAGAAACCATAACACTTCTAAATTTTAATTTTTCATCAAAGTAACACTTGCATATACTTAAAAAAAAATACAGTGGTGCTAAAGAACTCATAAGAAAACCCAGCAATATCTGGGTTTTCTCCCACTGCAAGTCCCACTTCGTAGAGGCAACTGCATTAAACGATTTTTACCAGCCATTGGCTGTTTCTTCTGGCATTTACCACTCCCAACCCCCTTCTCCTTTGTCATCTCCCAGTCAGAGGCTGAAGAGCCAGACTTTCTTAACCTCCCTTGCAGCTGGAGATGGTTGTGTCCCAGTTATGGCCATGAGAAGTTTGCTGGGGAGAGGGGGCTTCTGAAGAGGCTTTTGCTGACGCTGTCCCTTTCCTTCTTCTCTCTACCTTGACTACAGTCGTGCTGCCTGGAGCTGTGACAGCAATCTTGTGACTGTGAGGAGATGAGCATGAGGATGAAGATACAGCACATGAAGGAAGAAACAGAGCCTGGCTCCCCGATGGCATCACTGCGCAGCTGAACCCGTGCCACACTTATGTTAATAATAAACTAACTTCCCGAAAAATAAATAAATAAATGAATGAGTAAAGCCATAAGTGTTTAAGCTGCTGTCAGTTTGGTTTTGTGTTACTTTGTAACTGAAAGGATTTTTAACTGCAGCACCACCAGGCTCCTATACAACATGTTTATGCTACTATTTTTTTTATTGGAGTATAGTTGACATACAATATGATATTGCTACTATTTCTTAGCAATTTGAGACATCTCTCGACAACTCATTATAGTAGGAGAGGATTTTATCCCCCTCCACACACACATCCCTATATCCCCTCCCTTCACTCTTTACAATATGTTTACATATTTTTAAAATTTTTTAAAGTTTATTTTGAGGGAGAGAGCACGAGCAGGGGAAGGGCAGAGACAGAATCCCAAGTAGGCTCCGCCCAGTCAGCACAGAGCCAACATGGGGCTTGAACTCACAAACTGCCAGATCATGACCTGAGCAGAAACCCAAGAGTCAGATGCTTAATCGACTGAGCTACCCAGGTGCCCTGGCCAGTATGTTTATATCCCAATTTCTAGTAAATAAGTAGTTGCTAAAGAGCCAAGAAATGTACTATAATTACCTGGATTTATTTTCCTGTGTGTGTGTGTGTGTGTCCCTGAACTTCATAATTGCTTGGTAATTTTTTTTTTTTTTTTGCTTGAGATAGGCACACCCTTAGTTCTTCCCGTTGGCTTCATCAGTCCGCTCATAAACCAATTAGCGTGTTTTTCACAAATGTTCAAACCTGTCACCCATTGATTTAAGAAGGAACCAATGAACCTGGGTGGTTCAGTCGGTTAAGCGTTCCACTTAGGCTCAGGTCATGATTTCATGGTTCGTGAGTTGGAGCCCCACGTCGGGCTCTGTGCCGACAGCTCAGAGCCTGGAGCCTGCTTCGGATTCTGTGTCTCCTTCTCTCCGCTAGTTCATTACTCCTCTCCCGCTCACGCTGTGTGTGTTTCTCTCAAAAACATTGAAAAAGAAGAAACCAATGAAAAGTTGATTGGTTGGAAGCCTGTGTAAGAGGCAGAGGTTGGTCAAGTCCACTACTAAACTTTCCCTTAAGGTGACAGATGTGCCCCACACATTCTACTGGAGGACTCCTAAGTCCAGAAAGCGGAGGTTCTGCACTGGGACTGTTTGATTTCTTTAGGAAACCCTCTGTACTTCAAGTGCAGATGTTTCGCTTTTGATTTCTACCAACAAACATGGGGAAGGGCAGAGGGAGGGTGGGGGAGGCAACTGTTCCAACACATACTTTCAATTCTTCTCTCAGGGGCTCTTCATTTCCTGCCCACCATCAGGATAGCTCTTTTGTGCCAGAGTCTCACCAGGATTTTGCAGGGTAGACCAGGGCTCTCCTTTGCAGGTCCCCCTTCCACATGTGGGCTGTGCCTCTACCCTTCCCTGTCCTGCTTTCTCAGGTACCACCCTTCAAGTCCCTTTCTGCTTGCCAGAAAGTTGTTGAAATCTCACTCCCATTGATGGGGCCTCCTCCAGCTTTTTTTGGAGACGTGGGTTATACATGATCCCTTTCCTCTTATTTCATAGGGTCTCAGGAATTAGAGGAGGCAGATGTATTCCACCTTCTGAATGGAAGTGAGAATGTGAATTTTTAGCTGCCCCAGATTATTTAGATATGCCCCCAAGTGTGTAGACCAACATTTGTGAACCACTAGCAATGCAAAAAGCCTGGGTTTGGAAATCTGATTAATTTGAGTTTGAATTCTGACTCTCTGACCTCCTTACTCAAGTCACATCCACGGGCTTCAATTTTCTCCCCTACAAAATGGGAATAATAATGTCTATCTGAAAGAGTTCTGGGAAGATTTTCTTGGCTACTGTGTGTAAAGCATCCAACATAGCCCTCAACAGACAGAAGCTGTTCAAAATAAGAGTGATCACTCCTTAATGGGAGCAAGTGATTGGAAAGATTTGAGTCAGGTTTTAAAAGAGCCTCAGACAGCAGGATGTATTCTTGTGACACTGAGGAGTCACTTGAACCTGAAGAATATGCCAGATTGTTCCCTCAGTCTGGTGTGGGGAGGAAGAAAGAAGCCCTTGGACCAGCAGCTCTTGGGTTAAAATCTTCGTCTGCATCTGAGTTATTTGTAACCCGTTGTCATGGCAACAAGTTTGGCAAGCGAGCCAGTGCTGCAAGCTCCTGACAGTAGGAAGGGGAGGGCAGTGGGAGAAGATGGAAGATTTGGAAGGGGGTCGTCTGTGACCAGCGCCTCAATTTCCTCTGATTTGTCTGGAAGATTCTGCTGGAGATGAGGGTGAGCGTCCTCCAGGGAGAATCATTGGACATTGGAGAGTCTCCTTCTCAATCTCCTGATATACCAGATGTGAAAATAGGCCCAGAGAGGTCCAGCGGCTGGCTCAATGCCACACAGTAAGTCAGGGATGGAAATAGGACCAGACTTTTTAAAAAGAAGACTCAGGGTCATAGAACTGAGGCATAAAAAACATGGAGAGGGCCTTTGGAAACATTTCATCCACGTTTCCACCAACACACCCATGCTTTTATTGTTGTTGTTCATATGGAAGTCCTGGGACCCAGAGTGGGTGAGAACTGACTCATGGTCACACAGCAACTGAGGTGCTGATCTGAGAGGAGAACTCAGAGGCCACAGGCCTCCCAGGCCTGGATACTACCTGGGGGAGGTGGCTGTCTTGGGTTCATGATTCAGAGAGGCTCTTCACTGCTGACTGCCAAGACACAGCCTCCCAGGGTAAGATTCATTTGACTGCCTTGGTCTCTGACCCCCTCAAATCCAAGATACATGTGTTCAGGTCACAGTTTCCCTTCCCACACACCTTCTGCAAGTATGTATTTCCCACTGCCACTGGCAATGCTGTTGCACAAATGGCAGCCCAGCCCCACCCCACCCCACCCTGAACCAAATCCACCTGCCACATGTCTCCCTGTCCTAATCACCCACAGGGCTAGGCACTTCTTGGACATTTTTTTATGTGATTAATTCCTCACAATTATCATTCTCTGCCTAAGTTAGCAGGAAGAATTCTAGCCATATTTCTTTTTTCTTTTTCTCTTTTAAGTAGGTTCCACACCCAATGTGGGGCTTGAACTCATGACCCTGAGGCTGAGTTGCATGCTCTACTGACTGAGCAAGCTAGGCACTCTTAGCAGGTGGAAATCTAAAGAACTAGAGGAAGATAAAATGACTGGCCCAAGGCCACACGGTGAGTGTGGCCTGAATCCCTCCTCGTCCAAAAAGGTGGTTACGGAGTGGAATTTCTGATTAATAAAATAATACTTTTTTTGGTTAAAAAAAAAAAAAAAAAAAAAGGTGTTTCTGCCCCTTCTATCCCACAGAGTTCCTCCCGCCATTATCTTTGCCTTAATCACCCCCTTGGCACTTGAACAGTATGTTTGCCCTTTGTCCTCTGCCTTACATGCAGCCTGAACCCCCCTGCTCTCATCAGAGCCAATCCTTCACCAAGTCCAGCTGATTCTCCTTTCTGTCTCTCAAATCCACCTTTTCTCATCCTTTGCCACTGCCTTGCTTCAGGCTCAACATCCCTCATATGTGTGACCCCAAATCTATTCCCTGGCTCCCTGCTTCCAGACTGGCCATCTCCAACCTACAATTTTGCATACAAGCAGTGAGAGAGCAGTGATGCAGAAGCCAACACGTGGCTTTCTTCCTTTATACCCCCTCCACTAGCATTAAAGTTCTAGCTCCTTGTTTGGCAACTAAGGCCATCCACAGTTCTGCCCCCACCAGGCCTCTCCAGCCTCATCTCTTGCCACATTTGGCCTCACATGCTGTGTTCTGATTACTGAACTAACTACAAGTGGTTACTACAATGTACTAGATGTCTTTCCGTGTAAGGCCTTTACACTGAATTCCCAAACCTGATGAGCTCACGTAAAGTGTGACTTCATCCAAACAGCCTGCCTTGATTCTCAAGTGGGAATAGATCCTTTTCTCTGGGCTCCCACAGCCCCCAGAGCTCTCCACTGTCGCCCCCCGTGTGAAATTGATGTCTAGTGCTCTCTCTCCTAGCAGATCAGAAGTTCCCTGAAGGCAGGGACTCCAGCAAAGCTCAGCCCCTGGCTGGTCCCCAGAGGAAAGGTCAGAGAATATTCATTGTGTGCATTCAGGTGCACGAAAGGTTGGATGAGGAATGGAAATTGGGTTCAGCCCTGTGGTTGCACACTCTTGCCTTAAAGGGCCAGCAAGATGTCACTAGTTCCTGGCAGGTTCCTCTTGGTGCCAGGACGTGGTTTCTCTGAGAGGGGGTGTGGAGTGGGTCAGCTGTTGCAGGGTGAAGCCAGCCAACCAAGTCCTGAGCCTGAAGGTGAGTCATGTTGAAAGAGAAGGGATGTGAGAGGCGAGATAGAAAGTGAGGGTAGCCACTGAGGTAGATGCTATTATTTTCCCTCCTCCTTATAGGTAAGGAAACTGAGGCACGATGAGTCTTAGGTGACTTGCCAAAGCCACACAGCTAAGTATGATCATGCTGGGACTCCAACTCTGATCAACTCTAAGTCATTATTCACCTTGTCCCCATCTCTCCCAGGATTCACTTTGGACAACAGGTTTGTAGTAGTGAATGGTGGAGTGGTGACTCCAGCCTGGGTCATAGGGAAACAATTGTCAAGGCAGAAAAGAAAGAAGAAATCATATCCTGAACACCTACAGTGACCTTAAGCTGTGGGGACACCAAGGGGGGATGGGGTGGAAGATAGAGCTTGAACATTTATTCTTCTATTACCTACTTGGGTCTCTCTGTACATAACTTCTTAACACTTAATGCAGCCCCTTTTATGTGGAAATTATTAATATCACGATTCACCTCTGAAAACCTGAGGCCTCTAGAGAGGAAATGACTTACATAAGTTTAGTCACCTAATAAGCAGCAAGGGCAGGACTTGCGTAGATGTGTCAGGCTCCACAATGAAAGGGGACAGCAAGGCTCTGAAGAAAATTAAATCATGGCTTTGCAAGGGGCTGGGACAAGAGTGGCCACTTTGAGAGTGGCCCAGAGTACAGGAGGGACTGGTGAGGGCTATGCTTTGAAGAGGAAGTATGGAGTTTGGCTCTGGAGGGCCCAGAGCTAGAATGCCAGGCCCAGACTGGGCACTTTCTTTTAAAAATAATAATAATAACAAATAGGGGCTCCTGGGTGGCTCAGTTGGTTAAGCATCCAACTCTTGGTTTTGGCTCGGGTCATGAGCTCACAGTTCGTGAATTCTAGCCCCACATTGGGCTCTACGCTGGCAGTGAGGAACCTGCTTGGGATTCTCTCTCTCTGCCCGTCCCCTGCTCATGCACGGTCTCTCTCTCCAAAGAAATAAGCAAACTTAAAAAACATATATATTATATATAATATATAAGATTATAACACATATAAATATATCTCTATACATATTATAATATATAATTAATGTAATAATATATATAATTATACAGAGAATATATATTTATATATAATATGTATTTGTATATCTATATATATACATAAGTCAACATTCTCATACATAAGCAAACATTCTCTATAGAGAACATGTATAATATATATCTATATATTATATATTTATATAACAAAATATATTTATAATTTATATATACTGAAGAGAGAAAATTTTCTGATGCTAAAAGTAAAACTCACTAAATACATTTAAATGTTTGTTCTGGGGGGGAACGGGAGTGAGAGTGGGTGTGGGAATTCTAGAGAATAAATAAATAAAATGAACAAAGAAAGGAATCAAGAGGAGCCAAGAAAGAGCCAACGATGATAATATGCCTGATCTGAGGCCATGAGTAACCTCTCCCTCTACCCAGAAGGTAGATCCCAAACAAAATAAACGCCCCTCCCTCCAAAAGTAATACAGGTTCATTGATGAAAATTTGGGGGAGAAAAACATCCTACTGCCCAAGCACAACCAATGTTAGCATCTTGGTGTATTTAGGCTTTACTCTAGTCCTTAAAAAATACATTTGGGATCACGCTGTATATTCGGTTATATACTGCCATTTTCACATAAACATTTCCCACTAAAATTATTTAAATTTTTAATATACTTATTTAGTTTTTGAGAGAAAGGGAGACAGAGCACGAGTGGCGGAGGGGCAGAGAGAGAGGAAGACACAGAATCCGAAGCAGGCTCCAGGCTCTGAGCTGTCACCACAGAGCCCGACGTGGGGCTCGAACTCATGGACCACAAGATCATGACCTGAGCCAAAATTGGACACTCAATTAACTGAGCCACCCAGGTGCCTCTCCCATTAAAATTATTTGTAAACATATTTAAATGGTACAAAATGTCCTATTGAGTGAATATACTTATGGAATTTCTTTCTGCGTGGGTTTTGGCATTCCTTTTATTACTTTTCTTTCTTTCTTTAGAATTGTTTGGCCAGGTTTTAGGTTTGATTTCCTCTTGTGTCTTATTTTGGGAGGTAGAATAAAGAGAGATTGTTGTTTGAGAAGAGTTGGGAAAAGCAGGGTAGACTTGTTGGAAGCAATTGTATTTGAGGGAAACTTTCTTAGAGTGTGTTAAACATGCACAGGATAAAATCTTGAAATGATACAACAAGGTATTCAGTGAAAAATATGTCTCTTTTTCACCCCTCACCCTTGGTTCTCTAGTCTTCTACTGAGTAATCCACTGGTAGCATTTCTTCGTGTGTCCTTTGTGTGTGGATTTTCTAAGCCTATACAAGTGTGTGTGTGTAGCTATGTTTTTATTTTTTAAAACATTAAACAGCTTTATTGAGACTTAACTCACATACTATACAATTCACTCATTTAGAGTGTGTAATTCAATGGCTTTTACTGTATTCACAGAGTTGTGCAATCATCACCACAATAAATTTTAGAATATTTTCATTACCGGGGCGCCTGGGTGGCTCAGTCAGTTAAGCGGCCGACTTCGGCTGTCATGATCTCACGGTCCGTGAGTTCGAGCCCCACGTCGGGCTCTGTGCTGACGGCTCAGAGCCTGGAGCCTGCTTCGGATTCTGTGTCTCCCTCTCTCTGACCCTCCCCCGTTCATGCTTTGTCTCTCTCTGTCTCAAAAATAAATAAACGTTAAAAAAATTTAAAAAAGAATATTTTCATCACCCAAAAAAGAAACACCGAACTTTTTTTCTGTCACCCCAAAGCCCCCATCTCCCCATCCCTAGACAACCACCAATGTCCTTTCTGTCTCTATAGATCTGCCTATTCTGAACATTTCATATAAATTGAATCATATACTATGCAGTCTTCTCTGGATGACTTCTTTCACTTAGCATGTTTTTAAGGTTCAGCCATGTTGTAGTAGGTATCAATACTTTATTCCTTATATACTTTATTTTTAATTTTTTAAAATTTTATTCTTTTAAGTAAACTCTACCCCCAATGTGGGGCTTGAAAGCACAACCCTGACATCAAGAGTTGCACACTCCACCAACTGAGTCAGCCAGGTGCCCCTAAACTTTATTATTTTTTTTTTTTTTGAGCAGCTTTAGGTTTAAACAAAAACTGGGTGGAAAATATAGAGTTCTCATATACTCCCTTTCCAAAACCCCAATTTCCCCAATTATTAATGCTGTGCATTAGTGTGGTGAATTTATTACAATTGATAAACCAATAATGATACATTATTATTTTTCTTTTTTCAGCTTTATTGAGATATACTCAACTGATACATTAACTAAAGTCCATAGTTTACATCAGGGTTCACTCTATGTGTTGTACATTCTATGGGTTTTGACAAGTGTATAATGACATGTATCCACCATAACAGTATCATACAGAGTAGTTTACCTAAAAATCCTCTCTCTGCCTATTCATCCCTTCCTCCCTCCCGTAATCTCTGGTAACCACTGATCTTTTCACTATCCCATGGTTTTGCTTTTTTCAGAATGTCACATAGTTGGAATCATACCATGTGTGTAGTCTTTTCACATTAGCTTCCTTCACTTTGTAATATGCTTTTAAGGTTCCTCCGTGTCTTTTCATGGCTTGATAGCTCACTTCTTTTTATTGCTGAATAGTATTTCATTGTCTGGATGTACCACAGCTTATTCATTCACATAATGAAGGACATTTTGGTTGCTTACAAGTTTTGGCAAATGTACATAAAGGTGCTATAAATGTTCATGCGCAGGTTTTTGTGTGGAGTTTTTAGCTCATTTGGGTAAATACCAAGGAGCATGATTTTTGGATTGTATGGTAAGAATATACAAGAAACTGCCAAACTGTCTTCCAAAATGGCTGTACCAGGGTGCCTGGGTGGCTCAGTCAGTTAAGCATCCGACTCTTGATTTCAGCTCAGGTCATGATCTCATGGTTTGTGAGTTCGAACCCCAGGTTGGGCTCTGTGCTGACAGCGTGGAGCCTACTTCAATTCTCTGTCTCCCTTCCTCTCTGCCCCTCACCTGCTTGTGCTCTGCCTCTCAAAAATAAATAAACATTAAAAACATTAAAAAAACAAAAACAAAATGACTGTAACCATTTTGTTTTCCCACCAGCAATGAATGAGAGTTCTTATTGTTCCACCTCTTTGTTAGTGTTTGGTGTTGTCAGTGTTTGGGATTTTAGCCATTCTCATAAGTACGCAGTGGTATGTCATTGTTGTTTTAACTTGCGTTTTTCTAATGACATAGATGTTGGACATCTTTTCATATGCTCATTTGCCTTCTGTGTATCTTCTTTGGTGAGGTATCTGTTCAAGCATTTTGCCCATTTTTAAATTGGACTGCTTGTTTTCTTATTTTTGAGTTTTAAGAGTTCTTTGTATAGTCTGGATATCAATCTTTTATCAGATATGTGTTTTGCAGATATTCTTACCCATTCTGTGGCTTTTCTTTTCGTTTTCTTAACTGTGTCTTCTACCAGTACTGAAGCCCAATTTATTGATTTTTTTTTTCTTTCCTGGATTGTGTTTTTGGTGTTACAGTTAGTCATTACCAAACTCCAGTTCACCTAGATTCCTGAAAGAATTTTCAGAAATCTTTTCAGGAATTTTATAGTTTTGTATTTTACACATGTCTGTGATCCATTTTGAGTTAATTTTTGTGAAGGGTGTAAGATCTGTGTCTAGATTAATGTTTTTTTACTTGTGGATGTACAGTTGTTTCAGCACCATTTGTTCAAAAGACTCTCCGTTCTCCATTAAGTTCCCTTTGTTCCTTTGTTAAAATATCGGTTTACTATTTGTGTGGATCAATTTCTGAAGTCTCTATTCTGTTCCACTAATCTATTTGTCCATTCTTTTACCTATATCATACACCTCGATTACTGTAACTGATAGTAAATCTCAAAGTCTGGTAGTGACAGTCCTCAGACTTCATTTTTCTCCTCCAATATTGAGTTGACTACTCTGAGTCTTTTGCATTTACAGATAAATTTTATTTTTTTTTTTTCAACTTTTTTTTTTTTTTTTTTTTTTTTTTATTTATTTTTGGGACAGAGAGAGACAGAGCATGAACGGGGGAGGGTCAGAGAGAGAGGGAGACACAGAATCGGAAACAGGCTCCAGGCTCCGAGCCATCAGCCCAGAGCCTGACGCGGGGCTCGAACTCACGGACCGCGAGATCGTGACCTGGCTGAAGTCGGACGCTTAACCAACTGCGCCACCCAGGCGCCCCTACAGATAAATTTTAGAGTCAGTTTGTCTATATCCACAAAGTAACTTGATGGGGTTTTTATTGGGACTGCACTGAATCTATAGATCAAGTTGGGAAGAACTGACATCTTGACAATATTGAATCTTCCTATCTATGTACATGGAATATTTCTCCATTTATCTTCTTTGATTTATCAAAATTTTATAGCTTTCTTTCTATATATCTTATACATGTTTTGTTAGAGTTATACCTATGTGTTTCATTGTTTTGGTACTAATGCAAGTGGTATTGTGTTTTTAAATTTAAAATCCCAATTGTTCATCACTGGTATACAGGCAAGCAATTGACTTGTGTATGTTAACCTTGTATCCTGCAATCTTGCTATAATTAATAGTTCCAATAGTTTTTTAGTTCATTATTTGGGATTTTCTACATAGACAATTATGTCTTCTGTGAACAAAGTCCAGTTTTATTTCTTCCTTCCAAATCTGCATACATTTTATTTCCTTTTCTTGTGTTATTGCATTAGCTAGGTCTTCCAGTACAATACTGAATAGGAGTGATAAGAGCAGACATCCTTGCCCTGTTCCTGATCTTAGTGGAGAAGCATCTAGTTTCTTACCATTAGGTATGATACTAGCTCTAGGTTTTTTGTGGATGTTCTTTAACTGTGTTTTTTAATTAGGAAATTTTCTCTTGAATTTTTATTTAGACAATTTCAGATTTACAGAAAAGTTCCAAGAATAGTACAAAGAACTGCTATATACTCTTCACCCAGATTCCTCAAATGTTAGCATTTTACCACATTTGTTTATCCTACTCTATTTTTCCCTCTGTCTCATGGATATATTTCTATATTTCTTATACATATATTTCTTTTTTTCTCCTGAACTAATTGATAGTCAGTTGCAGACATGGTACCTCTTTACCCATAAATACTTCAATGTGTTTTTTTTTTACATTTACTTATTTTTGAGAAACAGAGTGAGACAAAGCGTGAGCGGGGGAGGGGCAGAGAGAGAAGGAGACACAGAATCTGAAGCAGTCTCCAGGCTCTGAGCAAGCGGTCAGCACAGAGCCTGACGCGGCGCTTGAACCCACGAACTGTGAGATCATGACCTGAGCCGAAGTCGGACGCTCAACCGACTGAGCCACCCAGGCCCCCCCAATGTGTTTTTCTTAAAGCAAAGAATTATCTTACATAAACACAGAGTAATTATCAGTCAGGAAATTCACATTGGTACAATACTATTATAAATGTAATTTACAGAACTTATTTAGAACGGACCAGTTTCCTCAATAATGTCCTTTATAGCAAAAGAAACTCTTAATCATGTGCAGTCATCATTCTCTTTAGTCCCCTTTGATAGGCAAGAGTTCTTAAGTCTTCCTTCGTGTCTTCTGACACTGACATTTTTGAAAAGTGCAGTCTAATTATTTTTACTGTCCCTCAATTTGGGTTTGTCTTATGTTTCCTCATGATGAAATTCATGTTACACATTTTGGTAGGAATATCACAGAAGTGATGCTGTGTCCTTTTCTGTGCATCATATCAGAAGGCACATAATGACTATTTGTGTTTCTCCATTGTAAAGTTACTGTTTTTCCCTTTGTAATTAATGAGTATTTTGTGGAGAGCTACATTGAGATTATGTAAATATCCTGTTCTCCTCAAACTTGCACCCACAAGTTTTTGTGTTCACTGATGATTCTCAAGGTTGTTAAATGGTGATTTTCAAATGCCTTCATTCTTTTACATGGATTAGTTGGCTCTTCACTATGAGAGAGTTTTCCCTTCTTCTACATGTATTTGTATATGTTTCCATCTTTCTTTGAGCACTTCCTTGTTTTCTGACATCACAAGATGCCCAAGGGCCGTCTTGTACTTTCCCTTCCCCAGCCTTGGAATCAGCCATTTTTTTTCAAGAATCCTAGTTCTTTTTTGTTGAGAATGGCATTAGGAAGCAAACTTTGGGCACTAGGTATTATAGCTATACTTTTAGAATTTTGATTTTGTATTTGAAGGAAAAGAAAGCTGAAGCCACAACATTGACAACCAAATGCTCTTTTCTGGGACTGTAGGAAGATGGACAATGTCTGCCTATAGAAGTTGTTGGGTATTGGTGTCTTTTGAAAGCACATTGTACCTTGGGTTGTGGTACCACAGAGATTCATGGGAAGGAGCAAAACCAAAGATGAGTAGCAATGAGAGTGGCCTGGAAAAGTTGAAAGAATAATACCTAATAGCTTCCATTTAGTGAGATCTTACTGTGTACCAGACAGTGGGTTAGGAACTTTACAAACATTATCTCTGTTCTCCTATAATAATTCTGGAAGGTGTGGTGAGGTTGACTGACTGGCTGGTAATAACTGAGCCATGATAAGAACCCAGAGAAGGAGGAAGATGGTAGGAGAGGCCATCAAAGAGAAAAGGCAGCATATTTCCATGCTTTTGAGAAGGCAATATGGTATAATAGGCTAGGAATTTGAAGATTGAGACTCTAGTCTTAGCTCTGCCACCCACTCTGAGATCTGAGGTGACCATGTACCGTCTTTGAACCTTAGTTTCATTGCTTGGCTACTCACAGGGTTGTTATGAGAAAAATTAAATGATGGCTCCAAAGTAGACTTGTAAACCCTGAAGTGTTATACAAATGTAAATGGTTATTATTTACCTGACCTAATGAGCCTGGATTCTCTTCTTCCACCAAAGACCACAATTCTCTTGGAAATGCAATTGATCAAAGTTACAGGAGAACCCTAAAGACTTATGTCCCTTCTTTACTTACAGATCATAAAAGGCATTTATGAAAAGCCCACAGCTAACATCATCCTCAACAGGGAAAAACTGAGAGCTTTTTCCCTGAGATCAGGAACACGACAGGGATGCCCACTCTCACCGCTGTTGTTTAATATAGTGCTGGAAGTTCTAGCATCAGCAATCAGACAACAAAAGGAAATCAAAGCCATCAAAATTGGCAAAGATGAAGTCAAGCTTTCGCTTTTTGCAGATGACATGATATTATACATGGAAAATCCGACAGACTCCACCAAAAGTCTGCTAGAACTGATACATGAATTCAGCAAAGTTGCAGGATACAAAATCAATGTACAGAAATCAGTTGCATTCTTATACACTAACAATGAAGCAACAGAAAGACAAATAAAGAAACTGATCCCATTCACAATTGCACCAAGAAGCATAAAATACCTAGGAATAAATCTAACCAAAGATGTAAAAGATCTGTATGCTGAAAACTATAGAAAGCTTATGCAGGTAATTGAAGAAGATATAAAGAAATGGAAAGACATTCCCTGCTCATGGATTGGAAGAATAAATATTGTCAAAATGTCAATACTACCCAAAGCTATCTACACATTCAATGCAATCCCAATCAAAATTGCACCAGCATTCTTCTCGAAACTAGAGCAAGCAATCCTAAAATTCTTATGGAACCACAAAAGGCCCCGAATAGCCAAAGTAATTTTGAAGAAGAAGACCAAAGCAGGAGGCATCACAATCCCAGACTTTAGCCTCTACTACAAAGCTGTCATCATCAAGACAGCATGGGATTGGCACAAAAACAGACACATAGACCAATGGAATAGAATAGAAACCCCAGAACTAGACCCACAAACGTATGGCCAACTCATCTTTGACAAAGCAGGAAAGAACATCCAATGGAAAAAAGACAGTCTCTTTAACAAATGGTGCTGGGAGAACTGGACAGCAACATGCAGGAGGTTGAAACTAGACCACTTTCTCACACCATTCACAAAAATAAACTCAAAATGGATAAAGGACCTGAATGTGAGACAGGAAACCATCAAAACCTTAGAGGAGAAAGCAGGAAAAGACCTCTCTGACCTCAGCCGTAGCAATCTCTTACTCGGCACATCCCCAAAGGCAAGGGAATTAAAAGCAAAAGTGAATTACTGGGACCTTATGAAGATAAAAAGCTTCTGCACAGCAAAGGAAACAACCAACAAAACGAAAAGGCAACCAACGGAATGGGAAAAGATATTTGCAAATGACACATCGGACAAAGGGCTAGTATCCAAAATCTATAAAGAGCTCATCAAACTCCACACCCGAAAAACAAATAACCCAGTGAAGAAATGGGCAGAAAACATGAATAGACACTTCTCTAAAGAAGACATCCGGATGGCCAACAGGCACATGAAAAGATGTTCAACGTCGCTCCTTATCAGGGAAATACAAATCAAAACCACACTCAGATACCACCTCACGCCAGTCAGAGTGGCCAAAATGAACAAATCAGGAGACTATAGATGCTGGAGAGGATGTGGAGAAATGGGAACCCTCTTGCACTGTTGGTAGGAATGCAAATTGGTGCAGCCGCTCTGGAAAGCAGTGTGGAGGTTCCTCAGAAAATTAAAAATAGACCTACCCTATGACCCAGCAATAGCACTGCTAGGAATTTATCCAAGGGATACAGGAGTACTGATGCATAGGGGCACTTGTACCCCAATGTTTATAGCAGCACTCTCAACAATAGCCAAATTGTGGAAAGAGCCTAAATGTCCATCAACTGATGAATGGATAAAGAAATTGTGGTTTATATACACAATGGAATACTACGTGGCAATGAGAAAAAAATGAAATATGGCCTTTTGTAGCAACGTGGATGGAACTGGAGAGTGTGATGCTAAGTGAAATAAGCCATACAGAGAAAGACAGATACCATATGGTTTCACTCTTATGTGGATCCTGAGAAACGTAACAGAAACCCATGGGGGAGGGGAAGGAGAAAAAAAAAAAAAAAAGAGGTTAGAGTGGGAGAGAGCCAAAGCATAAGAGACTGTTAAAAACTGAGAACAAACTGAGGGTTGATGGGGGGTGGGAGGGAGGGCAGGGTGGGTGATGGGTATTGAGGAGGGCACCTTTTGAGATGAGCACTGGGTGTTGTATGGAAACCAATTTGACAGTAAATTTCATATATTAAAAAAAAAAAAAAAGAATTCCCAAACAAACTTGCATCATTGGAAAAATGAAACATGAAAATGAAAACGCAATTAGGCACCATCATCTTTTACTTATCATACCTTCTTGGTGGCAGTGCCCCCTTGTAGGCACTTAGGAAAATAGAAATCAAAAACTTTCAACTGAACAGAGTGTGCAATCCTGAGACAACTGATGAAAGAGTTATTCATGAAGCTTTCAAAAGAAATCTACTTCCTGTTTTTTCCTTATGAAATGGAAGTATAAAACATCTGGTAAAATTAAGATTACTAAAGATAGCCTATTTAGAGCAGATATCTTTATGGATCATATTCTCATTTGTTAATTACTATGGATGTTCAAATAAATGTCCCAACTAAAAAAAAAAAAAAAAAAAAGACTTATGTCCCTTCTTATCTGCATGTTCCAGGAGACTTCTAGGACATTCCCTTGGCAAATTTTGACTCCTGGTATTCACACCCCTGTGTAATCCCCTCTCCTTGAGTGTGGGATGACATAGGGACTTACTTCTAGCTGATAGAATGTGGCAAAGGTGATGGAATGTCGCTTAGGGATTTGGCCTCATAAGACTATGACTTCCATCTTGCTCATGGACTCTCTCGCTTGCTAGCTTTCATGAAGCAAGTTGCTGTGTTGGGGAGGTCCATGTGCCAAGGAAGTGAAAGCCAGCATCCAGCCAGAAACTGAGGCTCTCAGTCCAGCAGTCCTTGAGGAACTGAAAATCTGCCTACAATCAGGTGATCTTGGAGGTGTATCCTTCCACTGTCAGGCCTTCAGATGAGGCCCCAGTCATGGCAGATATCTTGATTGCAGCCTTGTGAAAGACCCTGAAATGGAGAACTCAGCAGAGGACCTGGACCCAGTTAAGCCCACAGAAACGATGAGGTGAATAAATGTTTTTTAAGCCACAAAATTTGTAGTTATCTGTTATTCAGCAATAGATAACTAATATAGTAACCATCATTTATATAAGCTCCTCTAATCATCTATTTTCTCCCATATTTCATACAACTCTGTGCTTTTCCTTCCTTGAGCCAAACTTGAACTGCCTCTCTTCCTCCAAAACCTTTCTACTATACCCTCTGGAAACTTCATTCTATAGTTAGCAAGGTCCCTGTAGGTTAAGAAATATGTGAATAAACAGAGAGACATATCTGTATCTGATTCTTGCATGAGCATACTCAATATTTGTAAAGATGTGAATTCCCCTCAAATTATTTATAAATCTAATGCAACAAAATCATTTTCATTCACATTAAAGTTCTAAATCATGTAGTTTTAGAACAATAAACATCCAGAAATAACCAGGAAAATTCTGGAAAATAAGAGTAATGTGTACCAGTCAGTCTTACCACTTATTGAAGCACAATGTAAGGCTATAGCAATTAAAACACAGTGGTATGGCTTCAAAACTGACAACTCACTCAATGGAACACAATAGAAAGTTCAGGAAAAAGTCATTTGGTCTATGGAGAATTTAGTATATTGAAAGGTAATATTTTAATTCATTGATGAAAAGGTAGATTATGCAATAAATGGGTTTTTTGATAATTAGCTTGTGGTTTAGAAAAAATAAAGTTGGATATCTAGCTCATTTCTTACACCAAAATAAGTTCCAGATGCATAAAATATATGAATGTTCAGGGCACCTGGGTGGCTCAGTTGGTTAAGTGTCTGACTCTTTTTTTTTTTTGCCAGTTAATAGAGGGTTATTGTCATTAGCAACCAAGGAAATATAAACTGTAGAATAAAATATCTTAACCAATCTGATTGGCAAAAATTAAAATAATGGATAACATCAACTCTTAGTGAATATTCAGAGATAAGGATACTGTTCTACTCTATTGGTGGGCCTGCACAATGGCCAAGCAGTTTTGGAAATCAAAGAGGCATTTATGTATCAAATTTTAAAATTCACATGTACTTTGACCAAATATAAATGTCTGATTCTTGATGTTGGCTCAGGTCATGATCTCACAGTTGGTGGGATGGAGCCCCACATCCACCTCTGCACTGACAGCGCAGAGCCTGCTTGGGATTCTCTCTCTCTCTCTCTCTCTCTCTCTCTCTCTCTCACTATCCCTTCCCCACTCGCACTCTCTCTCTCAAAATAAACATTTAAATATATATATTAAAATTATATAAGTAATTATACTGTATATATATATATATATATATATATATATATTTGTTCAACACCTCCCCATACTTTATTCATAATCACACAAAAAGACTGAAAACAACCCAAATGCCCATTAACAAGTAAATGGATAAACAAAATGTGGTACAGCCATACAATGGAATATTAGTCAACACTAAAAAGTAATGAGCTAAAATGGACCTTGACATGGAGAGATTATCCTGGATTATTTGGGTAAGATCAATGTAATCACAAGGGAGAGAAGAGAGTCACAGTCAAAGAAGATGTGACATCAGACACAGAGATCAGAGAGAGATTTGAAGATGCTACAGTGCTGGCTTTGAAGATGAAGAAGGGGCTATGAGCCAAGGAATACAAGTGTACTGTAAAGGCTGGAAAAAGCAAGGAAATAATTCTTCCTTAGTCTCCAGAAAAAAGAGTCTTTGATTTTAGTTCCAGAAGGTTCATTTCAGACTAATGATCTCCAGAACTGCAAGATAATAAATATGCATTGTTTTAAGCCAATGTGTTTGTGGTAATTTGTTACAGCAGCAATAGGAAGTCTAATACATATAGTTTAAAAAAACTATATAAATAGGTGTACACTGATATGCAGTGCTCACCCTTGTCCCCATCCACCTGTTTTCCCTTGAACACTATAGATAACCATTTTTATTAACTTCTTGTTCATTCATCCAATGTTTCTTTATGCCAATATGAGCAAATGTGAATATTTATTCCTATTCCCTCCTTTCTTACACAAAGGGTAACATGCTATATACACTTTTCTGTCTTTCACTTTTTTCCTCAAGAAACAACATAAAGATAGACAAATTTAACTGTATACAAATGTAAATTCCAATTTAGTGAGTGACACTATACATAAAGTCAAAGGACAAACTTGGAAAAACATTTGTATATAATCCAGAGTAAAAATAAAAAGCTGATTGTCTACTGATCGGAAATTACTCAAGTAAATTACATTGCATTCACATAATAGAATACTATGCAGTCATTCAAAAATATGTAAAGGCAAGGAAGAAATTAGAATTGGGTGGTGGTCAAAAAGAACTTTAGCCTTACCTGAATGCTTAAAAAATTTCTAAAGGGTCATCTACTCCTCTATTACTTGTGTAATTAAAAATCATTAAAAATAAAAACAGGTGAGAAACAACAAGAAAGTATAGATCTATGTAACTCGGAACAATGTCAAATATATAGTGTTAAGTGAAGAAGGCACTTGCAAAATAGTAACTATAGTATGATCCTATTTTTGATAAAACACTACTATTGGCTTTGAAAAATATAATAAGACTATATAACAAACTTAATAGTTATCTCAGAGGTGTGAGATTCTGAGGTACTTTTGGCTTTCTACATTAAATGTTTATGTAATGTTCAAATTTTAAAACATGTATCACTTTCATAACCAGAAAAAATGAATATATATATTCTGACAACCTATATCCTTTACTAGTCATGGTTCTTGATTGTAAATAAATAATGCAGTGTATCACTGATGACTTTGGCTAACTGCAGCAGAAAATGAAATTACTGGAAGATGTGGCCAAGTCATTTACTGTTTGCTGGATATCCATGTGCTTCTCTACATTTCCCAGTCCTCTCAGAGTTAGATGAGGCCAAGTGAGGAGTTCTGGCTAATAGGCTGTGCATTTAAAAACTGATGCTCAATCCTGTTCTTTGTTCTGCTATGGCAACCATGGAGGCCACAGGTGCTAGATGAGACAGCCACAAGATGCCAGCCTATATCCCTGAGTTACCACTTGGAAAGGAACTGTCTCGAAAAGCCACTGAACTTGCTGTAGATTTTGCATGAGAAAAAAGTAAACTTGTATGTGTTGTTATTGAGATTTGGGGTTCATTTATTATCAGAACATAAGCCATCCTATCCTAACAGAAAATGGTGTCAGGTATTTCATGCGGTCTACGAGAGGCCTGGAGAACCAGATAGGGTCAGGTGGCATGACATGACACAGCAAAGATTTTGCTGCAGGAATGGTCTGAGAGGATGATACTGTTGCCTCCATTGTCAGCTAACACTTGCCACTACATCTGGACCCCATTGTTCCTTGATACTATTGCTGTACTATCAGATTTTTGACTTTACATTAGCTGGTTGAAAAATCACTAACTGACTCTGCACACCTTTGCATCACTCCCTCAACATTCAAGGTTCCAAGCAGGATCATGTGATTTGCCATCCTGAGGTCACCTGCCCATGCACTAGTTATCAGGGGATGGGGAGAAAAAATATGTGCCCCCCTTCCCTGGTTTCAGTAACCCTCGATAAGGCCCTGCTTCCAAACCTATCTTGTGACGTCTCCCAAATAGGAAGAGTGTTTGAATGCTAAGCAGCCAAAATATCTATGTTCACTCTAGTCTTCAATCCATCACTGACCAGTCTTTCACTTCCTGACTTAACTGAAACTTGCCTCTCCCCACTGGAAAGTGAAAATCTGCCCAGTCTGCCATTCTCTAGCCAATAATATCCTCAACCATATGCCTTATTGTCCTTCCATCACAGCCCCAACCCCAGATGAATACAACTCTCCATCTTCGCTATCTCAATCCTATGCTCATATAATACAATTGCTTAGACAGGAGCCAATAAAAATTCATGGTCCCTAAACTGTACTGCACCCTAGGAATCTTGTTTCCCTGCTCTCTTCTCCAAGTCTCCATGGCAGCTTTGCCAAATTCCCATTTCCTTAGCCCTCCTACACTTTCCTCTGTCTTCCTCCTCGCTTCACCTCCTACTGAACTTAAACTAGAAGATCCCACCCAGGCAGCAATGCTCTCAACCTTTTGCCACAAACTATCTGCAAACTCATGAGCATCCCCACCTGATCAATCCTTGCCGTTTCCCTTCTGTCATAGTGAAGAGATGCCCTTTTTCATGCTGACTAATCTTTCTGCTGGTGTTCTGTGCCCCATGCCCAAATATTTCCTCAGGAACTTTGATCCATCCATTTTCTCTCTCCCTCCTGTATCTTCAGTCTCTCCCTCTCTGCTGACTCAGACTTTAAACATGTTTCAGTCTTGGGGCGCCTGGGTGGCTCAGTTGGTTAAGCGTCCGACTTCGGCTCAGGTCATGATCTCGTGGTCCATGAGTTCGAGCCCCACGTCGGGCTCTGTGCTGACAGCTCAGAGCCTGGAGCCTGTTTCGGATTCTGTGTCTCCCTCTCTCTGACCCTCCCCTGTTCATGCTCTGTCTCTCTCTGTCTCAAAAATAAATAAACGTTTAAAAAAAATTAAAAAAAAAACATGTTTCAGTCTCTTGCATCTTAAAAAAAACATTGCCTTATTTATAATAGCATCAAAAATAATAAAATACTTAGGAATAAATTTAACCAAGGATATATGAGACTTATACACTGAAAACTGCAAAACATTACAGAAGGAAATGAAATAAGAACTAAGACATCCCATATTCATGGATTGGAAGATTTAACATTGTTAAGATGACAATGCTACCCAAGCCATCTACTGAATGAATGCAATCCTTATCAAAATCCCTATGATCCTAATATAGTATTGTATGCCAACTATACTTCAAAAATAATCCCAATGATCTTTTTTCTGGAAATTGAAAACTTAAGCCTATTATTTACATGGAGTTGCAAGGGACTCCACATAGCCAAAACGATTTTGGAAGAAGAAAACAAAGTTGTAAGATTCATACTTCCCAATTTTAAAACTTACTACAGAGCTACAGTAATCAAAACAGTGTGGTACTGGCATAAGGATAGACATATAGATCAATGGAATAGAACTTGGAGTCCAAAATAAGCCAAAACATCTTCGGTCAATTGATTTCCAACAAAGATGCCAAGACCATTCAATGGGGGAAAGAATAGTCTCTTCAACAATGATACAGGGATAAGTGGTAGCCACATGCAAAAGAGAAGTTGAACCCTTTACCTCATGCCATATAGAAAAATTAAGTCAAAATGGATCAAACACTTAAATGTAAGGGCCTAAGCAATAAAACTTTTAAAAGAAAACTAGGGGTAAATCTTCATGACCTTGGGTTTGGCAATAGATTCTTATATATGACACCAAAAACACAAACAACAAAAGAATACAGATACATTGGTCTTCATCAAAGTTAAAAAGAAAAAAATTTTGTGCATAAAGGGCCACCATCGAGAAGTGAAAAAAATAGCCTATAGAATAAGGGGAAAACATTTGCCAATCATATCTCTGATATGGGACTTGTATCTAGAATTCCTATAACTCAATAACAAAAAGACAAACAACCCATTGAAAAGTGGGCAAAGGACTCACATAGAAATTTCTCCAAGGAAAATATATAAATGACCATGAAGCACATGAAAAAATGCTCAATATTTTTAATCATCAGGGAAATGCAAAGAAGTGAGATACCACTTCACATACACTAGGATGGCCATAACTTAAAAGAAGGAAAAGAAGTGTTGGCAAGGATATGAAAAAATAGGAGCCTTTGTATATTGCTGATAGGAATGTAATGTGGTATAACAACTGTGGAAATCAGCTTGGCATTTTCCCAAAAGATAAACATAGAATTGCTATATGACTCAGCAATTCTGCTCTTAGGTATATACTCAAAAAGAATTGAAAATGGGCATTCAAACAAATGTTTGTTTATAATACTACTATTCACAATAAGCAAAAGGAATAAACAACCTAAATGTTCATCAACTGATGAATGGATAAGCAAAATAGTGGTATGGCCATATTATGAAATATTATTCATCCATAAAAAAGAGTGAAGTACTGATACATGCTACAACATGGATGAATCTTGGAAACATGCTAAGTGAAAGCAGCCATACATAATAGGCCACATATTATATAATTCCACTTACATGAAAATGTCCAGAAAAGGTAAATTCATATAGGCAGAAAGCAGATTGTTCATTTCCAGGGGCTGGGCACAGAAGAGGGATGGGGAATGACTGGTTAATTGGTATAGGGTTTCATTTGGGTGTGATGAAAATGTTTTGTAACTAGATAAAAGTGATGATTGCACATTATGTATTTACTAAATGCCAGTGAATTGTACACTTTAAAATAGCTACTTTTATGTTTTGTGAACTTTACCTCAGTTTAAAAACTCATTGCTGGGGCACCTGGGTGGCTCAGTTGGCTAAGAGCCTGACTCTTGATTTCAGCTCAGATCTTGATCTCAGGATCGTGAGTTCAAGCCTCACATTTGGCTTCATGATGGGTGTGAAGTCTTCTTAAAAAAAAAATTATCGTCTCCATTTCTTCAAATGTTAAACATAAATTTACCATATAACCCAGAAATTTCACTGTTAGATATCTACCTAAGATAAATTAAAACATGTCTGCATAAAAAGGTGTACTTGGGTGTTTATAGCAGCATTCTTCATAATAGCTAAAAGATAGAAACAGTCCAAATGTTCACCAACTGCTGAATGCATAAACAAAATGTGATATATCCATACTATTTGTCAATAAAAAGCAACAGAGATAGATATGTACTATACCATACATGAACCTCAAAAAATTTTTGTTCAATGAAAGAAGCCAGACATACAAAAGCCACATATTATGAGTCCATTTATATGAAATTTCCAAAAATTGCGAATCTATAGAGACATAAAGTAGATTATTGGTTGCCTGGGGCTAGGGGTGGGGGTTGAGAGTGACTACAAGTGGGCATGAGGGCTCTTTCTGGGGAGGCAGAAATGTTCTAAAAGTGGATTGTGGTGATAGTTGTACAACACTGTAACTATGCTACAACTAATTAAACTGTACACTTAAAGCAGGTGTATTTTATGCTACTTAAATATATCTCAACAAAGCTGTTTTTTTCTAAGACCAGCAACACAGAACATGCCATCCAACAGCAGCAGAATTCACATTCTTCTCGAGTGCACATGGAACATTTTACTGGATACATCATGTGTTAGACCACAAAACAAGTCTTAAACTTCAGAAGATTGAAATTATATCAAGGATCTTTTCCAACTACAATGGTATGAAACTAAAAATCAACTACAAGGACGAAACTGGAAAATTCACAAGTTTATAGCAGCACTCTCAACAATAGCCAAATTATGGAAAGAGCCTAAATGTCCATCAACTGATGAATGGATAAAGAAATTGTGGTTTATATACACAATGGAGTACTACGTGGCAGTGAGAAAGAATGAAATATGGCCCTTTGTAGCAACGTGGATGGAACTGGAGAGTGTGATGCTAAGTGAAATAAGCCATACAGAGAAAGATACCATATGTTTTCACTCTTATGTGGATCCTGAGAAACTTAACAGAAACCCATGGGGGAGGGGTAGGAAAAAAAATAAAAGAGGTTAGAGTGGGAGAGAGCCAAAGCATAAGAGACTGTTAAAAACTGAGAACAAACTGAGGGTTAATGGGGGGTGGGAGGGAGGGGAGGGTGGGTGATGGGTATTGAGGAGGGCACCTTTTGGGATGAGCACTGGGTGTTGTATGGAAACCAATTTGACAATAAATTTCATATATTGAAAAAAATAAAATTAAATTAACATGTCTAAAAAAATAATAAATAAATAAATAAATTTTAAAAATAAAACAATAAAATAAATAAAAAGGTAAACAATATAGACAAACCTTTACCTAGACTTACAAGAGAGAGAGAACCCAAATAAATGAAATTGGAAATGAAGGAGGAGTCATTACAACTGATACCACGTACCACACAAATACAAAGAATCATGAGACTGTGAACAATTGTATGCCAACAAATTGGACAACCTAAAAAATGGATAAGTTCCTAGAAACATACAACTTATCAAGACTGAATCATGAAGAAATAGAAAATCTGAACAGACCAATTATCAGTAGACATTAAATTAGCAAGCAAAAACCTCAAAGAAAAGCTCAGGATCAGAGGGCTTCACAGGTGAAGTCTATCAAATATTTATAGAGGAATAATACCAGTTCTTTTCAAACTGTTCTAAAAAATAGAAGAGGAGGAAGCACTTCCAATCTCATTTTATGAGGCCAGCATTACCCCAATACCAAAACCAGATAAGAACACTACAAGAAAATTACAGGTTAATGTCCTGTGTTTTAACAACACATTAAAAGAATCATGCACAAGGGGCACCTAGGTGGCTCAGTTGGGCGTCTGACTTCAGCTCGGGTCATGATCTCATAGTTTGTGGGTTTAAGCCCTGTGTCAGGCTCTGTGCTGACAGCTCAGGGTCTGGAGCCTGTTTCAGATTCTGTGTCCCCCACTTGCTCTCTGCCCCTCCCCCGCTCATGCTCTGTCTCTCTCTCTCTCAAAAATAAAATAAACATAAAACAAATTTTTTAAATAATCATGCACGCGATTAAGTGGAATATATTCTAGGGATGCAAGGATGGTTCAATATTCACAAACCAATCAATGTGATACACCACATTAACAAATTGAAGGATAAAAATCATATGATCTTCCTAATGGATGCAGAAAAAGCACTTGGCAGAATTCAATATCCATTCATAAATAAAAACCCACAATAAACTGGGTATAGAGGGAACATACTTCAACATAATAAAGGCCATATATGACAGACAAGCTTACAGCTAACACCACACTCAATGGTGAGAAGTTGAAAGTTTTTCCTCTAAGATCAGGAACAAAGACAAGATGCCTATTTTCAGTGCTATTATTCAACATAGTACTGCAAATCCTAGCCAGAGAAATTAGGTAAGAAAAAGAAATAAAAGGTGTCCATATAATAAAGGAAGCAGTGAAACTGCCTTTATTTGCAGATGATATAATATTACATATATAAAACCCTAAAGATTCCACAAAAAGAAACTATCAGAATGAATCAATGAACTCAGTAAATTTGCAGAGTACAAAATCAATATTTAAAAATAAGTTGCATTTCTATACACTAATAATGGGCTGTTAGATAAATTAAAATTTTTTTTAACGTTTATTTATTTTTGGGACAGAGAGAGACAGAGCATGAACGGGGGAGGGGCAGAGAGAGAGGGAGACACAGAATCGGAAGCAGGCTCCAGGCTCTGAGCCATCAGCCCAGAGCCCGAAGCGGGGCTCGAACCCACGAACTGCGAGATCGTGACCTGAGCCGAAGTCGGACGCTCAACCGACTGAGCCACCCAGGCGCCCCAGTTAGATAAATTAAAGGGGTGCCTGGGTGGCTCAGTCGGTTGAGCGACCGACTTCAGCTCAGGTCATGATCTCACAGTTTGTGGGTTCGAGCCCCGTGTCGGGCTCTGTGCTGACAGCTTGGAGCCTGGAGCCTGCTTTAGATTCTGTGTCTCCCTCTCTCTCTGCCCTTCCCCCACTCATGTTCCATCCCTCTCTGTCTCAGAAATAAATAAACATTAAAAAAATTAGATAAATTAAGAAAACAATCCCATTTACAATTGCATCAAAAGGAATAAAATACCTAGGAATAAATTTAACCAAGGAGGTGAAAGATCTGTACACTGAAAACTATAATACATTGATGAAAGAAATTGAAGAAGACAGAAGACACAAATAACTGGAAAGATATTCCATGCTTATGGATGGGAAGAATTAATGTTATTAAAATGTCCATACTACCCAAAACAATCTACAGATTCAATGAAATCCTTAAAATTCCAATGGAATTTTTTCATAGAAATAGAACAAGCAATACAGAAATTTGTTGGAACCATGAAAGATCCTGAATAGCCAAAGCAATCTTGATAAACAACAAAGCTGGAAGCATCATATTTCCTCATTTTGAACTACATTACAAAACTATAGTAATCTAAGCAATATGCTCTCAGATCCTAAAAGTTCTCATCACAAGGAAAAAAACCTTTTTTTGTAACTATATGAGGTGATGGATGTTAGCTATTCTAGTTAACTTATGTTAACTAAACTTAATCATTTTGCAGTGTATGTATGCCAAGTCATTATTCTGTACACTTTAAACTTATACAGTATTGTATATCAATTCTATCTCAATAAAACTGGAAAAAAGCAGTATAGTATTGGCATGAAAACAGACACATTGATCAGTGGAAAGAATAGAGAGCCCAGAAATAAATCCATGCATATATGGCCAATTAATTTATGACAAAGGAGCCAAGAATACACATGGGAAAAGGATAATCCCTTCAGTAAATGGTATTGGGAAAAATGGACAGACACATTCAAAATAATGAATTGGACCCCTATCTTACAACATACCCAAAAATCAACTGAAAATGAATTAAAGGCTTGGATATTAAGACCTGAAATTATAGAAGAAAGCATAAGGGGCAAGCTAGTTGACAATGGTCTTGGCAATGATTTTTTGGATTTGACACCAAAAGCAAAGGTAACAAAAGCAAAAATAAACAAGTGTAACCTCATCAAACTAAGAAGCTTCTGCACAGCAAAGGAAAGTCATTATGCTGTATACCTTTTCCAAATGAAAAGGGCGGAATGGGAGAAAATATTTGCAAATAATATATCTGATAATGGTTAATATTCACAATATATAAAGAACTCATATAATTCAATAGCAAAAACCCAAACAATAAGATTAAAAATGAACAGAGAAATCGAATGAACATTTTTCCAAAGACATACAAATGGCCAACAGGCACATGAAAGTGTTCAGCGTCACTGATTATCAAGGAAATGTACATCAAAATCACAATAAGATATCACTTCACACCTCTTAGAATGGCTATCATAAAAAAGACAAAAGTGTTGGCAAAGACATGGAGAAAAGGGAATTCTTGCACACTGTTGGTGGGCATGCAAATTGGTGCAGCCACTGTGGAAAACAGTATGGAGGTTTCTCAAAAAATTAAAACTTGGGGGCTCCCAGGTGGCTCAGTCCGTTAAACGTCCAACTCTTGATTTTGGTTCAGGTCATGATCTCACAGTTTTGTGGGTTTGAGCCCTACATTGGGCTCTGGGATTCTCTCTCTCCCTCTCTCTCTGCCCCTCCCCCACTTGCGAGTGCATGCATGCTCTCTCTCCCTCCCTCCCTCTCTCTCTCTCTCTCAAAATAAATAAACGTAAAAAAATTAAAACTTGAACTACCATATGATCCGGCAATTCCACTTCCAGGTATATATCCATAGGAACTAAGAACAGAGCTTCAAAGAGATACTTGCACTCACATGTTCATTACAGCATCATTCACAATAGCCAACATATGGAACGAACCTAAAAGTCCATCAAAGGATGAATGGATAAAGAACGTGTGATATATATCCACATATTATATATTCATATAGATATTCAGACTATTATTTAGCTATGCAAAAGAAGGAAATCCTGTTATTTGTGACAACATGGATGGACCTTGAGGGCATTATGCTAAGTTAAATAAGCCAGACAGAGAAGAATATTGCATGGTATCATGCAATGTGTGGAATCTAAAAGAAAAGAATCAAACCCAAAGAAACAGACAGTAGAAAAGTGGTTGCCAAGGGCTGGGGGGTGGGGATAATGGGGAGAGTTTGGTAAAAGGGTAAAAACATTTAGCTATAAGATGAATAATTCTGAGGAGCTAATGTATAACATAGTGTCTAGAGTTGACAATGCTGTTTTGTGTAATTGAAATTAGCTAAGAAAGTAGAACTTAAAAGTCCTCACCAAAAATAATAAATTAAATAAATTAAATTAAATTAAATTAAATTAAATTAGCAACAACAATGCCTCAGTGCATTACTCTCTAGCTTCTACCCTATTTCTCTGCTCTCTGCCATAGGCAAACAGCTTAAGAATGTTGTCTGCACTTGCTGTCCATATACTTCCTCACCTCCTGTTCACTTTTTTCTTTTTTAATCTTTTTTTTCCCTGCAGTCACATCTTAACTCATTGCATTTTGCATTCCACTCCTTCCTTCTTTTTTTTTCCCCACTCCTTCTTTCTTAACCCATTGTAATTTGCCATCCACCCCCATCACTCCCTGTTCTCTGCAAGACTACTAGTGACCTTGTTGCTAAATCTAATGGATGTTTTTCAGACTTTGTTTCATGTAATATTTGGCATGTTGACCCTTCCCTCCATTTGGAGGATTATTTGCCCTTGATTTATGCGACACCACACTCTCCTTATTCTATTCTTTATTCTTTGGCCACGACTTCTTGGTCCTTTTTGTAGGCCCCTCTCCCTCTATCCTTTCCTCAAATGTTGGTGTCTGATAGAGTTATGTCCAAGGCCCTTTTCTTTTCCTACTCTGTACAGTCACAGTAGGTGATCTCATCCATTCCTATGGCCTTAACCATCCACATACTGATTGCTCCCAACTCTATAGCTCCTGCCTACATTTCTTTCCTGAACTCCAGATCCATATATCCAACTGCTTCCTGAATATCTCCCCTTGGATATCCCACAGCCACTTAAAATTGAATTCGGCATTTTCCCTTTGAAACCATTCTTCTTTGGGTGTTCTCTGTCTCAGTGAATCATTCCATCATTTACCCAGCAACCTCAGCCATAAATCCAGGCTTCTTCTTTGACTCACTCCCTTAACTACCATATGCAATCCATTTACTAATAGTGTTGGTTTTCACCTCCTAAGTATTCTCTTATTCAGAGATTCTACACAGAGGTTCATGGACCCTAGGGGGTTTTAGAAAATCCATGAACATGCTGAATTGCAGGCAAAATTTGGTACAATTATGTGCATTAGCATTTTTTCTGGGAGAGTGTGCAGACCATAGCTTTCATCACATTTTCAAGCAGGTCTGTGACTTGACAGAAAGTTAAGCACATTGCTCTAACTCCGCCTATTTCTCTTCATCCACCCCTCCACTCTGACCGGATGTAGTCACTACAGAGGATCATTTCTGTATTACAGTCTCTTTGCTCTCTTAGGGCTGCAAATAGGGAGGGGATTTTGCTGAGGAAATGGGCTGAGGCTAGCAGGGCTGAATGCACCCTATTCCTAGGGGCTCCTGTGTGCTATTGTGTCCTGCTCCTCTCCCCACTTTCTGCCAACAGATCATTTATTCATTTCCTTTTCTCCTCTCACGGTCTCTCTTTCTTCATCTTCTCCAAAACTCTTTTCCTCATTCTCCTTCCCTTCGCCTTTCCCTTTTCCAGCTCCTCCCTCATGCTTCACTAACACATAATTATAGGGTAACCGGATCTTTGATACACATAGCTTGAAGCCTCTTAAAACCAAGACTAGAGGCAGCTTCACCCTGTTCATTGGCTCCCACTTGCAGAGAGCTGCCAGTAACCCCTCCAAAGAGGAAAGGGGAGTGGGAAGCCTGAGCTTGGAGGTGTGGGATCTGTAAGTAGGGAGACACCAGCCACAAGTATAGTTGTAGTGTGTTAGGAGAAATATGTGGGGCAGGCCAAGGAATCATAGACCTTACAAATCTTTATTAAAACTTAAGTTTGGAAGGATTTTTTTAAATGATCTAACCCAATCTTCCTCTCATCTCATACAGATGGTCCTTCTTGATTCTCTTCTTTTCTTCATCCTGTACATCCATCAACAAGTTTGGGGGCTCTATTTTAAAATATATTTCATTTTGTTCCATTGATCTATGTGTCTATTCTTTCTTTTAATACCACTGCCTTATATACTGTAACTTTATAGTACTGTAGCTATCTTGAAATCGGTAGTATGAATTCTCCTACTTTGTTCTTCAGTATCATTTTGGTTGTGCTAGGTCATTGGCTTTTCCATATAAACTTTAGAATCACTTTGTTTATAGCTACAAAATAGTTTGGTTGTATTTTAACTGAAATTATGTTAAATCTATAGATCAAGTTGGGAAGAACTGACATTTTTAACAACACTGAGTCTTCCTATCCATGAACATGGAATATCTCTCCATTTATTTAGATCTTTGGTTTCTTTTACTTGTGTTTTGTAGTTTTTCACATTAAGATCCTGTGCAATATTTTGTTATATTTACACCTAAGTATTTCATTGCTTTGCAGCTGCTGGAAGTAGTACTATTTTCTTAAAAGTTCAAATTCTACTTTTTCATTGCTCGTATAATAAGAAAGTAATCGATTTTTGCATATTGAAGTTGTATCTGCAACCTTGCTATGTATGTCCTCATTAGTTCCAGAAGGTTGTGTGTATGGGTGTGGGTGTATGAATGTGTGTAGATTGCTCGGGATTTTCTACAATCCTATAAATTTTGATAAATTATATTTTCATTTTCATTTAACTCAAAATATTTTAAAATTTCTCTTGAGACTTCTTCTTTGACCCATGCATTATTTAGAAATGCATTGTTTAATTTCAAAACATTTGGGGATTTTCCAGCTATTTTCTGTTATTGATTTATAATTTAATTCCATTGTAGTCTGAGAGCATACTTTGTATTATTTCTTTTTTTAATGTTTATTTATTTATTTTGGGGGGGCAGAAAGAGAGGGAGGCAGGCTCCCAAGTAGGCTTTGCACTGTCAGCTTGGGAGCCCAACGTGGGGCTCAATCTTAGGAACTCAGGATCATGACCTGAGCTGAAATCAAGAGGTGGATGCTTAACTGACTGAGCCACCCAGACGCCCCACTTTGTATGGTTTCTATTCTTTTAAATTTGCTAAAATGTGTTTTATGGACCAGAACATGGTCTATCTTGGTGAGTGTTCACTGCAGTCTAGAGAAGAATGTGCACTCTGCTGTTGGATGGAGTAGTCTATAAATGCCAATGAGATCAAGTTGATTAATAATGATGTTCAGGTAAAAACATATCCCAAATATGTCTACTTAACTTGCTTCACCATCACTATCATAGCCCAAACTATCATGGTCTCTCACCTGGACCTCCTAACTGGTTTCATAATCAGCCTCCTAACTTGTCTACCTGTTTCCAGTTTTGCCTTCACTATAATCCATTCTCCTCACCTCACACAGAATGATCATAGATCATATCACTCCCAGCTCAAAGTCTCCATTAGCTTTTCACTGAACTGACAATAAATCTAAACACTTTCAGGGTGCCCGTGTGGCTCAGTCGGTTAAGCGTGTGACTTCAGCTCAGGTCATGATCTCACAGTTGGTGAGTTCTAGCCCCACATTGGGCTCTGTGCTGACAGTGCAGAGACTGCTTGGGATTCTCTCTCTCTGCCCCTCTCTCTGCCTCCCTCTCTGCTCTTCCCCCATTTGTGCTCACTCTCTCTTTCTTGCTCTCTCTCTCTCTCGAAATGAATATATAAACTTGAAAAAATTCTAAACGCTTTCACATGGCTGGCATGATCCTACACAGTCTTTCTTTAATTAATTTATTTTTTTTTACTTCAAGGATAATTAACATACAGTGTTATATTAGTTTCAAGTGTACAATATAGTGATTCAACAATTGTATACATTACTCAGTTCTCATCAAGATAAGTGTTCTCTTCATCTTTACCATTTCACCATCTCTCTATTCACCTCTCCTCTGGCAAACACCAGTTCATTCTCTGTATTTAAGGGTCTGGTTTTTTGTCTGTCTCTATTTTCCCTTGTTTGTTTTGTTTCTTAAATTTCATATATGAATGAAATCATATGGTATTTGTCTTTCTCTGGATGACTTATTTCACTTAGCATTATACCCTCTAGATCCATCCATGTTGTTGCAAATGGCAAGATTTCATTCTTTTTATGACAAATACACCCTACACGGTCTTGCTCCAGAACTTCTTTCCTGCCTCATCTAGTACCAGTCTCCCTGGTCTCTCTAGTGAGACTTCTTCCTGAAGTCCCTTGAATATACCAAACTCATCCCCACCTTAGGGCCTTTACCTTTGTGTTTCACCCTGCCTGGGATGCCATGCCTCTGGACCTTCATGAAATGACTGCCTTCTTACCATTCAATATTGCCTTCACTGTCACCTCCTTGGAGACACCTTCTCTGACTCTCTAATCTTGTTCCCCATCCCTACCCAGTCACACTGCCTTTGTACAGTTTTTTCCATTTGTTTTCAAAGCACTTTTACTTTTTGAAATGATCTTGTTCTTGTATTTGTTGCTTGTTTGTATCTATCATCTTTTCTCTAAAATGTGAGCACCAGGAGAGCTTGGGCCCTCTTCACTACTGAGTTGTCTACATCTGGAGCAGACCCTGGTACCTAAATATTTATTGAATGCCTGAAACTATCTCCTGAACATTTCCAGTGACTTGGAGCTGACTACTTTGATCTATGAGGCAGCCAATGCCTCTGTGGGTGGTTTTGTATGTTAGAAACTTCATATTTCTCTTGAGCTAAATACTGCATTCTTGACCACATAAACAGATTAGAAAATAAAAAAACCATGATCATTATAAAAGATGCTGAGGAAGACTTTGATAAAATTTAACACCTGTTAGTAAGAAAAAAATATTTTAGCATACTAGGAATAAGAGGGAACTTCCTTAACCTGATAAAAAGCATTCTCCAAAATCCTACAGCAAACATATATAATGGTGAAACATTGAAAAACTTCCCTTTAAGATGAATAACAAAACAAAAATGCCCATTATTGTCCCTTTTGTTCAGCATTGAACTGGAGATCCTGAACAGTAAGACAAGGAAAAAAAATAACAGGAGTAAGGAATTGGAAGGAAGAAACAAAACTGTCATTTAAATCTACTTTCTCATATCTTTCACCCACTCATCCTCCTTCTGCTTTCTGGAGGCCCACAAACCAAAGCTGTCCCCTCTTCTGCCTGAGAGCCCAGGTCTTCTTCCCTCTCTGGGCCTCAGTCACCTCAGCTGAAAAGTGAAGGGTTAGACAAAGTTATCCAAAAAACTTCTTGTTGTTCCATCTTTCCATGATTCCTATAGGAGTCCATATCCTCTCTCCTATAGGCTAAACATCTCTATTTTCCTTAACAGTTTCTTTTTTTTTTTTAATCTTTTTTTAACGTTTATTTATTTTTGAGACAGGGAGAGACAGAGCATGAACAGGGGAGGGGCAGAGAGAGAGGGAGACACAGAATCTGAAACAGGCTCCAGGCTCTGAGCTGTCAGCACAGAGCCCGACGCGGGGCTCGAACTCACAGAGTGCGAGATCGTGACCTGAGCCGAAGTCGGCCGCTTAACCGACTGAGCCACCCAGGCGCCCCTCCTTAACAGTTTCTAATAGTGATTTCCAGAGCCCTCCTTTCCTATCAGCACACTTTATTTTGTTGGTTTAAAAAAAAAATGTATGATGCCCAGAACTGGGCAAAAGGTGAAGAAAGGATAGGGCACAAAAAGGTTGGAATAGAGGGACTTAGACTAAAAACAGAGCCAAAAAATGAAATGGTAGAGAGAGGCAGCAGGGAAAATGGGCAGGGGACAGCATCTGAGGGAGAAGTTGCCTGGTGGGACAGAGCTCCTTGACTTCTCTCCCCGGGATGGGAGGATGGTCCCCTGCATGGTTTGGGGGACAGTGATGGGAACTGAGTTTGTAGTTGGCCACAAGCATTTGGTGGCCCCGTCAGTCCTTCCTTCCACATTTTCTATCCCTAGGCTATAGGACCCTCCTTCTCATAGCTGAGATTGGGGGAGGGGTATTGACAAAAGTCAGCTCAGGATGGGAAGGGAGGCTGCACTGAGCCAGGTCCCTGTCCAGGAGGCAGAAGCAGCCATCACAGTGGGAGGGAGCAGCAAGCCAACAGCTGAGTGAGACAAGGCCTGGGTTATTTTTTTTCCAGTTTGTTGGCATGTGGGTGGATTTTTCTCCTTTTTTCTTCTCTCCTGCTCTCTGCCGTTTCCACAGAGATGTGGGAGTTTGCAAATTTGTCTCCGTGGAAGAGAGAGGCAAGAGCTGATCTGGGGGGTCCTTGTCAGGGACCAGGAGAGCACCAAAGGACACCGCAGTTCTGGTAGCAAGAAACAAGGACCTATTTCCCTGATGATATCACTGGAGCAAGGAAGGCTCTCACTCTCTTTTCCTCTTAAGGATGCAGGGATTCATTCTCACCTCTGCTCAGCTCTTGACTCTAAAATCCATCCCACCTGGTAATTGCAAAATCCTGTTTCTTTCCTTGCTCTGCAGTGCCAAATGCCTTTTCCTTAGGGCCCTGAACAAACTATAGGCACACCTGAGATTCATGCCCAGTGGCTGCTCTCCTCCCCAGTACCTCTGGGGGGTTGGGGGTGTGAGGCCAAGGAACTTTCCTTTTTTTTCCAGTTATATATTTAAAGCATTAAAAAATAATGCAATACTTATAGCACATGCTAAGTGTCAGATGAGTGTTTCAGGGAAAGCCTTCTGAAATGATTGAGAGGTGGGTAGTTTAGGAAAGGCCTCCTGGAGGATATGGGACCTAGACAAACTAATAAAGCAGGCAAGGGCATGCCAGGCAGTGGCAGGGAGTCTGGACATGTACCTGCTGATCCCACTTCTGCTATAAATTTGTAATGTGATGTTGAACAAGGAATTTACTTCTCTTGGGCTTTCTTTTCTCATCTGGAAATCAAGCTGGATAATTAAAGCTCTACAGATCTCTGGAACCTGAATCCTGATTCCTGGCCTTGGGGGTTTTGAACCATCTAATGAGATCATGTGTATGCACAGTGCATCGAACACCATCAAGGAGTAGGATGACCAACTGTTTACCTGGGACTCAGACGTTCCCTGGGAAGTGGAACTTGGGTGGTGAAACAGTCCCCCAGGCAAACTGGGATGGTCAGTTTCCCTAACAAGGACCACATCCACTACTTGTTATTATCATGATCATGATCATGATCTTTATCATCATTATTACCACTAGAGGGCAACACTCTCTTACGCCTGGGAGTAGGTCTTCCCCCACCCAATAGGTGTAGAACTGCCCCCTCATTCCAGGACCAGCCAATCCTGTGGATCTTTCTCCTATAGAGAACATCACTGAGCAACAGAGAGATCTGTGGATTTTGAATCCCAGGGGCGTCCTTTTGGTCTTACCAACCCCATGTGGTCAGATTTTGCCAATTGTGCCTGGTACTCAGATGCCTAGTCTGTCCCACTGTGGCAGAACTACCCTGCTTCTCTGGGTAATGGGGAAATAGATGCTACACACATCTTTGGTTTGTCAGAACACAAGAGACACTTTCTTTTCTTTCTTCCTCCCTTCTTTCCTCTTTCTTTCTTTCTTTCTTTCTTTCCTTCTTTCTATCTCTACACCTAATGTGAGGGCTTGAACTCACAACCCCAAGATCAAGAGTCCCATACTCTACTAACTGAGCCAGCCAGGCGCCCCCAACAGGCACCTTCTCAAGGCTATGCTGTTGGCCCCCTGCTTTGATTATCTGGCAGTGTACATATTCTACAATGCCAGATCCGTTGATGCAAGAGCTGGCTTCCTCCCTCCTACGGAATTGATTTCTGTATTACCTTCTATCCCTTATCATGTTGAATTGTTGTTATAATTGATCTATCTGTATACTCCATTAGATTGTTGATTCATGTATTCAACAAACACGGATTGCTTATTGCTTACTTACCATGTCCCAGGCTTTTTGCCAGACTCGTGGTACAGTGGGGAGCAAAACAGACGGAGTATCTGCCCTTGTAGAGCTAACAGTCTACTGAAGGAGGCAGGGGGAAAGCAAACAAAGAACCGCACAAATCAATATGTAATTACATACTTGCTAAGTTCAAGAAAGGAAAACAACTCCCTGAAAGTGTGTATCAGAGGGATCTGCCTCATCCGGGAGTGAGAGACGGTGCTGCTGAGTAACTGACATTTGAACTAAGATCTGAAGGCTGAATAGGCGGTAAGTAGGCAAAGGCAGCAAAAAGAGCTTTTCCATGCCAAAAGAACAGCAGGTGTGCAGGGCCCAAGAGGGGAAGAGCCCAGCTCTCAGGAGGAACTATTTGCTCCTTGAGGGCACAGCCTGCCTCTTGTTCATCTCTTGCTATAGCTCCAGTCTTGGCACACGGATATGCCAAATCAATGTCTGTTGAATTGAATTGGATAAAATTTTTGTCATGGAAAGCATCGTGGGCTGGGGGTGAGGGTGTCAAAAGACCTAGCTTCTGCTTCCAGCTGTTCTGGGCAATTCAGTTTGATTTTCTAAAGATTTCCTGTGCATTCACTATGTGCAAGGACTTGCAGCCAGGTCCAGTTGGGGGATTAAAAGGTAAACAAAAAAAGGTCTCTGCCCTTCAGCAGCGCATGGTCGGTGAAGTGGCTGACAGGTAGACAGGCCCCTTCCACTCTCTGGGCCTCTTTGTCTCCAGTTCTAAAATGAGGGGTTGGGATTATATCACCTCTAAGTCTCCTTCCAGCTCTAACAGTCTTGATGTGCTCTTTCCTGAATAACAGCAGTGGGAGCAATGGAGCTGATGTTTTCATTTCTCCTGCCGCATAGGAGTCACATGGAATAGGACTGGGGAAATGCAGCCTGGGATTCTGTTTCTGGACCACTCTCCCCTTTGCAAGCATCTCAGAAGCAGTTAGGGTTTGCTGCTTTTAACTAGAATGTTCTAGCATTTGATGAACTTCAGTTTCTTTCTTTCCTGTCTCCTTTCCCCACTTGGCCCCCCTCTCTCCTGTCTTCTTTTCTACACCTAGAGCTGCATTTTGCATCTATTAGGACTGGAAAGGGCCTTTAAAATCATCTTATCCAACCCCTCCATCCAATGTTTCCATTCCCTCTGCAACAGACCCTCAGAATTAGGCTGTCCAGCCACTATTTGAAGACCTCCAGCAATGAACTCACCATTTTTACTAAGCTTTGCCTGTAAGAGGTTTGTTTTCTCAGGGAATTTGTCTCTCTGTAATTTTCACCCATTACTTCTGGTTGTGCCCTTTTGAGCTAAGCATAATAATTTCACCACATTGCCCTCTTGACAGCCTGCTGGATATTTGAAGCCAGTAATCATGTCTTCATAAGTCTGCTCTCTTCTAGGCCAAATATCATCTGTTCCTTCAAATGTTCTTCGCTAGTTCAAATCCCCTTTGCATCTGTAAATATAGTTTAGTTTATGTAAGATTTATATCCCGCCTACTTTAAAGAGGATATTAGGAGGCTCATCGGTTACAACATGAAAGAAAGACAATTAGGGATAAAAATGTGGAAGAAAACAGACCAGAGACCATGTAAAGGAAGCACGAATAGATGTTGCCAGGTACCTAAAATGAACTGGATTATAATTGGACTCTGAATTTGGCTCAAAGTTTTATGGCAGCTAGGACAAATTTGGAAACACATTGGGTTATGTGGTTTTATGTTCTGACAGGATCAAGCTTACAAATCATCTTCAGAGAGAAAATTTTTCCTGAAACAAAACTCCAGACTAGCCTATTCGGAGTGCCTTCTGTTAGACTGTTCAGGACTGACAGGTACTTTGGATAAATCTTGCCCCTTCCCCCAATAGGGGAAAGAGGGCTGGAAGGATGATTAACTGATTAGCTAAATGCTGTCTCAGTTTCAAGCACCGATATCTCTTTAGGGAACCCCACAGAGATGAGAGACTTCCTTTTCCTTTCCTTTTTCATTCTCCTATGCTCCTTGAAGATGGTCACTTTCCTACCATTCTGCTCTTTAAAGTCTGCAATGTTAAGACTCTTTGGGACACCAGACCTCAGGAACTAGCCCAAGTAAGGAATTGCAGCCTAGCGATCGCACAGCAAAAATGTGCAAATCATTTCTCTTGGGTCCTCAGTGTTCTCATGTGAAAAATGAATTAATCTCTTTGGTCACTTCAACTCTGATGTTGTGGACTGTAAACTTTTTTAAAGTTATTTTTTAACATTTATTTATTTTTGAGAGAGAGAGAGAGAGAGAGAGAGAATGGGGGAAGGGCAGAGAGAGAAGGAGACAAAGGATCTGAAGCAGGCTCTGCACTGTGAGCACAGAGCCCGATGCGGTACTCAAACTCATGAACTGTGAGATCATGACCTGAGCTGAAATCAAGAGTTGGATGCTTAACCAACTGAGACACCCAGGTGCCCCTGGACTGTAAACTCTTTGATGGAAAAACCAATGATTTGATGGAAAAACCAATGATTGTTTTTTTTTTTAATTTTGATTTTCCTGTTTCATGTCTGGCAGCTAACCAGTATAACAGAATATCTGTTTATGGACAGAGCTGTGAGAACGCAATAGGAAAAACCAATTTGAACAGATGCCACCTTTGCATCTGAAGAAAATATTTTCTGGCTTTCATTATCATGATGAGTTCTTGTTGACTGGCCACTGGCAGTGGTGAGATGTAGTTTTCAGGGTTCTTTCCTGCTCAAGCTCCATATTCCTTGGCAAAGCCAGCTCTAGGGTAAGGGGAATTGGAACAATCACACCAGGGGTTGAGGCTTCTTGGAAATGACTCTGGGAGCCAGCAGGCAAGGGGAAAAAAGGGTAGTACCACAGTCTCTGCTAAACAACAATGAACCAACACAAAACTCACCTTGTAGTGTGTATTATTTGGTACATATAATATCCATGTGGACCCCCTCCCTGCCTACCATGTTGCTCTCGCTCAAAAATATTCCATGACTTTTCATTGCCTATAAGAAAAGGTCCAGATGCTTCAGCTTGGCAATGGAGCCTTCTCCAAGCTAAATCAAGCCATGTCTTCCCACTACCTCCTATCCCTTACAACACACACACACACACACACACACACACACACACACACACACACACACACACCTGCTCATGCATGCATCTCTTGTGCTCTCTTCAACCAAACTGTGTGTGGTTCCCTAAATACACACTGTTTTACTGACTGCTCGTTTTCTCCCACCACACGTGGTTCCCTTCAACAGGTATTTCTCCGCTCTACCACTTCCACCTGTTGAAATCCTAAGCTCAGTTCAAACAACTTCATATTCATAAAGACCTCCCAGCACCCCAGTCCTGGTGCCTCCACTCTGGCACTTTACACATTGTCTTGTTGGTCCTGTTTGTGACTTAGGGTCATAGCTCTCTGACTAGATGGGGAGCTCTCTGAGGCATAAGCTATGTCTGATTCACCCAGGGCTCTCTGTCATCCTTTCCCGTGTTGTCTTTCTCCAGAGCATCTATCATCATCTGTGTTAGTCTCCTGGGGCTGCTGTAACAAACTACCACAAACTGGGTGACTTAAAACAATGGAAATTTAATCTCTCACAGTTGCAAGGGCTAGAAGTTAGAAATCAAGGTGTTGCCAGGGCCATGCTCTCTCTGAAGTCTCTAAGGAAGAATCCCTCCTTGTTTCTTCCCACCTTCTTGTGATTGCTGGCAATCCTTGGCATTCCTTGGCTTGTAGACTCCAATCTCTACCTCTTTCTTCACAGGTCATTCTCCTCGTGTCTGTGTGTGTGTGTGTGTGTGTGTGTGTGTGTGTGTGTATGTCCAAATTTCCCTTTTTTTATAAGGACACCAGTCATTGGATTAGGACACACACTAAAAGAGTATGACCTCGCCTTAACTTGATTACATCTGCAAAGACCTTTATTTCCAAATAAGATTGCAGTCACAAGGTGGACCTCAAGTTTCGAGGGGATACTATTCAATCTAGTAAACTATCCAACCTGCTTTCTATATTTTGTGTTTATTGTCTGTCTAACCCACCAGAATGTCAGCTCCATGAGGTTAGGGATTGTTGTCTACTTTGTTCACTGCTATATCCTCAGCGTCTAGAATAGTGCTTGACACGTGGCAGACATGCAATAAGTATTTTGTGAATGAACCTTTGTACCCATTTTCCCTATACCCCACAGGGAATCTGAATGGGAGAAGCAAGGATAAAGATGATAATGCAGGTATTGCCTATTACATAATAAATATTCTGTAAGTGATCACTGGATACATAGAAGTATTTGATGCATATATTAATTTAACACTTATGGGTACCTTTTTTATATAAAGTACTGAGGAAAGGTACAAAGAAGCGAGATGGAAACATCTGAGCATCCAGGCTATGCCTCTGGGCAAGTCAATTCAACCTCTGGGTTTCCCTACCTGTAACATGGGACTAATAGCACTGCCTACCTCATTGGATTGTCATGAGGAGTAAGTGAGCTCATACATGTAAAATGCCTAGCACAGTGCCTGGCACATGGTAAGCTCCATAGATGTGTTAGTTATTATTACTGTAGTTGCTGTTATGTGCTATACTCTGTGCAAGGTATTTGGGTTTTTTTTTAAAACCAGCTTTATTGAGATAAAATTCACATATCATAAAATTCTCCCTTTAAAAATGTACAGTTCAGTGATTTTTAATTAACAGAGCTGTGCAACCATCACCACAATCTAATTTTAGAATGTTTTCATTCTCCCTCCAAAAAAAACCCATACCTGTTATCAGTCACTCCTCTTTCCCCAACACATGCCTGGCAACCACCACTGTGCTTTTTGTCTCCATGAATTTGCCTATTCTGGAATTTTATATAAGTGAAATCATAATATGTGGCCTTTTGTGTCTCATGGAGTATAACACAGCATAATGTTTTTAAGGTTCATCCATGTTTTAGCATGGATCAGTACTTTATTCCTTTTTATGGCTGAATAATACTCCATTGTGTGGATACACCATATTTTGTTTGCCCATTCATCATTAGATGAACATTTGTTTCTATGTTTTGGCTATTATGAATAATGCTGCTATGAATATTCATGTGGAAGTTTTTGTGTGGACATATGTTTTCATTTCTCTTGGGTATACACCTAGGAGTAGGATTCCTGGGTCATATGGTAACTCTATGTTTAACATTTGAGGAAAATTTCAAACTGTTTTCCAAAGTGACCACACCATTTTACATCCCAACCAGCAGTGAATGAAGGTTCCAATTTCTCCACATGCTCACCAATACTTCTGTCTGTCCTTTTTATTTTACCTGCCATAATGGGTGTGAAGTGATGTGTGTGTGTGTGTGTGTGTGTGTGTGTGTGTGTGTGTGTGTGTAAAGAAGCTGATGTCTATTTTTCGACAACTTTATTTCCGTTTTTTGTTTAAGAGCCTGTGGAAGAACAGTTTAAGACCACCACTAGTTGTTCCTATCCATTCAGTGGGAGCTTCGGACCAGTCTTCAGTGGTGGGCTGAGCACTCCAGTCTTTGATAGGGAACTACTGGAAAGGCACTGAGGGCATATGCACACCTTCAGACCAGTCTGTGATCTTGAGTTGAGTAACAGTAAACCCAGGAGCTGGAGCGGTAAATTCACCTTGAAATTCCTCCTTAAACAGCTTTTTCAGCAGTGGCCTGCTCTTCCTTTTCAATGTCTTCGGGATCTCTGCTAAACAGAGATCAGGTATGATCTCCCATGGATACTCATGGGAGATGATGCCACGCGTGCACACAAAGAACTTCCTGGTCCAGCAATCACCACAGCAGACCCACTAAGGTGCTCCCTTGTTGTTGCATGGGATTGCAATGTCCACAGGGCACAGAGAAGAGTCTGTGTTACACAGAGCAATGGTAGGCAGGTTACCTAAGACACCTCTGTGACAGGCTGGTGGTCAGCCTGGGACCAGTAGTCATGGCTCCCGGGAGGCTGCCTTGATCTGTTTAGTGAAGCTTCCAGGAATGAAGTGGCCAGCAATAGGAGTGGCCCCAGTGGCAGCAGAAAACTTTAGCACAGCTTGCTGGTCAGTATTCCGATATCAGCCGGGTTTTCAATGGCAACAATGGTAAAAGCCACCAGCAGAAGCTTCTCCTAGGCTCTCTTCAGATTTAAGATGTGGATGCCTTCACTTTTCCGTTTGTACATGTACTGTTCCACTTGGAAGTCAAGATTGGAAGTCAAGGTTGGTGCCACCTAAGAGGGTTCCTGCTGCAAAGAATTTAAGGACAGCCCCCTCCTTCATCTGCAGGACCCCAAGGGCTCTGGTAATCATGAAAGTTTCCCTTTAGGTTACGACAGGAATCTAGAACAACACCTTGTGGGTAGCACAGAAAGCTCATTGTGTTTTTTTTTTTTTTCTCATTGTGGTTTTTGATCTGCATTTTGCTGGTGGTTAATGATGTTGAGCATCTTTTCATGAGCTTATGGTCATTTGTACATCTTCTTTGGAGAAATGTCTCTTCGAATTCTTTGCCCATTCAAAACAAAATTGGGTTGTTTTGTTGTTGTTGGGCTGTAACAACAGTGGAGAGGGGGGTGGGGTTCTTTGCATATTATGAATACAAAACTCTTATCAGATATATCATTTGCAAATATATTCTCCTATTCCCCGGGTTGTGTTTTCTGTGCCAAACGTTTTTACTTGCTTTTTTCCAAGACCACTCCTGTGAGGCAGGTGGTATTGATAGGGAAATGGAAGTTCAGAGAGGAGAAGGTGGAATTTAGATCCAGTTTTGTCTGACTGTAAAACGTATGCTTTTTCCTCTATCTCAACTGCTCACAAAGATGAATGAAGACATGTTTCTGGCTTTAGGGAGCTCACCCTGGCAGAGGACATAAAACAAGAACACAAACTGACATGCTATAACAAGAACACAAACCAATGCGCTATAAAGTAGGGTTCCACTTGTTCCACAAGTGCCATGAGAGAAGTGTAGAGAAGTGCAATGGGAGGTCCAGAGGAGAGAGAGCAAGCACTTCTGGCTAGAGAAATCAAGGTTGGCTTCAGGAAGGGGGCATTTAAGTCTTGAAGGATGGGTACAGTTTCATTGGATGAAGATGATGGACAGAATGGAGAAGAGCATCTCCAAAGGAGGATGGAAAGTGAATGTTGAATGAATGAATGAAGCTTTGATCCTAAGATTGGCTGCAATGGGCAGTCCCAGAGCTTTTGGGATGGGATCCTGGGACTTCCTTGGTTGGAGGACCCAGAGACTGGCTAACCTTTGGGATCCTGGGGTTGACTGGGTTAGGGGATCTGGGTGCTGGCTTGGATGGAGAGTTTAGGAACTGGCTGGAGTGGGGGATGACTGTGATGTTGTGTGTGGGGATAGGGGAGTGATGTTCCAGGGGCTGCCTGGGAAGGGGGAACTGTATGTGGACTGCCTGGGCTGGAGGGACACGGGGCTGGGTGGGATGGAGGAATGGTCAGGGGACTGGCTAGAATGAGAGATCCAGGGACTACCCGGGATGTGGGCGGGAGGAAGGTCGCCTGAGATAGGAGGCCCAGGTGTTGGATGGGATGGGGAATCTGACACTTGGGACTGGCAGACCCAGGAAATGGGGAATCCGTGGGATGCTCGGACCTGGAGGCTGCCTGCGATGGGGGTTCCTGGGAGGTCTTAGATGAGGATCTTGGTCCGAGAGGACCCGAGGGATATTGGAACGGACTGGGATGGAGGGCTTCGTCAGGCTGAAGACCTTGGTTAGGTGAAGACCCTGGGACCGGTGGAAGGGAGAACTCTCCGGCAGCCTGCGATGGGGCTGGCCCCGACCTGGCGCGGGTGTCTCGGGTCGGGTCCGGCTTCAGGCGCGGGTGGCGGCGGCAGGTGGGGCGCGCGGGGGCGGGCCGGACGCGCGGGGTGGGGCAGGGGCGGGGGGCGGGCCGGCGGCCGGGGCGGTCCCGCGCGGCCGCGCTGCGCAGTGACTCCGCAGCGGGCGGAGCGCCGTGGGCCGCGTTCTCCTGAGCTGTGGCGGTGGCGGCGGCGGCGGCAGCGGTAGCCTCAGCTCCTGCTCCCCGTGCCGCCGGCCCCAGCGCTGTCTCCCGGGCCCCCCCGGGCCCCCGGGCCCTCGAGCCCGGTGCGCGCCCTCGCGTCCCGCCGGCCCCCTCCCCCGGCTGGGCCCGGGGGAGGGTGGCGCCGTGAGCGAGCGGGGACCGGGCTCTCCTGCCCCTTCCCCTGCCCCTGGGCCGCCAGGATGGAGGCGGGGTCGGGGCCCCCGGGCGGTCCGGGATCCGAGAGCCCCAACCGGGCGGTGGAGTACCTGCTGGAGCTGAACAACATCATTGAGAGCCAGCAGCAGCTGCTGGAGACCCAGCGGCGGCGCATTGAAGAACTGGAGGGCCAGTTGGACCAGCTCACCCAGGAGAACCGCGACCTGAGGGAGGAGAGCCAGCTGCACCGCGGGGAGCTGCTCCGGGACCCCCACGGCGCGCGGGATAGCCCCGGCCGCGAAAGCCAGTACCAGAACCTGCGCGAGACCCAGTTCCACCACCGCGAGCTGCGGGAGAGCCAGTTCCACCAGGCGGCCCGGGACGTGGGCTACCCGAACCGGGACAGCGCCTACCAGAACCGGGAGGCAGTGTATCGGGACAAGGAGCGGGACGCCGCCTACCCGCTCCAGGACACTACCGGCTACCCAGCCCGCGAGCGCGACGTGGCCCAGTGCCACCTGCACCACGAGAACCCAGCCCTGGGTCGCGAGCGTGGCGGGCGGGAGACCGTGCCAGCGCACCCGGGCCGCGAGAAGGAAGCCGGCTATTCAGCTGCGGTGGGCGTGGGGCCCCGGCCACCGCGGGAGCGGGGCCAGCTGAGCCGTGGCGCATCCAGGAGCTCCAGCCCCGGGGCCGGTGGCGGCCACAGCACCAGTACCAGCACCAGCCCGGCCACAACCCTCCAGAGAAAGTAAGGAACGTGTGTTTGTACCCCTCTCCCCCCTACCCCCTTCACCCCGGTTCTTCCCCTCCAGTTCCCTCTCCAACTTGTCCGGCTGATAAAGTAAGAAGCCAGTGCCTGATACCATGTCCTCCTCTCCCGTCCCAGACTGTCAGAGAAGCTGGGTCCTGCTCAAGCAGCCGACACCCCTTCTCTGGCCACCCCAGCCTGGCTTGGCCAGATGAGTGCAGGTGTCTCTTCTTTCTCAAAACCGTGGCCAGTGAGGGCCTACAGCAGTCATCACCCCTCCACTTCTTCACCCCCTAGCTGTACCCTTGCCAGAGGATGGCTTTTCATTTATTTCTTTATTTTGGATGTGCTGCTTGGGATTTTTATTATCTGTGATTTTGTCACCTCAGAGCCCCAAGGGAAAGAAAGCCCCCGTCTCCCCCCCCCCCACTTTGGGTCTCCTCTGCAGGTCCTGAGTGTAGGCCTGATCTTGTCTCCTCTGGTGGCCTCAGCTCCATCCTTTCCCAGAGAGGCAGGTGGGGACTAGAATGGCTGCTGGAGGCTGAGACATCCCTCTGAGGGGAACCGCAGCACATCCTGGCCAGGGGAGCAAAGATGGGGGAGCAAAGATGGAGGCTAGGCCCTTGGCTAGTTCCTCAAAGAGCACCCCCTCTCCACCCTCAAGAAAAACACCACCCAATTAAAGAGCTTCCAGGAAGGGAAGCCTACAGATCTTCTCTCTTGTTGGATCAGTGCCAGTTTCTTTGCTGGTGTCCGTATGTCTGCCTATTTGGGACACCTTGGGTTGGTGGGACATGGGCTGGGTCCACTTCTTCCATGCAGATACTACTGTGAGCTGGTCAGGATAAATGTCAGGCTAAGAGAGTCAAGGGCATGCAGGCTCACAGGGCTGCCCTAAAGGCTCCCTGATTTCTCTTTTGCTGTGTTGGAAAGAACAGCACTGAACTGGGAGTTAGGACACCTGGGTTCCCCTTCCAGCTGTGCTGCAGATTGACTTTGTGACCTTGACTGACTCCCTTCCTCTCTCAGGCCATCAGTCCCCCCCATATCTTGTCTTCCTTGAATGCTCTTTAAGGCCCCCCAGCTTAGATTTGATGGTTCTGTGACTAATCCAGCCACACTACAGAGCAAGTCTGAAGTCTTCTAGCGAATGGACAGCCTTCCCCCTCCTCTCACTGCTCAGCTGGTCCTACCATGTGCCACAACCAGTGGAGTGTCTCTTGGAGGCTGGGCTGGGGGTGGGGAAGCCTTCTGCCTCAGGAAATCTGCTGGGAGACAGCTCTCTGCAACTCCCCCGTGGTGAGGCAGCAGGCTGGGGTGCTGGGTTGAGATGGCTGGGCCCCAGGAGCAGCAGCTGCAGCTTGAGGCCTCGGCTGGGCTCCACTGCAGTGCACCCTCAGCTGAGTTTCAGTGTGGACTGCCTCAGAGTAGTCCCGGGGCCAGGGAGATGGGTTCTCCTGTCCAGGCGTGGTTGCTGGGAGCCTATTCCCAGTGGACTGATTGTGTGCAACTTGGGGCCCCACCCTGGAGGAAGGGTCCAGATCAACCAAGCAGAGCTGTTTCAGGAGAGGGCTACGGTGGGTGGGAGCAGGAGACTGGAGCCTGCTGTGGTCCTTGAGCCTGACTGTGGAAGACTTTTCTGGAGTGGTCAGGCCTGTGACAGAGGAAACAGGCTCATTATATGTGGCTCCAGAGAGCAGATCCAGGAGCGGTGGGAAATTTGGGGGTAAATCAGGGAGAACTTTCCAACCTGGCTGCCTGGTGATGCAGAGGACTGTCAAGAGGTGGGGGTGGGAGCTGGGTGGACTTGTCCGGCAGAGGCCCAGTGGGTGTCAGGAAGAGCTGGAAAAAGCACCATTCCTGAATTGGGTGTAAAGCCCAGTGAAGTGACCTGGGTCTTCCCCGATACCAGGATTTCATTACCCTCAGATTCTCCATCCTGCAGACGTGGATCTCTTGGCTGGCTGGAAGCCCATTTGCTCTTGAGCTCTGTGCTTCTGCCATCCGCACAGGCCTGCCTCTCAGTCCATCCCTCTTTTGTGCACCCTCCAGGCTGTTTGTCCGATTTCTTTGCCTCACATTTCCCACTGGATTAATAAGGGGGTTTAGATAGTGCTTTGAATTTCTCCTAGCCACATATTAAATATTTGCACATCAGTTATTGCCTCTTTTGGGCCTCACCAAAGGCCCTGGTGAGCATTAGCAACTCCATTTGAGAGATGGGGAAACTGAGGCCCCAAGATGAAAGGCTTTTGCCCAAGGTTACGCTGCTAGTTCCTAATGGAGCTGGGACTAGAACCCACATCCACCTGTGTCTGAGACCTGTCATTTTTCCACTAGAGCTTTCCAACCCACATGAGTCTCCTGGCTTCAGGACCTGGCCAGGTCCCAAACTCGGAGAGGCCAGGCAAGCCTTAGGTATCTATAGGATTGGAGCAGGAGGAGCTGACTCTGGGATGAGTGGCAGAGTCAAGGGGCAGGGGTGTGGGGGAGAAGGCTGTGTCTCCCTCCTTTCTACTCTCCCTCCCAGCCAAGCATCCAGAGGGCTTGTTCATGCAGTAATCATTGCTGCCACCACAGCTGCTGAAGAGACTCCCTTGCCAGGCCTGTTCTGGGTTTGTAAGGAGTGGGTGAGAAGGCTGCTGCTGGAAGCCAGGGCAGGCAAGGTGGGAGTTTAGCGGCAGAGGCTGCAGCACTGGGGGTGGATCGGTAGAGTGGTACAGGCTAGGCGTTCCTGGTCCCCAGGCTCCCTCTGGTGGAGGAAGAGGGGAGAGACGGGCCTGGGCCCCAGTTGCCTCTTGTTGAGGGCCCCTTGTGCCTAGGGACTTATTTAGTCCTCCCAACGACCCTGTGCGTCAGGCACCACAGTCCACATTTTACAGCCGAAGAAACCGAGGGGCTCAGAGAAGTGAAGCGACACACCAGAGGTCACAGTGGCCCTAAGACAGACTCTTCATCCTGTGAACTTTCCCTCTAGTGCGGTTGCTAGCGGCTGTCATGTCCACCCCCACCCATGTCATACCCCCAGGATTCCAACATCCTCCCACACTGTCTCTTCTGGACGGGTTCCCGGATGCCAGTATGCCTTCTGCTGTGCTCTGGGTGTGGCCTTCTTAGTGCAGCAGAGCACGAGATGAGGCTCAACCTCCTTCTGGCCCCTGGTCTTCTGTATGTGAGGGCTTTGCTTGTTTGTTTGTTTGTTTGTAGCTGCTGGTCTCCACCAGTGTTCAGGTCTTTTTTCCCTGGAATTGTTCCCCTCAACCCCCAGATGATTAGAGAAGAGCTCTGCTTTCGTTGTTGATCTTGACCTGGCCCCCCTTGCAGTTCTGGCGCCTGGAATGATTTACGGGTGTGCTGGGGGCCACTGTTGAGTTGCTCCACACTGAAGAGAGCGGTATTTCCCACGCTTTGTGCATGGGCCCAGCTCCGGCTCTGCCGTAGGCGGTGGTGGGCTGAAGCTGGTTTGGTGGTAACTCTCCCGCTCCCCCCCCCCCCACACACACACCCTCACCCACCCTGCAAGCTGGTCCACATTGGGGGGCAGCAACCAGAATGCCTGGCCTGGTGTTCTTGACAGCCAGGGCAATGCATGGTCTGCTGCTTGGCTGCTGGGCTGTGTCAGTGTTCTCCCTGCAGGGGCTGAGGGCACTGGGAAGGAGATGGGGGAAAGAGTGAGCCCAAGGGAGGGGCCCCGGGGAAGTCTGTCTCCTTTGGGCTCTCAGGTACTTTTCCCGGGGGGGGGGGATTTCTCCTTCTTCCCAGGAGGGTAAACCATCTATTTTTCCCCCCCACTGTGTTGAGAGCATTATACTTGTGTGGGAGGAAATGATAATGTTGAGTTGAATGAGAATTAGAGGAGTCTTGCTTCTCCGTCTAGATCTGGGGCAAGAATGGGGTTGTTGTCATCCACAAACATTTCTTGGTTGCGTGCACAGAGCAGGAGGGGCCACCAGGCTGAGCAAACACCATGCTCTCTGCGCTTGAGGAGCCCCCTCCTCCTTGCCGGAGCTGCAGGGCTCCAGGCTCAGCCCACCATCATGACAGTGGTCTGGACAAAACAAGTGGCAAGAGTGGTGAGTGTGGAAGTTCTCAGAGGAAGGATCAGGGTAGGCCAGGCCACTGGTTGGGGACCCTGCTCAAGGGCTTCAAAGAGAGTGGGTGTCTCCTGGGGTCCATTGGGGGCCTAGGTGGGAGGAAGACTGGACTGAGGCTTACCCTCTGCTACTCTTTCATCTCACCCACCCCTGCCTACTGTGGCCTCTGAATTTGCTGAGAGCATAGTAAAGGCCTGGAGCACGGAGAAGAGGCCACACATGTGCTGAGTGAGTCTCAGCCTTCTGTGTGCCAGGCACCACCCTATGTGGCTTTATGTAATAATAGCTAACATTTTTTTTTTACTGCATTTACTGTGTGCCAAGCACTATTTGTTCTGAGTGCTTTCCATGTATTAATTCATTCAATCTCCACATGAATCTTTTGATGTAGATATTGTTATTAAATCCATTTTACAGATGAGGCAACTGAGGCCCGGGAAGGTTGGTTAACTTACCCAAGGTCACTCAATGAATAAGCAGGAGAATTGAGAAGGAGCTAGAAGGAGCACAGGTGACCAGGCTCCAGAGTCCATCTGCAGCGTTCTTACCCACGATGCAGTACTACTGCCTCTTATCTCATTTGCAGAGTCCCTGCCAGGTGGGTGTTAGTATTATCTTCATTTTTCAGGCAGGGAAACAAGGATCAGAGAGGTGCAGTGACCTGCTTGAGGTTACACAACTGCATGGGGCCCAGAACTGTCGGGCTTGAGACTGTGGTACACCACTGCCTCCCTCAGGCAAGGTGTAAAGACGTTAGAGACACTCCAGGCATGGCTCCGGGCTTCCCCCAGCAGAGCTCCCAAGACCACTGCTCCAGTCAGGGTCCGTCTCCTGACTGCCTCCTGGAGTTTTGCCATAGTCTTCTCTAACAGATGCCTCTCCTGCTCTTGTTCCATCAAGCCTCTAACGAGATGCAGCCTGGCCAAGCTTTCTGCAGGGCTCCAGTGGTTCCACTCTGTCTTTGGCCTGCAGGAGAATGTTCAGACTCCTCCATCTGCCATGCATAGTCCTCTTAGCATCGGCACCTGACTTCCCTTTCTCCCCTCATCTTTTGATAGTCCCCTTCTCACAGACCGTGCCCCAGCCAGAAGGGCCTGTGCACCCCAGTGTTAGCCCACTCAGCCTTCTGATAGCCTCGGGGTCTTTGCTGATGCTGGTTCCTTCTCCTGGGCTGCTCCATATAGTTCCCACGCTGAGCTGAGCTGTCATCTCTCCTGTGTCTATTTGCTGGTCTACCCCTGGCCCTTGAAATGAGTACTTTCTCTCTTTTTAAGTTTCTTTTCTTTCCTTTATTTTTTTGAGAAATAGAGAGCAAGCAGGGGAGGGGCAGAGAGAGGGAGACAGAATCCCAGGCAGGCTCCATGCCATCAGCATGGAGCCTGATGTGGGGCTCGAACCCACAAACCATGAGGTCATAACCTGAGCCATAGTCAACGGTCGGTGGCTTAACCAACTGAGCCACCCAGGCGCCCCTCTCTCTTTTTATACCATTATGGTTGTTTACATCTTGTATCCTCTCTACTAGATTGAGAGCCCCCACAGATTGACATTTAAGTGACATGTATCAAGAGCATGTTGTGTTGGTCCCTATAGTAGGTGCTCTGGGCATGAGTGACAGAGCCAGCAGCTTGGAAACACACAGCACAGCACGTAGTAGCCACTCAGTAAATGTTGAATAAACAAATGAATGTCAGATTAAGCCTTGGTGCACTAATGGCTAGAGGTGCCTAAGTTTTTCTTCATTCTAGAGCCCCCCATAGAGAGATGACTCCACTTCAGAATTCTGTTGGCTCCTGCCTTGCTTTCTCCTCATGCTCCCAGGAGTTGTTTGGCCTCTACTTTGGGCTTTTCATACTTACCAGCCTTCCAGTTTGTGGGATACCAGGGTAGCAGAATCAGAGGAAACTTTGGAGACATTTAGGCCTGTCTATTCATCATTACCTCTCCCTCCCATGCTATGGCCATATCATACCGTGGTCTTGACCCTCAGTGCAAGATCTTCTGTTCCGAAAGGAGCAAAGAGACATGCGTAGGACTCGTGTGCAGCCTGCCCAGTTTAGTGGAAAGCTACTTATTTATCCAACAAGTCTCTGTTGGGGCTCAGACCCTGGGCCGGGTGTGGTGTCTCAATGTCAGAATAAGACACGGCCCCTTTGGCTCACTCCCTGGCTGTATTCCCTGGCAGAATGATAAACACGGGTCATGGGGGAGAACGATAAATAAATGACTTATTTCCACTTTTGGTAACTCATTTAGGGCAAGGTAATTTGCTAGTTACTCTAACTTTCTCATGGAAGTTATTTGATCTCTCTCCAGGCATCCATGTTGAAAGCATTTACGTAGGGAAGCCTGTTATCAAGCACTTAAGAGCTGAAGCTCTTTGGGGCCTCTGTATTCACAGAAAGCTCAGTGCCATGGAAGGGGGACTCTCTGTGACTCTAGGCAAGTCACTTTCAGAGCCTTGGTTTTCTCAAGTTGCAAATGGGGATAAAACTATATTTTCTGATATATAAGATTCAGATTCATGTTGCACCCTACCTCCCCAATGTATCAAAAATTTTCCTGTCTACCTAACACAGTAGTCAAGGAAGGTTCTGGTCAGGATGGAAAGCTGAGAGACGAGGATGGAAAATAGTCTGTGGGGTTGCCCTGCCCCCTAGAGGTGGAGTGTAGCAAACCAGACAAGTCAGCCAAGATCCACACAGCACATCCTTTTCAAAACAAAGATAACAAGCCAGAGCCACGTGGGCTGATCAGGATGATTCCTCTAACATTTTAAGAAGGAAAGTTTGTTTTTATTTTATCACAATTTAATCACAATTATCACCTGATATGTGCCACTTCTCCAGTATCAATGCCTGTCTTTTTAGCTATGTGATTTTTATATCCTTTTAAAGGGATAATATGACTGTATATCTGGGCCTTGTGATTTCCTACTGGAATCCAGGATGCTGTATTTGCCTTAATAAAACCAATTATTTTCCTCTATATAACCACTTTAGAATTATTGTCATCATATCTGTGATTAAAAGTACCTACATGTTCCTTCCCTAAAATTCCCTTGTAAAACTGGGAGGCACTTGTACATCTGATATGCTGGCCAGTTCATAAATAACCCATATTCTCATGATTGTTGTAAAAATTGAGTAAGATGACATATGTGAAGTATTCAGCACATAGTGTATGTTTAGTTGGTGATAGGCATTGTTGTTATTATTTTTAAAAGTTTTTTAATGTTTATTTTTGAGAGTGAGCACAAGTGGGGGAGGGGCAGAGAGAGAGAGAGAGAGAGGGAGACACAGAATCCAAAGCAGGCTCCAGGCTCTGAGCTGTCAGCACAGAGCCTGACACAGGGCTCGAACTCATGAACCGTGAGATCATGACCTGAGCCAAAGTCAGAAGCTTAACCGACTGAGCCACCCAGGTGACCTGAGGCATTGTTATTATTAATAATTTTGCAAAACTCTGTGCTGGGGAGGAGCCGGAGGGACAGGCCATGTGGGAGCTCACCCCACTTCTGAAAGAGAGGTCAGTCCAGTGAATATTGTGTGCCTAGGACATGCCATTCCTTGTACTGCTGCAGGCAGGGAGTTCTGTGATTAATGTTATACAGTTCCTGGCTTCAGGGCATTCACAGTTGGGCAGAGAAGATGAATGTGATGCAGTTTCCTGTGTGCTGTGCCGGGGGGGGGGGGGGCACAGGGCTCTGTGGGTGCCCAAAGGAGGGACATCTACCTAGACTGTCGGGGAGAGCTTCCTGGAGGAGGTGTTGCCTGAGCTGAGGCCTGGAGGATGAGTAGGAGTTAGCAAGGTGAAGCAGGACAGTGTGTGGCTTGGCAGAAATGGAAAACAAAAGGGAGACTAAGGCAGAGGGGCCAGCGTGAGTGAATGAACAAAGGCATGGAACCAGCAGGGTGTGTTGGGGGGCGGAGCACTTTTATTAGGTCAGTACAAACTAAAGCACAAACTGAGGCAGGAAAGGTCTGGAGAAGAGTCTGAAGAGTCAGCCATCCCAGATCAGGAGGACACTTGACTAGCAGGATAACGAGCTTTATTATGTTGGGAATTGGGAGCCAAGATCGGGTTTTAGGTTGGGGCAAGAGGTCCTTATTGTAGAGAATGGGGAGATGTGTTGAGAGGCATGTTTTGGAGAGATCCGACTAGTGGATAGTTTGGAAGACAGATTGGAGGGCACCCAGTGAGAAGGCGAGTGTGACAGTCTAGATGAGAGATGATAAGGCCTGAGCTGGGGTAGTGGGGAGTAGAGATACTCTGTTGGAGGAGAGTGACAACACATTGACAAGTGCTGTGACAGAGGGGCATGCAGCCTACTTTGGGGACACAGAGGAGCGGCAGCCATTCATGATGAGCAGGATTTTAATAATACCAGCATAAAAGCCAAGAAACTTCAAGCTAGAAGGATCCTTAAAAATCATCCAGCTCAAGCTGTTCATTTTACAGATGAGAAGACTGAGGCCCAGAGAGAAAGGGCTTGTATGAGGCTGCTCAATGTATGAGCAGAACAGCTCTGACTAGAAAATTCACTCTAGGGGTGCCTGGGTGGCTCAGTTGGTTAAGCGTCTGACTTTGGCTCAGGTTGTGATGTTGTGGTTCATGGGTTCAAGCCCCATGTCGGGCTCTGTACTGACAATCAGAGCCTGGAGTCTGCTTCGGATTCTGTGTCTCCCTCTCTCTCTGCCCCTCCCCTGCTGATGCTCTGTCTCTCTCTCAAAAATAAATAAGCATTAAAAAATGTTTTTTAAAAGAAAAGTCACTCTACTGTTAATGCCAGTGTTTAAAGTACTGTTCCTTAGATGTGCTATTTTATGCCTTAAAAGCCTGTGAAGATTATAGGGATCATTATCTTTGGGTCCTGCTGATGAGAAAACTGGAGCTCGAGGAGGCTTGGAGACTTGCTGGGGAGGAAGCTGTGAAGAGGAGGGATCACCTAAATAAAGGATCTCTTGCTTTGATGGCGGACAGACCCTCTGCTCTGTCTAGTTCAGCCCCTCAGAAATCAGATTTCCTAGATTCATAGCTGGGGAGTAGACCCAGATTTCACTTTCTCCACCCAGGCCCACCGTTTTTTCTGCTGCTTTTTACCCTAGGAGTCCCCATTTAATGTAACTGAGGCAGCTCACAGGCAGTTTTTGGCCTGATAGCTAGGCCTGTCATCCCCCCTTTTTCTATTTTTGTGGAAGAGGGCGGGCTTGTGTCTGTCATCACTTGTGTGCCCATCGCCTTGGGCAGAGTGTCTCCAGCCTGGATGCCTTTGTTATGAGTCCCCATGGTATGATACACAAAGAAGGAGCTTTGGAGACAGAAAGACCTAACTTTGTTTTTGTTTTGTTGTGTTCTGAGTATAGTGACACACAATGTTACATTAGTTTCAGGTGTACAATATAGTGACTTTGCAAGTTTATACATTATGATATGCTCACCACAAGCATAGCTACAGTCAGAAAAACCTATTTTTGAATCTAGGCTGTGCCCCAACCCACTGGATGACCTTAGCTATGTCATTTACCTTCTCGTCTTTGGTTTCCTCATCTGGAGAATGGGATGACAATGCCCATCTCTCAGGATTAACCAAGAACGTTTGAATGGCATTCCCTGATACTTGTAGGTGCTTAATAGTCATTTGCAGGGGAAGAAAATCAATGAAATAACCCAAGATTGTGCCATAGCACATACCTCATTTCATAATTATGGTATTACCTGAAATTCTTTAGTTTTTATGGGAAATAACTCATCCAAATATCTGAATAGTTCATCCTGAATAAGACAACTTGAAGTTTAAAAAACAAAACCAAACCAAACCAGTCATCTCCTTCTCCTGCTTGGAATCTCCCATAGACAATGATTTGAAGAATTCAGCGCTCGGCAAAGATTTGCTTCCCCTGAAAACGGGTGTATTTCCTCCTTCCTAATATGAGGTTGTCATGGCTCATTGTATCTCGCTTTCTTCCTCAGCTACCAGTTAATTTGAAGTACAGCTTCAGCATCTCTGTTGATCTCTTTTTCTGAGCTCTCGTTTTCTAGTTCAATTTTTATTCTTTCTTTATCTGTGTTATTGGAGTAAGCCACCTCAAATCCTTTGTGACTCAGGCAGGTATAAATAACTAACAGGTGTAAATAGTTGAATGAATGGAGGGCTGGAGAGGCTGGACAGGCAATGGTGGGGCTTGAAGGAGACCAGAGGGTGGTGCAGGCTGGGGCAGCTGAGAAGGCATCTGCATAGATGACTGTGGTGCCATGAGGAGTTGAGGCATTAGTTAGGGGGAGTCAGCCCTTTACTCGCCTGTCTTCTTCCTGCTCTAAAAAGAAGCATGGAGGGGCACCTGGGTGGCTCAGTGGTTGAGCATCTGACTTTGGCTCAGGTCATGATCTCGAGGTTCATGAGCTTGAGCCCCACATCGAGCTCTCTGCTTTTGACAGGGAGTCTTTTAGATCCTCTGTACCCCCCCCCACCCTCTCTGCCCCTCCTCTGCTCGTTCTCTCTCTCTCTCAAAATAAATAAATAAACTTAAAAAAATAAATATATAAAAGGAAGCATGGAGAAAAGGACCTCACACCACGTGGAATCATCAAGCTCCCTCTTTTGTATGTAGCATGTGGGCGATCAAGGTCCAGAGAAAGAGGAGGGACTTGTTTTTAAAATTAAATTAAAGCAGTACATATGCATAGTTTTAAAAAGGCAAGTAGTACACAAAGACACATGTAAAAAGCCAGTGTCTCCCCGTTGCCCCCTTCCCAGTCCCCAGAGGTGGCTGCTTTTACCATTTAGGTTTTCTGGCAGTGACTTCATATCTCTAAATAGCGTGCATCATTTCTTCATTTATCAACTTTGAACATTATCCACTGACTTCTCTCTACTATGACAAGTGAGGATTTAGCTTATTTACAACACCTGACTCTTTCTCTCCTCTTCTCAAGTTTGTAATTTTTATCAAGTACTATTTTAAACTATGGTTTCTTATTCCATCCATTTTCTACAGTATCTTTCTTTTTTTTAAATGTTTATTTTTGAGAGAGAGAGAGAGGGAGACAGAGGATCCGAAGCAGGCTCTGTGCTGACACCAGAGATCCCGATGTGGGGCTCGAACTCATGAATCAAACCCATGAGATCATGACCTGAGCCGAAGTCAGGCACTTAACTGACTGAGCCACCCAGGCGCCCCTCCACAGTATCTCTCGACCACTCAGTTTGTAAGACATAGTTATTAGGGCCCCATCCTTCCTTCCATTTCTCTTCCACCCTTGTAGCTCCTGCTTTGTGTGTTCCATACTTTTGTCAGCAAGCTTGATTGCATTTATATTCTGTTCTGTGACAATAATTAGGTCTTCAGTGCTGTATCAAGACAAATTGATTTTAAAAGCTGACCACATTGGGGCGCCTGGGTGGCTCAGTCAGTTAACTGTCCGACTTCGGCTCAGGTCACGATCTCATGGTTTGTGAGTTCGACCCCACGTCCAGCTGCTGACAGCTCAGAGCCTAGAGCCTGCTTTGGATTCTGTGTCTCCCTCTCTCTGCCCTTCCCCCACTTGTGTGCGCTCTCTCTCTCTCAAAAATAAACATTAGAAATTTTTTTTTAAATTTGACCACCAATACACTCTATTTATGTGATTATGATTATGTCAATATTATTCATTGCAGGGCCAAATAGTGTACTATAATTGCACCTCAGTTCCCAAGGTCCGTTGTCACAACCTCTGTACTCCCAGGAAGATGTTCCTAGCATCCAGATCAAATGAATTTTCCTTTCTTCTGCTCTACGACATTGTTCAAAATCATGCCACTTTTTACTTTGTTTTATATTTGAGACCAGGACTTCCTTTCTACCTTGTTTGTTTGTTTACTTCCTTGCTTATTTAGTTACTGTTTTGTGGAGTTCCTTGCACCTGCAGAATAATCACAGCACTTCTTCTGGGGACAATCTCCTTGGAGATTTCTAGAAGAAGGATTTTTTTTAAACTTCACACCGAAACATAATATGCATACAAAAAAGTGCTCACATCGCAAATGAATAGCTTGGTCAATTTTTACAAGCCAAACACACCTATGTAACCAGCACTCAGTTTTCCAGTCACCGACCCCCGGTACAAAATGTGATGCATTTTGTCTTTTGTTACATAATTTTTTTGATAGTCTCCTCCCCTTCATTTTCTCTGTTTCCTCTTGCTGGAATGTCATTTAGTTGGATGTTGAGCTTCCCAGATTGATCCTCTGGGCTGCTGCTCTTTTCTCTCATACTTTCTGTTTTAGTAGTTTATAAATGAGTTAGTAGAAAGTCTGGTTGAGATGTTTGTATATCCACACTGCCTTGTCCACTTGCTGGCTTTCTTTCAGATGAGCCTCCAGGGAGCTGACTGTTATAATGGGTGCCCCCTAAATGCCAGGATGAAAAGCACTTGAAAAGCACTTTATTCCAGGGACACCAACATGCCACTTGGATGCCCTAATTCATCCCAGATAGTTTAATTCCTTTAGCCCTGAGCTCTCTGATATTTTGCCTAGGGGTGAATGCCAGGCAGCTTGTATTCTAGATTTGAGGGGTTAGGGAAGCAGGGGAGGATTTCATGTACTTACCCTTGGTTTATTCCCCTGTCTTCAGATCCTGAGCATTCCTACCCTTTCCTCATACCTACCATCTCCAAGTCTGGAGTCTTTCTGGGTCTCTGCTGGCCCTATTGATTCCCACCCCGGACTGCAACCCCCTGAGTGGTGCCCCTGGCTCTCCTTCCAACTATGCACACTCTTCTTTTTGTTTTTTGCTTCTAGAAATTTGTCGAAATCTCTCATCCATTGATCTCACTCTCTTCCATCCTCTTCACTGTTATAATTTCCTACCTTATTTGATTTTTCACATTCGTTTTAGTGGGGTCCTGGGAGAGAGAGAGGAGATAAACATTTATGCTTCTGAGGCCCAAATGAAGCTAAAGATTCTTTTAAAAGTGGTTGTTTTGCTTTCTCACTCTGCACTGAGACTGGAAATTATTAGGAACCCCCCAAATACCTAACCGTGGAGGGCCTCGTTTCAGCATGTGTTACCTCTGGCTCCATGTGCATTTGTGAGCATTTTTCTCAACCTCTGGTGCAGTCAAGAGAGCCCTCAGCAAACTGAAGACCTGGGTTCTGACTCCTGCTCTGCCACGGCCTCCATCTGTACCCCCCAACCCGAGCCAGCCCCTCTATTTCTCTTGGTACCCTCACTGTGACCTGAGAGGGTCCTGGGTCTGCTGTGAGCTGTGCTTTGGCAGCATTGGGTGGGTGCCTGGCATGCAGCCCAACGTTCTGGTCCTTTGCTTAGGCCGTGGGAGCAGGTAGACCAGAGATGGGCCCCCTGGTGCACAGGAGGGGCTTTGAGGATGAGCTGAGGCTTCTACAACAGCAAGATTCTCTAAGCTGCACCCCCTTCCACCAACTCTCCTTCCAATCATGGCTGAACCTCCATCCCTCTGCCCCAGGCAGAGGGAGGCAGGAAGGGAGGGCTGGAGAGAGCCAGTTCCATTTTCCTTTTCTCCCTCTCTCCTCCTTCCTTTTTTTTTTTTTTTTTTTTTTTTTTTTTGTCATAATGCTGAGCTGATCTGGACTGCAACACCTGTGCCTAATCCCACCTTTCCTTTTCTTTTTGCTCCCCCTCTGACCTTGAATGATTGTTTCTTCCAGAAGTACTCTCTGAGTGCTCATAGTGTGTCGAGGGTGTTGGGCTGCACTGTGTGGAGGGGAGATTGGAGCCAGGTGAGGGAGAGAGGCCAAGCTCACAGGCTGGTATAGGAGATGAAGTGCCGCTTAGCTCTGGCATGACAGAAGGAAGCCACAGCTGTAGCAGTTAAAAGCCTTGGTTTCAGAGTCAGACAAACCCAGACTTGAATCTCAGCTTCCCTGCTTATTAGCTTCGTAACTCTAGGCAAATCTCATTGCTACCCTGATCCAGAGTTTTCACATCTATACAATGGGAAGAATAATCACTATCTTGCCCAACTGTTGAGAATATAACACAAGCCCTGAACCATTGTAGGTGCTTAATCAATATTCACTTTATTCTTTTTGGATTATTAGAAGGCAGAATATGCTACGGACCAAAATAAAGCCTGCTTGACAGAAAGGAGCATGAAGTTGGGGAAGGCAGTATTTGACCTAATTACTCCTAGGGCTGAGCTCCCCAAAAGCTCCTCAGAAATTATAGGACAATACACTGTTGCCTGGTATTCAAGGCTCTTTGTTGTAGTCTCTGCCTATCTTCTATTTGAAATAAAAATGTGAAGTGGTACTTGTCTCATTATTTCCTGAAAAAGAAATTCAAAACATTAAAAGCAAAATATTTCCTTTGAAGTATGCAGCAATCTTCATTATTATTATCATCATCCTTATCATCCCAGAACTTGTTCAATGAATAGTGGAAATCAAGGACCATGGGAAGAGTAATTACCAGCAAAGGGATAACCAGCAACCAAAATTACCATGGCCTTCATTTTGCATCCATGCCACCATCTTCGCCTTCGATGTGGCTCTATTGCTGAAGGTGGTTTCATTATCCAGCAAGCTTTCTGATTTGTCTGGTGGTTCATCTGGTTGTTCTCTTTCATTAACCTTTATAAGATTTTTTTACATCACCATCATCTCATCTTCCTGACTTCTCTACCTGCCTATTTGTCATTTCTAGGTCTGATTCTTGGTTCAGATGGGTCCCTTCGGAAGGAGTCTTCTCCAGCTGAATAATCTTTCAAAAGGTTTTGACTTTCATTTTTCACATTGTCATGATTTAGATGGCTCTTGGACTTGGGAGGTATCTTTGCCTCTCTCCCAAGTGCTTTTCCATTCCCTAGCCATCAAAAGTAAGTCTTTACACCACTTGTGGTCTGGGAAAGCTCTTGCATGCTCCTTTTGGTCAGGCCGTGGCTCCATTCACCTTTTTAGCCACTTTCTTCCCTTCCTGACCAGTAATCAAGTTGTAGTCAACTGTCTAGGGTTCCCTAAGCACAGTGGACTTCTTTGTGCCTCCATGCCTGTATTCTGGCTATTTTATCAGCCAAGAATGCCTTTTTACCCCTAAGTAGCAGATATCTACCTAACGGTAGAAGAACATCTTCTATGTACCTCACACTGTTCTAGGTACTTAGAAACAGTGAACAAAACAGACAGAATCTCTGCCTTGTGGAGCTGATATTCTAGTGTTTGTATGTTGGAGGGGGTGGGGGCAGAAAAGAAACAAGAAGATATGAGTATGTCACGTAGTGGTAAGTGCTGTGGAGAAAAATAAAGCTGGGCAGGGGCATCGGCAGTATAGAAGGCCTCGTCAACTCCACCATAACCAATATTTGCACAACTATTATTAAGCAGCTTTTCCTCATTTAAGAATGTTTCAATTTTATTACATATTGTTTACAACCATAATCCTTCCAACAACTTTATCAGGTTAATGCTATTAATACCTCCATTATATTGGTGAACAAACTGAGCCTCAGAGATGCAAATCACATAGTTAGAAGGGGCAGGGCTGCGATTGAAACCTAGGCCTGTCTTCTCCAAGGCCTGTGCTCATAACCATTAGGCCATCCTGTTCCCAGAAAGCCTCACCACAACTCTCTGAAGTTGGAATTATTATACATATTTTATAGTTGGGAAAACTGAGGTTCAGAGAAGGGAATGGACTCATTCATGGTTTCACAGCTGATAAATGGATTTGAACCCAGGTCCATCCACCTCTCAGTGTTAGACCTTTCTATAAACCCTGAGGCTTAGGTATGGACTTGCCTGGCTCTACTTTTGTAGGGCCTGGGCAAGGTACCAGTTGACACCCTTGGCCTGTCCCCATTCTGTATGAACCTGTGGTTTGTATAGAACCTTGAGATGTGTATGGACACTCCAGGCCACATCAAAGCCCTCCCTACTCCCAGATTCCCCTTGGCCACCTGTTGGGCCTAGCCGGTGGACCTTGATAATAAGACCTCACAATTCTCGCAAATAAGCTCAAGAGACATAGGCAGGGAATGCCGGGGTCCTGGGTACCTGGAGTGTAGTCTAGAAGAAAGAGGGCCAAAAATCCTGATGGTCCCATTCCCTTGGCCCCTGAGACCCTGATGGTCCCATTCCCTTGGCCCCTCAGATCCTTTACCTCATGGATAGGGGTTTCTAAAGTTTGCGGCCCAGTGTAGGGGCCTCTGTTTCCCAGGATGGCCTATGGTATTGCTATTTGTAATAAGCTAGACTCCAATATCTTCCTCCTTTGGCTTCCCAAGTTAGGTCCTACTTTTGCAGCGAGAGAGGTTCATATTCCATGGGCCTGGGTCTTCAAGGTCTCTGGACAGTGAAGAATGCAGCTTTCCCACCAAGCACTGTGGGACCTGCACACAGACTCTTAGGTCCCCCATCACAGTATTTTGTTCATAGCACTCTCAGGACATTGGCCTTCACGTCTCAGGACCTTTTTAAAAATTAGACATTTAATGCATTCTTCCATTAGAAAATGTAGAAAAACTTGGAAAAGTAGAGGAGGAAAACGTTACCCATAATTATAGCACACAAAGGCAGCCACTGCATGCAAACATCTGGTGTGTTTCCCTTGTTCTTTTCATTCTTTTCATACAGTTGAAATGATACAGCACATAAAATTTTTTCTTGCTTTTCGTTTGAGCATTTCCCCATGTAATTGCATATTCTTCATTAGCATTGTTTTTCATGGCAACTGATATACCATAAGGTACTTAACCATCCTATGGATGCAGGGCATGGAAGCTGGGCCCATTTGTCCACAGTTTCAAATCATGCTGTAGTGGGCATCCTTGCACATCTAGCTTTTAGGGAACTGGCCTTGTATAGGAAAAATTGTCTTCGGCTTATTTCCCTTTCTAGATGGTCCCTCTGGCTGGGTCTGATTCATTTTGGAAATCATTCATTTATTCATTCATTCTATCACTACATATTTGCTCTGTGCCTCTGTGGACCAGACCCTGGGAACTGGGGCATACAGGCATGACTGAGTGACAGCCCCAGACCACCAGGAGCTCCTGATCTTCAGGGAGAGTCAGGAAATGGACACTTTCAGAACAGTTTGATCAGGGCTGTGATGGAGGCAAGAAAAGGACAGTGCAGGGGAACAGAGGAGGGCCTCCTCATCCAGCCTAGAGACATTAAGATAAGCTTTCTGGAGGAGGTCTTGCCTAAATGAGTCACAGAAAATGAATAGGAGTTAGCTGCAATAAGAAGAGGAACTTCCTGTTATACATAATGAGTTGAATAAACTTATTTATCTCTGACACTTCCCCAAATCCAACTGAAATATGAGTAAAGAAACAAAAAAGGTAGGGGCACCTGGGTGGTTCAGTCAGTTGAACATCCAACTTCAGCTCAGGTCATGATCTCATGGTTCATGAGTTCAAGCCCCCATCAGGCCTGCTGCTGTCAGTGCAGAGCCCACTTCAGATCCTCTGTCCGTCCCCACCCCTACCCCTCCCCTGTTCACGCTCTCTCTCTCAAAAATAAATAATTTTTTAAAAAGAAAAAGAACTAAAAAAGGTAGAAACACACAGGGTCTGGGATGCTGACCAGAAGTAAACTGTTCCACCCAGAGAGCCCCAGAAATGCTTAGGATTTGGAGGGGCTATGAACCACAGCAGACAGGGTGAGGTGTGGAATTCAAAACAGGGAGAATATTGGAAGTCTGTTAACAGACACTCTTGGCCCCTCCCTGGCCCCATCTAGTGAGCCCCCCCCCCCAACCCTCCAGCCCCATCCCTGCACATAGGGGTTGATTTTTTGGAGAAATTGAAGTTAAGAGGCCCTGGGCTTGGGGATACCAGGCACAATGAAGGGTGGGGTGAAACAGGCTTACAAGCATCCTAAAACAGTGGGATCCCAACCTCTTCCACTCCCCTACTTCCAGGACACCGAAATCAGGAGCATACAAGAGGGTAAAGTAGTCTTCTCTGAGGAAACTGAAAGTCCCTAGAAAAGGGCCTCCAAAAGATAACATGTGAGAGTCTTCCAACAAAAGAACAGGCTTCAGCCCAGCAACTGTAGTGAAGCCCACCACCTGGCAAGCTCCATCTATTCACAGAGCTTCCCATCAGCTTGTTAGTGTCATGGGAACCAGTCACCAAGGATCACCAGCCAAGGACACTTAAGATAGGTACATTTCATTTTATGTAAATTAAACCTCAGTACAACTGACATTTAACCTCCCCCCCCCCCCGCCGCCTGCCCTCGACTAGCAAGCCTTAGGTAGCCAGAGATGATCAGATAGTACAAGCCTGTTTGAAGAAGACCATCAACCTATAAGAGTGACCAAAAAAGCAAGCAAGAAAACAAAAAACAAAGGCACTTGGAGGGAACAGAGGTCACAAAGGGAGGAGAAGAAACCTGGGAAGTTAAAGATAGTGTCAAAATAAAGATTTCCACAGAAGAATTAGAAAATAAAAGGTGAGGAAATATCCTAAGAAGCAGAATAACAAGACAAATAAATAGACAACAGAAGAGAAAAGATGAGAAAATTGGAGGATCAATTGGGGAACTCCAGCATCCGACATTAGGAGTTCCAGAAATAGAGAATGGAGGAAACAGCAGGAAGAAAGTGATCAAAGCCATAATACAAAGTGATCAAAGAAAGTGATCAAAGCCAAGAACATGTCCCAGAACTGAAGGAATGAAAATCCTACTGAGTAACCAGCAAAATAAATGTTAAAATGACCATAGCAAGGTATGCCTGTGGAATTTTAGAATACCAGGCATTAAAGAGAAGATCCTGAAAAGTTCCAGAAAAAAAATATGATACACAAAGAATCAAGGAAAAGAATGGCATTGGCTTTCTCAACAGCAACACTGGAGAGCTAGGAGACCATGGAGCAGTGTTCTCAAAAATCTGAATGAACATAATTTCCAACCTAGAAGTCTATACTTGGTTGAACTATCGATCGAGGTTGAGGGTCTAATAAAGACATTTTCAGGCATATGAGATCTAAAGATTTTATGCCCTAGGCCTCATAGGAAGCACTGGGGAATGTGCTCCAGCAAAATGTGGACATAAAGTCAGAAAAAAGGGCAAGGGATCCAGGAAATCCAACACTGAAGAGAGGTGAAAGGAAACCCAGAGTGATGAGGAGAGGAGAAGATCTCAGTGCAACCTTGTGCAGGTCTAGAGAGCGCCCAGTCTCAATTGCACTAGGGACAATGTCTCAGAGGGGGAAAAATAATCTGATAGATTACCTGATGTGTCAAAACATATTGAGAGGAGAATTGCACTTCTGACAGAGTTTGGGGAGAATTGATCATAGATATGAAGAAAACTAAGCAAGCAAGATCATCGTCACCATCATCATCATCACCATCAACAACATCAACACCAGGGAAAAGAAAAAGTTGCATGGAAAAGGAAATGTGGTTATAGCATATGATACGATTTATCCATTATTAGTATTGATATAGTCATAGTAATGCCCGCTACCAGTATTGATTGAGCTAGATGTACACATGGGCTCTTTAGAAATGAGGAGGTAAATACCTGAAAAAGCAGTTAAAAGAGTTGAAAAGGGTTTGTCCCTGAGAGTGGGGGTTGGGGGTGCAAAGGGGGTAGGGTAGGAAATTTGTGTGTTTTGTTACAATCCTTGAAGTACTGGGTGACTTGAAAATCTACATATGTGTATTACTTTGGCAAAAAAATGGTAAAAGGACACACAAGAAAATATGTTTCCAAAATAGATTAGCAGCACGAACATATACTTTAGAAATACGAAAGTGCAATCAGAAAAAAACGTGGAGGGGCGCCTGGGTGGCTCAGTCGTTAGGCGGCCGACTTCGGCTCAGGTCATGATCTCGCGGTCCGTGAGTTCCAGCCCCGCGTCGGGCTCTGTGCTGACAGCTCAGAGCCTGGAGCCTGTTTCGGATTCTGTGTCTCCCTCTCTCTGACCCTCCCCTGTTCATGCTCTGTCTCTCTCTGTCTCAAAAATAAATAAACGTTAAAAAAAATGTGGAAAACGAGTTTTGTGTTAAGATCGTTTTACAATTTGACTTTTTAAACTATTTCACGTATCACTCTAATACAATTAAAAATACTTTAAAAGGCATAAAAGAAGGGCAGGAGTATTCCAAGTAGCAAATACCAGATGTGCTAGACAAGTAGGTAGGAGGTGGAGTAAGATGGAGAGCTTTGGAGAGTTTGGGCAGGACTGGCAGGGAGGTCATTGAGGGGAGTCACTGAATGTTTGGTGCAGGAGAACCATGTCAACTGATTTGCAATGAGAAGGGAGTTTTCCGTTGGAGAGACTTACAGTTAGACCAGGTGATGTCCAGGAGAGAAGATGCCTGGCTGCCCCTGGGCTGGTTCTCAGCTTTTGGAGAGACCTGTATGATCCCTGGACCAGGGTATCTACCTCTTTCCCCTCAGAGCACTGCTGGAAGGAGCCCTGTTCACAGTTGTCCTCGAAACCCCACATTGGGTAGAAATCACTTAAGAAAAATCCTTGGTCAGGGCGCCTGTGTGGCTCAGTCAGTCAGTTAAGCATCTGACTTCAGCCCAGGTCATGATCTCACAGTTTGTGAGTTCGAGCCCTGCGCCGGGCTCTGTGCTGACAGCTCGGAGCCTGGAGCCTGCTTTGGATTCTCTCTCTCTCTCTCTCTCTCTCTCTCTCTGCCCCTTGCCAGCTCATGCTCTCTCAAAATATATATAAAAAATAAACGCTAAAATAATTTTTAAAAAAAAGAAAGAAAAATCCTTGGTCATATTACATGCCCAAGTTTTTGGTTCAGAAAATATGGTCACTGTACTCATAGGCTTCAATAAGTTACTGTTTATGAGGATCGCTCCTGAGGATAGGAATTGGCATGGCTAAACCTTTTGAGAGCCCCGGGGTCCCAAGTGACCTTTCATTAGGAGAGGGCTGTGGGAGTAGCAGGAGAAATTGATCTCTTCTCCTGACATGGATTGATAAAGGGAGGCCTGGTACCCTGCGTCTTTGCCTCTCTATCTAGGCAGCTGAACCCAGTTGATAAAAAAGAGAAACTTTGGCATTCTGAAGAAACTAAATATTTTAGGGCCCAAAGATTGTTTGGAACTCAGCCAACATAGCCCCGTTGTTTATAAATGAGGAACCAAGGTCCAGACAGCAGTGACTTATCCAAGTCTGTGCCACCTCCCCCAAAATGGTGGCTCAGCTTCATGGAGTAAGAGGTAGACTGACCATTAGGCAGGGCATTTGCCCTCAGAGAGGTGTAGGAAAGCACAGCACTAATGATCATTGGTATCTACACATAGTTAATCATACACTAAATGCATAAAGGGCTGTAAACCTCTGAGGTGGGATGTCCCCCCTACATTGAGGGTCCCATGATGTCATATACCCTCAAACTAGTAAGAATCAGCCCACAGTGAGGAGAACTGGTTAATTCATTCCTCATCATGGCTTAGAGATCTTTTGCTCCCCTCAGCTGCCATCTTGAGGACTGTAACACCTCATATAGGCCTGCTTTTGGAGCAGAGATAGGTATCTAATAACCTCTCAGAAGAAAGAGCCCTAGAGAGGAAGGGTCTGTCTTGACATTAGGGAAGTAGGATAAGGGAACTCACCTTAACAGTACATATGTGCCCAGCACTGAGCTACCGATACAGTGGCATATGATGGTAAGAGCACGAGCTTTGGGGTTCATGCCAAGCTCCCCTACTTACATGATGTGTGGCCAATCATTTCAACTTCTCTGAGTCCTCGTTTGATCATGTTAAAGTTGGATGAGTAGTTCCCACTTTGCAGGATCAAAGTAGATAATGTAGGGAAAGAGTCTGACACTGTGCCTGGTACATATAGGTGCTCAGTGCTGATGGAGGTGATTATATATGTTGCTTATGCTCAAAAGTAGATTGGGGCAGGAGGCCAGTCCATGAGTTCCTGGAGGGTTCATATTTCCAGGTCTGGGTATGGTATATGGTAGATTGAATCCATGTGTGCTGGGGCTTGGGGGTGGGATGGGGCAACAAGAAGACCAGCCTGTCTGGAGCAGAGGGTTAGTGTTAGGGAGAGAGTGTTGGGAGTGTTGAGAGTGTTGGGAGAGTGTTAGGGAGTGTTGAGGGTCTTGGCCTCAATTCTGTTGGCAGTTGGGGAGTCATTGAAGTCAGACCCCTCTGACCTGGTACCTGTGAATAATTGGGCCAAGCCTCAGAAGCAATCGTGTTGCTGCACAGTGAGATGGAAAGTTTTAATAAACATGAAAAGGTGCTCTGTGGCCCTGGTCATCTATCCCTTTACAGGACTGTGAGGCCAAAGGTGAGTACCACTGTCCTTGGCTGAACATGTACCATGTGCCAGGCAGACGCTGTGCAAGCCTTACCTGACAAGAGGAGAGATTCTCCCTCCACACACACACCCCATTTTACAAGTGAAAAAGCTGAGGCTGGGCATAGGGGAGTACCTTCCCCAGAATTACGTGGCTAGTAAGTAGCAGAACTGGGAGCACAGTACTCACCCACTCAGAGCTTCAACACCCTGATGCTTGCCTGCCCCACCTCGCTGTGAGTGCTCCATTCACTCTTCTAACAAATACTCCCTTCTGAGGTCCACCTCCCCTCCCTGTGCATCCATCTCTTGCTTTGCACTCAGCATAGATGATGCTCCCCTCATTGAGGACAGAGCCTGTGATGTGTTATCTCTGTCTTCTCTGTGGAAAAGGCACAGAGGGGATGGGGGGCACATAAAGGAGGAAGAAGACAAAAGAGATAGGAAAGCCTGCTTCCACACTCTCCCACTTCTTCCAAGTTCCCTGGTCCTTCTTCCTCCCCTTCCCCACCCCTATGGCACCAGCTTCACTGTCTCAATCCTCCCCCCACCCCACCCCCCACACTCCTCTGAGGAGGAGCTGCCAGAGGGGTGTGGTTCAGATTTCACTCATTCCCTTGGGTTCCTTCAAAGCTGTCCTCCACTCCATTCTCTTCTCTCGCAGTTCCTTCACCTCTGAGGGGGCCTCACAATGGAGAAGGCAGGGCCTGTGTAGTAAACCGGAGCCCAGCAGCTGACTCACTTACCCTCTCAGCCTCATTCTGTTCATCTAGAAAATAAGCAGGTTGGACCAGGCAATTGGTGAAGCCTTTGCTATGTTGTTAATAATACCTGGTATTTGTCTGCTGGGTTCCAAAGGGTTTAATCATCCCAACAGCCCTGCCAGGATTGGCGTTGTGTTCCAAGTGGGGAGACTGAGGCTCAGATCCTGAGAAGGGGGGTGGCTTGCCTGGGTTACAAGGCTGGTAGATGGCAGAGCCAATATCTGAAGTGAGGTCTCTCTGGGTTTAAAGCTTGGGCTTTGCCTTGGCCCAAGCTGCAGGCTGCCTCTCAGCCACTCTGATTTGGGCCTTACCTTTCACTGTGACCCACTCGGACCCACATGGTTGGCTCCTGGCACCTCCCTGACCTCACCCCCTACCGTTCCTCCCTTTGCTCAGTGCACTCCAGCCATGCTGTCCTCCTCACTGTCCCAACAAATGGCCAGGCCCTTTGCCATCTCCCAGCCTTCTCACTGGTTCTTCTCTGGATGAGATACCCTACCCCTCATTTTCATGACATGTATTAGGCCACCAGGTCATTGCATAGGGCACAGGGAGAAGAACAGAGAGCAAATGCTGACTTTTTTTTTTTTTTTTCTGTTTCCCTTTCAGATCTGATGGTGAGAATTCCAGGACAGTCAGGTCAGTACCCCCTTTCTCTAGTAGCAGTTGGGAGATGGGGCAGGGACTGGGGTGGGGCCCTCTGATTTCTAACTTGGGGATCCATGGGCAGGGGTGGGGGCCAACCCCAGGGGTTTTGTCCCGTTGGTATTAGGGACGGGTATGGAGCAGACTGGGAGGGCTGGGTGAGTGTGGCAGGCATGGGAAAGGGGTTGAAAACTGTTCCTCAGTCTTTCTGACCCTAGCTACTATGGGCTGAGCTGGGCTGAACCCCAGAGGGATTCATGGTTGCTGCCCAGATGGGAAAGCTGACTTGCAGAGAGGTCGGCTCTGGACCTGGGACCTTCTCCACCTTTTCCTTCCAGGAGAAGAGGGTATGAGAGAAGTGGGGCTTCTCTGGTCTAGTGTTGGTGCTCTACCCCAAACTGCACTAGCCCTGAGTAGTGGGATCTGGGTGGACTTTTAATGTGACACAGTCTACACATTAGAAACATACATCATGGTGCCAAGTGCACATATTTTTTTTACATGCTTGGTAAAAAGGATTTACAAGCTTCAGTAAGTTTTCAGGGTGTGATCAGTTGGCAGCTCGTGGGGGCAGGAGTAAAATGGGGGTAAAGACAAGGGCTATTTATGCATTTCCCAGGCCTTAACCCACCAGAAGCTTCATGAAGATACAAGTGTGAAGGATAGGGAGTCTGGGTGTACATGGGAATGGTGGGGGGACTCAGGATAAGGCCCGCTCAGGCTCAGCATCTAGGCCAGGGGTGATCTCTGAGATGAGATGGGCCCAGGCAACAAAGGGATGGGATGGGTATACTCAGTCCCAGCCAGGATTGTAACTAGCATATACAGTGCCTTCGTGAAGAGTAGAATCCACTGAGTTGATCAGTTGGAGGAAAATTCCCTTTCTACTGGTCTACTGTGGCCCCTCACTGGGGTTCCCGGCTTAGTGAACAGAGCACAGGATACCATTTCAGTCCCCTACTTGTGGCCTCTTGGCTGTGAACCCTTGTACGGGGCACAGCTTGCCCAACCATATGTGGCAACCCAGGTCCTGCCATTCAGGCAGTAGATATGGGAGGGAGGCAGAGGATCCCAGCATAGAGATGGAAGTGTGTAATGGGACACACCGTGTCCTGGCATCCCAAGCAGGGGCTATGGGATGAGCACACTGATGAGGGCCAAGGTCGCGACTGTGGGGTGGAAGCACACTTGTGTCAACAGGAAAGCAGGGGAATGTGACAGATGCAGTCAGGCCCAGTGTCCAGGCAAGGAGTACATGACAAGATGCAGTTAGTCCCAGGATGCAGCCAAGGAGGGAGGCATGGGCACAGCCTGTCCTAGCATTTACGAAGGCACTAGTCTAGCAAAGGACCTGGGTCCCACTGTTCCACTGTGGGTTTGGAGAAAAGCAACCTGGCATGGCTCCAAGCACAGTCATAGGCCTCCACACTGATATCCCTGCTACTTGTTGAAGAATCCTATTAAAGGCATCTCTAGCTCTCAGCTCTCCCAGCAGGGGAGTTCCTGGGACCTATAGCTCAGCGTATTTACTAATGATCATAATCATAAGTCATGATGACATGTATTGGGCCTTTACAACTTATAGAAGTCATCAGGGACTTTCTTTCATTTGATCCTCCTAGTGACACTGTAGGTGGAACCCAGGCTGGCCTTATCATCACTGTTTTAGAGTTGAAGAAACTGAAGCTTGGGCTGGTTATGGGTTTTGCCTACAGCCACGCAACTCATAGATGGCTGGGCCAGGATTCAAACCCAGGTCTGCCTGGCACCAAGCCCGGAGCCCTGCCCACACTGTCACTGCGGGAGCTCTTGACAGCCTTGCAGATAATAATAATCATCCTCATCATCATCCTAATATTAGTAATAATAGCAGTTATCATTTGCTCCTCGCATATTAAGAACTCTGAACATGATCTTATTTAATGCTCACCACAGCCCTATTAGATGTAGATTGGGATCCCTGATTTACAAATGAGGAAAATGAGGTTCCCCAGAGGGTCAGTGCCTTGCCCAAGGAAAGAAAAGCAATAGGTCAGGGTAGCATCACTCTGACTCATACCCTGTGCTGTCTGGTTCCAAAGCCAGCATTTGTTTTATGGAGACGTGCTTCCCGACATCCATCCTGTGTCCACAGCCCAGGAGGCTACAGCAGCCTCGAGGACTCAGCATTTGGGAAGCAAGGGTCACACTTGGGCTGTGGAAGGGTCTTAAAACATAGCACTTGTGGGGAAGATCTTGCCAACCTGGTTGGTAGACCCTTGAACTTGGAACCAGGGCTGTGTGAGGATGCTCACAGGACCACATGTAAATTCTTGAGCTGGCTTCAGCTAGGGGTCTAGGGAGAGCTTCCTGGAGAAGGCAGAATCTGATCTGGGCTGTGGAGGACTGACATGCAGGCTTTGCAGTGGAGGGTGGGGGCACATCCCTGGGAATGTAGCCAATATGCATCAGAAGTGAGGATGGGACTCAAGGGGGGCACAGTTGGCTGGGCAAAAACAGATCTGGGCAGGAAAAGAGCTAATGTTAAAGTTCAGAACATGGACTGATACCTTCTGTCATCAGTGGAGCCAGGGAAGGCTAGAGGGGAGAGGCTGAGCTCTGCAGCATACCAAGGGCAGCAAGTAGATCCAGGTAAAGGGCTCCATTTATGGCAGGTCACTTTCTAGTTATGTGCTTTTGGACAAATCTGTTCATCCCTTGGAGCCCCAGTGTCTTTAATAAGCACTGTGTGTGCATAAAAGGGAGAGGCTGGGGTGGGGGAGAAGAAACACCAAGGAGAGGAGAGAGGCCTTGGCAGTTGTGGAAGCAGGGTAGGTAGATTGAAAACCACGGAGGCCTGAGAGCTTCTAAGTATGGGGTGGCAGAGGAAGTGTGGAGTCTAATTAGAGCTGAACAGCTGGTGTTGCGCGAGGGCTGTGGGCACAGGAAGGTGCCCGGACTTCCTGTAGGTTTGTGAGAAGTTGTCAAGCCTACAAGCACTTTAAACCAAGGCCCTCAGAGGGCGATGGCTCAAGTTCACAAAGCCAGCTCTCAGCAGAGCCTGTTTCCTAGCTGGTGTGCTCTCTGCAAAGTCACTGAACTTCTCTGATCCTTGGTTTCCTGGCCAGTGAAATGGGGATGAGGATTCTGACTTGTCCAAGCCAGATGAAAGAAATTAAAGTAAAACAATGTTCAGCATAAAATAGTGCTCAGTATGTTGTAGTGCCCTCCACCCTCCTCTACGCCCAATCCACTGTCTCTTACTGGATGGTCAAGCTTGAGAGATGTGAAGTGTGGGGAGAGGCAGGAGGGGCCAATACCTCCCAGGGGTCCCAGATTTGGAGGCGGTGCCACAGTAGGGAAGGTCGGGCTGAAACTGGGGGGCCTTGGGGACAGGGCTGGGGTTGCCAGGCACGCAAGGAGGAGAGCCGAAGAGGTGGCCTGTTGCTAGGGAAGGAGGGAGGAGGTGGGGGAGCCACTGACACCCACAGAGCCAGGGATGTCCCCATGGCAACGGGAGCCCACTGCATTTGGGAGGAGAAGTGGGAGGAGGAGCCACGGTTGGCTCTGTTCCCAGAGGAGGCCTCCCACTCTGGGCCTCAGTGCCCCCATCTGTCAAACGGGAGTTTAGATTAGGTAATCTCTAAAATGCTTCCTTGTTTTGACCTCCTGGCAATCTGGGGTGGCTGAGACTGCAGGGATCTTCCAAGGCTCCCCCATCCACAAGTCGAAGACTCCACCAGTCCCTGGAGGCAACCCAGCTGTGTTGGAGTCTTCCCTTCCCAGGCTGAGTCCTGTTCAGCATAGCCTGGTTGCCCACCCTGCCCCAGCCCTCTGTTCTCACCATTTCCTGTGCCTGAAAACCTTGTCACTTAGTGTCTGCTGAAAGCTTTCTGGCTCTGGGAGCCCAACTCCAGTCCTCCTCACTCTGGGAAGCCTTCCCTGGCTACCCTAGTCCAACCTGCCTGTTTTCTCCCTCCTGGGATGCTCTGACCCCAGAGTTCTGAGCTCCTGCTGCCCTTAGTATTCACTGCTGCCGTTTATCTGGCAGCTTCCAAGATCTGGGCTCCACACAGGATGCTTGACAGGCTCAAATCTTTGCATTCCATCTGTGGTATATCGCAGACCCCCATTTTACATATGAGGCAGTTCTCTGTGAGGTTCCCCAGGTACCATGTGGTGGAGCCAAGCTTGGAACTTGGCTCTGTGTTATTGCTGGTACCCTGGGCCTGAGGTGGGGTGTTAACAGCAGGAGCACTTACTGAGTGTTAGCTAAAGCTGTTATATGCCAGGCACCATGCTGGGCACTTTACCTATATTCTCTCATTTAATGTCCGTAATGATGCTAGAGGGTGTATATTCTTGTCATTTTGCTGATGAGGAAACTAATCTTAGGGAGCTGAAGGCATTTATCCCGTAGTAGAACTAGGATAGGAATTCAGACCATCAGAGGTGCAGTCACCACAGTATACTGGGGTCAACTCAGTTGTATTCCAGAAGCACGTAGAGCATTCCCTATGTACCGTACCTGTGTTGGGTGGTCTGTTGGGGGTGGGGAGACAGAAGCAGGGTACAGACACAGATATGCCAGCTCCAGCAAGCCCGAATGAGAGTGTGCTGAAGAGGAGAGGCCAGTTGTAAGGACAAGAGTCTGGAGGGGGTACAGCTGGAATAACAGTGAGATAGAAGAGGATGGTGTGGAGGAGTTGGGTAATTTTCCCAAAGAAGGTGCCATTCCAGGAAGATCCTGAGGGACAAGAAGGGGTAAGAGGGTCTTCCCTCCCCTTCCAGTTTGTGTTCCTCTGCCTCTGCCTGGCCTAGCCCCAGGAAGTGGGTGACCCCCAAGCTGGCTGCGTGCCTGGTTGGAACCAAAATAAACTTGCCTTCTCTCTCTTCCCCTCCCCTTGCCTCTGTCCCCTCTGTCCTGGCTTTAATTAGCAGCCCTGGGGATGAATCACTTGGCAGCTGGGGAGGGAGGCTGCACAGAGCCCAGTCAAGCCCCGACTCCTGCCCTGAGCTTTGTGGGCAAGCGCCACTGTGTTCATGCGCCTATGTGTGCTCCTGCGTGCCCCCTGCTTCTGTGTCCGTGCGGGCATGAGGAATGCAGAGGTGCTGGCATGTGTCCATGTGTGTCTGGGTATCTGCATAAAAGCATATCCAGTCATTGCTGCCTTTGTTTCTGCGTGCCACTGAATGTCAGTGTGTGTGAGTGTGTGGCTATAGTGTGCGTCTATGGAAGCAAGTGTCAGGAAACGAGGGAGCATTTGAATGAGCAAACACAAACACTTTATGATTGCACCCACCCCTCCCTACATAATGTTCTTTATGTGGTCTTGCTTATGCAAACCCTGCACTTATATCCCCAATTTTCCCTTGTCTGAGTCTGGGTACATTTTGTTGCAGGGAACAGAAACCCACTCAAACTCACTCCAGAATGTAAAGGGTGGGGGGTGGACTATTGTGAAGCTACATCTCACCGAATGTGAGAAATTAAGTGTGTGTGTGTGTATATATATGTATATATATATATACACACACACACATATATATACATATATATAGGTATATATGTATATATATATATGTGTGTGTGTGTGTGTGTGTATACATATATATATATATATATATATATATATATATATATATATATATTTATAGTCAGGCCTCACACCAACTGGAAGCAGGACCAAGAAGTCGAGGACCAAGATTACTTGCCCTAGCTCCCTCTCCTTCCTTCTCTCTCTCTGCATCTCCCAGGCCCATGTCTCATCTCTCTGTGTATCTCATGGCTTGCTTGGTTTCTGTCATCTCTTTGTCACTGACTCACCTCTCTGGACTAGCTGCATCTGCGTTTGTTTATACGATCTGATGTGGCTGCCAACCTGGAAGCTTAAGGGTCCGTTCCATATGACAGTGTTTCTGTCCAGCCTATGGGAACAGGCGGCAGCAAGGGGCTGTAGGTGGGAGTCAGTTCTCTTAGAAGTGGGTGAGGGTAGAGAGGTCAAATACATCTCCAGCTAGCAGTTATTGTGGGTCCACACATGAGGTCAGAGCCTCGGGGCGGTCTGCTCAGAAGCCCATGGTTGTTAAATTGCCTGTCCATTAAGGTTTTGGTTCCTTTTCTAATGCAAGTTGACCTTTGCTCGCTGTGCTTTCAAGTTCCATGCACTTGCATTAAAACACCCTCATTTTATCTAAATAATTCCCCCCCTTTTTATGCCAGAACAGCTTTTAAGTGCACAGTGAATATTACCATTGCTACCAGTGTGTGGTGATTTTCATAGCCTCAGAACAACTAACATAATGCTACTCATGGTACAGCTACTACTGAGTTCTTGGTTGCTTTGGGAATTTTCACATTTTATTAGTGCAGGGACTGAGTTTATAGTTATCTGCAGTATATAATTATAAGTGCACATTATCAATATTATCAGCTTGACGCTTGGGCTTACTTTTCCATTAATACAAACCCCTGCAGTTTTTACATTAATTACAGAGAGAATTAATGACCTCTTAGACAAGTTTTCACCTATGAGTAAAGAGTTCGGAACCAGCTGTGCCCATAATGACTGTTCTCCAGATGCAGGGGCAATGCCCACGGCTTTGACTTTGGCCTTTGCCTCGCATCCTCTGGCTGAGACTTAGAGGCTGCCCACCGCCTCCTTGGGGGCCTCCTGTTTCTGGCTTGCATATAGAAGGTGCTGTTATTTTTAATATTTTTAATAGGAATGATAGTTTCCTTATTATCATTAAAGCCATCTTCTATGTGTAAACGGTAAATGTGAGGTTGGAGAGATTATCCCAGGTTCAAGGCAGAGTCTCCTTCAACTTCTCTCCTCCCCCCCTTTTTTACTATTCCAAATATTAATAATTACTTTGATCCACAAAATGTCTGCTGTGTATTGGGTACTGTTAGGGAGCATTTGGCACACATTCTCTTTAAGCCTCCTGGCCACTCTGCCAAGTAGAGGTGATTGTGGGCACTTTACAGCTGGGGAAACTGAAACCTGTAGAGGTAAAGTGACTTCCCAGAGTCATCCATCCATCCACCCACCTATCCAACCACCCATCCACCCACCCACCCATCCATTCACTCATCTATCCACTCATTCACTCAAGGATGATTTCTTGAGTACCTACAATGTGCCAGGCACTGTGCTAAATTAGATTCAGCTGATATACTGATGAATCATAGAAGTCTGCTCTGAGGAAACTCACTGTCCAGGAGGGAAAGAGATGAGGAAATAGACAATTACAGGGGAAGTATAGGGTGGGAGCATCTCAGAAGTATACTGTACCCAGCCTGAGGGGCTGGAAGGCCTCTCTAAGCTGATACCTAGGCTGAGACTTGGAGGATGAGTACAAGCTGGCCAGGTGAGGAGTGGGGGTGGGGTGAGGTGAAGCCGATAGGAGAGAGTTGCAGGCAGAGCCGGAAATGTATGCTGGAACTGTGGAAGGCGTGTTTGGCACCTGTGTTTGTAAAGAATTAAAGCTGTTTCTGCAGAGGAATGGGACTGTCATAAGCAATGGGCTGGGAAGGGTGCAGAAGGTAAGTTGGGAGGCTGTAACTGGGACCCCAGTCAGTTAGGCCCAGAGCTGAGGAGCTGCAGGACCCAGGAGCACAGTTTCCTTGCTTCCAGGCGCACCTGGTCCTGGGACCCACTGTGGGTCAGCCTGGGCAGCATCAGGCCAGGATTCTAGTGACCACAGTGCCCTCTAGTGTCCACCAGCCCATCTTGCAGCCTCCACCTCAGTGTGGATTGTCTACCACCACCACCATGTGCTGACCTGTGTGTCTGGGTGCCCTGTGCTGGATTCTGGGGACACTGGGATAAATAAGGCAGCGCCCCTGTCCCCACAGAGCTCCCGGCCCAGAGGGAGCATCAGCTTGTGGACAGAGAAGGCTGAGACAAGTGCAGGGTGGGAAGGAAACAGGGAAGGGGCCAGGGCCTATTCCAGGGGGCACAACCTGTAAGCTGACTTGTGAGGAACTAGGGGGAGCTAGTGAGGTGGGGAGGTGGCAGTGGGGGTGGGTGGTGGGAATGGATTTTTGAGCAGAGGCAAAGATGAGGCTGGGACAGCAATGTGGCAGAGAATGTAAGCACTCCTGTCTGGGTGGAGCACTGGTTGAGGATCAGGGGCAGGGGAAGGCTGAGTCTAGCGGGGGGGGGGGGGGGGGGGGTAGGAGTCAGCTCAGAGAAGGTTCTAGGAGGCCTGCCACTAGCTCATGGTGGGCGCTTAGCGAATGGAATCATATAAGGAGCTTCCCTGCTCTTTTGGGATCATAAACCCATGTGAGGATCTGATGAAAGCTACACTTTCCCCCCAAACATGCTGTTACTCATTAATATTTTCCATACAACTTCAGGGGCTTCAGAGACACTTCCCCTCCCCCAGTGCCTGTACATGAACCACAGGCTGCCAAACTGCTCTTTGTATAAATACCAAAACTTTATTGTGGCCTCCGAGGCTCTGTGTGATTAGAACCCTGCCTACATCTCCAGTCTCACCTCTCTCCCCTTTGCTTTTTCCACTCAGCTGCATTGGCCTTCTTGCAGTTCCTGGAAATATCACCTCAGATCGTTTGCCCAAATTGTTTCCTTTGCCTGGAACACTCTCTCCTGCTGCCTCCTCTTTTTGCCCAGCTTAATTCCATTAGCTGTTGAATGTCTGTCTCCTCTCACTTGGATATGAGCTCCATGAGATCAGGACATTGACTACCCTTAGCCCCTGCTGTATCAGGCCCCTGGCCCAGTGCCGGGTCCACAGGATCTGTTGAATAAGTGAATGAAGGCCTGCTGGTGCCCTGTGGTTGGGTCAAGCTGCTCACCATTAATTCCTTCTTCCTTTCAGCCCCTGGTGGGACATCACATGAATCTATCCAACATTCTCAGATATGTCTGAATTCCAAGAGTGGCTCAGAGATATTTTCCTAGAATCCTCCCCATCCCTGAAACAAATAGGCTTCCCATGGGTCTCCCCTGTCTTCTTGGGAGACGTGTCAGACTCCTTTAGGCTCAAGCTGACTACACCGTAGATGCGCATTCGTTTCACTGAATCATCACAAGAACCCATGAGGTAGAAATTGCCACTTGTCTTTTAGAGATAAGGTAACTGAGCCTCAGAAGCATTATCCAGCTGGAAAGTGGTAGAGCTGGGACTTGTACTTGCTCTACCAGGCACCCAGGTGTGGGATCTTGGCCTTAACACAGGAGAAGGAGCTTGCCCAAGGGCCACAACATCAGCCTTATGGCCAGGACTAGAATTTCTGTCTCTCAACTCCTACCAGGCCAAGAGGAAGGTCTGGGCCAGAGGTGCAGCCATTAGGGCAGTAACTGCTAATGGGCACAGAGCACTGCGGCTGTAGGAGCTAGGAGAGTTGCTCAAGGAGGGAGAAAAAAGCAGGGGTCAAGGCCAGAGCTCTGGGGACCAGGGTCTTTAGAGGGTAGGAAGAGGGAGAAGAGACCACAAAGGGCCCGCAGATGCCAACTTTGCGGTGGTCCAGAGGGCCTATCTCTCTCAAAGGCTTTGGCTTTCTTGAGAGGAACCAGCTGCCCCAGCAGGGAGGCAGGAAGGCAGGAAGGCTGGCCTGTTGCCTGTCAGCTCCTATTCCTTCTAGATCATTGCCCCCCTGGCCCCTCCCAGGGCCGCCTTCTGCTCAGAACAGCCAGGGGCCTGGGCTCTGGGGCTGTGAAAGGACAAGAGCACTCTGAGCTGGATCTGTGGGACTCTTCAGGAACCCCCCATCCTTCCAACCCTCCAAATTCTCTCCTTTCTCCAGCCTCATCCAAAGGAAGGAGAGAGAGAGAGATTCCTGTGATGGGTAGGTGGGGAGTCAGGGCATCTGGATTCTAGTCTGACTGGCTGTGTGAACATTAGCAAGACTCTTCCCCTCTCTAGGCCTCAATTTCCCCATCTGTAAAGTCAGGCAGGGCAGTTTCCTTGGAAGAAGAGCCTCTTGATGGAGAATGGTGTTTCTTCTGATTTTTGCTTTTTTCTTCAGGGAGCATTTCTCGTAGCTAGTCCTCGGAACCATACACAGGAGAATGCGAGCTTATTGTAGTAGTCAAGCATATTGGCTAGGGTCCTGCCTTGATTTCCCCAAATGGGTGATTTGAATATTACTTGATCTGCAGCATCCAGGCACAACAACAAAACAGGGTCTCTAATTGTGCGGAAGATGAGAATGTGAAAAGCTTCTGTGGAAAAGTTTCTGTACTCACAAGCCAGCAATATGGCCGAGGGGACCGATCCACATCTGGGGAATGGTCAAACCAGGTCTCGATCTTGGGGTTCTGCCACTTAGTACCTGTAGTACCGGTACTGAATTACTTAATGTCTCTCCATCTGAGTTTTCTTGTCCAGAGAATAGGGCTAGTGACACACACTTGACAGGGTTCTTGGGGGAGATTCCAGCAGAGATGCACACGGGGAGCCTAGCCTGGGGTTTGGCCCAGAGGAGACACTGCGAGTTCTCAAAACTGCTTCCCCTTACTTGGAGTTCCCAGCCCTCCTGAGGGAGCAGGGGAAGGAGCAAAGTTTCCAGTTGCAGTCTGGCCAACAGCCCAGCTGGCCTGGCCCCGCCTCCTTGGTTCCTCCTTCTAGGGAAGGGCTGGGAGGAGGGGGTGGTGACACAGTGGAGGCACCGCCCGGCCAGGGGGCCTGCCCTCGGGACAGGTCCAGACCCATGGAGCCCTCCGGGAGGAGTAGCAGGTAGGAACCTAGCCCCCCCCACCCCCGACCCTGCAGCCTGACCCCCTCCTTCCCTGCCCCAGCCCGGACTTGGTCCTTGGGCTGCTGATTCAGCAGCCTCCTGGCTTCCTGGTTCCTGGCTCCCCTCTTGGACTCTTGGAGGCCTTTGGCTTGGGGAGGGAGCTAGTGAGAGAGGGTGAGCGCATGGGCATCCGGGTGCCCCCCCCCCCCCCCCCGCACTGTGAGGACCCTGGAGCCCTGAGCAACACAGTCCATGGCCTATGAGGGGTGTAACTAGTGGCTGGCTGCTTTGGCATGCTAGCCTGGCTCAGCACTGCAGGGCTCCCCCATAGCCGCTGAGATTCTCTGATACTAACATTCCAGCAGCCTAAGGGTCTCTACATCTCAGATTTAATGAGATAATGAGTCAAGGACTGGGGCTGGTGACTGGCATATAGATGACACTTGAGAGACAGTCATTCTGATGATGATGCTTATTCCAGAGTCTCTGACAAGAACAGGTTCAGATTCCAAGATTCTCTATAAGCATCTAAGATTTGGGCATCCTCAGAATCACAAGTGAGATGCTGGGCAGCTGGCCTGGCCTGCAGCCACATCTCCTGGCCTTTACTTGGGCTTTGGAATGGCCAGGCCATGACCACAATCTGCCTTCAGGGGCATGTGGGGGAGAGGGGCTGGCTGACCTGGAAGGGCCAGTTCCACTCCCAGCACCTGCCCTGCTCAGGGTAGACCAGGCCCTCAGCCTCACTACCCTACTGTCCCTCCTCCCCCAGGCCCATTCTCTGGACTTTAATCATGGGAAGCAGGAGGCACGGGGGCCTTTGGACCCTGTGCTAGGGGTGGGGGTACAGTGCTGGGGGGTGGAGTGTGGGCCGTGTCCTGGGCTAGGGGCACAGCACTGGCCTTGGAAGCAAAGACTCCTACTGGGAACCACCCTGTCCTCTGGCTCACTGGGCTCCACCCACCCACTCAGCCCCAGTCCCATCTCACTTAGGCCACTGAGACCTTGGCAGCTCTCCTCAGCCCTCACCTCTCCTCTCCTTTGCTCTGGCGCTCTCTGCCTCTCCCTGTCCTCTCTCTGTGTCTTTTGTCTCACCATTCCTCTGTCTTCCTCTTTCTCTGTCTTTCCCCTTTTCTATCTTACCCTTTCCGTGTCTCTTTCAGTTTCTCTCTGTCCCTCTCCCTCTCCTCCTACAGTGTTTCCTCTACCCACCTGGCCTGGGTTCTTCCCCCTCTTTGGATCCAGAGTCTCCTCTCCCTCCATGCCTTCCTCCCTTCTTGTAAGGGGTCTTCTATAAGGGCGAGCCCCCCATATATCTTTTCCCTTTCTCTTTCATCCCCTCTCCCCTCCCCTCTTTCCTACCTGTGTGGCGTCTGGTGTGAGGAGGGCTCCCTTCCCCCTTCCCTGCTGTGGTGTCCCAGTGTCTCCGTGGCTTAGGTCCCCATGGAGTCACCTGGAACACAGGAGGCCCAGACTGGCTCTTTTGTCTCTGCTGCCCCCTGTTGTCGTTGTGTTCTGTTTGTGGTTCGAGTGCTGTCCTCTCTTTCTTGACTTTGTGTTTTTTTTCTTTTTTTCTTCCTTCCTTCCTTCCTTCCTTCCTTCCTTCCCTCCCTCCTTCCTCTCTTTCCCTCCTTCCTTCCTTCCTTCCTCCCTTCCTTCCTTCCTTCCTTCCTTCCTCCCTTCCTCCCTTCCCTCTCTCCCTTCTCTCCCTTCTTCCCTGCCTCCCCACCTCCCACCCCTCCTCTTCATTCCCAATCCTCCACCACCCATTCTTCCCATTCTTCCCAGTCTTCCCTTTCCCCTTCTCACTTCCTCATCCCTACTCCCCACCCGGCCTCTCCCTTCCCTCCCTGTCTCTTTCTCTGTCTCTCTGTCTCTGTCTCTCTCTCTCTCTCTCTCTCTCTCTCTCTCTCTCTCTCTCTCTGTCTCTTGCTGTCTCTCAGGTCCACAGCGTCTCATACTCTACACCAGTATTGCTGTCCTACTCAGGTCCTTGACTCCATGAAGCTTACCCCCTCAGGCAGGCTGGCAGAGAGCAGGTAAGAGCTAGACCCATCCTTCCCCTCATCCTTCACCCTTCCAGACAAATCTGCAATAGCATTGCCAGACCCTCTCCCCCATCTCCCTCTAGCCCGCCTGAGTGATTGTGGAATGAATGTCTGAGCATGTGAGAAGAGTGACTGGGAGACCAGGTAGGAGACCAAAGAGGAGATTCAGATTCTGTTTGTAGTTTATGCTTCCTTAAAAATCCTTCTGCAGATACCCATCCCCATCCCCAAAGGCGGGAGTGGTTGGTTCTACAATATGTAAGATTTGAGCTGTTTTGAAGGATGAGTAAGAGTTTGCCAGTTGGATAGGATGGAGAAGGATGTTTAGGCAGAGGGAACAATCACCCACACCTTTGAGAACATTATTTCCAAGTTAATGGGAAATCACATTTTACATTTTCTAATTATAAGGCAATAAGATGAAATATAGCAACAGCAAAAAAAAAAATAGACCCATTTGAAAGTTTAAAAAAACACTTGTGTGAAAGAGGAAATAGAATGGAATTTATAGACTATTTAAGATAAATATCAATTATAGACTATTTAGAATAAATGTCAATGGGAATACTGTATATCAAAACCTATGGGATGTGACCATGGGGGTTCCCAGAAGAAAATCTATAGTCTTAAATGTTTTTATTAGGGAACACAACAGTTTAAATTAAACAAATTATCCCACTCAAAAATTTAGAAAAATAACAACCAAATGAAAGCAGAATAAAGTAATTACTATAGATAAAACCAGAAGTTAATGAAATAGAAAACAAAAGATTTGATAAACTAAGAGGTGGTTTTTGAAAAGACCAGCAAACTAGACAGACTATTCTCTGGCAGATATGACTGAGTAAAAAGCAAGAAGAAACGTAAATAAAATAAGGTATGATGAAGGGGATTTAACCACAGATTTTGAAGAGATGAAAAAAGTCATAAAAGATGCTCTGTATAATTTTATACCAATACATGTGAAAATATAGGTGAAATGGGTGGTTTTCTAGGAAAATATAAATTACCAAAATGACTTAAGGAGTGACAGAAAACTTGAATAGAATAGAACAATATAGAAGAAGTTAAAAATATGGTCAAAGTTTTCCCCTCAGAAATGGTACCAGGACCCAACTGGTATTACAGAAGTGGTGGTATGATGGAAGTTTTATTGAATCTGGAAAGATCAGATAATGGAAAAAGATGGGCAGCTTCCCACTTCATTCTAGAAAACTAGTATAACTGGATAGGTTTAGAGAAGGAGAGAGAGAGAACGAACTATAGCCCAATCTCATATTTCAATAGTCATACATTTTTTAAATAAAAGATTATCAAACTGAATCCATCAGTGTATTGAAAGAAGAACATATTGTGACAAATGAAAGTTTGTCCCAGCAGTGCAGGGATTGTTAAACATTAGGAAAGTTGTTATTTTAATGGATTACATTAATAGATTAAAGTAAAAAGAATGTATAACTATCTCCATAAATGCTGAAAAAATAATCTGATAGAATTATGTATCTGTTCTTGGTTTTAAAACTCTTAGTAAGTGTCCTAGTTATTTCTTACTTGTATTGGTATGATTTGTTACACAGCCATAGATAACTAGTACAGTAAGCTGTCAGTGAAAACATCCTTATTTTGATAAATAATTTTTTATCAGAAACCAAAGATAATCACCAAATTTAATAGTGAACTACTAGGTAAATTCCTATTAACCTCAGGAACGAAATAAGTATGACTGCTATCACTGTCACTAACCAACATTTTTTCCTAGAAGTTTTTTTTTTTAATTTAATTTATTTATACTAGAGAGAGAAAGTGAGTGAGCATGAGCAGGGCAGGGGCAGAGAGAGAGGGAGAGAAAGAGAATCCCAAGCAGGCCCAGCGCTATCAGCGCTGAGCCTAATGTGGGGTTTGAACTCATGAACCCTGAGATCATGATCTGAGCCGAAACCAAGAGTCAGACGCTTAACCCACTGAGCCACCCAGGCGCCCCATCAACATTTTTTTTTCTAAAACTTTTAACCAGTAGGATTAAAAACAGAAATAAGTGGTATAAATATTAGAAAGAAAGAGTCAGAATTAGTACTATTTGGAGATGATATGGTTGTCTACTTAGGTAATCAAAGAGAATAAAAGGGAAAATTATTAGAACTAATAAGAAAATTCAGTGAGATGGCTAGATACAAGATAAATATATACCCAAACCATTAGCTTCTCTGAATAGCAACAATAACTAATTAGAAGACATAATAGAAATAGATTCCATTCACAATAGTAAGACAAAATGATAAAATTACTAGGAATTAACAAGAAACATGAAATACTTCTCCATAGAAAACTAGAAAATTTCATCAAAGGCTGTAAGAAGACTTGAGTAGTCAATGATCCTATCCTGTTCCTGGATGTGAAGATTGAATATAGTAAAAATGACATTTTTTCCCTCAATCTGATCAAAAGTTTCAATGCATTTCTCACTAAAATGTCAGTGGTATTTTCTTTGGGAATTGGGCAATTGGATTTTAAAGCTCATTTAGAAGAGTAAATGCCCATGAATTACTAAGAAAATTTTGAAAAAGAAGAACAATGAGGGGGAACTCATACAAAATTACCATAAAGCTGCAGAAATTACAATCTTATATCATCACAGAAATAGAGAATTACATACAGGGAACAAAATAGAGAGTTTAGAAACAAAACCAAATATTAATATGGGAATGTAATTTATGATAAAGAACACATTTCAAATTAGTAGGGAGTCAGTAAATGGGATGGGACTATTGGCTACCATTTGGGAAAAAACTAAGTTAAACCTCTGTCTCACATAAAATCAAATACAAAGGATAAAACTGCAAAAGTATCAGAAGACAATACAGAATATTTTTATCATAGTAGGATGGAGAAGCTTTTCTGAGCATGACTTAAGAACCCAGAAGCCATAAAGTAAAGAACAATAATTTTGACTACATTAAAGTTGAGAACTTCTGTGTAAAGAAAGAGACTATACACAAAATTAAAACATAACAGCCTAGGAAAAAGGATTTGGTACATAAACATCAGGCAAAGGTTAAGATCTCTGTTTATATATAAAACATCTCCTGGAAATCAATAAGAAAAAGATGTATACCATCTTTTAGAATAGAGAAATTACATGATTTGGCAATTCAGAGAATAGACATCCATTAGCTGATGAATGAGAAAATAACTAAAACAAGAACAAAGTACCAATTTTAAAGTGCCAAAATTGAAAAGATTGAGGAAACAGAAACACTGTTTCCAGTGAGGAAACAGAATCTCTCATGTTCCATGATTGGAGTGCAAATTGGTACCATTTTTTATGGCACCAATTTGTCAGTTGTCCCCACCCCCACCCCCAATCTTAAATGTGGGTATACTTCCAACCTGAGAACCATGTCTTGGAGGTAGATTTCTCTAAGGCTTTACTACTAGATGGTTCTCCAACCGGAGGTCTTTTCTAAAACATTCAATCCCAACTTTGAGCATAAACCATACTGTGCCACTCTTTATCACATGCCCTTTTAGGATAGCATTCTCAACCAACTCTTTTTTTTTTTATGAAATTTATTTTTTTTTAATTTATTTTTTTTAAATATATGAAATTTATTGTCAAATTGGTTTCCATACAACACCCAGTGCTCATCCCAACAGGTGCCCTCCTCAATACCCATCACCCACCCACCCCTCCCTCCCACCCCCCATAAACCCTCAGTTTGTTCTCAGTTTTTAGGAGTCTCTTATGTTTTGGCTCCCTCCCTCTCTAACCATTTTTTTTTCCTTCTCCTCCCCCATGGTCTTCTGTTAAGTTTCTCAGGATCCAGATAGGAGTGAAAACATATGGAATCTGTCCTTCTCTGTATGACTTATTTCACTTAGCATAACACTCTCCAGTTCCATCCATGTTGCTACAAAAGGCCATATTTCATTCTTTCTCATTGCCACGTAGTATTCCATTGTGTATATAAGCCACAATTTCTTTATCCATTCGTCAGTTGATGGACATTTAGGCTCTTTCCATAATTTAGCTATTCTCAACCAACTCTTAATGAAAAGGTTGCATGATGTATGCTTCTCAAAATAAAGGCTGGATTATGTGAGTAGGACTAATCTTTATTTTTAGCCAGTCTATAAAGATGTTAAAGCAACAGAAATAAGTTTTATATACATTTTAAACAAAATGTGCATTCCTTTGGCCCACCAATTCAACTTTTAGGAACCTATTCTTCAAAACTGCTTCCAGACATACACAAAGATGTTCATTGCAGCATTGTTTATTATAGCAAAACATTAAAACAACCTACATGGCCGTCCACAAGAGAACAGCTTTTCTTTCATGATTCACCCATCCTATTGTATTCACCTATACTCTTACAGATCAAAAGAAAAAGATACATCTCTATATAATGACATGAAAGTATCTCCAAGACTTATTGCTATAAGAAAAAAAGCAAGTTGGAGCGCCTGGGTGGCTCAGTCTGTTAAGTGTCTGACTTAGGCTCAGGTCATGATCTCATGGTTTGTGAGTTCGAGCCCCGCGTCGGGCTCTGTGTTGACAGCTCAGAGCCTGGAGCCTGCTTCGGATTCCATGTCTCCCTCTCTCTCTGCCCTCCACCACTCAGGCTCTGTCTCTCTCTCTCTCTCTCTCTCTCTCTCTCAAAAATAAATAAACATTTAAAAAAAAAGAAAAAAACAAGTTGCAGAAGATGGTTTGTAGTATTATCCCATTCTTGTAAGGAAAAGAAAATCTGCATAACAACAATGAAAACATGTTATACACATTCTGTCATAATTTCAAAATTACTGGTCTTTATCCTCGGTCCCATTTATTTGCTTTTACTAACATTTCCTTCTCTCTATATACCATTTCCCTACATCCAGCTGTTCAGATCTTGCTTTCCTTTTCATAACTAGCTCAAATACCATCTTATTCATTCAGCAAGATTTGTCCTGCCCACGGTCGGTTAGGCCTTGTGCTGAACCTTGGTGGGATACAGGAATGAATTGTATCTTGTCCTATCAGGGAGCTCAAGTCTAGAGGGAAGAGACACCTAGACAATGACAACATAGTGTGGTTTCGTATGGGACAGAAGTAGGTTCAGAGGGCTTCCTGAGGAAGGGCACCTAACCCCACGTGTCCCCTACAGGAGGGGACATGGGTACTGAGGCTTGAAAGAGTGATAGCTTTTCTTCATCCCCCAACCCTGCCAGCAATGGTCTTGCCTACTTTTTTGGCTCTTCCAAGCAGGATGACCTAGTGCGGGAAAGTAGTTGAATTAGTACCTTTCTTTATTTAAATCCAAGTTTGACCACTTACCAACTCTATGACTATGGGCAGGCCATTTAACCTCTGAGCCTCTGTTTCCTCATCTGTGTAATGAGGATAATGCCTACTTACCTCTCAGGGCTGATTGGAGATGGTGCATGTAAAATTCCTGGTGACTATCAACTCTTGAAGGGCATGCACTACCCATGTCTTGTTTTCCTCATAGCCAAGTATGTAGCATTGGATTGGATTGGATCTAAAAACTTTATGTATCTGAGGATGGTTCCGGATCAAAGAATGGGCCCAACCATAGTGGGGCTTTGAGATGAGAAGCTGAGAGTAGTACATGGGACAGAGGGGGTTACGCTATAAAAAGAGAGAGCCAGGTCTCTGGTCTTGCCATGAAAGGGGACACAGGAGGGAAAAAATGAAGCCATGGTAAGTGGAGCCCAGACAGGGCATTCTGGCCCTGGTTCTTGGCCCTGTTCTACCGATGCCATCTTCCAATCTCATAGTCCAGGGCAGGGAAGCATGGTGGGCCAATACTTGCATTGGTGCCAACACATCTCAATTTCATTCCCAGTTCTTTCACTCACTAGCTGCGTGACCATAGACAACTCACTTCACATGTCTGAGCCTAGTTCCTTATCTGTTAAAAGAAACACATAACATCGTGGGGTTTATAGATGAGATCAGTTGCTGAATGCATGACACATAATGGGTATTCAAAAAACACATAGCTGTTATTAGTGTTCATTTCAGTAGATACTTATGGAGTTCTGCTGTAGCCAGGGCCTATGCTGGGTAATGGTTCTTGCCTTCCACAAGTTCCCAGTCAGTTGAGGAGACCAAGGAGAGCTATGATAGAGGGGCTCATGGTGGAGGAGACTGTGGAAGCCCAAAGGAAGGGATTTGTCCTGGTCTAGGACTGCTGCAGGTCAACTCAGACTAAAAGCTGAGTCTTAGAGGATGAGTAAGAGGCGGTCAGGGACAGAAGGGTGAAGTGTGGAAGAACCTTTCAGGCAGAAGGAACAGCATATGTAGAAGAACCTAGAAGTTATTGGGTAGGGCCAGAGGTTCTTAACCTGGGTTTCATGGGCTTCCGGTGGTCCCTGAACCTCCTGAAGTTGAATGCAAAACATTTTGGGTGTGTACCTACGGGCATTTTTTGTTGGGGAAATGGTCCGTGGCTTTCATTGTATGCATAAAGGTCAAGAACCAATGTTGCTAGTGATGAAGTAGCATGTGGGTAGATTCTAAACAGGAGAGAAATTTGGTATAATTTGTGTTTTAGAAACATTGCACTAGCAGTCAGTATGAGAAATGGATTGTACGCATGGAGGCCAGCTGGAAGACCTCAACTGGAGTATTGGCATGGAAGGGAGTGGATTTGAGCAGGACTTCTGTTGCACTACTCCACTGGGCACCAGTCATATAGAAACATTTTAATTTCAAATTATGGAATCTAAAGCCTTTGGGAGTTATTAATGAGACCCAATAGAAGATGAAGAAAAGGGAGGAGACAAGGATGAGTTGGCATTAGCAGAGGTCCAGAGGGACATGAATCCAGGGTAATAGTGCAAGAGGAAAAGGGAATCTCTATTAATGCTTACCCAGCATTCAAAGTCCTTGCTAATTACTAACTTCCATCCTACTCAGTTCTCAGAGATCCTGAGTGACACTGGAGACACTTATTTCTCTATGGTCTTTGAAGAGGAATTACTTCTGGTTTGTGAGTCAGGTTGTTTCCTGAAGAAAGTAGTGTTTGAGCCAATCATTCAGGTCCATAAAGATTCAGAGAGCTAGAGATGGGGGAGGATACTCTGAGTGTGCACACAAAGGCCCAGGGGTGAGAGATAGTGAAACTAAACATGGGAGGGTGCAGAGGTTGGACCTGCCTCCAAACAGCTGTCTGGGGAGTTAAGGCTTCCTCTTTCATGGTAGGCAGCTGGAGAGCAGTGAGCAGTTCTCGAGCAGGCAAGGTGGCATATCTCTTCCTTCTAAAAAGCTTTTTCGAAGGAAGGGAAACTAGGGAGGAGGCTGCTGTGGTAATCCAAAAGAGAGATAACTGAAGATAGTGGCCATGGGGACAGAGCAGAGGAGATGGATTTGAGAGGTGATTGGGAGGATCTTCTACTACTGGAGTAGTAGGCTGAATAAATTGTGGGGGTGGAAGGGAGTGGAGATGACAGAGGTTGGAATTCAGAGTGAGTTTCAGTGTTCAGGTCTGGCAATGGAGTCATTCATTCAACAAATATTTATTGAGTGCCAGATGCTGTGCCGGGCATTAGGAATACAGCACCAAACAGAACAGATGGTGGTCCTGATGGATCTTACAGGGGGTGAGAGGGATAATAAATAAATAAACAACTAAATATGTAGAATGTGTCTGGTGCCACACCTAGCTGGGAGACAGTGATCCAGATAGAAGGAACATAGAGCACAAAGTCCCTGAGGCAGGAGTGTGTGTGTTATGTTTGAGAGACAGCAGGACACCAATATGATTGAACAAAGAGTCAACAGGGAGTGAGAGGAGCAGAAGATGAGGAGGCGGAATCGGCAGAATTTGGCAACTGACTTGTTAAGGGAGCAGGAGGAACCTAGCATGACTCCCAGGTGTGTTTTGGGCTTGAGCACCTGGGTGGATGGTGGTGCTTTTCAGGAAGGTGCAAAATGCAGAGGACAGGTTTGCAGTGGTAAGATGCTGAGTTCAGGGTCCCTGTGAGCTCAGAAGGCCTTAAAGACCATCCTGATGGAGCTTCTGGCAAGGATTAGGCTTGATGGGTCTGGGACCCAGGAGAGAGGGGAAGAGATGGGGAGGGTCCTAAGCCATACCTGAAGTTATGCAGTGGAGATTGCTGAGAAAGGGTGTGGAATGGAAGAGAAGAGGACCAGAACTGGGGAAGAGGGACCAACACAGAAGAAATGAGGAGAGGAAGAAGAGATGGGGGTGGTCGGAGAAGTAGGAGGAAAACCAGCAGGCTGTGGGCTCACGGAAGCAGAGGAAGGAAAGAGCCATCCGTGCACAGGAGGGGCTTGTTAAGAGTGGCAAATGGTATAGCTGGTGGAAGTTAGATGCGGGTGGAAGAGAGTCTATTGGCTTTAACCACTAGGAGGTCCTCGATGACCTGGCTAAGAACAGTTTCTATGGCATGGTGGGCGCACGAGGCAGATTGCAGTGGGTTGAAGAGCTCGTGGGAGGTACTGAAGTGGAGATGGCCAGTGTAGATGAATTTCTCAAGAAGCTTAGCTGTGAAGAGGAGAGAGGGACAGTGATTGCTAGAGGGAGATGTGGGGGCAGATAGAGGGTTCTTATTCCCAGATGGGAGAGACTTGAGCTTCTATAAATGTTGGTAAGAAGGAGGCAACAGAGAGAGAGAGAGAGGGGTTGAGATACAGGAGGGAGAGGGGGTGATTGTTGTGGAGGAGGTAGCAGTGGTGGGTTCCAGAGCCCAGGTGGAGGGGCTGGCCTTAAATAGTATAGGGGCCCTCTCTTTCTTACAGAAAAGGAAGGCAGGGGTGGTGGGGTGGGGAAATATGAGGGTGTTGAGCGGGTTGGTGAGAGAAATTTTTCAGTGAAGTTCAGAGCAACAAATGGAGATCCCTGACCAAGGGATGGATGCTGGAGCTAGGAGGGAGCAAGGAATACTTCCGGTTGAGAGTCAGAGAGGACTTCCTTCAGGAAGCAGCATTTAAGCTGGGCTATGATGTTCAGCTGGGATTTCCATAGGAAAAGATGTATGCAGAAGGAATCAGAGTCAGCAAAGGCACAGAGGTGTGAAAAGGTTGGCCATCCTGATGGAATAATGAACAAGCTGATTTGATGAAGGGTGAGATGAGTGAGCCACTGATGATGACAGTAATAATAACTGTTACTACATAAGAAGCACCAAACCTACCCTGTGGCAGGTGCCTTACGTACTTGAATTCATTTAATCCCACCATGCCCTGTGGAATAGGTGTTTTCCATTTTGCAGATGAGGCAAATTAGTCCTACAGAAGTGAAGAGGTAGACTCAAGGCCACCCAGCTAGTAGGAGGTGTGGCCGATATTCATACCCAGGTCTGTCTAACTCTAAAGCCCATGCTTTTTCCACCTGACAGGGAGAGCCAGGTGAGGCCATATTGTGGGGGAGCCTTGAATGCCAAGTTGAGGAGTCTGACCTTTATCAAGGAAGCAGTGGGGAGCCAAGGTGGGTGTCTAAGCAGAGACAAGCAAGAAATCTTTGCTTGCAGTCTTTATTAGGAAGGCTGATGGGTCCAAAAGGGGAGAGAGAAGAAGAAATGAGGAGGTGGCTGCAGTGGCAGGCTGAGGGGTCGCAGGGGCCTGACCTGGATGCAAGAGAAGTGAGCAGTGGGACTGGAAGATCGTTTGTTCTTCATGACAGCCTTGAGAGGTGTGGAGTTTTCTCCTTTTATAGATGAGGAATGGGAGCCTCAGAAAGGGGGAGCCGCTTGCCCAGGACTTGAGCTCTGCTTCACGTGGTTTTGCTGACTCAGTGATTCTGTGGAACAATGTGTCACAGGGAGCTTTGAGTATGAAGAGGGTGTGTGTGTGTGTGCTTGGGTGCCTGTGTGCATGTATGTGTGTACGTGCACATGTGTGTGCTTGTCTGTCACCTGGACAGCAGTGCCTTCCCTTGCCTGTCCTCTTTCCTTCTCATTTCTTCCCAATCCTCCAGTTTCCTGGATTCCATACTTACCACCTATCTTGAGCCAAGGGGTCTGGGAGTGGGGTGATACTGTTTCACTGGCTATCTCCAGAGGATCAGCCTTTTCATTCCCAAGGCACCTGGACCCCCTCAGCCCTACTGTCTGTCCATCCCCCCTCCAAAAATCTGTAGCCCAGCTCCAGTGATGGCCCCCTAGTACCCTGCGGACAGGCGCTTGTTCCTGCAATGACTCCTCCCTGCCACTGTGGCACTACAGTGTGGGTGCAAATGGCCACCTTGGGAATTAGATTCAGTTTATGAGCAGTTAACGATAACCACCACCATGTTCTTATTGCTCTTATTTGCCAGGCAGTTGACGTATGTTCGAGTCCTTGCAACAATCCTGTGGGGTTGGCATCATGAGCCCCATTTTTACAGATGAGGAAACTAGGCTTCAAGAGGGGCAATAATATGCCTGGGCACATAGCCTGGAAGCACTTGTAAAGCTGGCATTGGAACCCTGGCCTGTTGGCTTCCAAAGCTGTGGGCTTTCCATACTCCATTTCTAAGCATCTCCAATTTGCCTTCAGGAAATACAAATCTTTGTCCTTCAAGGGCAGGGTGGATTTCTCAAGATAGTGCCAAGTTCACCTAAAGGACCTTGTGGGATGAGTCTGGGACTTGGAACTCTAAGAACTCTGGGTTGAAATCCTGACTCTACCACTCACCCAGCTATGTGACCTTGGGCAGGTTATCCAACCTCTCTGAACTTCAATTCCTTTGTCTCTAAAATGTTGCAGTGTTGTTGCAAGGGTTAAATGTGATGATGTGTGCAAAGAGCCAGCACCCAAGCAGGTTGCTGCTATTTATATTCAAATGTAGGTTGGGCACCTGTCAGGTCAGAAATGGAATTTGTATACTCTGGGCCTGACCTTAAATGAGCCTGGCTTGGGTGTGTGTGTGGGGGGGGGCTCTCAAAGGCTCTTTGGAGACTGAGTTGGGTGTGGCCATAGATCATCTGCCATACTGGCCTCCCATTCAGACCCCGTCCTAGCCCCACCACCCTGGTTCCAGCCATTCATGTATCTCCCCTGGTCTGCAAACTAATGCCTCTGCCTCTCTCTGTCACCCACCCGCCTGTGGCCTCTACCCTGCCCTTCCTGGCCCCAGGGAAGAGGAGGAGGAGGAGGAGACTGAGGAAGAGGAAGAGGAAGACGCTCATCAGTTCTGCTGTCCGGCCTCCGAGTGCAGTAGTCCCTCCTCTCGGTAACTGAGAGGACAAGGGTCATTTTCTATGCAGAAGCAAAAGCCTTAACCAGCCCCCCAACCTGCCCTGCCCAGGACCCCCCATGGGACCCTGTCCCTGCTTCAGGATAGGCAAGCATCGTGCCCCTTCCTTCCCCACCTCCTTCTTGCAACTCCCCCGTCCCCCCACTGCTGCCTCCCCTGGACTCCAGCCCCTGAATTATAAAGGCTGGAGCCCTAGGTCTGACTAAAATGTGGGAGCAGTAGAGCTTGGAGCTTGGAGCTTGGAACCTGGACCCTCCCGTACCCACACCCCACTTCCCAGGCACCCTGGAGCCTGCCACTCCTGGAGAGGTCTCCAAATGACATCCCAAGGACCTACCTCTGTCCTCTGTGAGCACAAACAGAGATGCAGGGTGCCTAGGGCTCAGAGGACCAGACAGGGGCGGGACCCAGCCTGCCTAGTTCCCCATTGCTCGCTCGCTGGTTCCCTTGCTGTGGCCATTGCTGCCATCTCCACTGCTTGAAGGCCTTGCCCCGTGCCCTCTGCCACTCCCATAGTGCTCTGTAAATATGATCAGGATGAAAGGGCTTTCAGAGTGCGGGTGTTGCTGTGTACAAAGGAATTTCCATCAATAAAAGCTGATCTCTTCTCTCTGTCTGATGTATGTTCCACCCCACCCCCACTTCCCTCTCCTCATCCCCACCAGGGCCTTACCTTCTTTCCTATCCAGGGCTGGGAACAGGGCCTGGGAGAGAGAGTAGGGTCTGATTCTTGGTATTGTCAATACCCAAAAGGCACTCAATAAATGAACGAATGGTGTGGCACTCTCACCACGGGCAAGTCTGCTGCCTTCTCCAGTCAGTCAGCCTGAGGCAGCATGGGCCGGCCAACCTGGACATGTTGCTTGGCCCCTCTGCTACCTAGTTTCCACCCCACCCCATGTGTAAAAGGAGGAGGGAGGTTGGACCAGAGGATCTCCAAGGGTTCCTCCAGCTCTGACATTCTGTCAATCTGAGATGCTAGAATTTTAAGAAACTGTGATTATATGGACTTAAAATATGATAATTCAGTGACACATTCCATGCAATTCTGTGGTTTCTATTTCTACAACTCTGTGATTTGGGGATTCTCCAATCCTGTGGTTTTAAGATTTCATGATTCTGTTATTAAAAAATTCTGATAATATGATTTTAATATTCTGTGATGGTTAAGAGTCCTCGATTCTGTACTTTCAAGGTTCTGATTCTACAACTTTAGGGATCTCTGAGTCTAAGGGGAAGCCATTTCCTCCAGATGCAATGACCCTAAATATATCCTGCACCTTCCAGAAGCTGGTTCTAAGCATCCCTGGAAGCTGTCGACAGGAGGGTGGAAGGTATCCTTTATGGACGGTGAGACCCACACATTCCATAATGTGTCTGTGTTGGGAGCAAAGTCAAGAGACACCCCCCGCCCCAAGTGGGCTCATACCCTGGCTTTCCCTTTCTAAGCCTTTGGCATTGAACAAAACTGAGTTTACCTTGGTTCTCCCCCTTAACTATCTGTGTAATCTTGAGCAAGTATTTTCTTCTCCTTGAACTTCATTTTCCTCCCGAGTACAGTGAGAATGTATCTATTTCTGTGGGTTGTCATGAAGATTAGCAAGAAAACACTAGGAACCCAGCATAAGGTGTGATGCACAGTTGGACAAGTGTGCAGTGGCTGGTGGCTCTTGCTTTGATTAAGGTGCAGGTGAGAGTTCCTCCTCTCCTTTCTTTCAGCACCCCCCTCCTTCAGCATCCCCTCACCTTGATCCCTCACTCATTGTTTCACTCAGCCACTCAAGTCATCTACTCATTTAACTCATCCAAATTCTAATTTATTTCTCCCCTCCCTCTGTCCCTTCCTCTGCCCTTCCCTCTCTTTCTTCCCCTCTCCCTCCTTCACTCGTCCAGAAAGCATTGTTTGAGCATCTATCTGTGGGAAAGGCTTCACGCTTAATACTGTGAGGGATCCAGTGGAAGGAAGGAAGACAGTGGCTGTGTTTTCCATAAGATCTCCACCTCCCAAGGGAGAGGAGAAATTCCTTTGGAAAAGTAGGCAGGGTGTGAAGGGCAGAAATGATGGAGTAGATATGGCTTCACTAATGAGCAAACTATGTTCCTGGCGCAAAGAGGAGGGGGTATGTCAAGGTGGGCTGGGGAGGATTGTAGTGTCTAGGAGGGCTTGCTGGAGGAGGAGGGGCAAGAATAGAAGACTCGGAAGGGTTTGAATGGGTGGTAGATGTGAAGAGGCATCACAGGAGACACAGCATGGACAGAAACCTGGTGGAGAGCTCCAGGGTTGTGCTGGTGAGTTGGGGAATAGTGTGTAGATCTGTTCCACTGGCTCTCCAGGGCGTGTGAGTCTAGATGACCTGTGGTGGCTGGAGAAGAGACCATTCTACCCTTTATCCGATTGGAGATAGAAGGAAGTGAAGAGGGGCAAGGATTCAACTAAATGGAGGGAGAGGGCAAGTCAAGGTCAGATGATCGTTGTGGGAGCCGAGGAGGTGTAGACTCCTGTGTAGACAACTGAATTGGCTGAGGGCCTGGGCTGTGGGAAGAGGGAAGGTTACTCTCGGTTGTGAGGGAAACGTATGTGTCTGTGCATATGTGTGCATGACTTTATGTGCAGCAGGCAGGTGGATCAGTAGTGAGAAACTGCACTGTTGTGTACCTAAGGGAATGTGATGGTATAAGGAATTCTGAGTGAGTGTGTGTGTGTGTGTGTGTGTGTGTGTGTGAGGTTGATTGTGTGAGGTGGTGACTTTCTACGCCTAACAGGCTCTCTGTGTGTGCCTGGTAGAGATAATCACGAGACTGGGTATGGGTGGCTTTTGAGCATGTGAGGCTATGGCTTTTAGGGTGACAGTTGCCAGGCAGGATGGTCACACACACTCAGACACACACGACTGCCATCTGACTTAGGGGACCAAGGTGGCTGGTGAGCACATGCTGTATGCTGGGCCCTGGCCTGGGCATGCCAGGTCCACAGAGGTGAATCATACCAGGCCACTGCCTTTGGGAGACATGAGCAGGAAGGGGACAGACACTTCAAGAGAGTAGCTGCTCTTGAAGTTAGCTGCTGATAAGGATCATCTGTGACATGACTGTGCACAAGACACAGAGTGGGGAGTAGCTTACCTTGTCAACTTCTACGGCGGGGTGGGTAGACATGAGTCAGAATTGGCTTCCCAGGAGGGCTCACCTTCTCAGAGTGCTGCAAGATGCAGAGGAGCTCACCCAGAGCAATGAAGTCTGGGGCGAAGGGGAGAGGGAACAAGGAAGAAGAAACGAAGAGTACGAACAAAGGCACTGTGCTCACATAGCGTAGGAAGTGCAAGTAGCCTTCTGTTGCCCAGCTGTTGTCTAGGAGCTTAAAGGTGCAGGGGTTGGCGGCGGACAGCTGGACAGATTCAAGGGGCTTCTGAAACTAAAAAGTGGGACACTGGCCTGGAAGGTAGGGGATTTTGGTTCTCATTCTTTGCGACCCTGGGCATGCCACTTTGACTTTCTGAGCCTGAGTTTGGATCTGTGGGATTGCATGGTTCATAGAGTCCATCTCTGTTCTGTTGGCTCTTCTACCCTTGGCCAGTCTAACCCATGACTCACAGTTCTCAAAGTCAGGTGCTTCTTCCATCTAACCTCAGTCTTTCCTGCTTCCTCCCAGGTGGCTTCTTCTCACACTCCACAAATATTTATTTACCCAGCATCTGGCCCTGTGCGTATCATTGTGGGAAGGTGTAGGGAGCTGGAGAATGCAGACTAGACCTGGGAGGGGCGGTTCAGAGCAGAGGGAGGGTGGTTAAGAACACCTTAATTTGTTGATTTGGCTCCTGGCTCCACCACTGCTGAGCTTTGAGACTTTGGGCAAGTTACTTCATCTCTCTGTACTTCGGTTTCCTCATCTGTTATCTCCTTCAGGGAGAACAACCCAGACCTTGCAAAGTTGCTAGGCCTAACAAAAAGTAGATACTTGGTAAATGACAACAATTTTTTTTAGGGCTGCAAAGAAGCAGATCTGGGATTCAAACCTGGGTCTGTGTGCTCCCAAGCCTGTGTTTTCCCACTCTCTCCCCAGTCAGTCCCTTTGATGGCCTCCTCCCCTACCAGCCCTTGTGCCAAGCAAGCCAGGTTGGCCCAGGTTTGGATTCTCCATGGGACTGGGATTGAGCAGTAGAAACAGCTTGCAGAAGAGCCATCAGAGGAGACAGAGGTGATTGGGGTCCCTCTGCCCATCTGCCCCACCCACCCCTTTGTCTGGCGTCCTTGCCTGTCTTTCTCCAAGGCCCGAAGAAAGCCCCTGCCCTCATCTAGGTGCTCTGACTTCCTCATCTTGTTTTCTTGTCTCTCACTTCAGGTCCCCTCACTGCCCCCCACCCCGCCTTTCCATCCTAAGTTGTCATGTGAATAGTCCTCAGCATCCCTAGCTTCCTCTTGCCCTCATCTTATAGTATCCATAGCAACAGCCCCCATTCATTTCCATGGCAACTGCATCCTGATCCCATCCCCTGCTGGTTGCCTAGCTCCGGGCAGTGCCAATAAAGAGAAGGAGGGAGAGAGACCTCCCATTAGGAGCAGCATCCGGGGAGAGTCAGTGCCCCACACCATGGGCAGGCCACCCCAAATCCCTACAGAATGTCCTACCCTGCTTCTCCCTATCTTAGTGCCTTGGCTCACAAAGTCACTCACTTCTACCAGCTCCTCCTAGGCAAGGCCCTGGTCAGCAGCTTCCTCCTCCAGGAAGCCTTTATAAAAGGCAGCAAGGGAACTAATACAGGCTCTGGGCTTTGGATTCCTGTTCTGCCACTTGCTAGCTCTGAGACCTTTGGCTGTTACTTTCCCCCTCAGAGCCTTTTTCCTCACCTGCAAAGTAGGAATACTAATTCTTCTTCACGTTTGTCATGCAGATTAAATAATGTGTGGAAAATGCCTGACACAGGGAAGGTGCACTGTGAGTGTGAGTTTATTTTTATTCTGCTCAGCCACCCCCAAGCAGAAGGAATCTCTCTCCTGAGCTCCCCCAGCACTTCCTCTGTTCCCCAGCCTTAAGGACTTTCAGCTTTGTACTGTGGTTATTTGTATAATGTAGTTTATTTCCCCTGATGCAGAGGATGCTCTCCAGTTTCCCCCACAGAATAGCCCAGAAGACAGTGCACGTGTGTGTGTGTGTGTGTGTGTGTGTGTGTGTGTGTGTGTGTATGTGTTCTCATATTCTTTGCTCCTGACTGGGAGGAGTCCAGAGGTGGGGGGGGGGGCAGGGTCCCCCAGGCCCTTTCAGAAGTCCAGGAAGCCAAAGAGGGAATTGCATTTCCTCTAGCCCTACACAGAAGAGAAACAGGTGCAGAGAGGTAAAGGGACGTGCCTGGGCTCACACAGCTGGTAAATGGCAGTCAAGACCTGAACCTAGGCCTGCCCAGCTTTTACTGTACGGTGTGTGTCTGTGTGTGTGTGTGTGTGTGTGTGTGCGCACACACACACACACACATATGAGGAAGAGAAGAGAGATTTTCCATGTGATCAGCATGCCCTTCGGTGTTTTGGGGGACCCTGAGTAAAGGGATTCCACATCCTCAGGTGCTATTTCTTCAACAGTATGTATGATGTCAGGGGCAACACCCTCAAGCACTGTCCTTTTTGCCAGGCCCTCTTGGGGGAGGCTGTGCTGACAGTCTGACCTCCCTGCCCCTATTCCCTTTGCACCAGAGTTGGGGGCCATCTCTGAAGGGAGGAATTGCCAAAGAGTGAAGACCTGGGGGCGACATGGAGCCAGAAGTGGGGAGAGGCAATGAGATGTCATGAAAAGACAGCCTGGGCCCTGTGTTTGCATCCTGACTTTCTCACCTAATAACTGTGTGACCTTGAGCAAGTTTCTGTCACCTCTCTGAGCCTCAGTGTCCTCATCTATAACATGGAGCTAATGATGTCTGCCTCAAAACATTTTGAGGATTCAATGAACTCATTAATGCTCTTGCCCTAAGGATAGAGGTGACCATAAGGCCCTATGGCAGCAGAGGAAGGACCTGAAAGCCAACATGTGTGGAGTGGGCAGGTGGGCATGGAAGAGCACACCTGAGCTAAATGTTGAAAGGTGAGCAGGGCATAGCCAGGTTGAAGTAATGGGGCAGAGGAATATGAAGCAGGGGTCAGGTCAGCAGAACCATCCATGGCTCTGGTGAGGAAGTTAGACGTTATCCTATGGATGATGATTCCTATGAAACCTAAGTTAGATCACGTCCCTCCTCAGCTCATCTCAGTCAGAGTGAAAAAGTCAAAGTCTTTATCATGGGCTTAATGCCATTCATGATTTGGCCTCCATTACCTCTCTGATCTTACCTCTCTATCACTCTCCCCTCATCCACTTTGCTCCAGCTACACTGGCTTCCTTACTGTTTCTCAAACATGGCAGGTGCCATTCAACTCGATATCTTTTCACTAGCTCTACCTTCTGTCTGGACTGCTTTTCCCTCAGGTGACCACAGAGCTCACTCTCTCACTTCCATCGGGGCTCAGCTTATATGCCACTTCTTCAAGAAGACCTTCCCTGACCACAATATCGAAAACAGCACTTTTTATCCCTCTGTTGTATTTTCCTTCCTAGCACTTCTCCCTACCTGAAAGGACAGTATGTATTTAAAATTTTTTTTAAGTTTATATATTTTTGAGAGAGAGACAAAGACAGCATGAACAGGGAAGGGGCAGAGAGAGAGAGAGAGAGAGAGAGAGAGAGAGAGAATCCCAAACAGGCTCCACACTGCCAGCACAGAGCCTGATGGGGGGCTTGAACTCACAAAACTGTGAGGTCAAGACCTGAGCCGAGACTGAGAGTCAGATGCTTAACCAACTGAGCCACCCAGGCGCCCCAACAGTATGTATTTATAGTCTGCTTCTCCCACTAGAATGTCACCTCCCCAGGGAACACATCTTATGTATTTTGTCCACTATTTTATTTCTGGCACCTAGCATTGTGCCTGGCGCATAGAAAATGCTCAATTGTTTGTTGAATGAATTATGAGGAGCTGTGGAAGGGTTTTAGTGGGGGCACAAAATGGTCAAAGCTGTACTTTGGAGAGCTCTCTCTGGCCGCAGGATGGAGAATGGATTGGAAGAGGACACTGGAGAGGGAGGTCAGGCTCAGGTGGGAGGATCTATTAGCATAGCCACCATGGCCCATTCATTGACTCCTTCACTCCAGAAGCTTTTAGCTACTCTGTTCCCGGCCTTGTGCTCTGTGCTGGCTAGGAGATTACCAAAGTCTCTTCCTGTGCTGGGAGTCATGAACACAAATAGTTGTCACGCTTTGCCAAAGCTAACCTGCACCATAAAAAGAAGGACAGACATGTGCTGTGTGTGGGAGCTCTGCACAGGACCAGCAATAATTTCTGGCTGGAGGCGGGTTTCAGGAGGGCTTCTTAGTGGTGGCATATGACCTGAATCTTGATAGAAGTAGGGTGTGGGGGGATTTCTCAGATTGCAGATGGCAGAAATGATAGGGGCTGTATTCCAGGCAGAAGGTACTGTACGAGCAGTTTTGGAGGTGGAAAGCAGAGGAGTATTTGGGAGAAACAGGATCTGGGCCAGGCTGGAGGAAGGGTAGATGGGATGGGGGCTGGCAGCTAAGCTTGCAGTATGGCTTAATATTGAAGAGTGTGAGCTCTGGAGACCGACCGCCTGGATTTGAATCCTGGCTCTATCATTAATAGCTGTGTGACCATTGATAAGTTACTTAACCTCTCTGAGCCTCAGTTTCTTTATGTATAAAATGAAGATAAATCACAATACCTATCTCATAGGGTTCTTTTGGACAGTAAACAGGTTATTAAATATGAAGTGGTAAGCACAGTGCCTGACATGCCAAGCACTCTATAAGCATTAGCTACGGTATCTTTGAGAATCCTCAAATGCCAGAATAAGGAACTTGGGCTATCTCTTGTGGATAGTGGGAGCTATGGATTGTTCATGAACCAAGGAGACAATTGAGGAAACCTGGGTTTGAGCTGTGTGCTGAGAGTGAGAGGTTTGAGAGGTTGCTGGGCAGTATCCTGCAGTCCTGAGTGAGGTGGAGAGGAGCACCTTAGATGCCTGGGTTGGTGGGGGGAGCGCTGGGCCAGGTCTGACCCCCAAAGTGGACTTCACAAGGCCCTGAGGCCCAGGAGGAGAGAGTATTTGGGGTAGAGGGCAATTCCCCAGTCTGTTTCTGCCTTGCTCCTGGCAGTGTTATAGACTGACATTGGGAGGATGGAGGTTGAATGGTGGGTGGGAGGCTCCACTAGGGGTGGAAAGGAGCTCTCCCCCTGCAGCCCAGGACCCAGCCTGGTGGGTGGGTACAGCCTCCCCACTGCACCCCTAAGTGCTCTCCTGCAAGGCTGGAAGGTCTGTTGCAGCTCAAGCTCCCATATTGGTAGGGAGTCCCCTTACATCCACCCCAGCTTGCCCTGCCCTGTGCCCTGGCCTCTGCCAAATAGGGGTTGGGGAGTGGCCCCTTAACCCTTTCCAACCAAGGGCCCCTTCATCCATGTGCCTGCCCAAACCAGACCATTCCCTGGGCCCCAGCCACACCCATTCCCCCCACAACCCCCATGCTTCACCCACCTGTCCTTCCCCTCCCGACCTCCCTCCCCCATTTTCCCCACCTCTGTGGTTCCTCACCTTGCCCGCTAGGCTCAGGGCACCTGGGCTCTGCCGCACCTGGGTTCCCTGGCAGCCTGGTTGCCATGGCACCATGGGAGCAGATCTGGCAGAACAACAGCTCTGAGTAACCAGGGCAGGCAAGGCCCAGTGCCCAGCTCCTGCCAGTCTTCAACCTCGAGACTCTTGCCCTCCCCTCCCCCAGCTGAGCAGAGGAGGCTATGAGGAGAAAAAAGAAGTTGCCCCGCAGGGCAGCTCTTTACCTGTGAGGATGCTGAATGGGAGGTGCCTCCCACTGTCTGGGAGCCTGAGCCCTTGCAGCCAGGGAACCCTGGGAACTGGCCAGACCAGTGCCCAGGCAGCTGAGGGCAGGGGCGGGGCTATAGGGGGTCGGGCTAGGCAGGGGAGGGATGAGTGTGGAGGTGCAGGATGCAGGAGTGGGTCCCAGGCCTGGGGTCAGGGCTGATCTGGGTGGTGCTGGGGGATCAGGCTGGGAAGGAAACCACAGCATTCAGTGTTGGGGACAGAGCCATGAGGGGCTAGAGCTGAGAGGGATGGGACTGTGAAGGAACTGGTCCATCAAGGGAAGGAAGGTTTGGGGATGGAATTGTTAGGGGCCAGCACTATTAGAAAAAGGTACTTGAGTGGACAAGACTGGGAGGGAACCAGTCTGGGGATAAGGCTGTGGAGGGGACGTGACTATGAAGGGACCAGGTGTGAGGGGTGAGTAGGACTGGGGACAAGTCTGTGAGAAGACCCAACCTTGAGGTAAAGGAGTCTAAGAGGCCGGAGCTGTGAGTGGTGGGGCTGAAGGGCAATGAGGGTAGGGCTATGAAGGCAAGGGGGCCTGAAGGGAAAAGAGGGGAACTCCCTTCCTGCCCTTAAATACTGGGGTTCCTGTGTCTGTGAGGGAGCTGGGGAGGATGGGGTTGTGGGCAGGGATCTGGTCTACCCACTCTCAGTCTTGCTGAGCAGGCCCATCTCCTGGTCCCAGATCCTGGCTCATCTTATCTCATCCCCACAGTGTGGAGGGTGATGTCCCAGGCAGTGACCTGAGCACAGCGGTTGATAGTCCTGGGAGCCAACCCCCCTACCGGCTGAGCCAGATGCCCCCCACCAGCAGCCACATGGGGGGCCCCCCAACTGGGGTGGGCCTTCCCTGGGCTCAGCGAGCTCGCCTCCAGCCAGCCAGTGTCGCCCTGAGGAAGCAGGAGGAGGAGGAGATAAAGCGCTCCAAGGCCCTATCGGACAGCTATGAACTCTCCACGGACCTGCAGGACAAGAAGGTGCAGAGGAGACAGTTCTGGCTGGGAATGGGAGTGGGAACGGGGTGGGGGTGTGTGGGTGTGCGAGAACCAAGGGAGGGATTGGAACGTGGCACTTGAGGGCGGTATCCAGGGAGGGATAGGGAAACTAGAATGGGAGACTAGCTCTGGGGTCCTTCATCCTCCTGGGGATGCACTCACTCATTCACCACCCATCCACTGAGTTTCCAGTTCACTCAGCAAACACTGACACAAAGATGAATGAGACCGGAACCCAATCCTCCAAAATCTAATAGGAGAAGCACACACATAAATGGGCACTTTCAGAAGAGTGTGCTATAGTATATCATATATATCACACAGGATTTGTGTAGCTTAAAAACAAAAAACAAAAAAAAAAAAAAAAACAAAAAAACGTCAGGGAGCACAAAATCCTATGTATATAAAAAAAACCTGGAAGGACATATACCAAAGCATTCATTGTGGTTATGCCTAGGTATTGGGACTTCAGGGGAACCTATCTTCCTTCCTCCCTTCCTTCCTACCTCCCTCCCTCCCTCCCTCCCTTCCTTCCTTCCTTCTTTCCTTCCCTCTCTCCACACTCCCCTTCCCTTCCTCTCTCCCTCTCTTCTTTCTCTCTCTTCCTCTTTCCTTTCCTTCCCTTCCCCTTGCTCTCAATTTCTTTCTTTTCTTTCCATTTTTGGCATCTCTGTTTTTTTTTTTTAACTTTTATGGTATAATGAACATCTATTTCTTGTAAATAAAAAAGAAAACCACAATCCAGTCCCATGTGACAAGTGTTATCTGAGATTAAAGTGAGGACACAACACTGAGAGCACACAGCCTGGCCTGTCTAGGCAGCTATGCGCAGTTGGCTGTGGTGTGGGTTGAGGCCCAGGGAGGTGAATGAGGCTGCAGTGAGTTTCTGACCTCATTCCCCTCGACCCTCCCCTGCTAGGTGGAAATGCTGGAGAGGAAGTATGGGGGCTCCTTCCTGAGCCGCAGGGCCGCCAGGACCATCCAGACAGCCTTTCGCCAGTACCGCATGAACAAGAACTTTGAGCGGCTCCGCAGCTCGGCTTCAGAAAGCCGCATGTCCCGCCGCATCATCCTTTCCAATATGCGGATGCAGTTCTCCTTTGAGGAGTATGAGAAGGCACAGAACCCCGCGTACTTCGAGGGCAAGCCTGCCTCGCTGGACGAGGGTGCCATGGCTGGTGCCCGGAGCCACCGGCTTGAACGAGGGCTCCCATATGGAGGCTCCTGTGGAGGGGGCATCGATGGTGGGGGAAGCTCTGTCACCACATCTGGAGAGTTTTCCAATGACATCACAGAGCTCGAAGACTCCTTCTCCAAACAGGTCAGCATCCCTGAAAAGGGCCTCTCCTCCCTATATTGCCTATATTCCAAACTGAAAGAAGTTGCCCAGCAAGCATGTGAGTACGGACTGTGAGATGGATGAGAAAGGCATCCATCTAGTTAGAACAAGTTAAACATCTAGGCTTTTGGAACACATAAGAAAATTTAAGTTCTCACTCTTTGGAACTTGATGCACAAGCAAATTAAGGCCTAACAGGTGATGAGCTCCTACTCCATGCCAGGTGCTGTGTGTGCATCATAACGACCTGCACAATGGGGGTTGTTATCCCAATTTGACAGAGGAGGAGACTGGGGCTCCAAGTCCCTGAGACGTGAAGTGACTTTTCCAAACTGGATTGGAACTCAGCTCTGTCTGGTTCTAAAGTCCATGCCCCTTCCCTTATACTGCACTACTACCACTATTGACCAGGCTCTGTGGTGGGCACTGCGACAGAGACAGATGAGCCAGCCAGGGTCCTTGTTCTCGAGGATCTCCGAGGCCAGTAGGAAATGGCAGACATGCACATAACTGTCTCCTGAAATAGAGTGTGCTCAGAGCCATGAGAAAGGATCACATATAGTACCATGGGAATGCAGAGGAGGGAAAAGAGACTTTCTTTTGGGAGGACAAGAGAAAGCCTCTTTGAGAAAATAGCACTGGAGCTGGGCCTTACCAGACAAATAAGACTTAGCAAGTTAGAGATTGTTGGGAGGGTAGGGTGTTGCTTGCACAGGCATTACATTGGCAAAAGCATGAGATGGTGGGAATATAATAGGCAGTGATGGTGGTAGCAGATCATTCTCGGCTTGAGGTCTGTCAGCATTAGCTGTTCAAGTGCAAATCCCAGTTCTGCCGTCTCCCAGCTGTGTGACCTCCCGAAAGTTGTTTAACCTCACTGAAACATGATCAATAAAATGGAGATAGAACCTTCCTTTTAAAGCTGTTTTGAAGAGTCACTTCAGCTAGGTAATATGCATGAAAGCAGCTGCTCAGTACATGTTAGTTTCCTTCCTAAAACTAAGGAGGTATTTGGCAGAAAGGGTTGAATGAATGAATGAATGAATGAAGCTTTATAAGAGAAGAAATCATTCTTCTCTAAGCTCTCTGATCTCACCCTGCCATCAGCCAGGACATGCTTCCCTGGAGCTAGTGAAGGGGTGTAGGTAGGGGGGAGGAAAGAAATTTTAAATGGAAGATCTAAATCACTCATCCATCCATACAACAAACATTTAATTGAATACCTCTTCTGTGTCAAATGTGTTGAGCTGAGTCGACTGAAGTTGACTGAGCTGGCTGAAAAGACAGAAACCTGGATCCATCCCTCAAGGGGAGAATGGGGGATAAGGGATCACAGTCTGGTGCAGAGACTGAGGAACCAGGCCTGGGCTCAGCTGTTAGTGCTATCTAAATATGATGGAGAAGTGTGGTAGTTACATGTATCAATTACATTGCTGCATAACACATGACCCCCAAATTTAGTAGCTTCAAACTGAACATAAAGACTTCACTTAAACAAGAAATATTTATTATCTCACACAGTTTCTGAGGGCCAGGAATCTGGGAGTGGCTTGGCTGGTGGTTCTGGCTCAGGGTCTTTCATGAGGCTTCAATCAAGCCATAGGGTGAGACCAGTCTGTGAAGACTTGCTGGGGGCTGATGGATTTGCTTCCAAGCTCACTCGACTATTGGCAGGAAGATTCAGCTCCTCATCGTGTGGGCATCTCCCTAGGACTGCTCATGGTGTGGCTTCCCCCAGAGCAAGGGGTCTGAGAGAGAGAGATTGAGAGAGAGAACAGTGAACAAGAGTGCTCAAGAAGGAAGCTGCAGTCCTGTATAACCTGATGTGGGAAGTGACATCCCATCACTTCTGCCATATACTGTTGGCTCTACAGACCAAGCCTGGGATCATGTATACCAAGAGGCAGGGATCATTAGAGGCCAGTTTGGAGGCTGGATACCACAGGGAAGCAGAGTTACCAGCCATGGTTTAGATCGTCAAATAATAAATATTATGGGTTGAACAAGACAGAACCAGATGGAGAGCTCTGGGAGCCCAGAGGAAGCTGGGATATTGGTTTACCCTGGGGGACGGCAGAGGCAGAAATGTGGATTGAATCAGAGAGTAGGTGGCATTTGGCTTGGGTACATAGGGACATGAAGGAGGGATTGAGATATTGAGAAGGGGACTTGTGGCCAATAGCCAGCCCCTGTGAGCTCACAATGGTTCCCTGGGAGTTATTTTATACACTGCAGAGAACCTGTGGGGGTGGGGGAGGGGATTCCCTCTTCTTGGCTGACCCACTAGGAAGATTCCCCCTTTTGCCTCCCCTCCCTCCCTCCCCTACTCCCTGCCTTCCACCATCCTACCCTCCTTCCCTTCCCTCTTCCCCTTTACTCCCACACAGGTAAAGTCTCTGGCTGAGTCCATTGATGAGGCCCTGAACTGCCACCCATCAGGGCCCATGTCTGAGGAGCCAGGGTCAGCCCAACTGGAGAAGCGAGAATCAAAGGAACAGCAAGAGGACAGCTCAGCCACGTCCTTCAGTGACCTTCCCCTCTACTTGGATGACCCAGTTCCCCCACCATCCCCTGAGCGACTGCCTAGCACAGAGCCCCCACCCCAGGGCCGGCCTGAGTTCTGGGCGCCAGCCCCTCTCCCACCAGTTCCTCCACCAGTGCCACCAGGGACCCGGGAAGACGGTGCCCGTGAGGAAGGCACTCGCAGGGGTCCTGGGTGCTTGGAGTGCCGGGATTTCCGGCTGCGGGCCGCCCACCTTCCCCTGCTTACCATTGAGCCTCCTAGTGACAGCTCCGTGGACCTGAGTGACCGCTCAGATCGCGGGTCTGTCCACCGCCAGCTGGTGTATGAGGCTGATGGCTGCAGCCCCCATGGGACCCTGAAGCACAAGGGGCCACCAGGCAGGGCCCCGATCCCACACCGCCACTACCCAGCCCCAGAGGGCCCAGCCCCAGCCCCACCAGGGCCCCTGCCACCAGCCCCCAACAGTGGCACTGGGCCCAGTGGTGTGGCTGGGGGTCGGAGGTTGGGGAAGTGCGAGGCAGCAGGCGAGAACTCTGATGGTGGAGATAATGAGAGCCTGGAGAGCTCCAGCAATTCCAATGAGACCATCAACTGCAGCTCTGGCTCCTCTTCGAGGGACAGCCTGAGAGAGCCTCCAGCCACAGGCCTGTGCAAGCAGACTTACCAGCGGGAGACGAGGCACAGCTGGGACTCACCAGCCTTTAACAACGACGTGGTGCAGAGGCGGCACTACCGAATCGGCCTCAACCTCTTCAACAAGTACGTGCTCCCTGATCCTGCCTCCTCGCCCCTTCCTACCCTGCTAGAGGCACTTGGACCGCTGGGGCTGAACTCCAAGCAGAGATCCTGCTTCAGCCATCCTCTCGTTTTGTGGGTGGTGTTTCTCCCCAGCCTTTCAGGGAAGAGGATTGGCAACAGGGTGGCAGAATGGAAAGCCCTCCCCACCACACACAGACGCAGCTGTCAGAGGCAATTCTAACCCTAATACTGCCTCTGACTGGCTGTGCGATCTTGGGCAAGATGTTTCCTCCTCTGGGTTTGCTGTCTATAGGATGGATTCTGAACCTTGGGTCCCCCATGTACCCTTTTTGGTGGGGAGGTGATATGATGTATAAAGAACCCTGCTCTAAGTAACAGGAGCCCTCGACCCCTAACCTGACTCCGGCCAGCCTCTCTGTGTAGCCCTGGGCAAGGTGTGTTCCTTCCTTGGGCTTCAGTGCTTCCATCTATTGATTAGCAGGGTGTGTGGGGCACCTGGGTGGCTCAGTTTATTAAGCATCCAACTCTTGATCTCGGTTCATGTCATGATCTCGTGGTTTGTGAGTTCGAGCCCTGCATTGGGCTCTGAGCTGACAGCACAGAGCCTGCTTGGGATTCTTTCTCTCCCTCTCTCTCTGCCCCTTCCCTGCTCATTTCCCCCCCCCCCATCCTCTCCCTCTCTCTTTCTCTCTCTCTCTCTCTCTCAAAATAAATAAAACAAACTTTTAAAAAAGTTTTGATTAGCAGGGTGTGCATACTCAGGCCTGGGGGGGGGCAGGGTGGAGTGCTGGAGTAGTCAGTGACCATGACTGAGCCCTTTCTAGGTGCCTGATCTTATGCCAGGTGCTTAGGAGTGGGGTGGAAGCATGACATTTGCTCAGAAGAGAATTAGAAACCAAATGCCTTGTGTCTTCATAGCCTAGTAGACACTGCCACCTATATTTACGTCTCACAATAGCTCAGGAAGGTGGGAAGTAGTGTCCCTGTTTTATAGAGAAGGAGCTGAGGCTTAGAGACATAAAAGGAGTTGCGTTGAGTCACACAACTGGTAAGTGACAGATGTGAGACTCCTGTGGCACCAAAGTCTCTTCCAAATTCCAACCTCATGGGGTCCTAAGGCTCTGGGGTTTTGAATACAGGATAACTCAGACCCAGATTTGGCCTAGTGGAAAGCAGAGAGTATCTTGTCTATTGGCACATTCACAGAGGCTGGGTACTACCTTGTCTGGGTGGGATTTGAGAGGCAGACAGAGAAACCTCTTCACTTTCCTGTTCTGAGGGTCTGTGACTCAGAGAGAAGGGCTTAGCCTGGGGGCTCAGGCCTTCTCCCAGGACTCCTCAGTGGCTACTGGGAATATTAAAGCTCCTGGCATAGAGCAGCCTCTCATTAGATCTTAGTTTCCATTGTAGTGTGGCTCCAGTTAACTGACTGGCTCCAGTGAAAGGGTTGAGGATGCCTTGGAATTTAAAAACTCTGTGAGAGTGGCTTCCTCCCCTTGGGCCTCAGTTTTCTTATCTGTACCATGAAGGGATTGGACATAAGTTATATATTCACCTTCCTTGGTTCTCTGAGGCTATGGTTGGGCCCAAAATTAGTTCATGAAGTGGGACCAAGGGCCGAGTTCTAGGAGGACAGTCATCTCATCTACCTCCCCTCTTTCTGCAGGAAGCCAGAGAAGGGTATCCAGTATCTGATCGAGCGGGGCTTCCTGTCAGACACACCGGTGGGAGTGGCTCACTTTATCCTGGAACGGAAAGGCCTGAGCCGGCAGATGATAGGGGAATTCCTAGGGAACCGGCAGAAGCAGTTCAACAGAGATGTGTTGGAGTGAGGACCCCAGGATGGGGCAGACCGGGCCAGGGATTCCTGGAAAAGGAGGGCAGGAGGGAGGAAGTGGGCAGCCTGTCCTTTTTGTTCAGATAAACTTTACAAAACAGGATGAAGAGACCTTCCTGCTCCCATACCCCTCTACTTCAAAAACGTCTGATCTCTCTTGGCCCTGTTTCCAAAAGTCCTCTGGGTGGTCCTGCTTGTCCTGTGGCCTGCTTTGGGCCCCAGTTTGCCTATCTCTGAAATGAGCGGGTCAGTGGAAAGGACCCTTAGAACCATGTGTCTGGCCTTGATTTTCTGGGATGGATTCAATTTCAAACATTCCATCCTCGTAAGTACTTGGTAGGGCTATGGGTCCAGATTTTGGAAGTCTGTCAGTGGGGGTGTTTGTCCGTTTGAGCAGGTCAGGGTAGGTCAGAGGTTTTCTGCAGAGGATTTGAGAGTGGCATACCTGCTTCTTTCCTCCTCAGCTGTGTGGTGGATGAGATGGACTTCTCCTCCATGGATTTGGATGATGCACTCCGGAAGTTCCAATCCCATATCCGGGTCCAAGGCGAGGCCCAGAAAGTGGAGCGACTCATCGAAGCCTTCAGGTGTGCCTTTTTCTCATTCCTGAAGCTGCCCTTCCCCCCTTTGGGGGGCAGTGTAGTATGTGTCTACAAGTAACCTCTCTGAGCCTCATACTTTCCTCACCAGAAACTGGAAATCATAAATCCTATCTTGCAAGGCAGCTGTGAGGATCAGAGGTAGTGTGCCTAAAGTGTCTAGCTCAGCATCTGGGACATGGGCATCCAATAGGTGACGACAGCATTAGCAACAGCTAATGTTTGTCAAGCACTGGTTTACCAGGTATCAGGTGCTGAGCTGGGCACTTTATGTGATTATTTCACCAAATACTAACAACAACCCTACGAGGTGGGTGCTTCCATTATTATTCCCATTTTGCAGATAAGAAATTAGAAATTTAGAGAGGTTAAGTAATTTGCTCAGTGTCATACAGTGAGTAAGAGGTTCAAACCAGGATTTGAACTCAAATGTGTTTGCCTCCATGACCTAATGCCTTTGACTCTTATCCTCTACTGTTAATGCTTTGGGAATCAGGCAGACCTAGACATAACCCGGCTCCACCACTTAGGGGTATCAAGAAGGGAAACAGAAGAGTTGCTGACAACTTGTTTCCCATAATGGGAGAAGGATTTGCCCTATAGGCAGAAAGATCTGGATTTTCATCTTGTCTTCACCATTTACCGACCTTTTACCTTGGGCACGTTACCTCTCCACTTTGGGCCTCATTACTTCCTCTGTAAAATGGGGCTGCTAATAGCTACCTTACAGGATCGTGATAGGATTACATGAGACAATGTATGGAGGTCTGTAGGCAGAGCTCTGTAAAAGGTAGTGGTTGTGATTTTATATGCTAGTCTTGGGGAAGCTGAAGAAAGAGGACATACCCAAAAGCCTTGGGAATATTTCTTGGGGGAGAGGGTTGGCGGCACCAGACTGGGGGTGGGGGGATGGTGGGTAGGTGAAGATTACTAGTGCCTGACCCTGGCCTCGATCCTGCCCTGCAGCCAGCGGTATTGTGTCTGTAACCCAGCCCTTGTGCGCCAGTTCCGGAACCCAGACACCATCTTCATCCTTGCTTTTGCTATCATCCTCCTCAATACCGACATGTACAGTCCCAGCGTCAAGGCTGAACGCAAGATGAAACTAGATGACTTCATCAAGAACCTGAGAGGTGACCCCAGACATCGCTGGCAGCTTGTCCTGTCCTTCACCTCAGAAGGGAGAGTGGGCAGGGTGGAGGTGGGCTGGGGAAGGAGCGGGGAGATCACACCTGCTCTCTGGAAAATTACCTGTGATGCTCTCTCACTTTCTGCCAAAGCTGGGTATTGCCAGGGCATTCACTTATTAATTCACTCAAATAGTTGTTTGTCCATCTACTCATTCCTGCACCAGATACTCACTGAGAAGGTTCTGGGGTTACAGCAGTGAACATGAGAGATAAAAGCCCTGGCTCTTACAGAGCTTACACTAATCCACTCAGTCATTTTATGCATCCGTTTACTTATCACTCCTCCCTCTTTCCCTCTCCTTTTTATTTATGCCCATAAAGACTCATTTAAGTATTCTACGTACCCTTTCCTCCATCCATACATTCCTTTATCCACTTGAACACCCAGCCAGCCAGCCAGCCAGTTGACACTGAGTGCCTCACATGTGCCAGGCCCTGTGATGGGTGCTAAGGAAACCATTGTCCCTTGCCCCAAGAGAGCTCCCGGTTTGTGGGACAGACTGACATATAGTACCAGATACCCAACACAAGAGAAAAAGCAAACCACGATGTCAGGCCAAAAGCACAGTCAAACCTCAGAGGAGGGAGAGCCCACCTCCAACACACTTCCTGGAGGAAGCAGTATTTTCATTTTAAGGTGGGCTTTGAAGGCATGGCTAATATGACAGAATAGCAATAGAGGAGGCTTACCTAGTAGTAAGAATAACGAAGGCACAGGGGCACCTGAGTGCCTCAGTCGGTTAAGCATCTGACTTTAGTTCAGGTCATGATCTCCCAGCTCATGGATTTGAGCCCCACATCGGGCTCTCCCCTCTCAGGGCAGAGCCTGCTTCCAATCCTCTGTCTCCCTCTCTCTCTGAACCCCCCCCTCAAAAATAAACAAACATCAAAAAACATTAAAAAAAAGAATAACAAAGGCAGGAAAAGTTGTTTGAAGAACAATCAAGATGGGGTGGATGATCCAGTTGGGAAGGTCAGTTGGAATCAATATGCAAGGACCTTGAATGCCAGGTAGAAGGTGTCACCTTGACCTTTTTTCTTGGTTTATTGTATTGATGTCAAACCCTAGCTCTCACCAAAGAGCAGCCTCCTAAAAATGGCACATATGCTAGGATTATTTAAACAGAAATGAAAGAGGGAAATAGACATGAGGAAAAACAAACAGATGAGACAAATTGGCTGACCGGCAGGGTTTGCACAGTAGATGGGCTTAAGCTCTCTGGCAGCTGAGGTAAAAAGGCGGTGTGATGAAGCATGTTCCTTTAGCACCTGTCCAGGGAGGAGGCGTGGCATTTCCAAAGGAGAAAACATTTTCTCTAGCAGAAGGTTTGGAGGGAAGAGTGAGTGGGTTTCACTCAGCAGACAGGAGTGAAGAAGGATGATAGACTTGGGAGGAGGGAGTTAGATCAGAGGCCATCTGGATCTGTCTTCTGGAATCCTGCTGTTAGTCATTCGTTCATTCATTCATTTCATCAATCCTCCCTCCCACTCTCCCTCCTTCTCTCTCCTGCTCTTTATTATCCTGCCCTTTCCACGTAACCTCGCTACAGGAACTTTCACATGCTTTTGTAAACACCAAGTTTTTAATAGCTGTAAATTATTTTATTAAATGGATATACTCAGCTTTACTTAACTGTCCCTCTATTGTGAGAACTTAGGTTGTTTCAAGGTTTTTCCTGTAAGTAGCACTTGTCCGCACATCTGTGCGCATACTTCTGAGTAATGCCTTAGGGCAGATTCCTAGAAGAAGAATCATGGAATATTTAGGCTTTTGCCAAACTACCTTCCCAAAACAGTTTTGTTAATATACATGCCCACTTTCCTGCACTCTTACTAACATTTAATGTTAGTTTTGCTAGTTAGAAAGGGGGAAAGTATCTGATTATTTTAATCACAGTGTGCTCTGAGTGGCTTAGAAAAAAATCCCTGCCATGGGAAAGAAAGCAACTGGCTATCCAGTTGCTTGGTGAAGGACACCTTTTCCAGTCCAGTCCTGACCAAGGGACCGAGGGTGCCCACTCCCTCCAGTCTCGGCCATTGTTTGCACTCATGCCTGGGTGTGGGGCATTTGGAGGAGCCCCTGCCACCCACTCCTCACATTTGTGCAATATGCCCCTGTGTTACTCCCTTACCCAGGGGTTGACAACGGTGAAGACATCCCCCGAGACCTCTTGGTGGGCATCTACCAGCGAATCCAGGGGCGTGAACTGCGGACCAATGATGACCATGTGTCCCAGGTGCAGGCCGTGGAGCGCATGATTGTTGGCAAGAAACCGGTAAGTGCCTGGAGAGGCTGCAGAGGGACGGGGTTTGGGTCTGCTTCTGCCACTGAATGGCAGGTAAGTCAGTACCCCTGACTCTGAGCCCCAGACTCCCCTCTCCAGCTGAATGGAGTAGGTGATAATGCATTCCTCAGCAGGGCGTGGTACAGAGTGAGATGCTCTTATGGGGATGCATCTAGCACATTGCAAGGCACGTGGTGGGTGCTGTATAAATATTGGCATCCTTCTCACCCCCAGTTTTGCCTCTCCATCCCAGGTGAGGAGCCAAGCTAATAGTAAACTGATAACCAAAACCAAGAACACACTCTAGTCTTTTAGTCAACAAGCATTTACAGATGCCTTTCCATAGAGTCGGGCATTTGGAGAGTAGGGACACAGATATGAATCAGACATAGTTTCTGTCCTTAGAGGTATTCACAGGCTGGGAGTGGGGGTGTCAGTGCATCTGCCTTAGAGTTAGTCTGAGGGAGCATAAAGGATGGAGAGGTCACTTCTGGTCCGGGGAAATCAGAAACACCTTCTTGGAAGAGAAAAGACTAGAACTGGGATTTGGAAGAAGAATGGAATATAAAGCTGGGCAAGAAAGGCATTCTAGACGAAGAGAGCTCCAAGGACAAAGGCAAGCCTAGGCCTTTGTTGCTTAGACTCCTTGTGTCAGAGTAAACTTCCTCTTGAGGTTGGATGGTAAGGTGCCAGAGGCCTGAAGCTGGTGTGGCTAGCCTTGATGACATCTATTTCTTCATGCCTATCTAGGTCTTGTCTCTTCCTCACCGTCGACTGGTTTGCTGCTGTCAACTCTACGAGGTGCCAGATCCAAACCGCCCCCAGAGGCTAGGGTTGCATCAGCGGGAAGTCTTCCTCTTCAACGATCTCCTCGTGGTAGGAGCACTGTAGGGGAGGAAATGGAGCGGCAGGGGGGGGGGGGATGCGGTGGTGAACTTGCACCCTGGGTCTATGTGAACCATGTTAACCGCTGGTGGGTGGAGGTGTGGTGGATGGCGTGCTTTACCATGTGATGTGTGCAGTCTTGGATAGGGCATAGGCCATCTCTGCCCCTCTTTTACCTTTTGGATCCATTTGGAGGGAGTGACAGCTGCACAGGGGGAGAAAATGTGAGGACCAGAGGAGTTGACAGGCTTACAGTCTGGGAAGTGGTAGGAAATGTCCCTCTTCACCTCAATAGCCCAGAGTGTGGGCTGAAAGGAGGGGAAACCTGTGACCCTGGGGTCCCTCTGAAACCTTCAGGTGGTCAGGATGCTTGAAGTGATTCAAGCTTAAAACCAAGCTCATCACCCTTGTAGACGTGCATCTTTTAGAGCTGGGACTCTTAAGGACTCTGCTGGTACAAGAGAATTTCAGGGTCTCTTGTCCAATCTCTTACCCGAAACCAACTTCCTGCATGGCCCCCTGCTTGCATGACTGTGGAGACAGAAGGGTGCCTTCCTTTAAGGCAGCCAGTTTCCTGGTTAGACAGCTCTGATTGACAGAATCTGTTTCCCAATGGGGTTCCTCCAATCATCTTCCCTGGGCCCTTGGGATCACAGAGAATGAGTGTTCTCCTGCTCTGAGACAGCTCTTCAGTGATTTGAGGACAGTGAGCTGTCTTCCCCCCTTATCCCCGTGATCTTCAGTTCTTTAGAACAGGGTCTCTCAATCTCAGCACTATTGACATTTGGGGAGGGATAACTCTTTGTTGTGGGGACTAGCCTGTGCATTGGAGTGTATTTAGCATCATCCCTGGTGTCTACCTGCTAGGTGCCAGTAGCACTCCTTCAACCAAAACTGTTTCCAGTCATTGCTAGATGTCCCCTGGGGTTCCAAGTCACACCTAGTTGAGAATTGCTGCTTTATTTTTTTCTAATGTTTATTCATTTTTTGAGGGGGGGGAAGGGGCAGAGAGAGAGGGAGACACAGAATCTGAAGCAGGCTCCAGGCTCTGAGCTGTCAGCACAGAGCCCGACGTGGGGCTCGAACTCATGAGCCATGAGATCATGACCTGAGCTGAAGTCGGATGCTTAACTGACTGAGCCACCCAGGCGCCCCAAGAATTGCTGCTTTAGATGAAGCCTCTCCAATGCCTTCACTAAGCCTTAATTTCCTCCTCTGTAAAGTGGGGTTAATCCCTATCTCATAAGGTTGTCATGAGGATGGAGTTAAGAAGTCAGAAGTGGAATAGCCTAACCCAGAGGAGTGCCAGGCCCACATGGGTGCTGTGTAAATGTTTCGGGAGCTCACAGTCCAAAGGACTAAGAAAATGCTCTGCATAACCATGCACTATAACCCATCCTGAAATCAAGTAATTTGCTTTTAAACACCACTTTGTAGACTGTCTGACGTGTTCACAACCTCTGGTTGTCGAATCCAGAGTGCCCAAGTACTTGATAAAGACCTTGGGCTATTGAGAGGAAGACTCATTAACTCTAGACGTTTGTTCATTGGCATTTGTCACAGTTTGCGGGGTTCTACCGAGGTGGGCAAGAAACACGACAGTCAGACTCTTCTTGGCGCTTCTGGTCCAGCAGGGGGCGATCACACCCACAGAGCGCTCACCTAAAGCTTGGTGGTGAAAGGCACTGAAGCAGCACTCTGGAAGCTCAGAAAAAGGGGCAGGGTCGGGGAGTCTGTGTGAGGTATTAGATAGAACAGGCTTTCTGGGGAGCATTTGGTTACTTCCTATAAAAATCGCAAATGTCCGTTGCGCATCGTCATTACATCAGGAACTTGCGTTTTCTCCCATCTCTCCTGTTCTGCTCCTCAAGCTTCAGTTCTCCCCAACTTGTGGGTATGTGTGTTTGTGTGTATATGTCTTTCAGTGGCGGTGGGAGGGGAGGGTGGCTATGAGAAATAGGTGTCATGTGGAAATTCCCTACCCCAAACCCTGCCTCTTGTCTTTTTCCCACCCCCTGCCAAAGGTCACCAAAATTTTCCAGAAGAAGAAGATCTTGGTGACGTACAGCTTCCGTCAGTCCTTTCCTCTGGTGGAAATGCACATGCAGCTCTTCCAGAATTCATGTGAGTCCCTACTTGGATCCCAGCATCCCCAAAGTCTATGCCATGGCCCCCGTGTTCATCCTTCATCCATACCAACCTCCAGTTTTTGGAGTCCTTTACAACTGGACTAAGGTCTCCAAAGCACCTACTTGGTCCCGGGATGCAGGGTAGGCTAGGGTGGAGTATGATTTGGGTCTGTGCCCTGGGGGTCTGGCAGTGAACCGCAGTGTGTACGTTTTCTGGTGGGCCAAAGAGATGGTGATCACGCTGTGCTTTGAAGGACTGAGCCAGAGGAGCTCTGTCAGGTGGCAACAGAAACAATGTGAGTAGAGGCAGAGGTGTGAAGGCAGGGGTTGGAGAGAGTCAGAGTGCAGTTTGCCTTTCTATCTGGAGTAGAGGGAGTAACAGGGCCATGACTGCCAAGATTTTGGGGACCTTGGGGGGCAAAAGGGAAGCCACTGAGGATGCTGAGCAGAGAAGAGGCTGGATTGGAGTTGAAGAGTAGAAAAACTCATTCATGTATGAGCCACCTTGCTTCAGTGCTGACAGGGGTGCCTGACCTCCCCTTTCCCCCACCAGACTACCAGTTTGGGATCAAGTTGCTGTCTGCAGTACCTGGTGGGGAGCGCAAAGTCCTCATCATCTTCAATGCCCCCAGCCTCCAGGACCGGCTGCGCTTCACATCTGACTTGCGTGAGTCCATTGCCGAGGTGCAGGAGATGGAGAAATACCGCGTGGAGTGTAAGTACCCGGCTGTACCTCTTGTCCCTTTTCCTGGTATGATCCCCCCAGACACCAAGAATCCTGTCCTCTGAGAATCTCAGAGTTGAGGGTTAGCTTGTCCAACCTTCCTACCCCCATTCTAGGAACTTTTCAGCTTCTGCTTGAATACCTTCAGGGACAAGGGGCTCGTTACCTCTGAACTTCAGATAATTATTCCAAGCCCTGATTAGGAGCCAGCTCTTCCTTCTATTGAAAGGCAGCAGGGAGAAGCATCAGGGTATTGGAGGTAGGACTCTAGTTTCAGATCCCAGGTATGCTACTTATTATATAGGTAAGCTGGGGTGAGTTGCCTGACTCCCTGATCCCCCAGTTTCTTCATACATGACATTGGGATGATGAAATATCCTTACAGAGTTGTGGAGATTTAATGAGGCAAGGTAGAAGAGATGTCCTACATGTTAGTAGGACCCTGGCACTGAACATCCTAGTTGTCCAAAAAAGGTGATCCCTCTTCCCAGCCCCCCTCCCCTTTCCTGTCCTTTTCCCACCTTCCATTTCCTGAGCTGAGTCCCCATCACCCATCCTTCTGGCCCCCAGAGGCCACGCCAAGTCGTTTTAAGCATATATAATGGGAAAAGAGTGATTACGTCTCATTTTACTCAATGCCCTCCAAGTTTTCTCTTCTCCAGGCTAAGCAGTCACAGTTAAGTAACATGATGTTGAGGAGAAAGAGATAGGCAGACACAGAGAGAGAAACTGAGGCAGCTGACAGCTGCTCAGTGAGCCCTTCACGGTTCCAGGGTCTGCTCCACTCAGCAAAGCAAGGTCCGCACATTTCAGTTCACCAGATCCTTGAGACCCAGGGGACATTCAGAGAGGGGTGAGCATACCAAAATGAGGGGAAGGCAACAGGCAAAAGTCTCCATGACCTCCTCAGGGAGGTGAAGGGGGGCGTTGTAAGGAGGCTAGAGAGCACAGGCTTTGGACTCTGGCAGACCTGCTTCCAGAATATCAGCTCCCCACCCCCCCATTTCCAGCTGTATGACCCCGGGCCAGCTTTATGACTTTTTGGATTCTCAGTTTCTTCCTCTGAAAAATGTGGATGATGATCCTTCCCTCTGAACTGTTGTGAGATTAAGCGAGATCAAGTACACATAGCTCCCAGCAGACTGCTGACATATAATAGAGGATTCCATTCCTGTTGGTTTCCTGCTCCTGTCCTTCCTGGAGCCCTCTGCTCTGGAGCAAGATAGCTGAGAACTGAGCCGACTTTGGAAGGATTGCCCTTTGCCATAGAGTAGAAGGGCCTTCCTGCCCCTGCTGTGACCAGCCACCACTGTGAAGCTCTGTTTTGAAGGGCAGGGGTGGTTTGGGAGACCAGACTGAGAGTGGGCAGGGGAGGGGGGAGCAAGAAGGGTGAGAGGAAGGGGAGAGGAGCAGGAGGAGCAGGCAGAGAGGGACAGAGGGAAAACCCAGCCAGAGGAGATGGTGTGAAACAGGGTGGGCGCCGTGGGGGGGGGGGCTTCAGAGATGGAGCTGAGGTTTTGGGGGAATGTGCCATCTGTCCAGGGGGCAAAGCAGAAAGCCTGGGGACAGAACAGGCAAGAATGGGGAAGGTTGCTGGAGGGCTGGGATTACCAAGTGGCCTTTCACTCCTGTTCCTGACCTTCTCTCCCCATCTCCCCCACAACCACCCAGCGGAGCTAGAGAAGCAGAAAGGTATGATGCGGCCTAATGCCTCACAGCCCGGAGGGGCCAAAGACTCAGTGAATGGCACGCTGGCCCGCAGCAGCCTGGAGGACACGTATGGGGCAGGCGATGGGCTCAAACGGGGCGCACTCAGCAGTTCTCTGCGAGACCTCTCCGATGCAGGCAAGTCTTTGGGGCCCCTGCCCTGGCTGGGGAGATGTGGGACCGGGTGTCCTCTCTGCCTCCTATCACTGACCGCCAGCCTCTCCTGCACCCACCACACCTGCACACACCCGGCCTTTATCCAGAGCCCCGGGCACTGTGCCGCAGGGGGCCTGGGAGCCAGGTCAGATCAGGTGGAGCCCAGAGTTTGGGCCAGGGAGTGTGAAGTGGGGCCACAGTCAGCCCCTCTCTCTCTCTCTCACTGCTCCACCTCTCCTCTCTTTCCTCTTCTATCTCTCCAGCACCACCTCTCCTCCTTCGCCATCTTTTCCTCCTCTCACTCCTCCTCCTCCACCTCTCCTCCTCCCCACCTTCCCCTCTTCAACGGGGGAAAGGGAATAGGGGTGTCTGTCCCCGGGAGGGGCCCAGGCCTGGTGCCCAGCTCTGGAGCCCAGCAGGGTGGGGAGGGGGGGTTGCTGCTCTGACGCTGGGCTCCTTGCTTGTGGGTGCAGGGAAGCGGGGGCGGCGTAACAGCGTGGGATCGCTGGACAGCACCATCGAAGTAAGTGCCAGCTCCTGCCCCACTCATCCTCTGCATGAACCCTGCCCTGCCATGGAGCCCCAGAGGAGGAGGGGACCTGATGCTTCCCCCTCTTCCTTGATGGGAACCTCAAGGCTGCCTCTCCCAGCCAACCACTTTCTCCATCTGTCCTCAACTCTGTCTGTCCTCACTCTGCCTGTCTCTCAGTCTGTCTTCCACTCTCCCTAGCCCCTCTCAACCCCAGGGCCGACTCTGAGTTGAGATGCCCTTGGAGTTGGACTGTGAGAAGCTCTCACCTCCAAGTCCTGCTCTTTGAGCCTGAGCAAGTCACTCTGTGCCTCTGGGCCTAACATTCTCCCTGCCTGCAAAATGGGGATGAGGAGGAGGTACTACTAATTCTTCCTCTCCCAGCAGAGGCTCAGATGAGATAGTGGATGTGACAGCGGAGCTCTGCAAGCTGGGGAGCTCCATGTACAAGTACAGGACCATTAAACTGGTTTTCATTACGCCATGGGGGTTCCTGTCTCCCCAGTTCCAGCCCTCAGGGACCGGGTGGAGTTTAGGGTTGGGGGTTTAGGAAGTCTAGACTGGCCTGACTTTCCCCCCTCCCCGCTTCCAGGGGTCTGTTATTAGCAGTCCACGCCCTCACCAGAGGATGCCACCTCCGCCCCCACCCCCGCCGCCAGAGGAGTACAAGAGCCAGAGACCGGTCTCCAACTCCTCATCTTTCCTGGGCTCCCTGTTTGGAAGCAAGCGGGGCAAGGGGCCCTTCCAGATGCCACCACCGCCAACAGGCCAGGCTTCTGCCTCCTCTTCATCTGCTTCTTCCACCCACCACCACCACCACCACCACCACCATGGTCACAGCCACGGTGGCCTGGGGGTGCTGCCTGATGGGCAGTCCAAGCTCCAGGCCCTGCATGCCCAGTATTGCCAAGGACCAGGCCCCGCCCCGCCACCCTACCTCCCACCCCAGCAACCCCCTCTCCCCCCACCTCCTCAGCAGCCCCCGCCCCTGCCCCAGCTGGGTTCCATTCCACCACCTCCCGCCTCAGCCCCACCTGTGGGGCCACACCGCCACTTCCATGCCCATGGCCCAGTCCCAGGCCCCCAGCACTATACTTTGGGCCGGCCAGGCAGGGCTCCTAGACGGGGGGCTGGAGGACACCCTCAGTTTGCTCCACATGGCCGCCACCCCCTGCACCAGCCCACATCCCCATTGCCCCTGTACAGTCCTGCCCCCCAGCACCCTCCGGCCCACAAACAGGGCCCCAAGCACTTCATCTTCAGCCACCACCCACAGATGATGCCAGCAGCAGGGGCCACAGGGGGCCCTGGATCCCGGCCACCAGGAGGCTCCTATTCCCACCCTCACCACCCCCAGTCACCCTTGTCACCGCACTCACCCATTCCACCCCACCCTTCCTACCCACCCCTGCCCCCCCCCTCACCCCATACCCCACACTCACCCCTGCCACCCACCTCCCCCCATGGCCCGCTGCACGCCTCTGGGCCCCCTGGCACAGCCAACCCACCCAGTGCAAACCCCAAGGCCAAGCCAAGCCGGATCAGCACCGTGGTCTGATGAACAGAGGGAGTGAGCTGGGGCCCAGGGAGGTCTGGGGAATCCACAAGAGGTTCCCCAGTTTTTCCAAAATATATATACACATAAAGATGTCCTCCTCCCCACTTCTTCCCTGCCTCGGGACCCCTCCTCTAACCCTCAACAGTCGCCATGGGGTTTCCTTCCAGATTGAAGGATCCTTGCCACCCGAAGCCTGGATGCAGGGCTCTCAAGCTCTGGGGAGTGGTGAGGACCTTTTGGAGATCCTCCTCCTCTTTTCCCTGTCTCCATCCCACCCCCATCCCCAAGGTGGCCTCAGACTTCTGGGCCAGTGTAAGCGCCCGTCAGCTCTGGCTGGTAGAGAAGGGCAGGCAGGTGTCAGGAGCAGTAAAGGGTGGAGGCTTCCCCAGAGCACCTCTAGCCACATGGGGCTAGGAGGGAGCTCTGTAGAGTTGTGGCCAAACCTCGGCTGACTCAGCCCTCTCTCAGACCTCAGGGCCTGACTAAACTCCTTCATGTGTCTCTCAACCTGCCAGAGGAACAGGGCTGTCAGTGCACTTGGTGGGTCCCCACTAACGCTGGCCCCCAAATGGGCAGTGCTTCCTCTCCAGAGCCAGCCTCTGTCCTCTCTCCAGTGGGCCCCAGCCCAGACCGCTTCAGCTTCAGGACCTTGCCTCTCACAGCAACGTTCTTACCCTGATAAAAGTCCAGACAGGTTTGGGGGGGGTGCTTAGGTCTGGGATGAGAAGGGCACTGCCCTCCCTCACCCATATTGCATGCCCTCCCATTCCCTTACACCGACCCCTCCTACAACTGAAGACAATGCACTTTACAGATCTTGCCCACATACACCTCGCTGGAGCAGGGCACCCAGCATCAGCCCTGGGGAGAGAGGCTCCCAGAGGGCCACCATAAGCCCAAGATGTCCTTCCTGAGGCAGATTGAAGCCATCAGAGCAGGGGCTGGGAACCAGGATGCCTGAGTCCTTCTGTCCGTCAAAATCTCTGCTGCCTCTCCAGCCCCCTTTACAGCCCTGTTTATTTATTATAAATATATTTTTTACAAGCCCCAGCTCCTCTTCTTGCCCCGCACATCCAGCTCCTTTCTCAGCTCCTGCCTCCCTCTCCCCCCTCTACCATGGGCTGCAGTACAGACAGACAGACCCTGGCTGTATAAAGGTCCAGGGACCCAGGGGCTTGGGGGTGGGGGAGGGCAGCAGTGGGAGGGGCTGTATGGAGAGGAGCTGGGGTTCAGGCATTGTCTTTTTTCCTCCTTGTATATAAGAATGTATATTTGATGCCTCATAAAAGACCTTGTGCTCACCTCCCGCCTCTGCCTCCTACTTATGCCCCCTCCCCCAGGGTGGAGCCCCTGGAGAGAGAAGCCTTAGCCCAGGGAGGTGAGGAGCTAAGGGTAGCAGCTCAGGCAACTGGGTGGGTGAGACGCTTTGGTTGGGTGGGAGGTGGGGATGAGGGAGATTTCCCTCTCTCAGCTCCTTAATGGACCACAGCAGCAAGGGTGTGGGCTTTGGAGTTGATCCAGTTCCAGTCCTGAGGTTTTCCCTTCTGAGGGCGCACACTCAGGAGAAGCACCCTCTGGGTCTCAGTTTTCTTGATTTAAACCTTGAGGTGATAAAGCCGTTGCCACATGGAGTAGCGATGATGACATGGCGGTAACGGATATCAAGCAGACAGCATGGAGTAGGTGCTTGGGGAGGTTAGTTCCCTGCTCTTCCTTTCACAGGTGGGATACTTCCTTCTGCTCTTGTGCCATCTGTGCTTACCCTTCTTGTGGCTGCCTGGCTTTGCCCTGGGGCCCTCCCCACTGCCCAAGGCTGGCCACGTTTCTGTCCTTGAGGGTAGGGGGGTAGGTGACCTGGGCCAGGAAGCCAGGGGCTGGATACATCATAAGAGCTCTTTTGTGTATATACTTATGTTGTTAGATAGCAAATAGCTAGATTCTCTTTAGTTTACACGGGAGGACACAAGTCCATAGAAGGGAAGGGTCTTTTCCAAGGCCACACAGCAAGTCAAGATGGGGGTTCCTGATTTCTAGGCCAGTCCCCCCAAACTGCCTCCCTATGAAATGAACATGTTTCCAGCCCCACAAGTTATGTCCTGGGTCTTGGGAGAGCCCAGTAGGAGTGGGGCAGAGCACTGGCTCTTGGTTAGGGTCAGCAGGGTCCCCAGAAGCAGCAGTCAGTAAATATGTTTGGTGCTTTCTTAGAGTCTGGAATAGCATCTAAGAGGGAATGGTTTGTATGGCCTGGAATAGCACCTAAGAGGGAATGGTTTGTATGGCCCCACTCTTTAGCAGCTTGGACCGAGGCCTTTGTTTTCTTCTTCATATGCACATTTGAGTGAGAGAAGCAGCTGGGGCCATCTAACCATTTGATGCTGCCTCCAGGACCCAACCTGAGCGTTGGAAGAGCTTAGATGCGGAGGTTTCAGAATGAAATCCAATGAGCATTTTTTTAAAAAATTTGTTTTATGTATTTATTTTGAGGGAGACAGAGACAGTGCAAGTGGGGAGGGGCAGGGAGAGGGAGAGAGAGAATCCCAAGCAGGCTCTTGTGCTGCAGAGTCAGCCACGGGGCTCAAACTCATGAAACTGTGAGATCATGACCTGAGCCAAAAGCAAGAGTCAGACACATAACCAACTAAGCCACCCAGGTGCCCAGGTGCTCCAGCATTTTTTTTTTCTTTTTCTCTTCCTTCCTTCCTCCCTTCCTTCCTTCCTTCCTTCCTTCCTTCCTTCCTTTCTCTTTGGTTTCTTCCCTGGTGGGCCAAGCTGGACTGCCTTTAGTCACGCCCCATTCTCCCACCTTCAACTTCATGCTGGTTTTGTCTTCCCAAAGCTTAGCTTTTAGCACTCAAATCCTGGCTCAGTCACAGACTTGACTGTGTTGCCTTTGGCAAGTCACCTAGCCCCTCAGAACCTGGTCTTCCACCTGTGAAATAGGAATAATAATCTCACAGGGAAATTGTTAACAGATGCATATGAAATGCCTCCCTCCTGCCAGACACACAGTAAGCTGTTCTCTGCCACCTACAGAAACGAAAGCAAACTCCTTGTCTTGACATTGGAGGTCCTCCACCGCATGGCCCCAACCAATCTCCTAATCCTCGTTCCTCGCCCACACTTTGACCACCCACTCACTGTTCCCTGAAAAGGCCTGTGTGTAATTTTCAGACTCTATTTTACCTGTGCCTTCCTGCTCCCTGCCCCACCCCCAGCAAAGGTGCCCCCCCCCCAATATCTCTGGTTTTCTCACTGTTGTTAGATGAGCTTAAAAGACCCATCCCTCACAAAGCGTGCCCTTGATCATATCCTCTGAGATCCTTCATGTCATTACCTTTCTTCCTCACCAGGCCTCAAGGGTGACAATGGTCTGAATCATCTCTGTCCAGAGCATTGCACAGCATAGATGACCCTGAAATTTTGTTGATTTGAATGAATAGTTCTTTTCAAGCTAAATCTTAGGTATCTTTGCATTGGTTAACTTATTGATTGGTGCAACCTGTATACCAAGTTTTTGAGCCCCCTGGGACCCCCTCATGCCTCCTCCAGATATTTCTGATGTTCCCCCCTCCACCCTTCACTGGACTATCCCTGCCCTGCCCTCTCCCACTTCCCGGCACCTCACCATCCAGACTGTGGAGGGGTACTTTGGCTCCTTACCTCCCCATTTCTGTGAGGGCCTGAAGACAAGAAGCCTAGTGGCTATCCGGCTCTCAAAGGTCCTACTGCCAGTCTCTTTGGGGATGTAGATGGGGAGGGACAACACATAACAAAGGACAAAGGTCCTAGACTCTCACAGAGTCTTTGTCCTAGACCAGTGCTGTCCAATAAGTCTGTGATGATGGAAATGTCCTATATTTGTGCTGTCCAGTACAGTAACCCCTAGCACATGTGGCTACTGGGCACTTGGGATGTGGCTAGTGCCACTGAGGAACTGAATTTTTAAATTTAAATTTAAATTTAAATAGCCACATGTAGGTAGTGGCTACCATATTAGTTCAGGACAAGACCCTCAGGAATGTACAGCCTGGTGGGGATAATGTCCATGCAATAGGTACAGTCCCTGAAGGGAGCACAGCACGTGTGGGGGGAGCAAAGAAGGGAAAAATCCAACTTGGGGTCAGCGTGGGTGATTGGTGGGCAAGGAGGGAACTGCCCTATTATCTGTGTCTTGAAAGGTAAGTGGCAGGGGTGGGGACGCCTGGCTGGCTCAGTTGGAAGAACATGGGAGGCTTGATCTCAGGGTCGTGAGTTTGAACCCCATGTTGGGTGTAGAGATTATGTAAATAAAAACTTAAAAAGAAAGAAAGAAAAGAAAAGTGAGTAGGAGTTATCCTGGTAAAGAAGGGCATGTGTCAGAGGGAGCAGTGTGTACAAAGTCCTGTGAGTGTGTGATGTATGTGAGTGTGTGATGTGTTAGTGGCATACTGAGAACGGAATGGGAGAGGGAAGCCCAGGTGGCAGGCATAGCATATCCCAAAGCACGGAGGCTGGCAGTCAGTGTACCCTCACTCCTCTGTTGCCAACCGGTTTTTTTCACCAGAGCCTCATGAGGACCTGAAGTAAGAGCCCAGGGATACATTAGCCTGTATAGTGTCCCCACTGTAAAGTTACTGTTTTTCCCTTTGTAATAAATGAGAAACTTGTGGAGAGCTACATTGAGATTATGCAAATATCCTGTTCTCCTCGAACTTTCACTCACAGGTTTTAGTATTCAATGACAATTCTCCAAGTTGCCAAATGGTGATTTTCAAATGCCACCATTCCTTTGACATGGATTAGTTGGCTCTCCACTATAAGGGAAAGCTTTCCCTTCTTCTACATGTATTTGTTTATCTCCTCATGGACTTTTGGTTGTCTATTGTATTCAGTGGGTTATAACACATTAATATTTGATGTTCAAAAATGCCCCAGATGTGGCCAGCAGGAGGCCCTCCAAGCTGGCTCCTATATCCTCTTGGCCAGTCTCCAACTTTCTTTGAGCATTTCCTTATCTTCTGGCACCACAAGATGCTCCAGGCCCATCATGTACTTTCCCTGCCCCAGTCTTGGAATAAGCCACTTTACCCAAGGAGCCCTGGTCCTTTTTAGTGGAGAATGGCATTTGGGAACCAAGATTTGGGCCAAGATTTTAGGGTTATAGGTGTGTTTTTAAGAGTTTACTTTTTTACTTGGAAAAAGTCTGAGCATCTGTCGATGATTTTCTTACTCCATCCTTCCTTTAAGGAAAAGCTTTCCCCTTTCCCTCATTTTATTTATGTATATCAGTGTGGAGTCATGAATTTTTATTTCACTCTTCAATGAATTATAATCCACTATCATAATTCATTTGGAATTATCATTATTTTGAATATATATTATGTGTATGTATGTATCCATGAGTTCACACAGATACCTTGATGCCTTTAGGAGGCTCTTTTAATAATCCAGGCTAGAGATAATAAATGGCTCTCGGGGATAGAAGATTAGAAAATGGCATGAGGAGGGGATGGATGGATTCCACAGCTATTTAGTTAGAACTCACAGCTCATACCTGCATCACTAGAAGTGACCCTATTTTACAAATAAAAAAAGTGAGGTACAAAGTCACTCTCATCCTGTTCATCCAGAAAACATGGACTGGATGAGTGTGGTTGAGAGCCCAGCCAAGGCTTCCAATCACTGCCCTGCACCAGCTCCATGCCAGACTCTCTCTCCAGGTGGGTAGGTGAGGCCAACCTAGCCCCCAGCCCAGGGTGGGCTCCCTGATGCTTCCCAATTCTTAACTCTGCAGTTCCCAGATGCAGATTTATCTCCAGCAAGACCCAAGGGTTGGGGAAGGAACCCATTTCCTGAGCATTTTATTGGGCCTGGGGGTGGGTGGGTGTGGGGAGCACCATCTGAGACTTTTACAGCAGTCACAGAGACCTGGGTTTGAATTCTGGGTCTTCCACTTACTAGCCATATGACTTGGTAAGCTTCCCTGAGCTTCAGTCCCCTTATCTGTAAAACAAGGATAACAATACTAATGTCATAGCAGTCGGCCCTTGATGAACGGCAGTTATCATTATCTCTCATCTTCATAACTACCCTGTGAGGAAAGGATTATAGAGCCTCATTGGATAAGTGAGAAAATAAAGGCTACAGGAAATGAGGTACTTTGCAGATCTCAGTTGGTAAATGTCAGCTTCAGGAAAGCAGGGACCATGTCTGTCTTGGTCACCATTATATTCTCAGGCCCAGAAAAGTGCCTGGTGCATAAGAGGAATTTAATAAATATTTGCGAATGAATGAATTAGATCTGACTGGCTTCAAAGACTCTATGCAATTTCCATTTGCCCTTCTGGGATGGTGGGGATGGTGTCTGGGCTAAGGACCTCAGAGAAGGCTGAGCTAGGAACCCAAACCTGGTCTCCTGACTCCTGATTCATGTTCTTTGCCCTTCAATGAGCTGCATCTAGATGGAAAAGCTGAACTTCCTTTAGCCTAGGATTTGGCATATCTCCCACCTTCTGCATTCTCCTTACCCTTCTCCTGCCCCATCCTATTCCTGGTGAGAAAAATAATAGGAAGAACATTTGACCAGGAGGTAGCAACTTCCTGTGTAACAGTGGCCAAGTTGTTTAATCTTTCTAGAATTTAGTTCCTCATCTATAGAATGGGTAAATTGACCTACATCTTTCCCAGGACAAAGGTTAAGGGAAATTGCAAAGATTAATAATAATTGAAATAATTAGGCCTATCTGACCCTAGGGTGTGAGCGCCTACTGGTGTGCACCGCTCTACAGATAGGATGTCCTTAGCTCAGTCCTGAAGTAGGCAGAATAATGTACCTAACTGGGACACAGTATATGATTAGGAACGGTTAACTGTTCCCTGCTTCAAACATATTTAAGCTTATAACAGATGTTTAATATACACAGAAAGTGTTTGCAAAGAGTATGTACTATTTTTAGTCAATATATACTAAGGATGCTCAAAAATATACATTCATTTTTCTTTTGTTTACTCAACATTTACTGCTTACCATGCCAAGTGCTAAGGATGTATAAAGCCACATGGTCCCTGCCCTTAAGGAATTCAATCTAATGGGGGAACACAAAATAAGCACTTACACACGTACTCTAATGTGTGAATAGTAGGTGTCCAAACTGTATGCAATAGGCCCACAATCATGTATAACATAATCCTCAAATGCAACAGATGCCTGATGTGTGGGCAAAGTACTGGTTTGATGCATGCAACGGGTTAGTTGCCATAAACCTATTCGTAAACTGCTCAATGAACATGCACACCATAGGAGTAGATATACACATGGCAGGTACTCAAATGCATATGACAGGGCTATACACAATAAATACAACCCATGTACACAATGTTTGATAAGTACACTGTAGGCTTACAAATGGTAGGTGTTTCATACAGTAGGCATTAGTAGGCGATAAATATGCTGTTGCTAAACATCCAACAGTTAAAATATATATACACTTAGGCTTATTTTATAGGAGTACCTTCCACAAATGTGTACACAATAAAAGTGCGTACAGAACATTTGAAAGTGTTCATTGAAATGCTGACAGACAATGACTCTTTGGGGGGTATGAATGGAAGCCCCATCTCTGAGAGGCCTCTACACATAACCTTGGATGAAATAAATCTTTCCTTTCTCTCCTTGGGACCCAGGATTCCAAAAATCCGTAATTCCCAGGGGGTAAGCAACATTTTTGTCTTCCTTCTTTCAAAGCCCCAGCGGTGTCAGCGCCTAGAGCTGGGAACTCCCACGTCTCCCTCAACCTGCATGCCAGCAGGCACCCAAAGCCGCCTTCTGAGGCCCACACGGGAAAGATCCTGGAGAAGAAATTGTTGGGGCGGGGCTCGCGCCAGGGCTGAGGTCATAGAGGGGGGAGCCAATTTGGACCCACCACCCACTAACGCCAGCTCCTCTTCCGGTCTCTCTTCATAACGCGCATGCGCATCACTGGCCTTTAAACGTGCGCCCCCGGTCCACCGGAAAAAGGTTCCGACAGTCGAATTACGGCTTTGCTCCTCCGCCACCGTGGTGGACTATTTGCTCTCAGTCTGGCAGGTACTTTTGCGTCCCTGCTTCCAAATAGGGAACCCATGCCTGCAGATTCAGCTAGGTCTCCATGGGATGAAAGTGTCTTAGAGTTTGGCCTCACGCAAGGTATACGAGGCTCGGAGGGACACACCGCGGAGGGATCCGGTTTGTTGTGGTGAGGGGAGGGGGGAGGAGACGCTGACAAACCAAGATGGCGGCGGCGGCGCCGAAGGCCGCGGCGGCTGGGAGGTAACTGTAGTGGTGAAGGCTGCGGTAGTTGGGAGGCAGCGGCAGAGTTTGGAAGGAACGAGGCAGGACGAAGAGGCGGTAGCAGTAGCTCCAGCCTGAGCCTCTCAGAGCGTGGCAGCTACACGCCCCCCAAGGCCCTCGGCGGGCGGCGGCCGCCCCGCTTAGGGCCTAGTCCCCGAGCAGTGCCTCGGCTTCATACCGCGGTGTCCGCCATGAGTCCTTAAGGGCGGTCCGAGCCGTCCAAGTCCTAGGGCCCACCATGGAGCCGGGGTCCGACGACTTCCTACCGCCGCCGGAGTGCCCGGTGTTCGAGCCTAGCTGGGCCGAGTTCCGAGACCCTCTTGGCTACATCGCGAAAATCCGGCCCATCGCCGAGAAGTCGGGCATTTGCAAGATCCGCCCACCCGCGGTAAGTCTCGGGGTCAGTGGTCGCCGGCAGCGAGGCCAGGGATGAAGAACTAGCGTAGCTTGTGGAGAACTCTGGGGCGGAGGGCAGCTCGGGGTGTGGAGAAATGGGGGTGGCTGGGACCGTTGTGGATGTGGCGCGGGTCGGAGAAAAGATGATATGGGGCCAGGGGTCCTCTAGCGGTGTGAGGCGCCCAAGGGACCTGGGTCTCTGACCCATCCCCACTTTCACTCCGCCTTTCAGATTCATTCCTGGTGAGGTTCAAAACGGGGATGCCTAGTGGACCCGGGAGAGTTCAGAGAGGTATCTACACATCTCTCAGTTATCCCGGACCACCCAGGTCAAGGCTGTACCAAACAAGGCTTTTTTCCGTTTATTGTCATCACTTCCCTCGAGGCAGGCAATGTGCTGTAGTGGAGAGATCACAGCTCTAAAGGGAGACAGACCTGAGTTCAAAATTCCACTGTGAAGCTTACCAGCTGTGTGACCTTGGACAAGTAACTTAATCTCTCTGAGCCTGTGAATTGAGTCCCCTGAATGCTTATTTTGAGAATTGGATTAAGCTAGGTAGAGTCTCTGTGTAGTAGGCGCTAGGTAAGTGGTAATTATTGTGACTGCGAAGGTGTTTGATGTGGTCATTGGTTTGCTCCTATGTAGGTTGACTCATATTTACTCACGCCCTGTCAGACCAATCCATCTATGATAATGTCCTGGCCTAGTAGATCAGGAAATTCTATTACAGGAAATGTTCTATCTGGCTCCCCTGAGATGGGATTAGCGAATTATCCCCTTCTTTTCCTAGCTGAAGGCAATATCCTTCCCTGCACATCACCCCCCATCCCCCCAGACCTGGCTCCTATGGGTAGGCTTGGACCAGCCGGCTTGACAGTGGGGTATGAGTCCTTCCCAGAAGATTTTGTACTGTGTTCTGTCCCAGGATGTAGCAGGTCCCAGAGGATAGGGTATTCTTGGACTCCCCAAAACAGAATGGAGCTATGGAAGTCTGTCTCCTTTAGAACACTTGATTTCCAGAGGTCAATGACAAAGGGCATATCTTTGTTCCTAGGCCTGGCCTCAGGGCCGCGAGAAGTCCCCCAAGGGCTAGGATAGGCTGCCACCTTGCTGGCATGGAGGAGAAATGATGGTATGTGTTGTTCAGTCACCACTTGGGATTCCAAGGACAGGAATTGAGTTTGGAACAGGGTGTTTTTGAGTAGGTGTCTCCTGGCTGAAACCGGATGGGAAGCCTCACTGCCACCTGAGGAGGGCACCACAGGCCTCCTTGTCCATCTTGGTGTTTTCTGGTGTTCAGCCACAGATCTAGGCTAGTTTCAAATGGATCTTTTGGGAGGTGTTGGGTATACTAATTTTTCCCTTGTTGGAGCCTGGCCATAGATCTTTGAGGTATCCTTGTTCATGGTGAAGGAGTGGCATTTGGTAGCGAGAAGTCAAAAAGGCTAGCAGAAGGGAGAGGCTGGAGTCCTGGGCAGCCTCAAGAAGGCACTCCCTGAAGTGGTCCAGCAGGCAAGGAATCGTATCTGACACAGAGGGTAGCTGAGGCCTGAATTTCTGTTTTTCTGCCTTAGACTTATTGGGCAGGCTGGCCTTGTGCAGGTGTTGTTACCCTTCCTTGGGGGACCAGGAAGGGGAAAAGTGACACATCCCTAGTGTGTGTGTGACCTGCGGGAGGCCATCTTTTGTTATGCTTCTCTACCCCAACAGTGTACTTCCCTCAAATCCAGGAGACCTAGTCTCTCTGGTTTTGTTCAGTTTTTTCCTCTTGTAGAGCTGCTCGTACGCCACCTTTAGGCAGCCAGGCCATCTAGCTGGAATTCGAAGCCCTTGCCCAAGTGGTGCTTCAGCCAGGCTGGGAACCTGTGTATGGGTGGGTGCTTGGAAATTGGAGGTTTGCCTGAGGAAGGGCGATTTGGGCTTTGAATTGCTAGACAGTTGACTGCTGCTCTTGGGGAAGGTGGGAGGAGAGTGTTGGTACCCTGGAGTAGACCCAGGGGATCTTGGAAGGCTCTTGCTTCCTGCATCGGGTAGCCAACTTTTTTATCACCATCTTAATAATACGGGTGTGTTTGGCACACAGGAGTAGGAGACTGAAGGCAGAATGAGGGAGCTCGTAGGTTCCAGGGAGAGCTGGGTGGGGGTTTGCTGGACCTTCCCCAGCTATCTGTTGCACCCACAGCTCCTGCTCTAGGATTCGGTTCTGCCATTTCCTGTCCGGTTGCTTGATGCTGTGCTTATTCTTATCCAGAACTTGATTCAGCAGGAAAGAAGGGTTCCTGGAGTTTTGGGTTTGAGTACCTTTCTACCTGCGCTAAGGGGAGTGCCCTACTGGTGGGGGGCAAGAGGGCATGAGGAGCTTGTCTGGGCTTGAGCCATACCATTTTAGTCTCTTTTCTCTCTCTTTTCTTTCTTTCTTTTTTTTTTTTTTTTAATTTGCCCCTGCTTCACTGAGCCCCAGGTGTTTGCCGCAAACCTGCTTCGGCTGGAGGGTTGGGGGATTGAGGGGAGTATGTGTGCCTGCAAGTAAGAGTCCTCTGGCCTCTTTTCTAAAAGTGTGTGTGCAGAAAAGGCCAACAGCTTTTTCTTCTCTTTTACTACCCCCCCACTTCCATATGTATGCATGTGTGTATAAACACTGGTATCCTGGTGTACAAAGCCTTGACTGGAGGTCTGAAGACCTGGGTTCTAGTCTGACTCTACCACTCAATCAGCATATGATTTTGGAGAAATCGCAATTCATATCTGGGCCTCACTTTCCCCATTCATAAAATGAGAGCATTGGTCTAGGTTACTCTGGGTGGTTTTTACCACCCCAGCAGGAGCTAGGGCTTTGGGGAGGAGAGGACTGCATGGGAGGTTTTGGAGAAAAGGCCATCAGGGAGGGGCTCCCCACAGTTACCCTTTGGTAGGACACAACAAGCCTCAACTTGGCATGGCAGTTACCCCCCACTTTCATTATCCTTCCGCAACTTCCTTCTCCTCAAATTCTCCTATTCTTTGCGACCATGATTGGGTATCCCATCACTAGCCCTTTCCCCCGCTTCCCCCCCCCCCCCACCTTTTCCTGTACCAGGCAGGTGTTTGAGAGAGGACCCACAGGAAGTCTTCCAGACTGAGTGAATGATGCAGATTCTTGCTCCCCATCCCTTGCTTTTCCCTGCAGCACATGTCTCAGGCCCTTTAAACTGAGAGAAGAGATTAAAGGCCCGAACCTTTAAATCCTGCCAGAATTGGAGCTGAGCTACCCTACATGTATATTAGGTGGTGGAGTTAGCTTAAGATACCAGGTCTTAAGGATGACTCCTTTGAATAACATTTTTCATTTGAAAACCAATTTAATTTGCTGTATCAGTATTATGACGAAACCAGGGCAAGTGTTCATATTCCCACCTTACAGATGAGAAAACAGGTTCAGAAAAGTAAAATCCCACAGCTAGTAGGTAGTGGAGCTAGAACATGAACCCAGGTCTTCTGACTCCAGATCCCTGTGCTTACCAGTACTTCCAGACTGTGTCCTACAGTACATGCCTGGGGAACAAGGAGTTAATGTGGATGTAGGGAGAGTTTGAGGTCAACTGTTTTGGGCCCCATCTCTCTCTTTCTTGAAATCCTGGTGCTGTACTGTTGGAGGGACTTGGGAGAAATTTCAATGCTTGGGGCATTGAGTATGGACTTGAGGGACTTCTAGGGCCCTGTGGTGAGTTCTGGGGGGCAGGTAGTGGGTTGGGTGTTTGCCAAGTTAAAGGGCCTGGGGTGGCCAGAGGTCTGGGAAGGCACAAATGGGGTGCTGAGCTGCTTGTGGTGCCCTCTGGCCTTGCACTATGCTGGAATAACTCAACTCCCTTTCCCCTCTGTGTAACCCCCCAGGACTGGCAGCCACCCTTTGCTGTAGAAGTGGACAACTTCAGGTTTACTCCCCGAATCCAGAGGCTGAATGAACTAGAGGTGAGAAGACTAGCAGCTGGTGGCGGGGTTGGATATGTGAACTCCGATTCCACTGCCCTCATACCTTCTTGAGCTAAGGTGCTTTACCTGACTATGCCTTTATTCTCTCTCCTGTGAAGTTGCATGGAGGTCATAGAGGAAGCTTTAGAGCTCTGTGTATAACCAAGAGCAGGAGCATTTAGGATCTCTAATATGATAGCTCAAAGACTAGGAACGTCCCTTTCCCTAAAGGTTTGCTACTTCTGAAAGTCCCCTGTCAGCCAGCCTACTGTAACTGAGTCAACAAAAGGGAAATAGGGGGTTGGCTGAGCCCTTTCATGCTTGGCCAGCTGAATGTGGTCTCATTATCCAATTCATCCACAATCCTGTGCTTCTGGCCTGCCTTCTATGGGGCTTGGTGAGGTGGGACATGAGGTAGAGGGGCAGGAACAACACAAGAACTGGTCTTTATCAAGGCTAGAATGGTTATAAACTTGGACAGGGGTCAGGCAGGTAGGCTTTTCCCTCTCCCTTTTCTGTACAGGAAGTCCAGGCCCTGTGCATGGATAGGTGAGGTTCTCCACTAAGGGCTTGAGAATGCCCTGGGATAATGAGAGTGTGTGCTTTGAAACCAGTTCCTAGGAAGATCCTGGAGTTTCCCAGGGAAGATACAGTTGAGAACTATGTTACCACCTTTCTCTCTCATTATGTATCCATAAACCTTACTAGATGCCCTGGGGAGGGGGAGTGTATTGGGCCCTACTGGAAACTTATGACCTAAAAGCTTCCTTGTTTCTAGACTACAGTTCTTCAAGCTTGATGCTATTGACATTTTGGCCCAGATAATTTTTTGTCACGGAGGGGCTATCCTATGCATTGTAGGAAGTTTATCAGTACCCTCGGCTTCTACTTGTTAGATGCCAGTAATACCTTTTCCCAGTTATAACAATCAAAAATGTCTCCAGGCATTGCTAAATATCCCCCCAGGGAGCAAAATTGTTCCTCATTGAGAACCACTGTTGTAGGGTCAGTCTAGGAGCTGTCCTGGTCAGGGAAAAAAATCATCTCATGAATGGGGTATAAGTTCCTTAAAGAAATGGATCTATGGAGGTACAGCTAGTGCAAGGTGTCACCTAGCATGGGACAAGGGCAGGTTTTCTAGAGATACTGTGCTGGCTGTTGATGGGGAGGAGCAAGGAAGAAGCCAAGATTGGAAAGCTAAGATGGAGGGAGTAGAGTTGCTGGCCTCTTCCAGGTTTCCACAGTTAAATAGCCATAGGTTGTTTCTTTCCACAAATAGACCTTAGTTTTCCCCATCTATGAAATAGAACTGTTTCTGTTCTTCTAATGGGATCTGAGCAAGGCGGTGAATGGTAGTGACTTATCTAGTTCTCCATAGAATTAGGCTATCTGACCAGGGCAAGGTGGTTCTAGACTTAGAGCCTTGGGGAGCCTTTCTTGGGTCACTGAGATTTCAGGGAAGCAAGCAAGGTACATGCCTTGTTCCTAGGATACTTGGCCCACATCGGGTCCTGGGTTGGTCAGGTGCCAGTGCTGCTTTGGTATACTGTCTCTTAGTTCTTTAGGCCATTCTGTCTCCAGCATGCACTCTCAGCCTTCAGCCACCATGGGACAAGTTCTGTGGTGCATAAGAAGAGGTAAATGTGCTCTTTTGGAGCCTTCAATCTGAAACATGCCTAGAACTTAGATACAGTTCTGGAGTTTCCAGAGGGTCTTCACTGTTTCTCTCATAACTCCACCCTTCTGGAGTAAGTGGACTGGGCAGTTATGTTAGTTCCCCCTTATAATCAGAAAATGGAGTTTCAGAGAATAGAAGGCTATACAAGCAAATCAATAGCAGGAAACAAGCTGAAACTTAAGTTATTTGACGTTCAGATCTCTTGATACCTGCTCTGTGACTTAAGGAAACAGAGGCTGTCTGTAACAGGAATGGTGATATTCACACAGCCTTGTCGAAGAGATTGAGAGAGCTGTTGTGACCTAACCCTCTCTGTTTTGGAGCCTTGGGCTTATCCTATTGACTAGAAGGTGGCAGAGATGAGAGAGAGGTGGGCTAAGCACTGCCTAGAGTTTGGGATCCATTTCACGGGGAGAGGCCTTGGATGGTGGGCTGCTCTGTACACGTTCTTCTCTCCTAAGATTAGGCCAGAAGATGGGGCTCAGGTGGAGGGGGAGGCCATCCTCTTTGAGCAATTTCTTCTCCAGGCCCAGACAAGAGTGAAGCTGAACTATTTGGACCAGATTGCCAAATTCTGGGAAATCCAGGGCTCCTCCTTAAAAATTCCCAATGTAGAACGGCGGATCTTGGACCTCTACAGCCTCAGCAAAGTAAGAGAAGGTTTTTCTCAAACCCCTCCCCACCCCTTAATATCCTTGGTACTCTGGGGGCTCCCTTGGTTTGGATATTAGATCTCTAGGCTGCAGTGGAGGGGCACAGCCTGGTAGCACATGAGCTGTTGTCAGAACTTCTTGGTGTCTCCTACTGCAATTTGAATCTGAGTGGTGGTGGTAGAAGGAGGGAATAGTCCTCACTGAAGCGAGGGGCCGGACTTGTTCTCATTTCCCTTTCTGCAGGCCTATTCCCTCATGTACATACACACAGCACATCCACATCCCTTCCTGCTTGTCCCTGCAGATCGTGGTGGAGGAAGGTGGCTATGAAGCCATCTGCAAAGACCGTCGGTGGGCCCGGGTGGCCCAGCGCCTCAACTACCCACCAGGCAAAAACATTGGTTCCCTGCTACGCTCCCACTATGAACGCATCGTTTACCCCTATGAGATGTACCAGTCTGGAGCCAACCTGGTGGTAAGGATGCCAGGCTGGGGTGGGAAAAGGCTTTCCCCCCCACACCAGATGCAGATCTCCCACACTTGGCTCTTAATGGAACTGGTTCAGAGAACTGGAGACCTGGGAGCTAGACTCTACCCTTTTTTAGTGGTGCTTATTCTCTTCCATGCTGCCCAGGATCAGAGGTCCTGGAGTTGCCCATAGGGCCAGCCTACTATCCAATATATAACAAGGTTTTAACTGATAAAGGAATTCCAAGGAGGGAGAGACATTTTGGACTTGGAGAGGTCTGGGAAGAGATGGCATCTGATTTAGTTAGGGAGATGGTTGTGGGGAGGTGGTTTGAAGGAGGAATGACCTAAGCAAAGGCAAGAGAATTATCAGACTGTGTGCTGGTGTCATTGGTAACGACCAGTTGAGCATGGCCTTTTGGTGTGGGCCATGTGGGTGCAGCCACAGCTTGGTTTGCCATCGGGTAAGGGTAGAGGGAAGTCATTGTTGGGGTCTAGGGCCCCATACCCTCACCCTTACTCCTCACTTGTCCCCAGCAGTGCAACACACGTCCATTTGATAATGAGGAAAAGGACAAGGAATACAAACCCCACAGTATCCCCCTTCGACAGTCCGTGCAACCTTCCAAGTTCAATAGCTATGGCCGGCGGGCCAAGAGACTGCAGCCTGATGTGAGTACTTCACTTCTAACTCAGAGCTTTGGAGGTGGGAGTCCTCTCCCTTCCTCTGACCAGAGTTCTGTTCCCTGTTCCACTTTTCTTCTCTCCACTCTCTGAGTTCTGAGCAGAAGTGTGCCCCCCTCCAGCTTCTGAGCTGGGTCTTGATCTCCTCATACAGTATCTTTTCTATGTCGGCCCTTCTTGCCTATCTTGTTCTTTCCTGACTCACTCTGCTCGTAGGGGTAGAACTCTTCTTTTCCCTTATACCTGTATCCTAGCTTTAGGCAGAAGCTTGTGTGCCAGACATTCTTCTAGGCACTGGGGATACAGTAGAATAAGATAGACATTGTCCCTGGGCTCACCGAAGCATGTCATTTAGCAGATTGTATTAGTCACTGTCATTTATTGGTAGTGTCAAACACTGTTAGATTTCTTTATATATGTTATCCCCAAAACTCTTTGTAAGCCTCCCTGTAAGGTAGGAGTTAATATTCTTGTTTTACAGTTGGGAAAACAAATTGCATCTTAATTTTTTTCCAAGAGAGGGCTGAGTGGGGAGCTCACTTAACCCTAGTTTCCAAAAAGCAGCTCTGAATTCTTGCCCAGGCCTGCCCTTGCCTTAGTCCCTGGCATGAGCTCAAGTGATATATAGTCCAAGCTATTGTTCTTTTAGGATGGGCAGTCTGCCTCAGATAGCAGGCTTGATTCATTTCCTTTTTTTCTCCCAGCCGGAACCCACGGAAGAAGACATTGAAAAGAATCCGGAACTGAAGAAGCTACAGATCTATGGGGCAGGCCCCAAGATGATGGGCCTGGGCCTCATGGCCAAGGATAAGACTCTGCGGAAGAAAGGTGAGGCCTGACAGGCTGGGGCAGTGTGAAGGATGGTGGCTTCGCCTGGGGAGAGGAGGCGGGGCCCTGACTGTTCTAGACCTGTACTTTAGAGCCACTCTTCCCTCTCCCAGATAAGGAAGGGCCTGAGTGTCCCCCCACCGTAGTGGTGAAGGAGGAGTCAGGCGGGGATATGAAGGTGGAGTCAACCTCACCTAAGACCTTCCTGGAGAGCAAGGAGGAGCTGAGTCACAGCCCAGAGCCCTGCACCAAGATGACCATGAGACTGCGGAGGAACCACAGCAATGCCCAGTTTGTAAGGACCCAGCCCTGACTTCTTAATGCTCTGCTTCTCATCCCTTCAACAAGCATTTCCCCAGCATGGCTCTGGACCAGGTTGCGTTAAGCACAAAAGTGGGCCTGGTGGGCCCTGCCTTCAGGTAGCTCACTTAATTGGGGAAACAAGGCCAACTCACATGGAACAGAGGACAAGAAAGGGTGATCAAGTGCTGTCAACATGAAGTGCTGGAAGGGTCCAAAGAAGGAGACTCCCTCTCCATTGCTTCAGGATAAAGGCTAAGCTCCTCATTACCATGCATGATCCAGTCCCTGCTGACCTCTAGCCTCATTCCCCAGCACTGCCCACCTCACTCCTCTGCTATAGCCACACTGAACTACTTGTAGGTATGTTCGTTTTTTCCCGAGATGCGCCATGCTCTTTCTTGCCCCCATCCCTTTGCACATGCTGTTTCTTCCGCCTGGAAGTTTTCCCCTGTGCTCTGCCCCAGTGCCAGACTTCAGTTTGCATTCAGGTTTTGGTCAGTTTCAAATGTCACTGTCAAGTGTCCCCTTTTCAGTGAAGTCCTTCCTCAAGGCTATCCCTCCTTATCTCTGGCTGATTTGAGGGCTCCCTTCTCTAGGCTCCCATAGTACCCTTCATGGGCCGATATTGGCAATTGCCACATTGCCCTTTAATTTTTATGAATATGTGTCTCTGGAGTACTGTATGCCTTTAGGAGGCAGATGCCATATTTATTCATTGCTGTACTTCAGAGTCCAGCACAGTGTTGAACACATAAGTGCTCAGTGTTTGTTGAATGAATAAAAATAGGAGATTCACGACTGAATGATAAAGACTCCGCTCTCACAGCTCTACCAGTTTATTTGGGGAGATGGTATGTGCACACAGTTAAACTCCAGAACTAGCATGACTAGCCTGTCACAGGGCTATGAATGATCTAGCCAGCAAGCATGGTGGGTTTCTTTTGGAGAGTTATGTGGACTAGAGTACTGTCTGGAGGACAGTTTGAAGGCTGGACAGGGCTTAGATTGATGAACTGTTGCCTCCTTTCCCTGGCAGATCGAGTCCTATGTTTGCCGGATGTGTTCCCGAGGGGATGAGGATGACAAGCTTCTGCTGTGTGATGGCTGTGATGACAACTACCACATCTTCTGCCTGCTGCCTCCTCTGCCTGAGATTCCCAAGGGTGTCTGGAGGTGCCCAAAGTGTGTCATGGCGGTAAGGCCTTCCCAGCCCCAGCTCATGTCTGCCCCATAGGGTATTTTTGCCTTCCTTCATCTGGCCTTATTGAGAACAGCTTCCTAGTTCAGCCACAGTTTAATATTTTGGGTTCCAGCGTGGGGCTAGGCTGGGCAGAGTGTTAGGAGAAAGAAGAGGAGGAGACTTAGCCTTTGCTTACGTTCTCTGGGAGCTCCCAAACCACCTGGGGCAGTGAGAGTCATGATTGGACATATGGTATGCTGATGTATAGTCAAATGCTAAATTACGTGTTAGAAACTCTGAGGTGTAGAAGTTCAGAGGAGAGGAAGATGACTAAGGGTAGTAATCAGGGAATGTGTCAGGAATGAGATTTGGAGAACAGGAATATGAAGAAAAAGTTGTTCTTTTGATTTCCAAGTTTTTTATTCTTTGTTTTTTTTAGAAAGCTTGGAAAATAGACAAATTACCTATCATCTCACCATCTAGAGACAACCATTGTTAATAGTCTGGTATATTTTCTTCTCATCTTTTTGTTGTTGCATATATATAACTACCTTTAACGAGTTTGGGCTCTTACTGTATATTTTAATTTGCTACTTTATGATCATTTTCTATATTAAATTTATTCATGGGTATGATTTAATTTTTCTTTTGGGGGGGTCCATCATATGGTTATAATACTTAGTTTTCCTTTTGTTTTGGTAATTTGATTGGTTTGCAGTGATATAGGCTTTAACTAGAAGAGATGGGCAGGCTTTCTAAACCTGGGAATGGAGGCATGCTGGAGCAAGAGTATTTGGGGCAAATGTACCTAGTGCAAGAGGGACAAGTAAGGAGAGCATCTAAAGCAGCAGTGAGGGCTGAGAGGCCTGGTCTGTCTGTCAGGTCTGTTTCATGAGCTTTCTACCTTCATCCAAATTCTGGGCACTCATCTACATTTCTCTGTGGGTTTCTGGAGAGCAAATGTGGATGGTCTCTTGTCTTAGGGACTCAGCTGTGGTCATAGAGACTAGGTGTGCATGTGCACACACACAGCTGAGGAAAGAGACCGGGGCAGTGCATAATGGCCTTGGTGTAGTGGTGGAGATTCCTTCAGGGAGGAGTTTGGATGCCAGTAGTATCATAGACAATGAAGGCTGTCAACTCTGCTTGGCTCTCTTTAAGTGGTTGTGGGCCAGTGGACCAGATTGACATTGATTTTTCAGACATGAGTCTAACTCTGGGGTACATACAGCTCTCATCTAAAACCATGAACATAGGTACAAAGTGAGGTAGACTCAACATCCTGTCTTCTGAGACAGTCTAAAGAACAGGAATAGTGTAGGGTTTGACAGCGTAGGAGCTGGTGCCTTCGTTTTCCATCCTCTGAGCTACTAGAACATTCAGTGCCATTTTCTCAGGCTTGTAGTTCCAGGCTGGGCATTAAGAAAGCTTCTTTACACACCCTGCTTAAACTCCTATTTTAGCCCAAGAGAAAAAAATGGCAGAAGAATATAGGATAGCATATTTAAGTCTGAGTTCATGGTTTAGGTAGTAAAGTCCTAAAGGAAGAAAAGAGCAAAAGCATGGCAGCGCAGTGCATGTGGGGAATGAAAAGACTAAGCTGAGGTGCTAGGAGAAAAAGGTGGATCTATAAAGTGAGGCCTGCCTCAGGGGCCTTGAGTGCAGACCTAGGGCTGTTCTTGTTCCCTGCTCCTACCCCATATTCCAGCTCCGCTTTTGAGGAATCTCCACCCCTGTGCCCTCTACCTTGGTGACATGTTCTCCTTTGGGTTTCAGGAGTGTAAGCGCCCCCCTGAAGCCTTTGGCTTTGAGCAGGCTACCCGGGAATACACTCTGCAGAGCTTTGGCGAGATGGCTGACTCCTTTAAAGCCGATTACTTCAACATGCCTGTGCACGTAGGTGATGGAGGGCTGGGGTAGTGTCAGGGCTAGGGTCGTAGGTGTTGGTGCCTGGTGGTCTTAGCTCTCCTGAGTCACTGGGGCCATGGTCATCTGCTACCCCTGTTCCCCAGATGGTGCCCACAGAACTCGTGGAGAAGGAGTTCTGGCGGTTGGTAAACAGCATTGAGGAAGATGTGACTGTTGAGTATGGGGCTGACATCCATTCCAAAGAATTTGGTAGCGGTTTCCCCGTCAGTGATAGTAAGCGGCACCTAACCCCTGAGGAGGAGGTAAGTGGATGATTCATGATTATATGTCAGTGGTGTGAGCTTTGGCAGGTCATTCAATATCTCTTTTGGGTGGGGATCATTATGCCTGCCTCATAGAGTTGCTGTGAGATTTAAATGAAGATGTAAAGAACACAGCCTAGTATCTGGCATGGCACCTCTAGCCACGAGATTGGCTACTTCTTTGTAGGATGGGGATAGTACCTACCTTACAAATTTGTAATAAGAATTAAATGAGAAGGTATATGAAATACTTGGCAGGGTGCCTGGCTCATTCATAAGAAGTGTTCAGGGACTGAGACTGTATGTGCAGGAAAAAAAATGAGGGCCCAGGCCTACCTCAAGAGAAGGGTGCGTTTTGGTCCAATGCGGGGGGCTTTAACTTGCAGGTATTTTGGTGGGTGAGTATATCTGTAAAACTTGCTAAAATCGAAGTGAATTGAAATTTTGTGTGCATGCATTTGGTGGAGGGTGGGTGGGAGGTGGAGAATGTCTATAATATTTCTTAGATGTGTCAAAAAGGTCTATGACCTCAAAATTAAGGTTCCCTGGGCTAAAGCTCTCGGTTCCTTAGTATAACCCTCATCCCCTATCCACAAATAACCTGACAGGAGTATGCTACCAGTGGTTGGAACCTGAATGTGATGCCAGTGTTGGAGCAGTCCGTACTATGCCACATCAATGCAGATATTTCTGGCATGAAGGTGCCCTGGCTCTATGTGGGCATGGTCTTTTCAGCCTTTTGCTGGCATATTGAGGATCACTGGAGTTACTCCATTAACTACCTCCATTGGTGAGCGGGGGCCCTGGGAAGTTGGGGAGGCAGGGTAGGCCCCCTGAGGACCATGTGTGTGACCACTCCATATGTCCCCTTTCCACATGGCCAGGGGTGAGCCGAAGACCTGGTATGGGGTACCCTCACTTGCAGCAGAACATTTGGAAGAGGTGATGAAGAAGCTGACACCTGAGCTCTTTGATAGCCAGCCTGACCTCCTGCACCAACTTGTCACCCTCATGAATCCCAATACCCTCATGTCCCATGGTGTGCCGGTGAGTGCTCAGGAAACAAGGACAAGGGGTAGGAATGGTGTAGCCATGTCCTTTGTGGTGGTGGTGGTCATCTGGAATCTACCTGTGCTTCTTTCTCATTCCTCTTATCTTTATTCAACAACTCTAATAGAGACTTCACATAGCAATAGTTAGATACATGATGTGATGGTGAGCGCTCTGGGCCATGTGTTTGAGGGCAACACCTCAGGATGGTTCTTTTCACGTCTGTATGACAGCCAGTAGGAGAGGGAAGTGGCAGAAGGACAGAGCAAGACGCATGTCATTTCCATTCATCTCCTGTTAGTCACAGCTTAGTCACATGGCCATGTCTAGTTACAAGGAAGACTGGAAAATGTGGTTCTTACTCCAGATGGTCATGTACCAGTTAGAAATTCATATTGTTGTGAAAGAGGGTGAGAATGAATATTGGGGGGCAACTAGCAGTCTCTGACATGTTCCATATAGTAGCCCTTTTGGGAGCAATGGGTAGATCTTTTTACTTATTTAACAGGTCAAAAGTTCTGTGGTGGTAATTATTTTGCAATATATAAGTGTATCAGGTCAACGTGTTGTACACCTTAAACTTGTAGGGTATTATACATCAGCTATATCTCAGTAAAGCTGGAGGAGAAGTAACCTCTAAAAAAAAGTGCCAATGTCAACATTTAAAATAAAGTTGAACCCAGAGTCCTAGACTGAACCTATCCTCCTCCTCTGTGGACTTCTCTCCCACACTATAAAATGTTTTGCTGGGTATACAATCTGGCTTGCCTATAAGAAACTTTCAAGCATTAGCATCAGCCAGGCATTAGCATCAGCCAGTTTTCTGGTGTAGATCTTAAAACAGCCTGATCAACAGTCCTGTAGGGTCAGTAATTGGTACATCATCCACCTGTACTTTGAGTCTTATTCTGTGCTACTCCTCCTCCCCACTCCCTTCAACCCCCCCCCCCCCACCCCCACCCGCCAACACCTTGGCTGCCCTGCCACTTGGTCTAATGCATAGGATGTGGTAAGCGGTCAGTACATATTGAATTAATGTCTCCTTGAGATCCCCGAGCACCTGTACAGTAGAGCTTTGGACTAGGTCAGTGGTTCTCACCCATATTGTTTCTTGCCTTCACCTTGTTTTGATATACTACATACCCTGTAGTATTTTTTTATTAGCTACTTTAGTGATACTTAACCAAGCCTTGAGGGATCTAGGGAATTAGTGGAAGTGTATCCTACAACAGTTCAGGCAGCCTTCTTCCACTTGAGGTGGCAGAGTGGTTGGGGGATGGCAGGTATCCTTTTCCGTCACTGCCTCACCCCATTTAAGAATTACTGGACTCGAGAGGTAGAGATGATCAAGGGCCCTTCCAGTTCAGCTCTTCGTAAGTAGACACTGGGTCTCACTTCCTCACAGTCCATTCTTCCTGACACATAGCACAGCATTAGTCCTTGCCTACAGTGCCAAGGAAAATTATGAGTAGAAGAGTATTCTCCTTAAAGATTTAGACAGCCAAGATACACACACACACACACACACACACACACACACACACACACACACACACACACGTGTGTGTGTGTAACTAATCCTTAACTCTTTTTAAGAAAAATTTATTACAGATTTTTAAACATGTGCTCTTTGCTTCCAGCTCCACAGCATTTGTCCTGCTCATGGCTCACCAGCTTCTCTGGCCAGCTGCTGTTTCACCCCACCCCCACCCTGCCCCTCCTATAGGTGGTTCCCAGCATCTCCAGACTCTTTGGACTTGGCAGTATCCCCTCAATCCAAGGCATCTGATTTTCATATTCTCATGCTGGCAGCCTGCAGTTTAGCCAGCTGAAGCTCCCCCAGGATCTATCTTTAGCCCACCCCCTCCCCCCTTCCCCTTTGGCAGAAGAAAACCATTTCTTTTTATAGCTATATAGTGTAAGTTTTATTTTCATTATAAAAGAAACCTGCCCCCTTTCCAGAAAATGGAAATATAGTGATCATCTCTATTTCCTCCATATTTTGTTATGTTTCCCATCTGTTATTTTTCTATGTAAATTTTGATATAACAATCAGTGTATGGGTTTTATAATCTCATTTTAAGTTTAATGATCTAGAACGACACTGTCCAGTTGGGTAGCCACTAGCCACATGTAGCTGCTGAGCACTTGAAACATGGCTAGTCCAATCTGAAATGTGCTGAAAGTATAAAACATGTGTCGGATGTCAAGACTTAGTATGAAAATATCTTACTGATATTTTTGTATACCACTTACACACTGAAATGCTGATATTGTGGATCTGTTAAATAGAATACTCTGAAGTTATTAATTTTACTTGTTTCTTTTTACTTTTTTAACGTGGTACTAGAGAATTTAAAAGTACATATGTGGCTGGTATTATATTTCTGTTGGACAGTGCTGGGCTAGAATGACTGTTGCTTTCTTACTATGAGCTGCTTATAACCATCTTTTTAAACAAATTTTTTTTATTGCAGTATAATTTATATACCTTAAAATTTACCCATTTTAAGTGTACACAGTTCAGTGAATTTACACAGTTGTGCCATCACCACAATCCAGTTTTAGAACATTTGTCACCCCAAAAAGATCCCTCATGCCCTTTTGCAGTCACTCTCCATTCCAACCCCTAGTCCCAGGCAACCACTAATCTGCCTTCTGTCACTAGAGATTTGCCTTTTCTAGACAGTTCTTATAAATGGAATAATATGTGGTCTTTTGCATCCAGCTGCTTTTACTTAGCATAATGTTTTTGAGGTTCATCCATGTTGTAGCATGTGTCAGAACCTCATTTCTATTTATGGTAGAATAATATTCCATTGTATGAATGTACCACATTTTGTTTATCCATTCACCACTTGATGGATATTTGGGTCATTTTTAACAGCTGCAGAATGTGAGGAGAGCCTTTTTAAATAACTACATAGGACATGGTAAAGTAACATTGCCAAAGTGAGGGTGCAGGTTGAGATAAGAGTCAGGAGCATTAAGTTCTATTTCTGGCTCTGCTACTTGAAGCTTCTCTGGGACTCAGTTTTCACATCTATAGAATCAAGGCTGGGTTTAGGTCATTCAGCAAGTACTACTGCTAGAACTCCCTGTGTGTACAATACAAGGCCTCTGGCCAGCACCTTGAAGACAAATAAACCAGTCCCTACCTTCAGGTATGTGCAGTTGAGTGGACAACAAAGGTGAGTAAACAAGTGGAATAAATGTTAGAGATGCTTCAGAAGAACAACAGACTGTGTCATTAGGAAGAGGGGGTCAGGAAAGCATTTGTAGAAGGAGTGATCCTTGAGGGAAGAGTAACAGTGGCTTCAGTCATGTGGACATGGAGTTTCAAGTAAGGGGTTCTCAGCAGGGGTATTGCTGGTCAGATTTGCATTTTTTGGAAGATAATTCTAGTGCTTGGTAATGGGGGCCAGTACAATAATCCAGGTAAGAAATGCTGTTGCATCTTTGAAAAGAAAATGTATTGGAGGTGGGAGCTGATGCATGACCTGGATAAATGCGGAGATATATTAATGAATGGGAAATTTCAGTGTCATGAGGATGTTAATTCTCCCCGTTAATCTAGAATCCTAGCAGATTGTTTTGAAGGGTGTAAACATTTTAGGCTCTTGATATATATCAGTAATAATATCTTAGTTTTAGTTATTGGTCCCATTACCAGCCTTGCACCTATTTCACTGTGTGTTCATCAGCATTGAATATTCATCTTAATATTCATCTCAAAAAACCTTGTGAGGCTTCTCCTAAAGATGGCAAACTAACACATGGCTGCTTCCATTCCTTGCTGAAACTCCACTAAAATGGCACAAAGGCCTTTTTTTTTTAAGGTAAAAAATTATTAAAATGGAGAAAAGAGAGAGATCAAAATTCTTGAAACTAGAAAACAGATAAGAAAACTGAAACTTAAGCCAGTATTGAAACATCTCAGAACCAAGCAACCTGATATATAGCTCAGAATCCCCCCCCAAGGTTCAGTAGTCAGTGGCACCAGAAATTCTGGGAGGAAAGAAGAATGGGGTGAAAATAAGGATTCATTCACGTCTATAAGAAGCTGTGAGATCCCCTGCCATGCTGGGCAGCTGGAAATGTGACCCTCCCTCACTAAAACAGAAGACTGGAGATTTACTTTTGAAGAGGTTAAAATAAAATATCTCTGGACTGAGGTCTTCTAGGTACAGTTGAGGATGGAGATAAAGTGAAAATAGTAGGATTCATCATTGTATGAATGATGGATGCTGAGGTTCCCAATCTTCCTTCACTTGGTTCTCAGAACTAGCAGCCAGATGTTTTTCTTTCAGGCAAAAAAAAAAAAAAAAAGTTTTCCCTGGAGAATCTTGAGTGACGAAAAGAAAGACCTACAGTTTCCCAAACTAAATGGCTCAGCCACATCACCCTACAGCAACAGTTGACAGACTTCATCTATATACTCAGAACTTCCATTCAGCTTTTCCATTTTTTACTCTTAAAAAAGTAGACAGCCACAGATTAACAGACAACTGAGGAAACTCTAGAAAACAGAACCAAACAACCACAAAAAAGCAACCTGTATAAACAGAGGTTAGGCAGGGAGAGAAGTAAACTTCAAAAAGAAAAGAGATGGGGTGCTAGGTGGCTCATTCGGTTGAGCATCCATCTTCAGCTCAGGTCATGATCTCATGGTTAATGGATTCAAGCCCTACATCGGGCTCTGTGCTGACAGCTCAGAGCCTGGAGCCTGTTTCAGATTCTGTCTCCCTCTGTCCCTGACCCTCTCCTGCTTATGTGCTCACTTGCTCACTCTCTCTGAAAAATAAACATTAAAAGAACTTGAAAAGGGAAGGAAATCTCACTAAGATCTTCAGAGATGAGCATATATTGCAAACTGAAATAAGAACAGGATACTCTAAAAAGAACATCCTGAGAACAAAAAAGAGCTCTTGGAAATTAAAATTGTGATAGCAAAAGTGGAAGAAAAAGGTTTAGAGGATAAATAGTTAAGGAAGTCTCAGAAAATAGAATAAACAGTAAAGATGGGAAATGGTAACGAAAGTTGAGAAAAGGTAGAGAATTTGTTCAGAAGGTTCTATATTCAAATAATGAGTTCTGAAAAGAGCAGAGATGAAAACAAATCATTAATGAAATCATTCAAGAAAATTTTCCTGAACTAAAAGACCCAAGCTTTCAGAATTGAAGGGCCTACCCAGTACATGAATGAAAATAGATCTACACCAAGTATATCTGGTAAAATTTTTATATCAAACACTTGGACCAGAAAAAATCCTACAAGCTCTCTCAGAAAAGAGGTTTAATTCAGAGCACTAGAAATCAGGATGGCTTCAGACTTTTCAAAAGCATCACTAGAATCTAGAAGACTAGAGCCATGCCTTAGAAATGGTTTTCAATTTAGAATTCTATATGGTCAAATTATGCAGTATGAGAGTAGACTAGAAACATTTTCAAAAAAAAAGTTGTTCCCACTGTTTCCTAGGCAGCTATTGGAGGATGTGCTCAAGTACAGCAAAAGAATACACCAAGAGGGGCGCCTGGGTGGCTCAGTCGGTTAAGCATCCGACTTCAGCTCAGGTCACGATCTCGCGGTCCGTGAGTTCGAGCCCCGCGTCGGGCTCTGGGCTGATGGCTCAGAGCCTGGAGCCTGCTTCCGATTCTGTGTCTCCCTCTCTCTCTGCCCCTCCCCTGTTCATGCTCTGTCTCTCTCCCAAAAATAAATAAACGTTAAAAAAAAAAAAAAAAAGAATACACCAAGAAAGAGGAAGACCTGGGATCTAGGAAACAGGAGATCATCATGGCAGAGTGACAGTCCAGGGAGTATAGTGTAGCTGGTTCAGGTTGGAACAGATCATAAGGCTCTGCAACAGAAAACTGATAGGCAAGAAAGGTGAAAGGTGAAACGGATGAAAACTGATAGGTGAGAAGAGGGTTGGACACTTGTCTAAAAGGTTGGGATTGAATTACTAATACATGCACGGGAAACTAAGCAAACTGAGAAATAATAGGTGGCTATTTTCAGTATAGTCGAGAGGCATGTTATTTAGGGTTGTTAAAGAGAATGCCAAAATAGAAGAGGTGAAAGTGATTGGCTTTCACCAATAGAAGAGGCGAGGTGGGGGGGCAGAGACAGAGAATCCCAAGCAGGCTCTGCACTGTCTGCACAGAGCTCGATGCGGGGCTCGAACCCACAAACCACGAGATTGTGACCTGAACTGAAATCAAGAGTCAGATGCTTAACCAACTGAGCCACCCAGGCACCCCAGGGCCTGCTGATTTTAAAACAAATCTTGTATTTTTAAATTTTGATTTTTAAAACAAATCTTGATTTTTAAACAAATCTTTAAAACAAATCCCATGGCTCTGGGAACTGCATATATGACTGATAAAAATAATTATTAATGAAAAAGGCTTAGCCAGCTTAATGAAAAGTGAGATTTTAAATTTTTATAAAAATTACTAGGAAAGTTGAAATACTTTGGTACGTACATTTCCTACTTTTGACTCCGATCTTCCTGTTGGCTGCCAACATAAGTCACAACTTTGAGAGCAGAGGCCAGTGGTCGGTCCTTTTGGAATTGGATCTGGAACTCTGTTGTCACACTGTTTCCTCAGGCTCTCCTTTGTCTCCTTAAGAACCCTGCACTTAAATCAGGTTTCCTGGCCTTTTTCTTCTTCAGGTTGTCCGTACAAACCAGTGTGCAGGAGAATTTGTCATTACCTTCCCTCGTGCTTACCACAGTGGCTTCAACCAAGGCTACAACTTTGCGGAGGCTGTCAACTTTTGCACTGCTGACTGGGTGAGTGGAGTGTGGTGGGTTGGCAGGGAGAAGCAGGAGGGATGTGGGGAAGCTGAGGCACCATGGCCTTCAGACTTGGCCACACTCAACGGTGAATCTGTCCACAGTTGCCAGCTGGGCGCCAATGCATTGAGCACTACCGCCGGCTCCGAAGATACTGCGTCTTCTCCCATGAGGAGCTCATCTGTAAGATGGCTGCCTGCCCAGAGAAGCTGGACCTGAATCTGGCCGCAGCTGTGCATAAGGAGATGTTCATCATGGTGCAGGAGGAACGGCGTCTACGAAAGGCCCTGCTTGAAAAGGTAGGGTGGAGGTGAGAGTGCCCTGAATCAGGCACCCTAGCCCGGCAGAAGTGGGGGAAGAAAGAAGTAGATGTAGCCTTTAGTCTTGGAGTGTAGTAAAAAGAACTAGATGCATCTGGATTAGAAATCCCTTTCCGTTCTCTGCTCTGCCATTTATCAACAGCTGTGAGCAAGTTAATTTACTTGCAGAGTGTCAGTATCCATCTCTGAAAAATGGGGATTATAACGTTTATCTTTTTGGATAGTTGAGTAGATTAAAGATTATGTTTGTTAAGTAACTGACCCGCAACACGTCCTGGTGTTATCGCTGTTTGTCATTATTTAAATAACCCGACCGGACAGCCTGGTATATGAAACCCCCACTGCTGATTAGCTGGGTGACCTGTTCAGGTTGCATAACCTCTCATAGTCTCACTTCCCTACTCTGGAAAATGGGACTAAATACCACATTTGCAAGGGAGTTGTAAAGCTTTAGTAAGGTCATTTATTTATGTCAAAGTATCTATTATTATGCTTGCAACGTAGCAGCTGCTGTTGTTGGTAATAGTAACACATGAAGGAAATGATTGAAATATGGAACATTTTTTAGCAAATGACATTTTATTGCATTCAGATGGTTCAGTAGCCCAAACTAGGGTGATACTACCAAATACAAAGGCGGTCCTCCTTTAGTAGATTTCTCGTAAGCCTGTGGTCAGCTGTGTTTGTAGACCAGTGGGACTGCTACTCTTGTAGCTCAGCTGCCTTCTTAAAGCTCCACACTTGCCCAACTAGGGAATTGACTTAGAGTCCTACATAATATTACAAGGGAATGCTGGTCCTGAGGGATCCCTTGCTGCCCATTTAGGGTAATCCTTTCTTATTTTAAAGCTCATTTATAATTTCCTATGAGCATGGGCTGTAAGGAGAATTGCAGCTGTGGTGATGTTGGAAGTCTGTGGTGTTAGTTGGTAAGCCCCTGGGCTTTTCCAGGCATCATTCTCTTTCTCTGTTCAGTGCAGTTATTAAATGATGACCCTGAGGTTGTACCAGACTACAAGAAGGAGCCACAGCAAGGTGGGAAGACAAGGTGTTCTCATCCTGACCCTGAGAATTCGTTATACTTGGTCCTTACTGTAGAGAAAGGTTCTCGACCCCCTAGTCTTAAAAATCTGTAAAAGACTATGTGTGTGTATTTGAGCACTTTTATGGGGAGAGGGCTCGTACCTTGTATCCAATTCTCAGAGGAGCCTATGATCCAAAAATACCTAGGAGCTTCATCCTTAGAGCATTCTCTGGCTTTATAGTCAAAATAGACTGTCATCAGATTCTTACTTTGGGCAGGTTACAGACTCTCTGAGACATAGTTTCCTCCTCAGTAAAATGGGATAGGCCTGTGAGAATAGGTATCCTTAATCTGAAAATTAAGGTTAATAATAGTAAATATTTCTTGAGCACTTACTCTTTTTTTTTTTCTTTTCTACGGTTACCATGCTGTACATGGTACAGGAAGTGTGTGTCCTCGACCAATATCTCCCCATTTCCCCTACTCCCCAGCACTTGGAAACCACTATTCTACTCTGTGTCTATGAATTTGGCTTTTTTAGATTCCACACATAAGTGATATCCTATAGTATTTGTTTTTTTCTTTGTCTGACATACTTGACTTAGTATAATGTTCACCAGGCTCATCCATGTCTTACAAATGCCAGGATTTCCTTCTTTCTCATGGCTGGATAATATTACGTTGTATGTATATATCACATCTTTCTGATCTTTTCGGCCACTGATGAACTCTTAGGTTGTTTCCATAGCTTGGCTGTTGTGAATAATGCTGCAGTGATCATGGGAGTGCAGATATCTCTTTGAGATTCTTATTTCCTTTGGGTATATTTCCAGGATTGAGATTGCTAGATCATAGGGTAGTTCTATTTTTAATTTTTTGAAGAACCTCCGTACTATTTTCCAAGTAGCTGAGTCAGTTTACATTCCCACTAACAGTGTGCAAGGTTCCCTTTTTTCCACATCCATGCCAACACTTATCTCTTTTGGTAATAGCCATTCTGACAGGTGTAAGGTGATATCACATTGTGGTTTTGATTTGTACTTCCCTGATGGTAGTCCTGTTGAGCATATATTCATGTACCTCTTGGCCATTTGTATCTCTTTGGAAAAGTATCTGTTCAGGTTCTCTGCCCATGGTTTTTTTTTTTTTTTTTTTTTTTTCAATTTTTTTTTTTTTTTTTTTTTTTTTTTTGTTTATTTATTTTTGAGACAGAGAGGGACAGAGCATGAGCAGGGAAGGGGCAGAGAGAGAGGGAGACACAGAATGTGAAGCAGGCTCCAGACTCTGAGCTGTCAGCACAGAGCCCGACACGGGGCTCAAACTCACGAACTATGAGATCATGACCTGAGCCGAGTCAGACGCTTAACCGACAGAGCCACCCAGGCGCCCCACTGCCCATGTTTTTTTAAATCACATTGTTTGTGGGGGTTTTTTTTGCTATTGAGTTGGATGAGTTCCTTATATGTTTTGGATATTAATCCTTTATCAAACAGATGATTTACAAATACTTTCTCCCATTACATAGGTTGCCTTTTCATTTTGTTGATGATTTCTTCTGCTGTGCAGATGCTGTTATAGTAGTCCCACTTACGTATTTTTGCTTTTCTTGCTTGTGCTTAGGTGTCCTATCTAAGAAGTTATTGCCAGGACCAATGTCAAGGAACTTTATCACTATGTTCTCTTTTAGGAATTTTACGGTTTTAGGCATTACATTTAAGTCTTTAATCAATTTCAAGTTAATTTTCACGAGTGGCAGAAGGGTCCAAATTCATCTGTATGTGTTTGCTCAGTTTTCCCACTGTCATTTATTGAAGAGACTGTCCTTTCACTATTGAGTATTCTTGGCTCTCTTATCAAATGTTAATTGGCTTTATTTATTTTGGGGTTTATTTCGGGGCTTCTGTTCCATTTGTGTGTCTATTTTTATGCAAGTACCATACTGTTTTAATTATTATAGCTTTGTAGTATAGTTCAAAGTCAGGAAGTATGATGCGTCCAGTTTTGTTCTTTCTCAAGATTGTTTTGGCTGTTAGGGATATTTTGTGGTTCCACTTCTTCTAAGCGTTAAGATACTTTTCTAAGTCTTAGTCACTGCACCTTTGTTAATCTTCGTAACAGTACAGTGAGGATGGTGCCATTATCTCCAACTTCTAAGACTACGAAACAGAAATCCAGAGAGATTTAAGTAATTTACTCAACATCACACAACTAATAAGAGGCAGAGCGAGATTTGTAACATACAATGGACTCATATTTTATGCAGAGGTTAGATGTTAGAGTCAATATAGAACAAAAACTGTTAGTCCAAATTTCCCTTTAGAAATCCCTAAAATTGCCCATAAGGTACAGCATTGTGTTGTCTTTCGGTTACTTCAGCCTAGCTGGGTTTTCGTCAATTTTTGGAACAGATGGCTTTTTCTTCATCTGAGTGACAGATGAAGTCATTGGCACAGGTTTGGAAACCATGTTGTTGAAAAAAAAAATTGTATCTTTAGACACTGGACACAAGCACAGAGTCTTATTTCTGTGAGTTATATGTGTGCATGCGGTGTGTCCTGCCTGTTAAGCTGCCAGCACGGTGTCTGGAACACTGGGTGCCAAGGGACCGGAAGCCAGCATCGTTTCCCTTGCACATAGCCTTTCTCTCAGCCGCTCCCGCACGTTGCCACCTCTCTGGTGCCTTGATCCACCACCTCACCTCCTTTCACCCATAAAGGCCCTCTCTGCTGATCTGAATCCTACCCAATTTTTCTTCCTCTCAGCCCTCACTGATCTTGCCCTGGTTCATCTGATTCCTCCAGTTTTGAGAGTTTGAACTTCACAGAGGCAGTATGTTCTAGGAGTTTGCTCTCCACAGCTCTTAGCACAGATTGTGGAGTCTAGGTTGAGGCTCGGTTGTGGCAGCGATGGGGGCATTTCTGCAACTCTGTTCTGGTTCTGTATGACGTGTGTGGGTTGAATTGCCCCCAGGGCATCACGGAAGCTGAGCGAGAGGCTTTCGAGCTACTCCCAGATGACGAGCGCCAATGCATCAAGTGCAAGACCACATGCTTCCTGTCAGCTCTGGCCTGCTACGACTGCCCGGACGGCCTTGTCTGCCTTTCCCACATCAATGACCTCTGCAAGTGCTCCAGTAGCCGGCAGTACCTGCGGTGAGCCAAGGACCTATTGTGAAGGAAGTGGGCTGAGGAGGGGGATACAGAGCTGGGCCAGATGTGCTTCCCTGCTGTCTTCGTCCAGGTATCGATACACCTTGGATGAGCTCCCTGCTATGCTGCATAAACTGAAGGTTCGGGCCGAGTCCTTTGACACCTGGGCCAACAAAGTTCGAGTGGCCCTGGAGGTGGAGGATGGGCGGAAGCGCAGTGAGTGATGGGGGGACGGAGGGACTCCACAGGCAAGTTCTCTTCCCTTTTCTTCTGTACCTCCCCACCCCCTTCTCTGCCTTTACTCAATACTGCCTACTCCTTGCTGCTCTCATTCTCTCTCCAGGCCTTGAAGAGCTGAGGGCACTAGAGTCTGAGGCCCGTGAACGGAGGTTTCCTAACAGTGAGCTGCTGCAGCAACTGAAGAACTGCCTGAGTGAGGCAGAGGCCTGCGTGTCCCGGGCTCTGGGACTAGTCAGCGGCCAGGAAGCCGGGTATGACAATGGGACGTGTGGGGTTCAGGTAGCCTGCTGAGGAGCCAGCACCTAGAAGGAGTGGGCTCTGAATGCCACTGGGCAGATGACAGCAGGAAGCTGACAAGCACTACAGCACAAGGTGGCCTAAGAGGTGTTGGGAGGGCAGGGAGATCAGGCAACTAGGGTGGAGAAGAGTGCCTCAGTGCTAAGAAAGCTAGAAATGGTCCTTTTTATCAGTACCTGGAGATGTCAGACAGGCTGAGGGATTTTGTGGCCAGAGAGGAGTTGTGGAAGGTTTAGGGACAAGGAAAGGACACAGAAGAATAAACCTGATCAGAGAATTCGCAGTAGAGGATGAGCTAAAAAGTTCAGCCTTTGTTACTATCATTTAGTTTCTCGGCTTCCCCCCCCCACCCAACATATCCTATATTCCCCCCTTCCAATTCTTTGCTCTCATCATATGAATGTGCTTATATCTTAAAACCCTCCTCCCTCTGATCTGGCTAGTTGGGGGCACTGAAGTGCGAGAGATCCAGGTGGGCAAGCGTGAGAAAAGGCATTGGGTCTGAGTGCAGAGATGGAGGGAGGGGACTGGGTTTGGACCTGAAATCCCACATGTGAAACTCCATAGCCCCCACAGGGTGGCTGGTCTACAGATGACCCTGGCTGAGCTCCGGGCATTTCTGGACCAGATGAACAACCTTCCTTGTGCCATGCACCAGATTGGGGATGTCAAGGTGAGGAGGAGTGCACTCAGAGTGCTGATAAGGATTCAGGGGGATTGGGAGACCCGAGCAGCAGGCTACTCTTGGCTTCCTTCAAAAGCATCAAGTGTTTGGGCAAGATAGGATGCACTTATGAGAATAACAGGATATAGGAGGCAAAGGGGGTTTCAGGGCCAGGTGGCAAGGGGTAAGTACAGGATATGGAGTCAAGGGAATGTGTCCTGGCGGAAGTGGAAGAGGATAAAGGACCAAGGATGTTTGTGGGCCTAGAAAGCTGAGTCAAGTTCAGGGAGGTAGAGGAGAGGTGGGATGAAGAAGGCAGTGACACCAGCGTGAGCATAGGGGTTTGTGAGAAGGCCAAGTGTAGCAAGTGTGTTCTGGGCCAAGGGTCTCCTGGTGCTAAACATCAGAATCCTCTGGGGACTTTCGCAAAGCACAGACTCTTGACCAAACCCTATTAAGAATCTCTATGGGTGGGGCCCAGGCGTCTGCATTTTAATAAATTCCTCAGAGCATTCTACCAGGTAGTGAGTATTAGGAACTGTTGTCTTAGGGTGTGGGACAGGAAGAGAGTGCAGCCCCTGTTAGGTGCTTTTCCCAAATACTGGAGGGTAAGAAGGTAGGTGGGGCAAAGGTATTTGGCCGTGGCACCTCAAAGTGTGCCCAGCTGAGGAGTTTCTTCTTCATCTGTGTCCCGGTAGGGTATTCTGGAACAGGTGGAGGCCTACCAGGCTGAGGCCCGTGAGGCCCTGGCCTCGCTGCCCTCCAGTCCAGGGCTACTGCAGTCCCTGTTGGAGAGGGGGCAGCTGCTAGGGGTGGAGGTGCCCGAGGCCCAGCAGCTCCAGCGGCAGGTGGAACAGGCACGATGGCTGGATGAGGTGAAGCGCACGCTGGCCCCCTCAGCCCGGAGGGGCACCCTGGCTGTCATGCGGGGACTTTTGGTTGCGGGTGCTAGCGTAGCCCCTAGCCCTGCTGTGGACAAAGCCCGGGCTGAGCTGCAGGAGCTGCTGACCATTGCTGAACGCTGGGAGGAGAAAGCCCACCTCTGCCTGGAGGCCAGGTAGGTCCAGCCTCCTCCCCTCCCTGCTCTACCCTAACCGTCAAAGTTTAGTGGAGAAGCCAGAAATGATTCCCATGGGTGGCCTTGGGTACCAGACTCTGTCACTGGTGTATTGACTTTCTTCCCCTTTTTTCTTCCCTAGCTTATCTTTTAAAACTCCATATACACATAGAGGCAGAGATAGGCTAATGGGGAAGCAGAGATGGACAGATACAGAGACGTATAGTGGCACCAGCTCCACGGGCTGACGTGGGCACGCATGTGCGAGCACAAGTACTAACAGGCAGGTGGATGGATATCCATAGAAAGAAGCCACACACAGGGCAGTCTGACGAACTGGAGTGCCAGATTAATCTTTCCAGTTGTGTAGGCAGTGTGAACAGGATGACAGACTGGTGGGCCAAGCAGAGGCATGAAGGCTGTGGCAGAAGTCGGGTGGGTGCATGCGGTCTGGAGCAAACAGGGACCAGCAGCCCCCTGTAGGCAGAGTACTAGCAGGTAGGCCCACATGGCAGCTCCAGGGTCCCATGCCGATATATCTGACGGTCAAGCAGATCACCCTACAGTGAGGCCTCTTTTTTCCCTACCTTCAGGCAGAAGCATCCACCAGCCACACTCGAGGCCATAATCCATGAAGCAGAAAACATCCCTGTTCACCTGCCCAACATCCAGGCTCTCAAGGAGGCTCTTGCTAAGGCCCGGGCCTGGATTGCTGATGTGGATGAGATCCAAGTGAGGACCCTGTTGCCCCCTGAACCTCCACCCCAGGCCTTCAGTCCAGCCAGGAGAGCTGGCATACACTGGGTTGCGCTGGGTTGGGTGGGCTAGAGAAGTGAGCGCGGTACATGGAGTGGAGGCAAAATGGTCTTGGTGTGGTGAGCAGCATGAAGAGGGATTGCAGGGCCAGCCTGAGGGCAGAGAGGTTGTAGAAAGGGTGAGAATGGTAGGGGCAGGGAGGGTGGGAGAGGCAGGCCACAAGAGGATGATTAGTCTGATAGTCACTGGCACTGACTGGTATCAGGGGACAAGCCAGTGGATGTAGGAGCTACAGGAGTGCTTCCCGTGGGATGATCCCTGGTTTGTTCTACCCGAAGACTACCAGTTCAATTCCTCCTCCCAGCTCAGGGCTGGGCAGAGTAGTACCATCAGTAGATGTTGGCAAGTTGACTGGAGCTTTCTCTTGTCCCTGTCCCAGAATGGTGACCACTACCCCTGCTTGGATGACTTAGAGGGCCTGGTGGCCGTGGGCCGGGACCTACCTGTGGGCTTGGAGGAGCTGAGACAGCTAGAGCTGCAGGTACTGACGGCACACTCCTGGAGGGAGAAGGCATCCAAGACCTTCCTCAAGAGGAATTCCTGCTACACGCTGCTGGAGGTAAGGCCCGGACCCTGACCCGCACCATCTCCTGCCTCTGGCCCGGCTGTTGGGAGATGGCTCATGTGACGATGTGGGGGTTTGGAAGCCCTGGCAGTGGGAGGTAGGAGAAGCCTAGTCATCCCTGCTCTGTATGCCTGCCTTAGGTGCTCTGCCCGTGTGCAGACGCCGGCTCAGACAGCACCAAGCGCAGCCGGTGGATGGAGAAGGAGCTGGGGTTGTACAAATCTGACACGGAGCTGCTGGGACTGTCTGCACAGGACCTCAGGGACCCAGGCTCTGTGGTAAGGAGCTGGGGCCCTGTTTGGGAGAAGAGCCTGGTGGTGATAGGTGTCTGAATGGGGCGACCATGGCCAGACCGCTTGCTCCTGGGGCCTCACTTCTCCTGGTTTGGGAGTAGGGTGTTAATGGCGTCAGAGAAGGGAAGGGCTGGGCTGCTGACCTCCTCTCCCGCTGTCCTGGGCCTGCCAGATCGTGGCCTTCAAGGAGGGGGAACAGAAGGAGAAGGAGGGTATCCTGCAGCTGCGTCGCACCAACTCCGCCAAGCCCAGTCCACTGGCATCATCGACCACAGCTTCCTCTGCAACCTCCGTCTGTGTGTGTGGGCAGGTGCCGGCCGGGGTGGGAGCTCTGCAGTGTGACCTGTGTCAGGACTGGTTCCATGGGCGATGTGTGTCGGTACCCCGCCTCCTCAGCTCCCCAAGGCCAAGTCCCACCTCGTCCCCGCTGCTGGCCTGGTGGGAGTGGGACACCAAATTCTTGTGTCCGCTGTGCATGCGCTCACGGCGCCCCCGCCTGGAGACCATCCTGGCACTGCTGGTAGCCCTGCAGAGACTGCCTGTGCGGCTGCCTGAGGGCGAGGCCCTGCAGTGTCTCACAGAGAGGGCCATCAGCTGGCAAGGCCGTGCCAGGCAGGCTTTGGCCTCTGAGGATGTGACTGCTCTGTTGGGACGGCTGGCCGAGCTTCGCCAGCGGCTGCAGGCTGAACCCAGGCCTGAGGAACCCCCTACCTACCCTTCAGCCCCTGCCTCTGACCCTCTCAGAGAAGGCAGTGGCAAGGATATGCCCAAGGTGAGCTGCCCAACCCAGCTCTTGCCCTCAAATTCCTGCCTCCTAGCCCCCGCCCCTATTTAGGCACCAGCCCTGTCCCTGCTCTCTGACTTCTGGCCTCTTTTGGCCTGGCCTCCCTGCCCCATCTTACATTCTGTCCAGATCCCCAGACTGCTCCGTGTGCCACAGCCTTTGCTCTCCTCCTCCAGGAGGTGGAACGTCCCAAGTCTGGGGTTGGTGGGGAATAAGGGCCTGGTTTCACCAACCACTACCCATCCTTGCTCTTTGCAGGTCCAGGGGTTGCTGGAGAACGGAGACAGTATGACCAGTCCTGAGAAGGTAGCCCCCGGGGAGGGCTCAGGTAAGAAAGGTAGGTCTAGGTGTGGGTAGGCTGTTGGTTGGATATCCCCAGTGACCCCTGTGGTCCTCGGCTCTGTTTTAGTGGTGGGGATACAACCAGGAGCAGCCTCTAACCCAGCCTGTCCCCGCAACCCACCAGACCTGGAGCTGCTTTCCTCGCTGTTGCCACAGTTGACTGGCCCTGTGTTGGAGCTGCCTGAGGCAACTCGGGCCCCTCTAGAGGAGCTTATGTTAGAAGGGGACCTGCTTGAGGTGACCCTGGATGAAAACCACAGCATTTGGCAGCTATTGCAGGCTGGGCAGCCTCCAGACATGGAGCGGATCCGCACACTTCTAGAGGTAAGGAGAGGGATGGACAGGGCCAGGAGGTCAGGCCAAGGAGGCAGGGAGCCCAGGCCTGACCACTGGCCCACACCTCTTTCTGCCTGTCTGATCACACAGCTGGAAAAGGCAGAGCGCCATGGGAGCCGGGCACGGGGCCGGGCGTTGGAGAGGCGGCGACGGCGGAAGGTGGATCGGGGTGGGGAGGGCGATGACCCAGCCCGAGAGGAGCTAGAGCCAAAGAGGGTACGGAGCTCAGGGCCAGAGGCTGAGGAGGCCCAGGAGGAGGAGGAGCTGGAGGAGGAGACTGGGGGTGAGGGCCCCCCCCAACCCCTGCCCACCACTGGCAGCCCCAGCACCCAGGAGAACCAGAATGGCTTGGAGCCGGCACTAGGGGCCACTTCAGGCCCCTCGGCCCCTTTCTCTACTCTGACTCCTAGGCTGCATGTGCCCTGCCCACAGCAGCCACCTCAGCAACAGTTGTGACAGTGGCTGAGCCTAGCACAGACCCCCAACAAAGACCCCCCCACCTTGGTCTCAAGGATCCTCTTTCTGACCATCAAGCCTGCTTCTTGGGAGGTGGGCAAGTAGGGGGGATGGCCACTGTCCCCCCAACTCCCCAGCCCACCCCTGAGTCCCTTGACTTTTATATTCTGACTCCAAGGTATTGTTCAGACCTCAGCTCCTGGGGGCTGGCCCCTGGAGTCCCCCTCCCTGGTAGCCTCTAACCAGCATTCCCAGACACCTGAGGCAGATAAACAGATGGGTGGGCAGGTGGGCAGGGGGGTGGCTGGGGCTGGGCCAGCACCATTCCAGAGACAAGGCCAGTGCATACGCAAACTGGGGGAATCTCCTCTCCCTTCTCTCCCCAGTTCTGGCCCTGGCCAGGCCATGCTACACTAACCTCACCTCCCTCTCACTCTTTCTCCTCCCTCCCCTTTCCTACCTCTCTTTCCCCACCTTTACCTCCCCCTCCCCCTCCCCCTTCCCCCTTCCCCCTTCCCCCTTCCCCCTTCCCCCTTCCCCCTTCCCCTGACTGTTCTACCCAGGAGGAGGAAACTTCACATAGCTGTGCTCACAGTTTTTTATTTTAAATGAATTTGGCTGGGGAGCTCCCCATGATCTGAAGAAAGCTTTTGGTGCTTGTCCTCACAACCACCTTGACCTTCTCTCCCTGTCCCGTCCCATCTCCTTTCCTCCTCCTGGGTTCATGTTGTAATAAAAGAAGATTGTTGGTGTGTAATTAATTTGTTCAAAAAAAAAAAAAAAAAAAAACTTGGTTCCAACTGAAGCCTATTTTAATTTTATTTTATTATTTTCCTCTTGTTAGAAATAAAACCCTTAGCAACATTTTTTGGAAACATGTTTCTGAAGTGTATTTCTCTTTGAAGGGGGAGAACAGTGCCTCCATCACCCGTCAGCGGCGGAGGAGCACTAGGGCTGAAGTCTGGGAGCTCTGGGTTCTGAAAACAAGTTCTACCGGGTTCTCCTTACCTGAGGGCAAGACGTCCTGAGTCTCCCCCTACCCCACCCCCCAAGCCATTTTCCCCCATCTCCCAACGGACGGCCTGCCACCTCATCTAAACTTCTGCCACGGCCTCCTCCAACTTCATGCCCTCCAGTCTGTCCTCCTCAAGCCCCCGAGGGGAATTTTGGTCTTGGCTTTATTGAGGTATAATTTCTACATCATAAAATTTACCTGCTTTAAATGTAAAACTCAGTGATTTAGAGGGATGTTTCTAAAGTACAGATGTGATCTTGTCACTCTTGCTGCTTAAAACCATCCATGATGCTTCATTGCCCTTAAGATCGAGGTTATATTTATAATCTCATTCTTTGTGGAATGCTTTCCTGTCTGACCCACCCATATGCCATGTTCAGGGATGCTTCCCTGATTTGTCTATACCCTAAAGGGTTTTTTTCTGCCCCTGTGAAATGGAGACTGAAGCTCAGATGTGTGGTCATTTGCAGCCCAAGTTCACTTTTACAGCTTTATTGTGATACAATTTACATATCATACGTTTACCCACTTAAAGTATACAGTACAATGGCTTTTAGTATATTCTAGTTGTGCAACCGTCATTGCAAAAGATTTTAGAATGTTTTCATCATTCCAAAATGAAATCACACTCCCCAGGCATCACCCTTCCCCTGCCCTCCTCCTCCTCCCCCCCGCCCCCCCACCAGCCCCTCAACCCTAGGCCACCACTAATCTCTATGGATTTGCCTATTTTGGACATTTTATATAAATGGAATCATACAATTTGTGATCCTTTGTGACTGTGTTCTTTCGCTTAACGTAATGGTTTCAAGCTGAATTCGATTTTAAATGGAGTTGTTAATGGTGCCTTTATATTGGACAGATTTTTTTTTTCCCCTTCCGGGCCCCAGAGTCTTGACAATGAGGGAAAATGAGGGTGTTGGACTAGATCGGGGGCCATCACTACTCTGCCTTTTCTCATTTGCTCCCTCACTGGGTTCATTTTGCTCCATTTCTCCTCCTTCCCAAGATTTCCATTTGATGGGAACCTAGTGATGAGTGAGAAAGCCCACCATTTTCTGGCTGCTTTGATTGGTGGGAGGATCTGGCTAAGCCCTGCCTCTAGCCTTCTGGTCAAGAGGCACTGGGCTGTACAAGTTAAAGGGGAGGCAGGAGCCAATGAATACCCCTGTCCTGGGCCCAGTTCAACCCAGGCCCCAATCTAGGGGGAAAGGTTGGCCTTCTGTCTGCCCCCTTACTTGGAATGGATCATAAAAGGAGGGTTGGAGGAGACACCTTAGAGAAGAGACAGGCTTGAGTGCTACAAAAGGGACAGGAAGGGGCTCAGGCTCAGCACTTCACTCCCACTCCCCACTGCAAGGCAGTCTGCCTCCAGAAGTAACCCAACAGGTGGGGGAAAGGGTACCTATGACCTGCGGGCTAGCAAACTGCCGGCCCCAGTCTGGGGTCCTCCGGGGTATGGCCCAGCCCTCAGCAGTTTGCAGACAGCCTGTTCCATCGTGGCACTGCCCTGTGCCATTCCTCACGGCATGCATCCCATGAGCTCTGGAGAGGCCGCGGCTCTGATTATGCAAGACCCAGGTCAAACATGGCCTCTTCCAGAGAGCTTGCTCTAGTGGCACATATGTCCCTCTTGCCCAAGCACTCACCTAGAAAAGGAGGAGTCGGGGGTGGGTGGGGGACAGAGTGGGAGATGGGAAGAAAGGACCTGGGAAGAAGAGGGTATCTTCACCCTCGAAAGTCCTTTTTTATAGACCCTATTTGCTGCTGCTGCTGTTGCTGCTGCTGCTGCTGCATCCTCCCAGAGGTTGCCACATCATTCAGGATGGCTCCTGAATCTGCAGGTGACAAGGATGAGAAGAGACATCACTTCCACTGAGGACTTAGCCCAACCACACACCTTTACCCCTCTAGTGCTTCCACTGTGCATTACCTGTTGTCTGAAACACTCTAGGATTAATGGGTCTGTCTCTCCCACCATCCTGGGAGCTCCTGGAGGGAAGGCAAGGCCCAGGCCTAAGTCCTCTGTCCCCATTTCAAATCAGTCTGGGTTCAGAAGGAGGGAGACAGGAGCAGCATTTGGAGCCCCACTGCATAGGAACTCTATTCTCTTTGCACTGCATGAATCTCATTGGTAACAATGTTACCCTGTGGAAGTGGGGTCTGGGGTCCAGGACCATGGTCACTGGGGACATGAAGGAGCAGACACTGACCATAATTCTCAGAACTCCTGAAATTGTGGTGATTGGAGAAGAGGGATTTCGAGGCAGATAGGGCCCCTGCCCCTGGGGCACTCCTCAGAAAGGAAAGGGAGCAGTCTCCCTTGTGAGCCCCCTGCTGGGTGCCAGCTCCATGAGAGACATTTCACAAAGTGCCTGTCAGACATGCAGGAAGCAGAACCCTCGAAGAATAGGCCTTGTCTGGGCATATCAGACCTGCAGAGCTGGGATTCCCACCAAGTCTCTATGAACCTACTGCTCTGTGCTGAATGATAGAAGGGGTCCAAAGTAATCAGCCTGCACCCAGGAAATATTTCATTGTGGGGGCTCATCATTGATCTCTGCTGTTGGCAGGTGGGAACTCAGCAATGCTGAGCAACAGCCAGATTGGCCTTGGTAGGTAGAAGTCCTTACTGTTGAACTTGTACATAACCTTCATGCCTGCCTGTATTCATTATGTATTGAGTAACAAATTACTCCAAAAACTTAATGGCTTAAAACCATGACATTATCTCATGGTTCCTGTAGATCAGGAATCGGCACTACTTAGCTGGGTTTCAATTTTAGGGCCTCACAGGCTGCAGTCAAGGTGTCAGCCGAGGCTGCAGTCATCTCAAGGCTCAACTGGGGAAGGATCTGCTTCCAAGCCCACTCATGTGGGTGTTGGCAGGATTCAGTTCCTTGTGGGTTGGACTGAGGGCCTCAGTTCCTCACTAGCTGTTGGAAGCTGCCCTCAGTTTCTTGTCATGTGGTCCTCTCCATAGGGCAGTTCACAACACGGCAGCTTGCTTCATCAGACCAGTCGAGATGAGACACAGAGAATTGCATGAGTGCAAGATGGAAGTCACTTTATGACCTAATCTCTGAAGTGACATCCCATCACTGTTGCAATATTATATCCATTAGGGGTAAGTCACTAGGTCCAAGCCACACTCGAGGGAAGGGGATTACATAAGGATGTGAATACCAGGAGGTGAAGATCATTGGTGCCATCTTGCAAACTGACTAGTTTATTCTCTGGCCCCCAATGATTTACGACTCTTGGTTTCAGCTCAGGTCATGATCTCACGTTTGTGAGATGGAGCCCTGTATCAGCCTCTGTGCTGACAGCGTGGGGCTTTCTTGGGATTCGTGCTCTCTCTGGCCCTCCTCCCCTTCTCCCCCCATCTCTCTCTCTCTCAAAATAAACTTATTTTAAAAAGTCAGAGAAAGACAAATACCATATGATCTCACTCATGTGGAACTTAAGAAACAAATGAGCAAAGAAAGACAAACCAAGAAAGAGACTCAACTATAGAGAACTGATGGTTACCAGAGGGGAGGTGGGTGAGGGGATGAAAAAAAAATAGAAAAGCTTGATCTTAACAAAACCAGATAAAGACATCACAAGAAAATTACAGACCAATCTCTCTTATGAATATAGATGCAAAAGTCCTCAACAAAATACTAGCAAACCAAACCCAAGAGCATATAAAAAGATTAGGGGCGCCTGGGTGGCTCGGTTAAGCGTCCAACTCTTGATTTTGGCTCAAGCCAGGATTTCACGGTTGTGAGATCAAGCCCCACGTTGGTCTCCTGCTTGAGAGTCTCTCCCTTTCTCTCTGCCCCTAGCCTGTTTGCACTCTCTCTCTCTCAAAACAAATATTAAAAAAAAATCATACACTACAATCAAGTGGGATTTGTGTCAGGAATGCAAGAGTGGTTCAACATCAGAAAACTGGTTCAAGCTATACATTACATTGATAGAACAAAGGGAAAACCCTACATGATCATGTCGATAAGAAAAGGCACAGAGCTAATAAATTCAGCAAAGTTGTAGGGTACAAGATCAGCACATAAGAATCAGTTGTGCTTTATACATTAGCACCCACATTTCAAAAATGAAATTAAGAAAGCAATTCCACTTACAATAGCATCTAAAAGAAATACCTAAAAATAAATGTAACCAAGGAGGCCAAAGACTTGTATATTGAAAACTAGAACATGAACTGTGAGATCATGACCCGAGACGAAATCAAGAGTTGGACGCTTAACTGAGCCACCCAGATGTCCCTCCACTTTTCATCATAGCCAAAAATAGAAAACCAAACGTCCATAACTGAGAATAAAATGTGGTATATCCATACAATGGAATATTATTTGGCAATAAAAATGAAGTACTGACCCATGCTACATATATATGGACGAACCTTGAAAACATTTTGCTAGGGGCACCTCGGTTGAGTGACCGACTCTTCATTTCGGCTCAGGTCATGAGCTCATGGTTAGATCGAGCCCCACATCGAGCTCCACGCTAATGGTGCAGAGCCTGCTTAGGATTTTCTCTCTCCCTCTGCCCCCTCCCCTGCTTTTACACCCTCTCTCTCAAAAAGAAGGAAAACATTTTGCTAAATGAGAGAATCTAGACACAAAAGATACCTATTGTATGATTTCATTTCTATGAAATGTCCAGAATAGACAAATCTATAAAAACATAAAATAGATTAGTGGTTACTAAGGGAAGTGGTGTGGGTGGAGGTTGGAGGGAAATGGGGAATGACTACTAATGGGTAGAGGTTTTCTTTTTGAGGTGATGAAAATATTTTATATTTATATTGTAATAATGTCAGGCAACTGTGAATATGCTAAAAGACACTGAATTGTATACTTTAAATGGGTGAATTGTATGATATGTGAATTACATTTCAATAAAGGTGTTATATATCTTATGTACATTTTAGAGATAATTGTATCTCAGTAAAGCTGTTATATATAAACCTATTGCTGATATACAAAATATCTATATCTATCACCTATCATCTGTTTATCATCATCTATCATCTGTCTATCTAAACGTATTACTGCCTCTTTGGAGAAATGGTTGATGCCAGGGCTAGGACCAGAGAATCAAGGGCTTAAAAATGAAAGAAACATCAGAAGCACAAAGAAGCCACTTGAAGGATCTCCTAATGTCTAAATCTGTGACAATTTGAGCAACACAATAATGAATGAATTATAATCCATAAAATAAAATTTCATGGGGCGCCTGGGTGGCTCAGTTGGTTGGGCGTCCCACTCTTGATTTCAGCTCAGGTCATGATCTCACGGTTCGTGAGTTTGAGCCTTGAATTGGGTTCTGCGCTGACAGCAGGGAGCCTGCTTGGGATTCTCTCTCTCCCTCTCTCTGCCCCTCCCACCCCGCTCACACGTGCTCTCTCTCAAAATAAACATTAAAAAATTAAAAAATTCATGAGTCCATATAGAAATATACAAATGAATAAATAAATGAGTGAATGAATAGGGGAGAAGGCAAAGCCCTCATCACAAAAGAAGTCTAATGAAGTCTTAATGTAGAAGGAATGATTGAAATAGAAAATCACTATTTGGCAAACACCACAATAACAATTATATCAGGCACGAATCATCAGTAGATGCTAAAATTAGTGGGTGAAAGCTTGATGAAAAATAAGATATTTGCATAAATACTTTATCTCCTCACAAGTTAGTTACTAATTACTACTTTATAGTGGAGAACACCACCTTAAGTGAGAAAGGTTAACATTATCAAAAATAAGACATATGGACATCATATACCCTCTGTTCTGGTGGACTAAGAAGGGCACAACACTTTCGTGGTATTTTTCCAAGTTTTTATTTAAATTCCAGTTAGCATACAGTGTAGTATTAGCTTCGGGTGTAGAATTTAGTGATTCAACACTTAACATACAACACCTGGTGCTCTTCACAAGTGCCCTCCTTAATCCCCATCACTTATTTCACCCATCCACCACCCACCGCCCTTCTGGTATCCATCAATTTTTTTTCTATACTTAAAAGTCTGTTTCTCGGTTTTCCTCTCTTTTTTCCTCCCTATGTTCATTTGTTTTGTTTCTTAAATTCCACGAGTGAAATCATATGGTATTTGTCTTTGACTGACTTATTTCATTTAGCAGTATACTCTCTAGCTCCATCCAAGTCGTTGCAAATGGCAAGACTTCATTCTTTTTTATGGCTGAGTTATAGTCCATTATATATACACCACATCTTCTTTATCCATTCATCCATTGATGGACATTTGAGCTCTTTCCATAACTTGCTACTGTTGATAATGCTGCTATAAACATTGGGGCGCATGTATCCCTTCAAATTAGTACTTTTGTATCCTTTGGGTAAATACCTAGTAGTGAAATTGCTGGATCATAGGGTAGTTCTATTTTTAACTTTTTGAGGAACTTCCATACTGTTATCCAGAGTGGCTGCACCAGTTTGCATTCTCACCAACAGTGTTCTTGACAAAAGAGCACAACCTAAATCTAATCATGAGAGAACATCAGAAAAACCTAATTGTGGGATAGCCTACAAAATAACTGACCAATACTCTTCAAAAGTGTCAAAGTCATGAAAGACAAGGAAAGACTGAGGAACTGTCACAGACGACTAAGGAGACATGATAACTAATTGTAATGGAGGCATCCTAGAACAGAAAAAATATAATTGGGGAAAAACTGGTAAAATCTGACTAAAGTTCAAAGTGAAATTTGGATAGATTAATAGTACTGTGTCAATGTTGATTTCCTGGTTTCAATAATTCTACGTAATTCTACTGTGATTGTTTAAAATGGTAACACTTGGCAAAGCTAGGTGAAAGATATATGAGACTTCTTTGTACTAGTTTTATAACTTGTGATGTCCAAAATTATTTTTAAAAAAAGCTAAAAAATTTAAAAGCACATATTGTTATGTAAACAAGTAGTAAACAGAATGAAATATACCACATAAGACCTTTAGATACTGTTAACCTAAACAGAACAGCCAGTTATTTTACCAGCAAGATAGGTTTATTCAGGAATAACAGAATTGCAATTCGGGACAACCAAGCTACAGCAAAACCATGGGCAAGTCTGACAATGGAGAGGAGTTATTTTATGGTGAAGGAAAAAGTTGGAAGGGGTTATTTTGTTTGTTTTAATTTTAATTTCAGTGGAAAGGGTTTGTTTTGAAACAATGAAAGTCCAATGAAAGTCCACTGGAGAAAAGCAAGAGTTCAGGGTGATGACAGTTTCTCATTGGTGAGTTGTAGGGGTAGTCAGTTACTTGCAGGAGATGCAATATACATCTTTTCCTGTTGGGGGCCTGTAATTCATGTTTATTTTCTGACAATTCTGTTGGGGGTCTGTAATTGTCAACTCCTAGGACTGAGGTAGAATAGGACAGCTCCCCCCTTCTGGCTTCTCAATTCTACTTTAGTGAGGTTTCTCTTTATTCATTTTCACAATGCACTACAAATACAGTAAAACCTTGGTTTGCGAGCATAACTTGTTCTGGAAACATGCTTGTAATCCAAAGCACTTGTATTTCAAAGCGAATTCCCCCATAAGAAATAATGAAAACTCAGATGACTTGTTCCATAACCTAAAAATATTCATATAAAAATGATTATAATACTGTAATATAATACAAAATAATAAAGAAAATACAAAATATAAAGAAAAATTAGCAAATTAACCTGCACTTGCCTTTGAAAACTGTCGTGGCTGGTGTGAGGGAGACAAGAGAGAGGAGGGCTATCTATCACTAATGGAATCACTGCTATCTATTGGCTCAATGGAATCTTTTTCTGCATGGGGGCCATTGTACACTTACATGGGTGTTGACTACAGTACAGTATTAATAAACTCTTGTCATAAACCGTATTTAATGGAACTGGCAATAAGGCAGCAGAGGAAAGGGCCTATATCTGCAGGCAATCTGAACTAGAATGAAGTAAAGCATTCCTAAGATTATTCATATGGAAAAGCAAAGGACTGTCCATAGGTGGTTTGAAGTGACAAGAAATACACCAGTGCTAGTTGTGGGTACCTTCCAGTGTGCTGAAAAATCACTGATTTCTGGTAAACACTGCAGCCTGAGACTGAGCATCTGAGCATGGGAGATGATCACCCACAATCCTGCAGCAAGAGAGAGAGAGAAGAACCATTGATTCAGTTGTGATAGGACATTCAGCGTCACTTACTACTATTGCAAGATATCGCTCATTTATTAAGTCAAAATTTATTAGAAATCTTTGCTCGTCTTGCAGAACACTTGCAGAACAAGTTGCACGCAATCCAGGGTTTTACTGCACATGCAAACACAACAGTATACTTTACCAGAAGAACACATACAAACAAAAGGTTATACATTAAAACATTATCTTGATTCCCTGAGAATGGCAAATGGGAAAAAGGAGGAATCGATCATTCAATTTATCAGGAGAGGAAACTTAACTGAGACTTTAGCGGCTTTTCTAGAGGGGTTGGGATTAGATTTGGACCTTGCAGGATGGATGTAGGGACTTGGGAGAGATAGGGGGTGGTCTGAAGTCATGATAGTGGCAAAACGTAGGAGATGGGGCTTGGAGGTGGTGCCAAGAGCCTGCCTTGGTCTGGGAGGAAAGACCAGGTGTAGAGGCATTGGGAGTTGAGGCTGGTTACAGAGGGGCTCAATCTCTGGAGATGCCTTCAGGGCCAGTCCCCTCTCTGGCCATATCTTCTTCTCAACTACTGCCAGGAGGCACTGCTGGCATTGAACACTTTCCTGCCCTTTACCTGGTATTCAGGTCTCATTCTCTTCTAAACACCTCCCTTCTAGCCCCTTCCTGCTGTCCTCCTTCCTCCCCCAGATAATGGTATCCACTGTGTTATCCTGTGATCAGCTCCAGACAGGGGGGATAGGTAAAAGGCCAGGCCTTTCCCCTAGACTAGATATTAGGGTCAGGCTAGACCAGGGGCTGGTGCTTCCATTACTCCTTGCTTCCCCTAACTATAGACTTCAGTGTCCCCAGTTGGGCTTGTCCTGCTGTGTGACTTATGTGGTCATCTCTCCAACCTGTAGCTTGGCCTGGGCAGTCCCAATATAAGCTCCTCTCACAACCAAGCATTGCAAATGAGCAGCTGAGGCCCAAAAGGAGCATAGAGGGGCCCAGAAAGAGCAGGCATGGTAAGGGGTACAGGAGGAGCCACCCACCCAGGGGCTGCTGAACTGCCTGAGTGCCAATCTTGCCTCCATTGATTACTGGCTGTGGTTTTGTTTTGTTTTGGTTTTGGTTTTTTTTTTTTTTTTTTTTTTTGCAAATCACTTAATTTCTTATACTCTCAATTCCCACATGTTTATATTGAAGAATAGTAGAATAAGAGTACCTACCACAGAGGGTTAATGTCCGAATTAAATGAGATTATGTATTTAGAGTCTGACATAAGTCCTCAATAAATGATAGCTGCCATTATTATTATTACACATTCTCAGTCCTGGTCCTTGGGCTTTCATAGGTGGAGACATCACCCTGGCTGTGGCTACAGCTCCAATTCAGAGAAGGTGTGGGGTACTGAGAAAGGGATGAGAAGTGGGCTTGGTGAAAACTTGTACTCCTTTGTATTTATTTTATATAGTTATGATAAAAAGAAAATACACAGTATTAGAGGAGATAGTAAATCTTTAACATATATTACTAAGTATTTTCACATTTTTAATGATATAATCAAGCCTCTTCTGTGCATATACATTTTACATAAGGTTTTATGCTGGAATATATACATAATTCCTCATCAGGACTTTTTACTTTTTTATTTTTTTTAATGTTTATTATTTTTGAGAGAGACAAAGAATAAGCAGGGGAGGGGCAGAGAGTGGAGACACAGAATCTGAAGCAGGCTCCAGGCTCTGAGCTGTCAGCACAGAGCTTGACAAGCTCAAACCCACGAGTGGTGACTTAATGACCTGAGCCAAAGTGGGACGCTTAACTGACTGAGCCACCCAGTCCTCATCAGGACTTTTTACTAATGACCTCTTTAAAATCTTGATTGTTGCTATTAATGAGAAATGTTTTTTTTTTTTTTCAAGTAGGTACGGCTAGTTGGAAATAGAAAAGACTTTTTTCCCCCCTCTATTAACCAGAATTTCTATTTCATCCTTGAAATCATTTAAATCAAGTTGAATATTTTAATAGTTTTTTAATACAGCTTGAAGTCTGGGAATATGATGCCTCCAGCTTTGGTTTTCCTTTTCAACATGACTTTGGCTATTTGGGGTCTTTTCTGGTTCCATACAAATTTCAGGATTGTTTGTTCTAGCTCTGTGAAGAACGCTGGTGGTATTTTAATAAGGATTGCATTGGATGTGTAGATTGCTTTGGGTAGTTAACATTTTAACAATATTTGTTCTTCCAATCCAAAAGCATGGGGTGTTTTTCCATCTCTTTGTGTCTTCTTCAATTTCTTTCAGAAGCTTTCTATGGTTTTCAGCATACAGATCTTTTACTTCTTTGGTTAGGTTTATTCCTAGGTATCTTATGATACCAGTTTCATAATTTTTTTAACATTTATTTTTGAGAGACAGAGTGCAAGCAGGGGAGGGGCAAGGAGAGAGGCGGGACACAGAATCTGAAGCAGGCTCCAGGATCTGAGCTGTCAGCACAGAGCCCGATGCAGGGCTCGAACTCACAGACTGCAAGATCATGACCTGACCTGAAGTCGGATGCTCAACCGAATGAGCCATCCAGGCATTTTGTATGATACTAGTTTTAAAATAATGGTTCTTTTCTTCAAGTTATTCACAGATGTTACTCTAATTCTTTAATTTTCTTTATGATTCAAATTATAATAGCAACATTACCAGGGAATGATTTTTTTAAGCTCACTTATCCAAAGTTGACTTTTTGCTTTGAACTTTCAAATCTTTGTCAGTGCACATTCATCTCTTTTCACATGGTCCTTCCACATTTCTACACAGTATATTAAGGAACCCGAAAAAGTCAGCTAATCTTTCCACAGATCTACCAGGTAAGAATTGTTTATGGAAAAAAAACCCTCAATTTTGATTTTTGCTCACAAACTTTTGAAAATATTCTTTCTTTGGGACAGCTTACACACTTGTGAAACAGCAAAGAGGGATGTTCTGATCCTTTGTCTTAAAACAAAGGTGAAAACAGGTGCAATGTTAGTGCATTGTATTTAATTAAACTTGTCATGCCAATAGTACCATTTCCCATGGAAATCAGATCAAAAGGCAAACTCTTACAGATGAAGGCTTTTCTGTATAAAACAATAAATGAAACATATTAATAGAATCTCAGGGTTTTCAGAACAAACTCTAGATGCAAAGCCTTTACATCTTCTTATCACTGTGGTCTCATTCACTACACAAATTTATTTCAAAATATTGATAAAAATGCAATGCACGATCCTGGATTGGGCCATTTTGCTATAAATTATAGGACATTAGGAAAATTGACGAAATATGAAGATTAGGTGGTAGTGATATATTAACATTAATTTCATGACACTGATGATTGTATTGTGATTATGTAGGAAAATGTCCTTATTTGTAGAAAATCACACTAAAATATTCAGAAGTGATGGGTCTGCAACTAGATCTGCAACTCGCTTTCAAGTGGTTCAGGAAAAGAAGTTCTCTATACTGTTCTTGCAACTTCTCTTTAACCTTGTGATTATTCTGGGGCGCCTGGGTGGCTCAGTCGGTTGAGCGTCCGACTTCAGCTTAGGTCACGAACTCATGGTTTGTGAGTTTGAGCCCTGCATCAGGCTCTGTGCTGACAGCTCAGAGCCTGGAGCCTGTTTCGGATTCTGTGTCTCCCTCTCTCTCTGCTCCTCCCCGCTCATGCTCTGTCTTTCTCTATCTCTCAAAAATAAATGCTAAAAAAAAAATTTAACCTTGTGATTATTCCAAAATAAAAAATAATTCATGAAATATTTGCTTGAATATTTTAACCTGGAATTATTTGCTTGGCATTATTGCTTCTCTCAATAATTTTCCATACAAATCAGGCAATTGGGCTGAGGAATGAGGGCTTCTTGGGCACCCAAATCCAAACTTGAGATGATCCCCATGACTGAAACATCATACATGGACATGAAGTTGGTCTTGAAAATACGATGACATTGCAGCTTTATTCCAAAAGTTGTTCATTACGATATTGTGATGGTTAATTTCATGTGTCAACTTTGCCAGACCATGGGTTGCCCAGATATTTGGTCAAACATTAATTCAGGTGTTATTTTGGATGAGGTTAACATTTAAATCAGTAATCAGTATACTGAGTAAAGCAGATTGATCTCCTGAATGTGTGTGGGCCTCATCCAGTCAGTTGAAGGCCTGAATAGAAGAAAAAGGCTGACTCTCCCCAGAGTAAGGGAGAATCCTTTCTGCCTGACTGCCTTTGAACTGAAATATCAGCTTTTTCCTATCTTCAGACTCAAATGAAACAATGACTCTTCCTGGGTGTGTTGGCCTTTGGACTAGAACTACACCATCAATTCTCCTGGGTCTCCCCTTGCCAACTCATCCTGCAGATCTTCAGGCTTGTCAGCCTCTATAAGTGTATAAATAAACCAATTCCTTACAATGAATCTCTATATCTCTATATTGGCATCCTGTTGGTTCTTTCTCTGGAGGACCCTGACTAACACAGATTTTGGTACAGAAAGCGGCTAGAGGAACAAAATTTTAAGGATGATTTTTTGAATGGGTTCTAGAGTTTCTGTGTGGTAGGGTCCCCTCCCCAAGGAAAGAAGAAGAAGAAAAAAAACCTCAAGGCAACCTGGTTATACACATACATGACAATATCCCTAACGACCTTGTAACATAAGACCACTTAATCAGACTGCATGCTTGTTTGTTACCATATATGGGAGACAAAGAAGTGGAAAATGTATAAACAATTACACCACATGGTGTTTGGGTCTCAGTTTTTCTGGTACAAACCCAACTGAATGGTGCCGGCAGGAATAAAGTTGCTTCCGGGAAAGAAAAGCCTCGGTGTCAATGACTCTCTGTGCAAGAATCCTGCGACATCTGGAATTGAATCTCTAATCTAAATATTTTGGTTAAAAAAATTTTTTTAATGTTTATTTTTTGAGAGACAGAGTGTGAGCAGGGTAGGGGCAGAGATAGAGAGGGAGACACAGAATCTGAAGCAGGTTCCAGTCTCTGAGCTGTCAGCACAGAGCCCAACGCGGGGCTCAAACCCATGAGCCATGACATCATGACCTAAGCCGAAGTTGGATGCTTAACCAACAGAGCCACCCAGGCACCCCTAAATATTTTGGGTTTTTTTAATGTTTTATTTATTTTTGAGAGAAAGAGAGAATAAGAGGGGCAGAGAGAGAGGGAGACAGAGAATCCCTGAAGCAGGCTCCAGGTCCTGAGCTGTCAGCACAGAGCCCTACATGGGGCTTGAACCCATCCATGAAACACAAGATCATGACCTGAGCCCAAGTCAGATGCTTAACCAACTGAGCCACCTAGGCACCCCTAATCTGATTATATTTAAAGACACTAATGGGATGCTGGGGAAGATGGCGGCATAGGAGGGCGCCGGGCTCAACTTGTCCTGCTGATCACTTAGATTCCACCCACACCTGCCTAAGTAACCCAGAAAACCACCAGAAGACTAGCAGAATGGACTCTTTGGAGCCAAGCGTAGACAAGAGGCCCACAGAAGAGGATCCACCCCAGCTAATATGCCAGATCCCACCAAAGCAGCACCACAAGCCTGGCAGTGTGCAAATAGCCTGGACAGGGGCCACAACACTCCACAGTAAGTCCTGCCCCTGGGAGAGGGGAAGATAAGGTACACACCAGTCTGACTGTGGCCCCAGCAGTGGGCTGGGGACAGACATTGGGTCTGACTTCAGCCCCACCCACCAACATGTTACTCCAGACAGCACAGGGGAAGTGCCCTGCAGTTCCGCGCTACCCCAGGGACTACCCTAAATGACGAAACGAAAGAACTCTCCTCAAAAGAAACTCTAGGAAGTAGCAACAGCTAACGAATTGATCAAAAATGATTTAAGCAATACAAAGGAACAAGAATTTAGAATAATAGTCATAAAATTAATCGCTGGACTTGAAAAAAGTACAGAGGACAGCAGAGAATCTATTGCTACAGAGATCAAGGGACTAAGAAATAGTCATGAGGAGCTAAAAAATCCTATAAATGAGGGGCAAAATAAAATGGAAGCAACCACAGCTTGGATTGAAGAGGAAGAGGAGAGAATAGATGAATTAGAAGATAAAATTGTGGAAAAAGAAGATGCTGAGAAAAAGAGAGATAAGAAAATCCAGGAGTATGAGGGGAGAATTAGAGAACTAAGTGATGCAATCAAATGCAACAATATAAGTATTATAGGAATTCCAGAAGAGGAAGAGAGAGAGAAAGGGGGTGAAGGTGAACTTGAACAAATCATAGTTGAGAACTTCCCTGATCTGGGGAAGGAAAAAGGCATTGAAATCCAAGAGGCACAGAGAACTCCCTTCAGACATAAGTTGAATTGATCTTCTGCATGACATATCATAGTGAAACTGGCAAAATACAAGGATAAAGAAAAAATTCTGAAAGCAGCTAGGGATAAACACACTCTAACTTATAAAGGGAGATCCATAAGACTCATGGCAGACCTATTTACTGAAACTTGGCAGGCCAGAAAGGAGTGGCAGAAAATCTTCAATGTGATGAACAGAAAAAATATGCAGCCGAGAATCCTTTATCCAGCAAGTCTGTCATTCAAAATAGAAGGAGAGATAAAGGTCTTCCCAAACAAACAAAAACTGAAGGAATGCATCACCACTAAACCAGCCCTACAAGAGATCCTAAGGGGGATTCTGTGAGTGAAGTGTTGCAAGGACCACAAAGTACCAGAGACATCACTACAAGCACGAAACCTACAGACATCACAATGCCTCTAAATCCATATCTTTCTATAATAACACTGAATGTAAATGGACAAAATGCTCCAACCAAAAGACATAGGGTATCAGAATGGATAAAAAACAAGACCCATCTATTTGCTGTCTACAAGAGACTCATTTTAGACCTGAGGACACCTTCAGATTGAAAGTGAGGGGATGGAGAACTATCTATCATGCTACTGGAAGTCAAAAGAAAGCTGGAGTAGCCATACTTATATCAGACAAACTAGACTTTAAATTAAAGGCTGTAACAAGAGATGAAGAAGGGCATTATGTAATAATTACAGGGTCTATCCATCAGGAAGAGCTAACAAGTATAAATGTCTATGTGCCGAATATGGGAGCCCCCAAATATATAAAACAATTAATCACAAACATAAGCAACCTTATTGATAAGAATGTGGTAATTGCATGGGACTTTAAATACTCCACTTACAACAATGGATAGATCATCTAGACAGGGGATCAATAAAGAAACAAGGGCCCTGAATGATACATTGGATCAGATGGACTTGACAGATATATTTAGAACTCTGCATCCCAAAGCAACAGAATATATTTTCTTCTCGAGTGCACATGGAACATTCTCCAAGATAGATCACATTCTGGATCACAAAACAGCCCTTCATAAGTACAAAAGAATTGAGATCGTACCATGCACACTTTCAGACCACAATGCTATGAAACTTGAAATCAACCACAGGAAAAAGTCTGGGAAACCTCCAAAAGCATGGAGGTTAAAGAACATCCTACTAAAGAATGAATGGGTCAACCAGACAATTAGAGAAGAAATTTAAAAATATATGGAAACAAATGAAGATGAAAATACAACAATCCAAATGCTTTGGGATACAGCAAAGGCAGTCCTCAGAGGAAAATACTTTGCAATCCAGGCCTGCCTCCAGAAACAAGAAAAATCCCAAATACAAAATCTAACAGCACACCTAAAGGAAATAGAAGCAGAACAGCAAAGACACCCCAAACCCAGCAGAAGAAGAGAAATAATAAAGATCAGAGCAGAAATAAACAATATAGAATCTAAAAAAACTGTAGAGCAAATCAATGAAACCAAGAGTTGGTTTTTTGAAAAAATAAACAAAACTGATAAACCTCTAGCCAGGCTTCTCAAAAAGAAAAGGGAGATGACCCAAATAGATAAAATCATGAATGAAAATGGACTTATTACAACCAATCCCTCAGAAATACAAGCAATTATCAGGGAATACTATGAAAAATTACATGCCAACAAACTGGACAACCTGGAAGAAATGGACAAATTCCTAGGCACCCACACACTTCCAAAACTCAAACAGGAAGAAATAGAAAACTTGAACAGACCCATAACCAGTGAAGAAATTGAATCAGTTATCAAAAATCTCCCAACAAATAAGAGTCCAGGACCAGATGGCTTCCCTGGGGAACTCTACCAGACATTTAAAGCAGAGATAATACCTATCCTTCTCAAGCTGTTCAAAAAAATAGAAAGGGAAGGAAAACTTCCAGACTCATTCTATGAAGCCAGCATTACTTTAGTTCCTAAACCAGACAGAGACCCAGCAAAAAAAAGAGAACTACAGGCCAACATCCCCGATGAATATGGATGCAAAAATTCTCAATAAGATGCTAGCAAATCGAATTCAACAACATATAAAAAGAATTATTCACCATGATCAAGTGGGATTCATTCTTGGGCTGCAGGGCTGGTTCCACATTTGCAAATCAATCAACGTGATACATCACATTAATAAAAGAAAAAAGAACCATAAGATCCTGTCAATCGATTCAGAAAAAGCATTTGACAAAATTCAGCATCCTTTCTTAATAAAAACCCTCAAGAAAGTCGGGAAAGAAGGAACATACTTAAACATCACAAAAGCCATTTATGAGAAGCCCACAGCTAATATCATCCTCAATGGGGAAAAACTGAGACCTTTTCCCCTGAGATCAGGAACATGACAGGGATGTCCACTCTCAGCGCTGTTGTTTCACATAGTGTTGGAAGTGCTAGCATCAGCAATCAGACAACAAAAGGAAATCAAAGGCATCAAAATGGGCCAAGATGAAGCCAAGCTTTCACTTTTTGCAGATGACATGATATTATACATGGAAAACCCGATAGACTCCACCAAAAGTCTGCTAGAACTTATACTAAATTCAGCAAAGTCGCAGGATACAAAATCAATGTACAGAAATCAGTTGCATTCTTATACACTAACAATGAAGCAACAGAAAGACAAAAAAAGAAACTGATCCCATTCACAATTGCACCAAGTATCATAAAATACCTAGGAATAAACCTAACCAAAGATGTAAAAGATCTGTATGCTGAAAACTATAGAAAGCTTATGAAGGAAATTGAAGAAGATATAAAGAAGTGGAAAAACATTCCATGCTCATGGATTGGAAGAATAAATATTGTTAAAATGTCAATACTACCCAAAGCTATCTACACATTCAATGCAATCCCAATCAAAATTGCACCAGCATTCTTCTCGAAGCTAGAATAAGCAATGCTAAAATTTGTATGGAACCACAAAAGACCCCGAATAGACAAAGTAATTTTGAAGAAGAAGACCAAAGCAGGAGGCATCACAATCCCAGACTTTAGCCTCTACTACAAAGCTGTAATCATCAAGACAGCATGGGATTGGCACAAAAACAGACACATAGACCAATGAAATAGAATAGAAACCCCATAATTAGACCCACAAAAGTATGGCCAACTACTCTTTGACAAAGCAGGAAAGAATATCCAATGGAAAAAAGACAGTCTCTTTAACAAATGGTGTGGGGAGAGCTGGACAGCAACATGCAGAAGGTTGAAACTAGACCACTTTCTCACACCATTGACAAAAATATACTCAAAATGGATAAAGGACCTGAATGTGAGACAGGAAACCATCAAAACCCTAGAGGAGAAAGCAGGAAAAAAACCTCTCTGACCTCAGCCGCAGCAATTTCTTACTTGACACATCCCCAAAGGCAAGGGAATTAAAAGCAAAAATGAACTATTGGGACCTCATCAAGATAAAAAGCTTCTGCACTGCAAAGGAAACAATCAACAAAACTAAAAGGCAACCAATGGAATGGGAAAAGATATTTGCAAATGACATATTGGACAAAGGGCTAGTATCCAAAATCTATAAAGAACTCACCAAACTCCACACCCAAAAAACAAATAATCCAGTGAGGAAATGGGCAGAAAACATGAATAGACACTTCTCTAAAGAAGACATCCAGATGGCCAACAGGCACATGAAAAGATGCTCAACGTCGCTCCTCATCACGGAAATACAAATCAAAACCACACTCAGATATCACCTCACGCCTGTCAGAGTGGCTAAAATGAACAAATCAGGAGACTGTCGATGCTGGCGAGGATGTGGAGAAACGGGAACCCTCTTGCACTGTTGGTGGGAATGCAAACTGGTACAGCTGCTCTGGAAAACAGTGTGGAGGTTCCTCAAAAAATTAAAAAGAGACCTACCCTATGACCCAGCAATAGCACTGCTAGGAATTTACCCAAGGGCTACAGGAGTGCTGATGCATAGGGGCACTTGTACCCCAATGTTTATAGCAGCACTTTCAACAATAGCCAAATTATGGAAAGAGCCTAAATGTCCATCAACTGATAAATGGATAAAGAAATTGTGGTTTATATACACAATGGAATACTACGTGGCAATGAGAAAAAATGAAATATGGCCTTTTGTAGCAACATGGATGGAACTGGAGAGTGTGATGCTAAGTGAAATAAGCCATACAGAGAAAGACAGATACCATATGGTTTCACTCCTATGTGGATCCTGAGAAAGTTAACAGAAGACCATGGGGAGGAGAAGGAAAAATAAAGGTTAGAGAGGGAGGGAGCCAACACATAAGAGACTCTTAAAAACTAAGAACAAACTGAGGGTTAATGGGGGGTAGGAGGGAGGGGAGGGTGGGTGAGGGGTACTGAGGAGGGCACCTGTTAGGATGAGCACTGGGTGTTGTATGGAAACCAATTTGACAATAAATTTCATATATAAAAAAAAAGACACTAACGACTCTATCCCAGTGGTAAAGAGAGAACTGATTGTTCATAGCATGAACTTATAGAGAAACACAAAATATCATCATGTAATATTCCTAATCAACCACTTACAAGAAGCAAGGATCTGGATGACTGTGTATATACTTTTTAACACTTTTTAAACATTTTTGGGGGGTCAAATTAACAAATATAAGGAGATTGGTTTTTTGCTCCTAATGTTGCTGGACAAAGTAGGAGGATGGGGGAGAACGAGCTCAAGGATTTGAATTCCCCCTGCAAGAGCCACATAAATGACTTGAAAGCTTCCGTGTGTGCCCTGGAGACCCTTATCTCCTGTAGCTGCGGGGCTGAGATCGTTGAAAATCAAACACAGAACCTCATTCTACAACTGATTGAATTTTATTTTATTTTTTTTTTTTGCACATTTTTTTTCAATATATGAAATTTATTGTCAAATTGGTTTCCATACAACACCCAGTGCTCATCCCAAAAGGTGCCCTCCTCAATACCCATCACCCACCCTGCCCTCCCTCCCACCCCCCATCAACCGTCAGTTTGTTCTCAGTTTTTAACAGTCTCTTATGCTTTGGCTCTCTCCCACTCTAACCTCTTTTTTTTTTTTTTTTTCCTTCCCCTCCCCCATGGGTTTCTGTTAAGTTTCTCAGGATCCACATAAGAGTGAAACCATATGGTATCTGTCTTTCTCTGTATGGCTTATTTGATTGAATTTTAATATAAGCTAAACTCACAGGCTCACAGGGTGTCTACTGTTATACGTTTTTTAAAGTATATTTTTAGTTTTGAGAGAGAGAGAGAGAGAGAGAGACCAAGTGGGGGAGGGGCAGAAAGAGAGGGAGAGAGAGAATCCCGAGCAGGCTCCACACTGTCAGCATGGAGCCCAATATGGGGCTCGAACTCACAAACCATGAGATCACGACATGAGCCAAAACCAAGAGTCTGACGCTTAACCAACTGAGCCAAACCTAGGGTGTCTATGGTTAAAGTGAAAGCAATGATGCGGGAAAGAATAGGATCCTGGAAGTTGAGATGGTGAGTCTCCTTAAGGAACACTGCCAAAAATTTATCTTTCTGATCTTTCTCTTAGCCTTTCCCAAAGGGACCCACAGCTTTTTACAGGATAACAGCATTGGGTAAAAGGAAATAATCAGATCATTGGGGGATTACTGGACACTGGGTCTGAACTGACACTGATTCCAGGAGATCCAAAACGTCACTGTGACCCTTACTTGACGGGGGAGATAGCATGATCACCAAAATGTCACTGTGACCATCGCCCCCCTCCCCCCCGCCCCGCCGCGCAGTCTGAGTAGGAGCTTATGGAAGTCAGGTGATCAATGGGGTTTTAGTTCAGTTCCATCTCACAATAGGCCTAGTGGGTCCCCAAATCCATCTTGTGGCTATTTCCCCAGTCTGGAATTCATAAGTAGAATCTATATACTCAGCTGCTAAATCCATAATTGGAATATACATACTCATAGTATTTTCCTGACCTGTGGAGTGACAGGTGTTATGGTGGGAAAGGCCAAATGGAATCCACTAGAAATATACCTACTTATGAATAGAGTCAATCTAAAGTAGAAATGCATCCCTAGAGGGACTGCAGAGACAAATGCCATCATCAAGGACTGGAAAGATGCAAGGGTGGTGATTCCACCACTTCCCCATTCAATTCTCCTACTTGGCTTACACAGAAGACAGATGGATCTTGGGGAATGACAGTGGATTTTAGTAGGCTTAATCATATGGTGACTCCAACTGAAGCTGCTGTACCAGATGCAGATTCATTGCTTGAGCAAATTAACACACACCCTGGTTTCCCCTGGTACCTGGTGCGTGACTATTGATCTGCAAAATTCTTTTTTTCCCTCCGTACCTGATAATATGGACCACCCAAAGTAGTTTGCTTTCAGCAACACATCTTTACTCTCCACTCTTAGGGTATGTCAACTCCCTAGCCCTATGTCATAATTTAGTTCACATGTATCTTTATTACTTTTCCTTTCCATAAAATACCATACTGGTTCATTGCATTGATGACATTTTGCTACCTGGATCTAGTGAGCAAGTAGTAGCAACCCCTGTAGACTCATTGGTAAGACACACAGTGTCAGAAAGTGGGAAATAAATCTGACAAAAATTCAAGAATTCAAAAATTCAAAAATCCTGCCTCAGTGAAATTTCTGGGGATGCAGTGATATGGGGCAGGTTGAGATATCCCTTCCAAGGTGGACAATAAGTTGTTGCATCTGGTCCCTCCTAGAAGTAAAAATGAGACACAATGCTTAGTGGGCCTGTTTGGATTTTGGAGGCCACATATTTCTCATTTGGGTGAGTTATTCTGGCTCATTTACTGAGTGACTGTAGAAGCTGCTTGTTTGGAGTGGGACTCAGAACAAATGAAGTTCTGCAACTGGTCCAGGCTGCTGTGCCAGGCTCTGTCACTTGGGCCATATGACTCAGCAGATCTAAAGGTACTTGGTGTCAGTGGCAGACAGGGATGCTGTTTGGAGTTTGGGGCAGGCTCCTGTAGATGAACTGCAATGCAGGCTCTTAGGATTTCAGAGCAAAACCCTGCCATCCTCTGTGTATAATGACTCTCCTTTTGAGAAACCACTCTTGGCTTGCTACTGAGCCTTAGCTTACTGAGACTGAAAGCTTAACCATGGGCCCTGAGCTACCATGTGACCTGAGATGCCCATCACAAACTGGGTGTTATCTGATCCAACATGATTGGAAAATTTGTGACAAGGAAATTGGGGGAAGAAGTATGTGGATAGACCTCTCTGAATGGGCAAAAAATGTGAAGATCGTTGTGCTTCATGTGAATGCTCACCAAAGGGTAACCTTGGCACAGGAAAACTTGAATAATCAAGTGGATAAGATGACCCATTCTGTGGATATCAGTCTCCTTCACCAAGCACCCCTGTCACCCAATGGGCTCATGAACAAAATGGCAAGGATGGAGGATGTGCACAGGCTCTGAAGCATGAATTTCAACTCATCAAGGCCAACCTGGCTATGGCCACCACTGAGTGCCCAACCTGGAAGCAGCAGGGACCAGCACTGAGTCCCTGATATGGCACAATTGTCTAGGGTGATCAGCCAGTGACCTGGTAGCAGGTTGATTACATTGGACCCCTTCCATTATGAAAGGGGCAAGATTTTGTGGTTACTGGAATAGACACTTACTCTGGATGCAGGGCTGCCTTCCCTATACTTAATTCTTCTGCCAAAACCACCATCTGTGGACTTACAGAGTGCCTTATCCACCATCAGGGTATTCTACACAACTTTGGTTCTGATCACAGAACTCAGAAAAAGTGCAGCAATGAACCCATGCTCATGGAATTCACTGTTATTACCATGTTCCTTACCATTCTAAAGCAGCTGGCTTCCTGGAACAATAGAATGGCCTTTTGAAGACTCAGTTGCAGGGCCAGTTAGGTAGCAATACCTTGCAGGGCTGGAGCAAGGTTCTCCAGAAGGCTGTATGTACTCTGAATCAGCATCGGTGTGTGGTGTTATTTCTCACATAGCCGGAAGTCAGTCCAGGAATCAAGGGCTGGAAATAGAGTGGTGCCACTCAGTATTATACCTAGTGACCCGCTAGCAAAAATTTTCCTTCCTGTTCTGGCAACCTTATTCTCTGCTGGCCTAGAGGCCTTAGTTCCAAAGGGAGGGATGCTTCCACCAGGTGACACAACAATGATTCCACTAAACTGGAAGTTAAGTCTGCTCCTCCAGCCAGTTTAGACTCCTCATGCCTCTGAATCAATAGGCAAAGAAGGGAGTTACTGTGCAGGCTGGGGTGACTGATCCTATCTGCCAAGGGGAAATTGGACTGTTGTTGCACAATGGTAGTAAAGAATAGTGTATCAGTATATGGATGATCCTTTAGGGAATCTCTTAGCGTCACCATGCCCTGTGATTAAGGTCAATGTAAAAGTACAACTTGATCCAGGAAGGACTACTATCGGCCCAGACCCTTCAGGAATAAAGGTTTGAGTTACCCCACCAGTAAAGAACCATGACCAGCTAGGTGCTTGTTAAAGGTAAAGGAAATACACAATGGGTAGTGGAAGAAGGGGGTTATAATACAACAATGACCATGTTACCATTTACAGAAAGGAGGGCTATAATTGTTGCGACTATTTTCTCCTGATTTTGATATGAATATATTTGTGTGTGTACTGTTTATCCCGTAGCCTACATCTATCATCTATCTATCTATCTAACCTTTGTTTTTTCCCTCCTTTATCCCCTTATCATGTAACATAAGATATACTGACTTTATATCATACTATTTAAATATTGTTAACTTTACATCATTGTATTTAAGTTATGGACTATCAAAGAGAAAAGTAAACATGAGTCAAGGATTTTACCTTCTCTTCTGGGGAAGGGGTTAGTGCGTTTTTGGTTGTATGCAGGGTAATTGTATCATGTTAGGTGAAAGTTTGACCTTGTTATTGTCTTCCTTTGGAGATTAAGTATAGTTTAGGGAGATTGATAGGAGTGTCAAGTTGATGGGGGTAAACTTGTGATGGTTAATTCAATGTATCAGCTTGACTGGGCTACAGACTATCAGCTATTTGGCCAAACAATATTCTGGATGTTTCTGTTAGAGTGCTTTGTGATGGTATTAATATTCAAATTGGTAGTCTGAGTAAAGCAGGTTGCTCTCTGTAATGTGGGCGGGACACATCCAAATCCACTGAAGGCCTGAACTGAACAGAAAGGCAGACCTTCCTCCAGTGTAAGGAAGGATTTTTTCTGCCTGACTACCTCTGAACTGGGCCATCAGGTTTTTTCCTGCCTTTCCTGATTTGAAATGAAATAGCAGCTCTTCATGGGTCTTGAGCCTGTCAGCCTCTTGGACAAGAAATACACCAGAAATTCTCCTGGGTCTTCTGCTCACCCCATAGGTCTAGGGGCTTATCAGCCTCCATGACTGCATGAGCCAATTCCTTATAATAAATCTATCACTCCTTGTTTTCCTCTCCCTCTCTCTCTTTCTCTCTCCCTCCCCATATATGTGTATATAGGTTATGTTTCTCTGGAGAACTCTAATAGAGATTTGGAAATAAATATTTGTATAAATTAAATCTATTTATATGTTAGGGTCTCAAAAATGGTTTTTAATATCAGGATACATTTAGAATGCTTGAAAATAAATTTCATTGAAAATTTAAAAATTCACATGTGGTACATGAAATATTCACTTTTTGGTTAATTTCATAATGAAAACTCTAAAAATTCTAAATATTCAGGGCACCTGGGTGGCTCAATAGGCTAGGCATCTGACTTCAGCTCAGGTTATGATCTCACAGCTCGTGGGTTCGAGCCCCGCGTCTCACTCTGTGCTGACAGTTCAGAGTCTGGAGCCTACTTTGGATTCTGTGTCTCCCTCTCTCTTTGCCCGACCCCCAAATGCGCTCTGTCTCTGTCTCTCAAAAGTGAATAAACGTTAAAAAATTTTTTTAATTCTAAATATTCAAAATAAATGTTACTTATACTCATGTATGAACATATTTTGAATAAGAGATTTTTCTTTGAACCTGCAAGGCCTTATAATCAGCCCATTCTAATGAACGGATTTAATTAAATAATTCCATTATTATGTTTTCATATTTTTTGTAAAAGGAAATAATTCAGAATGAAATTCCATCAAAATTCAGCATGTGGCCAATTGTTAACATCAAAATCCAATAATACATACAGAAAGATGGGGAAAAAGAGAAATTGGGGAGAGTTACAGAGAGAAAGTAGAGAGAGAAGGAAGGAAGGCAAGAAGGGAGAGAGAGAGGGAGCAATGGAGGGAGGGAGGAAGGGTGGAAGCAGAAAGAGAAAATGGGGAAATAACTTGGAAAACAAACAAACTTGGGGCGCCTGGGTGGCTCAGTCCGTTAAGCATCCCTCTTTGGCTCAGGGCATGATCTCGCCATTCCGGAGTCAAGACCCGTGTGAGGCTCTGTGCTGACAGAGCCTGGAGCCTGTTTCAGATTTTGTGTGTCCCTCTCTCTCTCTCTCTGCCCCTCCCCCACTCACGCTCTGTCTCTCTCTCTCTCTCAAAAATAAATAAAAACATTTTTTAAAAATTGTAAAAAAATTTAGAAAATAAACAAACTCAATTATGTTCCTTTTAGCAGCACCTAACAATACATGCTGATGATTCTGATAACAAAGACAGAACTTACATAACTTCTGTGTTCCTGGAAAAAACTGCTAAAAATAACAGATTGAATCTCATAAAATTTTAAATATTATACATATGCACACAAAACAGGAGCAAAGTGAACAGAGGGAATTGTTGAAAACTGTACTGTTCAAATATAGTTTCAAACTATTTTAAAAGGGGTAAAAAAGTTGTAAATGTTTTTTAGAGATATTTGTAAAACATTTGTCATTTTTTTAACTTGATTTATTTATTTTGAGAGAGACAGAGCACGAGCAGGGGGAGGGGCAGAGAGAGAGAGAGAGGAAGAATCCCAAGCAGGCTCTGCAGGGTCAGGGCAGAGCCCCTTGCGCTCGGACTCAAGAAACTGTGAGATCGTGACTGGAGCCAAAATCAAGACTCAGAGACTGACTGAGCCACCCAGGCGCCCCAAAACATTTATCATTAAAAATTACAGCTATCAAGGGGCGCCTGGGTGGCTCAGTCAGTTGAGTCTCCGACTCTTGATTTTGGCTTGGGTCATGATCCCAGGGTCATGGGATCTAGCTCCGTTTTGGGCTCCGAGCTGAGTGTGGAGCCTGCTTGAGGTTCTCTCTCTCTCTCTCTCTCTCTCTCTCTCTTTCTCTTTCTCTCTCGTCCTCTGTTCCTCTCTCCCTCCCTCCCTCTCTCTCTCTCTCTAAAAACTCTAAAAAATTTACAATCAATATTACTATCAAAAAATTACTATCAATAACTCCTACCTTTGGAACCAATTTGCAGCACTGTAGGGTACCTGGGCACATGGGTTGGAAAACTTCACCTTAATGAGCGAGGGCTTGTATTTTTGCCCTTAGGAGCTTAGTTCTTTTTGGGTTTAATGCTGTGAACACCTTCACATATGTCCCTTTATACATCTATATATTTCCCTGGGATTTCTATCCATGAGCAGAATTGCCAGTTCATATTAGGATGTGCATATTTCACTTGACAAACTACTGCCAGACAAGCCCTTCAGAATGGCTGCCCAAGTTCAACCGTCCCCCCAGCCACACAGGTGGATTTGTAGGTCCTCACATCCCCACCAGCACTTGTCATTATCTTGCTTTCTAATTTTGTCAGTTTCATAGATATAAAGTCCTATCTCACGGTTATTTTAATTTCCCAGATTTTTAGTGATCCTGAATACCTCATCATATGCTGTTGGCTTTTCAAATTTCTGCATCTGCAAATTGCCTATTCTATACATTGCTCAATTTTATTTTATTAAAAAAAATTTTTAATGTTTATTTATTTCTGAGACAGAGAGAGACAGATCATGAGCGGGGGAGGGGCAGAGAGAGAGACACAGAATCAGAAGCAGGCTCCAGGCTCTGAGCTGTCAGCACAGAGCCCGATGCGGGGCTCGAACTCACAAACTCTGAGATCATGACCTGAGCCGAAGTTGGTTGCTCAACCGACTGAGCCACCCAGGTGCCCCATACATTGCTCAATTTTATACAGATGGTGGTATTCTCTTCTTGTTGATTCACAGAAGGTCTTTGTATATTCTAGATATTAAATCCCTTGTTGGTTTATATATTGCAAATATCCCCTTGCAATCTGTAGATGATCTCTTGCCTTTGTCCATAGTGTCTCTCATCAAGCACTAATCCTTAATTTTGATGCAATCAAATTAATCAACTCTTTATTATATAGGTTGTAATCTTGAAGTTTCACCTCGGAAGTTATTCCAAGCCTTTAGGTCACAAAGATACCCTCCTACAATTTCTTCTATTAACACTAGAGTTTTATCTTTCACATTTAAGTCCTCTATCCAGAGTGCATTTTTGTTTGTGGTAGGAGGTAGGGATATGGTTTTATTATTCTCCATGTCATGAGCCAGAGTTTTCAACACCATCAACTAAACAACTGTCTTTTCTCCATTGATTTGTTATACACTAGGTTCCTTTATATACACAAATCTGTATCTATGTTATTCTATTGATCTATTCTGTTTTTGTGCTGGTGCTACACTGTTTATATTGCTAAATTCAAAGAAACAAGAAAGAAATCATAATGATAAGGCAGAAATAAATGAAATAGAGAACAAGGGACAGTAGTGATAATTGGCCCAACCAAAGCTGGTCTTTGAAAAGACTAATAAGGGGGTGCCTGGGTGGATCAATCAGTTGAGCGTCATGATCTCAATGCTTGTGGGTTCAGCCCAGCGTCGGGCTCTGTGCTGACAGCTCAGAGCCTGAAGCCTGCTTCAGATTCTGTGTCTCCCTCTCTTTCTGCCCCTCCCGTGCTTGCACTCTTTCTCTGTCTCTCTCTCTCTCAAAAATAAATAAACTTTAAAACATTTTTTAAAAATGAAAAGACCTCTGGAAAGAGTGATCAAGAAAAAAAAACAAAGAAAATTTAAAAACTAAGATACAGAATAAAAAGGGGGCAAGGGACGCCTGGGTAGCTCAGTCGGTTAAGTGTCCGACTTTGGATCAGGTCATTATCTCCCGGTCTGTGAGTTTGAGCCCCGTGTCGGGCTCTGTGCTGACAGCTTACAGCCTTGATCCTACTTCAGTTTCTATATCTCCCTCTCTCTTTCTGCCCCTCCTCTGCTCATGCTCTGTCTCTGTCTCTCTCAAAAATAAATAAACATTAAAAATTTTAAAAAGGGGGCAATAACTGAACAAAACAGACTTTTTTTCAAAAAGAAGTATAAATGATATGCCAATGAATTTGAAAACCTAAATGAAAAGGATACATCCTTAGAAAACTAGAATATACTGGGGCACCTGGGTGACTCAGTCAGTTAAACATCAGATTTTGGTTCAGGTCATGATATCGCGGTTTCTGAGTCAGAGTCCCGCATGGCGCTGTCTGCTGTTGCATGGAGCCCACTTTGGATCCTCTGTTTCCCTCTCTCTCTGCCCCTCCCCTACTTGCACTCTCTCTCTCTCTCTCTCTCTCTCTCTCTCTCAAAAATAAACATTTAAAATAAATAAAACTTTAAAAACTTGGAAAACTAGAATACGCTAAAATTGACACAAAAAACAGGTCTTGAATAGTCCAGTGAGTATTAAAGAAACAGAAATGGTAGCCAAAGAACTCTCCTTTAAAACCCTAGTTAGTTCTGTAGGTGAGTTGTAGCAAACTTTTGAGTTTCTGATCTTATGCATAACAAAAGGGTGCAACCCATCCATTTTACTTTTTGAACCTACTGTAACCTAGATTGCAAAACCAGGTAAGGAGAAACCAAGAAAAGAAAATCCTAGGGCTGTTTCATTTATGAAACAAAAATCCAAAATAAAATATTGGCTAACAGATATTAACAGTATATTCAAAAGCACAGTTGATGGCCAGGTAAGTTCACCTCAGGAATATAAAGATGTTATGGTTCAACATCAAAAGTCGCCGTATAAATGGTCGAAAGGAAAACAGTCATGAATTAGTTCAACTGATGCAGAACAAGCATTTGATATATTTTTATGTTGAAGTTGGTGCATTAGCTTTATTTATTTTTTATTTTTTTAAAGTCTATTTATTTTGAGAGAGACAGAGACAGTACAAGTGGGGGAGGGACAGAGAGTGGGGGAGAGAGAATCCCAGGCAGATGCCACGCTGTCAGCGCAGAGCCCGATGTGGGGCTCGAACCCATGAAACCGTGAAACCATGACCTGAGCTTTAACCAAGAGCCAGATGCTTAATGGACTGAGCCACCAAGGTGCCCCACATTAGCTTTATTTTTAAGAAGTGTGTGTATGTGGGTTCCATTACTATTGAATTCCATTTCAGGATAGTAAGAGACATATTGAGGCTTATGTGTTAAGACTACTGCTCTCAGGTGCCACCGACGCATACTGAGGACCAACAGAAACACTGTCTAGTTCCCTTAGAGATAATGAGTGGGGCCTGGGAAGGGACAGCCCAAGTTATCTGTTGCTGATGGTGGGTGAAGGCAGAATTCTGGGGAATTGGGGTGTCCTGAGACAGAGAAACAAAGTGTTGGTCAGATCAACCTCAAAGAAGCTTGAACTGGATTCATGGAGAGGATGATGGTGGGTTCAGCACTCTGGGATGAAAGGGGTGACATATTCATTGATGTGGTGTGGGTCCTGATCAAGGTGGCAGACCTGTCTGCTCTTAGAAATAAATTTGCCTTGCCTGAGGCACCTGCGTGGCTCAGTCAGTTAAACATCCAACTTGGGATCAGGTCATGATCTCACAGTTCGTAGGCTTGAGCCCTGCGTCGGGCTCTGTGCTGACAGCTCAGAGCCTGGAGCCTGCTTCGGATTCTGTGTCTCTCCCCCTCTCTCTCTCTGTCCCTCCCCTGCTCACGCTCTGTCTCTTTCTCAAAAATAATAAACATTAAAAAAATTAACTAAACAAAAGAAAGAAATTTGGCTTTCTTACCAGAGCCATTGCATAGATTCTGAGTTGGCATTAAGATGCTTTGTTTGAGGAACACATTGGTAACAGGATCTTTTCCCTTTTCTGCCTGTTTTGAAAGTGGGCACTGGGACAAAAAGGTGGCAACATGTGCTGTGTAGTTTTGACTTTAATGGGAGTGTCCTAAGCAGCTGTCGTCCCTTGTTAAGGTCAACTGTCTGGGACTTCTGCAAGGACCCAACATAGCAAGTCAGCTACTGTGGGTCAGATCAAGTTGTTACAGATCGCAGGGGGAGGTCATTATAGCCCAACTGGCCTACAGCATATTACTATGTTTAATTTGCAAGAAATATTTATACCTGGTGTGTTAGTAGACATGCAGGAGTTAGGAAGGAAGGCACATAGCTCAGTGAGGCATCCCATGGTGATAGGAAGCCATTTCATAAGATAAGGGATGATTGTCTCAATCTTGATTTCAATTACAGCAAACAACAGATGTGACAAGGCAAACTGAACATGGAGTGGAAAGGCAGAATAGGTTGACTTTAGTGTTCAGGAAAAATGTTAATTTGCCCATCAACAGAGACAGGGCCACTAAAATTGGGGGACAAAAGGAGGCACAGTCTGAGTAGACTCAGACCCCCACGATTCTTTTCCAGGTTGAGGATGGCTAGGTTTACACAAGCACTCATTTGTCCAACAGCCAGGTTTTAGTTTCTTGTTTTTATTATTATTATTTGTTAATGTTTATTTATTTTAAGAGAGAGACAGAGAGAGCATGAGCAGGGGAGGGGCAGAGAAAGGGAGAGAGAGTGAATCCCAAGCAGGTTCCATGCTGTCAGCCCAGAGCTTGACGTGGGGCTTGATCCCACAAACCGTGAGATCATGACCTGAGCTGAAATCAATAGTCTTACCAACCGAGCCACCCAGTTGCCCCTAGTTTCTAGTTTCTTGTTTTTAAACTATAGAGGCAATTTCCAAGACATGGTCCAACATGGGACTGCACCTCTAAGGTATGAGGGTATGGTCCTTTCCTTTTGTAGGGACATGAGTCCAGTTTCCTGATTTCTCCACTGGTTTTTAAGTTTTATTATGAAGTGGGCTGATGAGCCAAGGGCTGCATTTTGAATTCTTCTAGAACATTGGGCAGCAGTCCACAGACGAAACTTTGGAGAAATGACCACTCAGAGGGGCCTTCAGTAGGTTGAGCATCTGACTTCAGCTCAGGGCATGATCTCATGGTTCATGAGTTCAAGCTCTGCATCAGGCTCGCCACCACAGAGCCCGCTTTGGATCCTCTATTCCATTCTCTCTCTGTCCCTCCTCCACTCATTCTCTCTCTCTCTCTCTCTCTGTCTCTTAAATAAATAAATAAATAAATAAATAAATAAATGCAAGACTTTTAAAAAAAGATGCTTCAGAGGAAGTCAGTGGGTAAGGTCATGAGTGAGTCCATACATAGCTCAACAGTTAGGGTACCAGTGGGTTGTTGTGTGGACCAGAAATTAGTTGTCTGGTAACAATATGGTTTGATAGTGAGTGCACCCTTCTGAATTATCTACTTTTTAAATTAATGTATGCTTAACATACAGGGTTATATTCGTTTCAGGCATACAACATAATGATTCAATAATTCTATGCATTGTTCAGTGCTCACCATGATAAGCATAGTCATCACCTGTCAGCAAATAACATTTTCACAATCTTATTGAGTATATTCCCTATGCTGTGCTTTAAAAAAAAAGTTTTTTTTTTATTTATTGTGAGAGAGAGAGAGAAAGAGAGAAAGAACTAGAACAAGTGGGGGGGGGGCAGAGAGAGAAGGAGAGAATCCCAAGAAGGCTCCACACTGTCAGCAAAGAGCTCCATGAAGGGCTCCAACTCATGAATCATGAGATCATGACCTGAGCCGAAATCAAGAATCATTTAACCCACTGAGCCACCCAGGTGCTCCATCCCTATGCTGTACTTTGATCATCTCTTGACTTCTTTTGTAACTGGAAGTCTGTATGTCTTAATTTTTTTTTAGTGTTTCCTTATTTTCGAGAGACAGAGAGAGAGAGAGAGAGAGCAAGTTGGGGAGGGGCACAGAGCAACGGAGACAAAATCTGAAGCAGGTTCCAGGCTGTCAGCACAGAGCCCGCAGGGCTCGAACTCACAAACTGTGAGATCATGACAGGAGCTGAAGTCTGATGCTTAACCAACTGAGCCACACAAGCGCCCCTGGTAGTCTGTACATCTTAATCCCCTTTGCCTATTTCACCCATCTCCCTACCCACTTCCTCTCTGACAGCCACCTGTTCTCTGAATTTAAGTCTGTTTTTTGTCTCTTTTTTCTTTGTTTTGTTTCTTAAATTCCACATATGAATGAAATCATATGGTATTTACCTTTTTGTCCAACTTATTTCACTTAGTATTATACCCTACACGTCCATTCATGTTATCACAAATGGCAAGATCTCATTTTATGTGGCTGAATATATATTTTAATATATATATATATATGTGTGTGTGTGTGTGTGTGTATATGTGTGTGTGTATATATATATATATATATATATATATATATATATATATATATAACTTCTTCTTTATCCATTCATCTATTAATAGGCACTTTGGTTACTTCCATATGGTGACTATTATAAATAATGCTACAATAAATATAGGGGTGTATATATCTTTTCAAATTAGTGTTTTCATTTTCCTTGGGTAAATATCGAGTAGTGGTATTACTGGATAATACAGAACTTGTGTTTTTATTTTATTATTTTTATTTTGAGGGGGAGGGGAGGGACACAGGGTGAGAGAGAGAGAGAGAGAGAGAGAGAGAGAGAGAGAGAGAGAATCTTAAGCAGGCTCCACGCCAGTGTGGAGTCCAACATGGGGCTTGATCTCACCACCCTGGGATCATGATCTGAGCCAAAATCAAGAGTTGTACATTTAACCAACTGAGCCATCCAGGTGCCCCAGTACTTCTATTTTTAATTCTTTGAGGTACCTCCATACTCTTTTCCACAGTGACTACAGCAATTTTCATTCCCAGCAACAGTGCACGAGGGTTCCTTTTTCTCCAAAACCTCACCAGCACTTCTTATTTCTTAACTTTTTGATTCTAGCCATTCTGACAGGTTTGAGGTGATATCTCATTGTGGTTTTGATTTGCATTTTCCTGATGACGAGTGATGTTGAACATCATTTCATGTTGGCCATCTGGATATCTATTCAAGTCCTCTGTCCATTTTTTAATCAGATTGGCTTTTTTTTGGGGGGGGGTGTTGAGTTGTATAAGTTATTTATATATTTTGGGTATTAACCATTTATCAGGTATATCATTTGTAAATATCTTTTCCCATTTAGTAGATTGCCTTGTCATTTTGTTGATGGCTTCCTTTGCTGTGCAAAAGCTTTTTATTCTGGTGTAGTACCAGGAGTTTATATTTGCTTTTGTTTTCCTTGCCTCAGGAGACGTACCTAGAAAAATGTTATAACAGCTGATGTCAAAGATTACTTCTTCGGTTTTCTTCTGGAATTTTTATGGTTTGGGGGCTCACATTTAGGCCTTTAATCCATTTTGAGTTTATTTTTGTGTAATGTATAAGAAAATCGTCCAATTTTATTGTTTTGCAATGTAGCTGTCCAGTTTTCCCAGCACCATTTATTAAAGAGACTATATTTCTCTATTGTATATTCTATATACTTGCCTCCTTTGTTGTAGATTAGTTGGCCATATAAGCATGGGTTTATTTCTCGACTCTCCATTATGTTCCATGACTTCTCTACTTCCAGTCTTCCCAGGACTTCTCCCCACCAAGAGCTGATGACAGCAGATAATTTCTGTGGGGTGGAATGCATGTACACACCAGACCAGGTTGCTGCGGTGCTTGGAAGGAGGGTGTGCAAGAGCTTTGGTGGCAGGTGATCAAATTAGCCAAGTACAAATACTCTGAGCCAGGCTCACCTGGACATTCTGTCTTCAGGTTAACAGAGAACAGGTGGGGCTGACTCCTCCTTCCAGAAGCGCAGATACTCAAGGATGAATGCTATGGGAGTGGGTGACTGAAAGTAAAGGAATATAGTTCTTTTTTCTTCTTTAGTGTTTTATTTATTTTCTATTATCCACTCTCCCATTCCTCTCCAAATCCTGCCACACAGACATTTCTTTGAATGTGTTTAACTTATATCCTTGTTTGTGTGAGTTCTTGTAAGATGTGTATTTGGTGTGTATGTGCATGTATTTGTAACTTATGTGAACAATGTTTCACATTGTTACATGGCGCTTTTTTTTCCGCCCAGTGCTACATACAGATCATCAGTGTTGCTCTGTGTATATCTAACCCACTGATCTAACTTCTGAAAGGCTGACTGTGGCATGCCTCCCTTGCTATTTCCCTGTGCACTCCCCTGGTGATGGGACACCCAGAATGGATCCAATTTCCCACTGTTGCAAACCACACCATAATGAACATTCTCCTACATTACCCTTTATGGATCTGTGTGAGAATTTCTTCAGAGTTCATGGGGATAATGAATTCGACTATGTACTGACACATTCAGCCCTGTGATGGTTGCTGAAGTCTCCACTACCACTAGAAGTGCCCCTGCATTCCCGCCACAGGATTTGGCATGATTCAACTCTTTATTTTTATTTTTCTTAATATTTTTTTTTGAGACAGAGAGAGAGAGCATGTGCGCACAAGTGGGGGAGGGCAGAGGGAGAGGGACAGAGAGAATCTTAAGCAGGCTCCACACCCAGCACAGAGCCCCACTCAGGGCTTGATCCCATGATCATGAGATCATGACCTGAGCTGAAATCAAGAGTTGGACGCTTAATGCACTGAGCCACCGAGGCGCCCCATGATTCAACTTTTTAAAATGTTGCCTACCGGGACTCTGTGTGACTCAATCAGTTAAGGGTCTGACTTCGGCTTAGGTCATGATCTCGCGGTTCATGAGTTTGAGCCCCGTGTTGGGCTCTGTGCTGACAGCTTGGAGCTTGGAGCCTGCTTCAGATTCTGTGTCTCCCTCTCTCTCTGCCCCTACCCCACTCATGCTCTTTTTCTCTCTCTCTCAAAAATAAATAAAAACATTAAAAAATTTTTTAAATAATAAAATGTTGCCTACCTATGAAATCTAAAGTGAAATGTCATCATAGTTTTATTTTGTATTTCTCTGATAACTAATGCATTTGAGCATCTTTTCTTATGCCTGTTACCTTTTTTGGGTTTTCAACTTCAGGAAATTGCTTGTTCAAATCCTTTGTAGACCTGTTTGTGGAGGCCCCTCCACTATTTTGCTTTCTATGTGGGCTCCATTGATTGTCCTGATCCCATGGGAAGGCTGGACTCTAACCAAGGCTTCTGTACTCTGTATCAGGCACGACAGTGCCTTTGTACTTCCATATGAATTTTAGGATCAGCTTGTCAAGTTCTGCAAAAAAGCCTGCTGAGATTTTTATAGGTATTATGTTGAATCTAGAGATCAGTTTAGGAAGAATCGACATATTAACAATACTGAGTTTTCCAACACGTGAAGAAGGTATATCTTTCCATTTATTTTGTTCTCTCTCTCGGCAATACAAGCATACAGGTCTTCACATCTTTTGTCAAATTTATTGCTAATTCACATTTTTAGATGTTATTACAACTGGAATTCAAAAAATTTCTATATCCAATTGTTCATTGCTATATACAATTGGTATACACAATTGTGTATATTGACCTTGTATCTTGCAACTTGCTGGCTTCACTTATTAGTTCTAGTAGGGTTTTTTGTCATTGTTTAGTAGATACAGTTGTATTTTCTACACAGATGATTGTTTCATCTTTATTTTTTTAACATTGTATTTTTTGAGAGACAGAGAGAGAGGGAGCACGAGCAGGGAAGGAGCAGAGAGAAAGGGAGACACAGAATCCAAAGCAGGCTCCAGGCTCTGAGCTGTCAGCACAGAGCCCGATGTGGGGCTCGAACCCATGAACATGAGATCATGACCTGAGCCGAAGTCGGGTGCTCAACCAACTGAGCCACCAAGGCACCCCTCATCTTTATTTTTTAATGTTTATTTATTTTTGAGAGAGAGAGAGAGAGAGAGAGATGGGGCGAGGGGCATAGAGAGGGAAACAGAAGATCTGAAGTGGCTCTGCATTGACCCACCTAGGCGCCCCAGTCAGTTCATCCTTAAATACAGCTTTACTTCCTCCATTTCAATCTGGGTGCCTTTTCTTTCTTTTCATTCCATTGGTAAGAAGCTCCAGTACAATGTTGAATAGAAGTAGTCAGAATGGACATCCTTGTCTTATGTTTGATCTTGGGGGAAAAACATTCAGTCTTTCACCACTAAATACGAAGCTAGCTGTGGGTTTTTTTAGATGCCCTATATCAGATGGAGGAAGTTCCTTTCTAGTCCTAGTTTGCCAAGTAGTTCTTTTCTTTTTTAATCATATATGGATACTGGATTTTGTCAAATGATTTTCTGCATTTATTGCAGTGATCCTATGGGTTTTTCTTTTCTTGGTTTGTTCACGTGGTGAATCACATTGATTGATTTTCTAATGTTAAACCAACCCTGTATTCCTGAGATAAACCCCATTTGGTCATGATACCTTCTCTTTTTTTTTTTTTATTTTATAATTTATTTAGTTGCCCCAGAAATACTACTCTTTATTTCACTGTCTATTTTGGCATAGTTTTAAAACATCCCCTTTATTTTGGATATCAGATAGAAGTCATCCCATTTTCTTTAATCAAATTTAATTTTCTATAAGATCCATTACACATTACAATTATGACCTCCATAAATAAATTGACAAATGTATTGATTTGTCTCTTTTCATTGGTAGCAAATTGAAATCCTAAGTCTTCTAAAAGAATGTCAAATTCTTCATCAAATTAATGTGTGATGTCTTCAAGATGGATTTAATCTGTGCCACTTGATAACAACCTTTTCTGGATTTGTAATGGTTTCTTTCCACTGATTCACTGCTTCAGTGTTATTACTGTCTTCGCTTATCCAAATCTGCCCCACAAAGTGTCGTCTTCTTACAGAGCTCCGACTGTAAAGCTTAATGAGAAAAATAATTTCTTTTTCATTCTGTCTGAGTGGAAAAATCATAGTTTCTCCCCACTTTACTCTGCCACTGGAGGCCTTCAGTAAACGTGTCTTCTTCTTATAAATCAACTCTCCTGAACTAAACATTGCCACCTTCACAAAAAAACTCAAAGTGAGAGGTGATGAACAGCTTGGAAGGTATTGTGCCTCGAGAATCTGTAACTGAATTCTGCTATTTACTGCTTGAAAACAAGTCCCCAATTCAAGTTCTGCATGGCAAACAGAAATTTTTGAAGGTGGTGTTATATCCAAAGAGTAATCCATCTCCTGTGTGCTAAGAGCTCTGAGTGACAGTGAGCATTCTCCAATGGTTTTCTTCCTGGGTGTCTGGGTTTGAATCTTAAATACAAGCCTTACGGTTTGTAGACTTTGGAGTTTAATAGCAAATACAAAAGTTTCCATAAATTCAATACTATTAGAGCCTTCCTTTGCTGAAGATTTGAAATGCACTGGTTTGGGCAATGTTAGTATTCCTTTTATAGAAATAGTAGGAGTGTCTCCACAACTAGAAGGCCAACTTAAATCTTTGCACTGTAAAACTGTGATCCAGATCTGCTCTACTGAAGAATTATAAAACACTTTCACATTCAATCTCCCAAAATCTCTTTCATCTCCTGACAGAGTAATTGTATCCAGGCTTCTGTTACTCCCCTGGGAGTTCTTCCTGGAAGAAGAGTTGCTAGGCACACTGGACAGGGAATCATGTCTCTGGATGAACCGCTGGGATGAACTTGTAAGATCAAACATAGACTTGCTTAGCCCAGGGGAACTGGGAAGTTTGCTGGTCCTTAAATCACAAACTGATCCATATAGTCTCGCTGCTTCTGAACGTGGAGGAAGGCGCCGGATCAAATCAGGTGAAATGTGCTGATACCTATAGCATGGGTTGTATACATCGTAGCTGGCTCCGTGCTGGGATGAACTGGAAAGTTCTACCTTTCGATCTCCAAAAGATGCTCTGGCAGATCCTCCTGCAGCCAGCGGGCGCTCTGCCCTGGCCTCCTGCGGGAGCCAGGCCCGGGGTCACCTCGTGCGGCCGCGCCCCAAGACCCCGCCCCTGGTCCCTCCAAGTCCGCCCAGCCCCTCTACCTTCTCTTTTTTTTTTTTTCAACGTTTTTTTTTTTTTTTTTTTTTTTATTTATTTTTGGGACAGAGAGAGACAGAGCATGAACGGGGGAGGGGCAGAGAGAGAGGGAGACACAGAATCGGAAACAGGCTCCAGGCTCCGAGCCATCAGCCCAGAGCCTGACGCGGGGCTCGAACTCACGGACCGCGAGATCGTGACCTGGCTGAAGTCGGACGCTTAACCGACTGCGCCACCCAGGCGCCCCTCTACCTTCTCTTTTTAATATATTGTTCAATTTGATTTGACAAAGTTTTGTTTAAAATTTTTTCATCTCTTGCACCTTCTCTTTTGACACCATTTCCTCAAATTTGCCTTGCCACCAAGTACTTATCTTCAGTATGACCCCCTCCTCCTGTCCATATCCTTCAGACTGTGTCTGAGATGATTACTACGGCTGAGACTTTTCCCAAACTCAGAGAGGGCCCAAGAAAATTTAAAACAAAGGTTGAAAGCATTTCTGATGTGGTAAGTCCTACCTCTGAGAGCAACTATCAACTCCTGGCGGCAGGCTTGCCCCTCAACAGATGCAGGTTCCCAGCCTGAAGAGCTATCACACCTTTTAAAGCCTCTCAGTACCTGACAGGTGTGTTCTGAAGAGGAAAGCATTACTAAATGCTTAGGAAATCCCTTGCCCTGAATTAACCCCTCACTGTCACTGTTCCCCCATTTGGTATTGCTCTGCACTGAGGAAATATCCAATACAGGTCACCTCTCAAGAGGGGTCCACCCTTAAACACTGCTGAAGAATCCTATCCCGTTCTACCTAATGAACTTGATATCCCACACCCTAAGGGGCCCAAATAACTACTTCAGATTTCTGACTTTGTGTTTTTTTGTGAATCACTTTTGTTTTCAAGATATTGGGAGAACACACAGGACAGGATACACTCTGCACTTTTCTTGTTGCACCGCAGAAACTCTTCTCCCTTCCATCCCTTCATGCACAAAAGTAATAATGGTAATAATAGCAAACACATATAGAGTGCTTACTATGTGCCAGACACTATTCTAAATTAACTTATTTAATACCCTCAATCACCATATGAAATAGGTACTATTATTATCCCCATTTTTACAGACAAAACTAAAAAATATAGAAGTTAAGTGACTTAGGGCGCCTGGATGGCTCAGTCAGTTGAGCGTCCGACTTCGGCTCAGATCATGATCTCAGAGTTTGTGAGCTCGAGCCCAGCATCAGGTTCACCTCCGTCAGTGCAGAGCCTGCTTCAGACCCTCTGTCCCCCTCTCTTGCCCCTCCCTAACTTGCACGCGCACTCTCTCTCAAAAATAAATAAACATTTTAGAAAAAAAAAAAGAAGTTAAGTGACTTGCCCAGCTATGAAATGACAGATCTGGAATTTGAGTCCAGGCATTCTGGCTCCAGAATCCACTGCACTACTATGCAGTCGAGTGACAGAACCATGGCACTGTTCCGTACTTGTACTCTAGCAGAGGGCCCCTCCCCACCTTCCCACCCCTACTATCTGTACAAACTTTAAGACTTCAGAATATGTCACGTCTTTGGTATCTGTGGTGCCTCTGGCCAAATCTGACATCAGGGAGAGTTTCCCACTGTCACTGACACCCAAACATACATATGTGGAAACAAAAACTAGTACTGAGGATGGAAGATTTAATGTGACATGAAAAAATATTGCATATTCAGGAAAATGAGGAAGCTATAAAAAGCAACGTGCATTCCCTAGGTATTCTTAGACCCCAGAACACTGCCTCTCTGCAAATGTTGAATGAACATTCCATCAGGAACAAAACAGGACTACCTGCTACTACCATAATCCTCAATGTTGTCGTGGAAGTTATAAAAGAATAGTAGGACAAAACAATCAGATAACTGGTATAACACTGGAAAAGCAGAGATAAAAACCTATTTGCTGCTGATATAATTTCATGCCCAGGAAACCCAAAAGGTTCTGATATGAAAAATGCATTAGAATGAGTATATTAATAAGATGGCTTATAAGTCAGTCAAATGTACAGAAGTCAATAACCGTCCTGTATCTTAATAATTTCCTAGGAAAAGAAATGGGGGAATTTTTTCCATTCATAAAAAAAGGAACATTCAGAGAACAACAACAAAAGCCCTTAGAGTCAAGCAATAATCGAAGAAGGATCTTCAAAGCAGCCAGAGAAAAAGGACACACAAAAAAAACAAAAAACAATTAGACAACATCAGACTTCTCCACAGCAGTAATGGAAACCAGAAGACAGTGCTGTAATATCTCCTAAGTGTTTAGAGAAAAAAAGTGTAATTTAGAATTGAGTACTCAACAACCCTATCTTTCAAGAAGAATAAAGTAAAATAAAGGCATTTACAGATAAATGCAGTTGGAGACAGTTTACTGTGAGGAGATTTGCACTCAAGGATCTTCTAAAGCATCTGTTTCAAGAAGATGAAAACCCATCCCCCAAAAGAAGGAAGCTTAGCAAATAAAATAATAAATGAGTATTCAAATGTAAACAAGCACTGTCTGCATAAAATAATATTATTTGTGTCTATTCTTTGTGTATTGAATGACTTCCTTAGAAAAGAAAGAACTAAAATAGTGAACAACAAGAACATGTGACTTGGGCAACAATGCTTTATTAAGTTTTTGTACTGTTTGGGTGGGGAATTATGATTATGTTTAACTTTAGACTTTAGGTTAAATATGTATAGTAAAATTTTAAGACAAACCACTAACAAAACTTTTGGAGGGACCAATCAAGAAAAAAAGAGAAAAGGCACAAATAAGTAATACGAGCAATGTAAAAGAGCAGAAATCAAAAAATAAGAGAATAGAATGAATTTTATAACTTACGTGAATTGGGACCAATTTCTAGAAAATTCATTTATTTATTAGATGAGCCCACTATAACCTTAACCAGACAAATGCAATAGGTGACCAAAGATGCAAAAATCCTAAGCAATTTATTAGCAAACCGAATCCAAGATGAGTAAAAAAAAAAAAAAGAGATTTAACATAACATGAAAGTATTGGGTCTAATTCCAGAAATGCAAGAGCAGTTTATCATTAGAAAGTCCCATAACAAAGTGTCCCCGTGAGTCTCACAGAGAAGCTCAGTCCTCTTTGTCATCCCTGGAGAGAAGGGGAGGCTGAGAAAGGGGTAAATCTCTTGGAGATGGGGTCTTTGAAGAGGCCAGGCTGGGAACAGGCCTGGAGCCTGTGAAAGCATATTATACACTGCTAGAATAATATATACAGGCAACAGCTCTGAAGCAGGGACATTAACCTCATTTTACAAATGTAAAAACTAAGGCTAAAAAAGGTTAGGAAACTTGACCAAGGTCAAAATGCTAGTAAGTAGTTGAGCAGTGACCCAAACTGAGGTGGTTCTGGATCTACAGCTCATGTTCTTAATCACTCTGCTCTTCTCCCTTTATTGTTGATGGTAGTAGATGTTCAATAAATGGCGGCCAAGGGCCAAGTACTTGACATATGTTCTAACACCCACAAAAACTGTCCAAGGTTGGCATTAGACTCATTTTACGGATGAGGGAACTGATGCTTAAAGAGGATCAGTTAAGTCACACAACCAAGACATGGGGGTTCCAGGATTTGAAACTGGGCCTGCCAGACTCCACAACCCATTTGTCCTAGATTATTGCAGGTGTGAATGAAGCTCGAGAAAAGATGAATCACAATGCCTGAAGACAAGACTCCTGGTGAGATGAGGGTCTCTACATCATGGCTGGTGTCAGGAGTCAGAAAAGCTCCTCTCCACAAGGAGATTCCCACACATAGGGCTGAGGAGACTCTGCCATCTCCAGGAGAGTGGGAATGATCCCTGCCCCAGGGAGGTCTAAGGGAAGCAGGTCACATGAACATCATGGTCTAGATAAGGAAGCCAGGGATGTTGGAAACTGGTGTGGATGAGCTCATAGACAGTCAGGTCTGACCAAATTTTCATTACTTTTCTTAAGAGTTTGAACACATTGGCATGTCGTGGGGGGGGGGGGCACAAACTCCTCATATCTGGGTTTTGGTGCTAGATTATCTTAGGATGATCTCATAGGAAGACAGGTGAATAGTAAGGGTAGTTAGGCAGGTCAGTACACATCATTCTGCTTCCTATCTTTTGGCCTTTGCTCATGCTGTACCCTTTGCCTGAACTGACCTCCTCTCCCCTTGTTAGTCATCCAGAAGATCCCTACTCATCTTTTAAAGCTCAGTTCAGGGGCGCCTGGGTGGCTCAGTGGGTTGAGCGTCTTACTTCAGCTCAAGTCACGATCTCACGGTTTATGGGTTCGAGCCCCATGTCAGGCTCTGCTGACAGCTCAGAGCCTAGAGCCTGCTTCAGATTCTGTGTCTTTCTCTCTCTCTCTCTGCCCCTCACCTGCTCACACTCTGTCGATCTCTCTCTCAAAAAATAAATAAACATTAAAAAAATTTTAAAAAAAAGCTCAGTTCGTATGCCATCTCTTCTAAGGAATTTTCCCTGGTTCCCTATCCTGGGTTCTGTGTTCCTCAGAGGCTCCCACAGTCTGTTGTAGCCACTGTACTGGCCATACTGAATTATGGTTCTGTGCCTGGGAACACACCTTGTTCATCTCTGGGTCCTCAGTGCAGAGCAGGATGCCTGACACAGAGTAGGCAGTAACTCAGTTTTGCTCAACTAAACTTATAACTAGTTAGATGGTTCCACTGGTTATGATTAACGAATTCATGTTGGTCGGGGGAGGGAAATCTCTAGTCGAGTGCTGTAGGGCCCTGTGTATAATGATGGCATTTTGATGAAATCAGTGGGTGACAAAAAACTAAGGGACTAGGTTGCACATTAGACAACAGAATTAGTATCCCAACACTCTTGGCAAGTAGGTACACTGGAGCCACAGTGGTCCCCAAGGAGTTTAGGGGGAAAGTCACAACTAAAACCTCATAACCAATTGCAGCCTTGACAATGGAGAAAAGGTTTTTTTGAGCTGAAACTTACCTCCCCATATAGTCCACCATTATAACAGTACATACTAGGTGCCAGGCTTTGTACCAGCTTCTGTACCACCTCCAACCCAGAAGAAATCCAATGGAGGTGATTTGCTTGGTCTGGGACCAAGAAACAGTTACTCACAGAGCAGGAAAAAAGGGTATTCTAGCTGGGATCAGAAGGCCCAGTGAAAGCTGAGGCTTTGTTTTTTACCAAGAGGTGGGCATGACCACACAGCAGTTTGAGGGGCTGTTTGAAAAAGAGACAGTTCTGGGGCACCTGGGTGGCTCAGTCGGTTAAGTGTCCGACTTTGGCTCAGGTCATGATCTCACAGTTGGTGGGTTCGAGCCCCATGTTGGGCTCTGCACTGACAGCTCAGAGCCTGGGTCCTGCTTCAGATTCTGTGTCTCCCACTCTCTGCCCCCTCCCCTGCTCACACTCTGTCAAAACTGAATAAACGTTAAAAATTTTTTTTTAATAAATAAAAATAAATAAATAAGTAAACATAAAAAAAGAGGCAGGCCACCTTTAGGAGCCCCAGGGCCCAGAGCCAGTCACAGAGAACATGGGTCTTTGTCACCACCCTACCAAATGTGAACTTGCTTCTTGAAAGAACCCAGGAGCTATCTTCACTGATTCTTCACAGCCCTCACCCTTCTGAACAATGACATCCATGCTCCTTGGCATGCCATGAAAGGCCTTCATGCCTAGCCTAGTTCTCAATGCATTTCTCTATCATCCACATTAATTAATACAGTTTATTCCATAAATATTTATTGAGTATCTACTAAATATTACTATGCACTGTTATTCTTGGCACTGGGGATACAACAGTGAACAAAACAAAGCCCTGCTTTATGGAGCTTACAGTCTACTGAGAAGAGGGAAACATTAATCACAATAAATAAATATAAAATATATCAGGTGGTGGTCAGTGTTTTGTACAAAAACATAACACATCAAGTAGAGTTAGAAAACACTGGTGAACAGGACTAGTTTGTACGTGCTAGTCAGGGAATGCTTCTCTAGGGAGGTGACATTTAAGCACACTGGAAGTGGGTGGGAAACTCACAAGATTATCTGGAAAGAAGAGTGTTCCAGGCAGTGAGAACAGCAGATACAAAGGCTCTGAAAGGAGCGGGTACTTGACATGTTTGAGGAACATGGAGACCAGGGTGCTGGAAAAGAGTGAGTAATTGTAAGATTAATAGGATATGAGGTCAGAAAGAGGATGGGGACCAGATTTCGTAGACTTTTGGGCCATGGTGAGGGCTTCAAGTTTTATTCTGAGGGAGCTGGGAGCCACAGGAGAACTTTGAACAGAGAGACATGATCTGATATGGATTTAAAAGGAATTTCAAAGAATTAGTAATAGGTATTCTAACATTAGGCAAAAGAAAAAAACAGACAATTACTAGGAAAACAACAAAGGATGTATAATCAGAGTGCACTATGTGGTTTGGATGTGGACAGTAATTACAATGTCATACTTATGCCAACAGTGATTGTTGGTTGAACAAAAAATGTATATAAGATGTTTTTCAAAATAACAGATGCAGCCACAAAGATAAGCAAGCAAAAAGAGACTATGAGGGATGACTAGGCAGATTAGAAAGTGAAATATATGCAGTTTGTACAAATGAAAAATGCACCTATTGAAATAAAAAACTCAGTAGATGGATTAAACAGTAGATCAGATATAGCTGAAGAGAGAATCAGTAAACTTAAAGATAAATCTGAAGAAACTGCCCAGAATGAAGTGCAGGAAGATAAGGAAATAGGAAATATCAATGAGACATTATGACATATGGAAGATATAATGAGGCCCAAAATATGACTGACTGGATTCGGAGAAAGAAAATACAGAAAGAATGGAAGAAAGGCAATATTTTAAAAGATAATGGCTGAGAATTTTCTAAAATTATGAAAAAACATGAATCCAAAAGCATGAATCACATTTCCAAAGTAGAATAAAAAAGAAATACATGCCTAAACATGTTACACTGAAACTGCATAGCCCCCTGTACATCCCCCTCTGAGACAGAGACAGAGACAGAGAATTTCTTAAAAGTGGCCAGAGTAGAAGAAAACAGTAACACCTACCAAAAATAGCAATTAGACTGACAGCAGACTTCTAAATACCTGTAACAAATCATCTTTTAAGCATGGGGATAAATTACAGACATTTGCATATAACAACACCTGGGAGAATTTAATACCACGAAACCTGTACTAAGAGAGCATCTAAACATTGTGCTTAGAAAAGAAAAGGATCCCAGAATCATGGTCTGAGATGCAAGAATGTATGCATGTAAATCCAAACAAATACTGTCTATATAAAATAATACTCAGGACAATGTGCAATTTGTGAGGTTAGCAAAAAAAAAAAAAAAAAGGAAAAAACTAACATACTGAAGACAATAGCATGTGGCAAAGAAAGGATGGACCAGGTGTGAGGTTCCTGCATTCTTCAAGAGGGAGGTGAAAATGTGATTTAACTTTAGGCCTTATAAGTTACACACACATGATAAAAGTTCAGGAATAACCACAGAAATAAGTGGGTAAAAAAAGAATGTGTAAATCCCAAAAAGTAGAAGACAAAATTGAGTAAGAAAGCAAATAAGTAAATCTCAAAACTAAAGAAAACAGGCAAGAGATAAATGAAGCATAGAAAAGGCAGTGGTAGCAAACAGAAATAAAAAAGTACAAACAAGTCCAAACATATCATAGAAAACACAGAGTAAACTTGTCCATTAAAAGAGAACATCAGATTCGATTTTTTAAAGGGTCCAGCTATATGCTATTTTCGAGAGATATAATTAAAGTATAAGGGCATGACAATGTTGAAAAATAACAGGATAGAAAACTGTATACCACACAAATCCGAACAAGAAGAAAAGCGTGTGTTAATGTAAGATAAGATAGACTTCAAAAAATACATTATCGAGAATAGAGAGGGTCATTACATATTTACCAGGAATATATAATAATTCTTCATTTGAATATTCCTAATAAAATATCCTCAAAAAATATAAAATTTTAAAAAAGAACTATAAGGAGAAGCAGATGACAAATCCACCACCATAGTTGAAAATTAACACACTTCTTACAATTACTGGCATAGCATGACCAAAAACTCAGTGTAGATATAGAAAATTTGAATAATACAATTAACAAACTTGATAATAGACATATGTAGAACTCTGTGTTCAACAATTAGAGAACATACATCTTATAAAGCACATAGGAAACATTAAAAAATATTGATCATGTACTAAACCATAAAACAAGTCTCAATAAATTTCAAAGAATTGTCATGACACAGACCACATACTCAGACCATAATGCAATTAAGACAGATTTCAATAACAAAAAGATACATTAAAAATTCCCCATACTTTTAGAAATTTATAAACACACTTCTATATAACTCACCAAATAAGTAACCATGATGGAAATGCTGAAGTACTGGGAATCGAACAATAATGAAATACGACATGTCTGAATGTATAGAAAAGTAGTATTTGGAAGGAAATTTCTATCCTTAAATGCACACGTTATGAAACAAGAAAGGCTGAAAATGAATGCGCTCCATGTCCAACATAAGAAATCAGAAAAAGAACAACAGAATAAACCCAAAAAATGTGGAGGGAAGGAGATCAAAAAAGATGAGAGCAGAAATTAAAGAAATAGAAAACAAAGACACGATAGAGAGGAGCAACAGAGCCAAAAGCTGGTTCTTCGAAAAGACTAATAAAATAGACAAACCTCTGGTGAGATTGATTAAGAAAAACAGGGAGAAGGCACAAATAACCAATATCAGCAATGAAAAAGGAGACATGATTACAGATTATATACAGCAGGGAATCTTTCAAAAGAGAACTTTTTGCCAATAAATTTGAGAATGCAGATAAAATGGACCAATTCCTAGAAATTGATAACTTATCAAAATGGACTCAAGAAGGAAAACAAAATCCTGAATAGCCCTCTAGTGGCTGGAGGAACTGAAGAAGCAATTAAAACTCTTCCTACCAAAAAACAAACAGAAGAACAACAACAACAACAAAATAGGAGGCAGAATTTTCCAGCTGATTACAGGTAGGTGAAAAGCTATTGAGCCCCTCAGCCCTGGAGGTGTCCACGTAGGACTTAAGGCAGTGGAGACCCTAGGCAGGCCACTTCTCTCTATGGACAGCCTCCTAGGGAGATCCTTACAGGGCAGCCTCCTGTGAAGTGGGGCCTGGAAAATCCCTCTACAGTCCCTGGAGGTAGGGAGCACGAGTGAATAACATCCAGCACTCAGTTAATGCTCTGTGGTCAGTGTGCTAATAAGCAAGGCCAAGGAGGAGCTCTCTCACTTGGACAGCCTCTTCAGCAGCCAGCTTCTGTAGTCTTCTGCTCACTGAGGACAGGGAACCTGTGGAGCTGCTGGAGGAGTCTGCGTTCCAGTTGCCAAGAAACACCACACACAGCCCAAGTTGTGACTGATTGGTGTGGGGTTGGGTGCAGGGAGGCCAAGCAGGGGCTTCTGGAGGGTGGGTAGCTCCAGGTAGAAGCCCTGAAACTGTGTCTTCGTGAATAACAGAAACTTCTATCCGTTTGCAGCTGATGAGCCCTTTTAATGGTGTCCAAGCTAGCTGCAGGGTGATGGTTCTAACAGTGATGCGTGTTCTGAAAATAAGAGCTTCATCATTATTTTGAAATAATTAATATGAAAGAAGTCAATTGGATTTGAAATCTAATCACATTATCTCAAGAAATTTGAACAACAGATTTGTCAGGAGAACAACAACAACAACCAAAAAAGCTGTTATGTATCATTTCAGTTGTTAAACATTTTTTAACAAGTTAAAAATTGGTTTTAAATGCTTTATCACTTAGTTGTACAAGGAAAGATTTTTGATGATGGGGACTGTTAAGAATTTGAAGAATGTATCATTAAAGAGTCTTGATCAGGATTTGTGTTTAGCCATTTCAAGCATAAAACCGGATATAAAATAAACATGGCATGGAAGCAGATTTCAGGCTTCTCATTTACATTTCTGAAAAGATTTTATTTAGAAATTTAATATTAATTCAATGGTAGAAAGCAAAATACCAGGCCAAAATGGTTTTACCAGAGGATTCTACCAAACAGATCATTCCCAAGTCATATAGCATCTTCCAGAATATTGTCAAAGGGGGACTGCTAACTCATTCTATGATACCAGCAGAACTTGAGGCCAAAAGCAAATTATGACAGCATGAGAAAGGAAAATTAAAGACCAATTTTACTCATGGACACAGATACAAAAATCCTAAACAAATATTAACTAACTAAATCTAGTACTGTATAAAAGGGAAAAGATCATGACCAAGTTGTGTTTATACCAGAAATGCAAAGGTAAAATCTATAAACATCATTTACCACACTATCACATTACTGACAAAAAAAACCCCATAATCATCCCCCAAACTAGAAAACGTATCTGATAAAAAAAATTCAACACCCTTTCATGATTTAAAAACAATAATAAAAACTTGGCATAGTGAAACAGGTGGGCACTTGCTTTAATCTGATAAAACCTGGAGAAATCTACAGCAAATAGCATTCTTAAAAGGGAAAAAAGTTAGTGGGGTTTCCTTTAAAATACCCAACAAGACAAGGATGCCCACTACTGGTTTTTTTTCTCTTGAACACCGTACTGGAGGTCCTGTCCATCTCAGTAACACAAGAAGAATAAATTAAAGGCATAAAGATTGGAAAGGCAAAAACAAAAATGTCATTGTTGGTAGCTGATATTGTTGTCAACATAGAAAACACAAAAGAACATACAGACAGCTTAAAAGAAACAAGGGATCCTTGAGAAATGGTCAATGCTAGGGATGAGGCAGGAAAATCTTCAGATGAGTAGGGAACATCTTGTAGTGCCAAAGCCAGTAAGGCAGTGCTAAAAAACAAACAAACAAAAAAAGATGGAGGCATGTCAAAGGGACACAGGAGCCAACCTGAAGGAGCTCCCAGTGACCAAACTATTAAATAAATAGGCATGAGTTCTTACTGATACAAACAGGTGACTGGATAAATGAGGGAATGGATAGGTAAATAAAGAAAGAAGAAAAAATAGTTTTTACAGAAGAATTCCAAATGATACATGTAAATACATGTATACATGTATCATTTACCACCCCCTTCCAGAGGTGGAGCTTAAATCCTCTTCCTCTCCTTAAGGGTGGGCTAGATTCTTCTAAAGAACAGAAAATAAAAGGGGAAAAATAACAACTTTGCAGTGGAGAAGCTGGACAAACACTACCTTAACCAAGTGATTAAGGTCAACATCAGTGATGTCATAGGGTATCACATACCTCTGATATAATGTGATGAAAAAGGCACTTCAACTCTACGGCATTCCTTCCAAAAACAACCCCAGGCTAATTATGAGGAAAACTTCAGACAAATCCAAACTGAGGGACATTCTATAGTATGCCTCAAAACTGTTAAGGGCATAAAAAACATGGAAAGACTGAGAAACTATCACAGAGCAGAGGACAATAAAGAGAGAGAACTAAACTCAATATGGTATTTTGAACTGGATCCTAGAACAGAAGAAAGACATTAGTGGGAAAACTGATAAATCCATATAAAGTCTAAAGTTCAGTTAATAGTAATATACCAATATGGCTTTCTTAGTTTTGACAAATATACCATGGTGAGGAATACACAGGAACTCTCCATACTATCTCTTTTTTTACTCTTCTGTAACTGTAAAATTATTCGAAAATAAAAAGATTGCTTAAAAAATATAAGTTCAGAAAGGTGAATGGCTATAATATTAATATAAAAGCCAACTTCATTTCTATACACCTGCAAATGAGATAAAACATGTTAAATAACAAGATCTCCTTGAAAGCAAAACCATTAATATCAAGGAATAAGTCTGACACAAGATATGCAAGACCTTATGCAGAAATTAGAGAACTATACCAAAAGACATTCAAGAATTTATTTAAAATGAAAGGGTATATATCATGTTCATAGCTAGGAAGACTCGACATCATAAATATACCCAATTCCCTTCAAACTGATCTATAGAGTCATTGCAATTCTAATATTCTTGTAGAACATGAAAAGATGATTCTTAAATGTGTTTGAAATAACAATGGGCCAAGAATATGTGATATTCCTGAATAAGATGGGGAAGATTTTGCTGTATCCATTATCAAGATTCTTCATGAAACTAAAGTTATTAAGGTAGTGTAACGTGATTAAGGTGGTGTCATATTAATTCAGGGACAAAAAGTTGGCCAATAACAGAGATTCCAGAAACAGACCAATACAGATATGGAACTTTGGTGTATGACAGGGGTGGCACTTCAGATCATTAGGCTATCCATGTGGAAAATAATGAAACCGACTCCGTACCCCATCACCTTCTACCACACAAAAACCAATTCCATTTAGACTAAAGACTTAAATAGGAAAAATAAACTTTTTAAAAAAGTTTGTTTACTTATTTTGAGAGAGACAGAGACAGTGTGAATGGGGGAGGGGCAGAGAGCGAGAGGGAGAGAGAGAGAATAGAATCTCGAGCAGGCTCTGCATTGTCAGCACAGAGCCCAATGCGGTGCTTAAACTCACGAAACCATGAGATCATAACCTAGGCCGAAACCAAGAGTCAGATGCTTAACTGACGGAGCTACCCAGGCACCCCAGGAAAAATAAACTTTTAAACTTTTATTTGAAGAAAACAAAGAATATCTTTATGACCACAGGTTAGGAGAGATACACAAAAAGTGTGCTGGTTGGAGACAAAAGATTGAATTGTTCAACTAAAATTAGGAATTCCTGCTCATGCAAAGACACCATTAAAAAAAAAGCCACAAACTGAGAAAAGATATTCAACACGTATAATTGGCAAATGATGAGTATCCAAATAGTTGAATAACTCCTACAAATCAGTAAAACTGATAAAAATCCCAATTTTAAAAATGGGCAAAAAATGTTAACAGTCATTTCATAAAAGAAGAAACATGAATGGCCAATAAACATGAAAAAATGCTCAACCACATTAGTGACTAGAAAAATGCTAATTAAGTCCACATCGAAATATCATTTTATATCTACTATAATGACAAAAAGTAAAAAGTGGGACAATATCAAGTACTAATTAGGGTGTGGATCAACGGGATATCTTATAAATTGCTGAAAGGTATATAAATTGTTAACCTTCAGATAGGAATACATTTTGGCATAATACTGTCAAGCTGAATGTTTATATATCCCATTAACTCGCAATTCTATTTCTAAGTATACACCTTAGAAAGATGGGTGTACATGCGTACTAGGAGACACACACAAGAATGTTCATAGTAGCACTGTTCATAAGAGCAAAGAGCTGGACCAATCCAGATGTCTATCAACAGATGAATGGATGAATGATTTGTTTTATGGTTACCCAATGAAATATTATGCAGCACTGAGAATGAACAAGTGATAGTTACATGCAAAACATAGGTGAATCTTTGAAACATAATAATGAGTGAAAAAAGTAAGTCACAGACGACTACATATAGTATGAGGCTATTTTTACAAAGCTCAAAAACAAGCAAATAAATAATGTATTGGTTAAGCATTTCCACAAATGTGAAAAAATATATCAAAAAAATTTTAATGTTTATTTTGAGAGAGACAGCGTGAGTTGGGGGGGGGGCAGAGACAGAGAGAGAGAGAGAGAGAATCCCAAGCAGGCTCTGTGCTGCCAGCACAGACCCAGATGTGGGGCTCAAATTCACAAAGCTATGAGATGGTGACCTAAGCCAAGATCAAGAGTTGGACGCTTAACTGAGCCACCCAGGCGCCCCCAAAAATATATCAAAAAAAGCAAGGGAATGTTAAACACAAGACTTAAGAAATGGTAATTTCTGGTGGGGTGGTGGTGGTGGTGGGAAATAGAACAGAAAAGGACACAGAGATAGATGCTATCTTAATGTTGCTCTCGCATGGAGCTGTGATTTCTTCAGTTTTGATTATATTATTTCTTTATAACTCATGTATATAATTTTTATTATATATCCAATACTTTTATATGAACAGAGAATAGAAAAATAGGATAAAGTGAGGAATGAAAGCTCTTTTGAAGAGTTTTGCTTTCAGGGGAATAGAGAAAGTCATAGTTGCGTAGGGATGTACGATGAATAGGGTTTTAGATGTTTTTTAAAGACGGGAGCAATAGGAGAGAAATGGAATGACAGAATAACAGCTTTAGTGAACCAGCTTTCCCTTTGAAACAACAAAAATATGGGCAAACCAACTAAAATCAACCATTTCAAAACTTGCAATGAACCAAAGACACAGAATGAAGTAAAAATCATCTATCCAAGAAAAACTACTGAATCTCAGTGAGACAAAGGGTTCTGTGACATTTTAACTTGTAGTTAATTCCCGTCCTCCTTCCCTCTCAAGCTCAGTAGTATAGCAGCCAAAGGTTGACTAAATTGCAGACAACAGAGAGGCCTCATTGCTTTGGTCAGAAATTTAAAAGGAAATCTCAGAGAATGGAGCAACCATAGGAAACTTGGAAAAGCTCTGACATATTCCCAGGTATATAAAAAGGGCTGTGCACATATTCAAGGCTGTGCAAATGCCCAAAAAAGAGCTGGAAAAGGAGAGGCCCCAAGTCACTCACTTCTGGCTGACTGTAAGGCCCTATACAAGCAGAATGGGAAAGCTAAGGCTGCTAGTAAGTTGGCTAGTTTGAAGGCATGCCTTCTCACACAGATCCCCTTGTCAAAGGGTGGAAGACAAACAGACAAGGCATTTAAGGAAACCCAACCAATCACTGGCTGACCACCAAAGTATATTTATCCAGGTGTGATGTCCAAGGAATCCAGGCTTAAAACTAAACAAGAACCTTTTAAAAATAAGCTAACAGAGAACTCAGGGGCCACATAGTACAAGGAATATAAAATCCAAGGAATTAGTCGAGAAAAGTAACTAAACAAATAAACAGCAATGTGAAAAATAACAACCACCAAACATACGCAAACACACACACGTGCACACACACACACACACACACACACACATCCCAGAAAAACAAACCTTGAGGGTAGAAGAGGTTGATACCAGAGTTATTAGAATAGAATATCTAAAATGCCCAGTTTTGGGGGCATCTGGCTGGCTCAGTCAGAAGAGCATGTGACTCTTGATTGGGAGTTGTGAGTTCAAGCCCCATGTTGGGTATAGAGATCAATTAAATAAATAAAAACTTTTTTAAAATGACCAGTTTTGGGGGCGCCTGGGTAGCTCAGTTGGTTAAGCATCTGACTTCAGCTCAGGTCATGATCTCACAGTTGGTGAGTTTAAGCCTCACGTCAGGCTCTGTGCTGACAGCTCTGAGCCTGGAGTCTGCTTGGGATTCTGTGTCTCCCTCTCTCTCTGCCCCTCCCCTGCTTGTGTGCTCTTTCTCCCTCTCTCAAAAATAAATAAATAAACTTTAAAAAATAAAAAATAAAAATGCCCAGTTTTTGACAAAAAAATTATGAGATACGCAAAGAAGCAGCAAAGTATGTTACATGTACAAAAAAAAAAAAAAAAAAAAGCAGCCAACAGATTTGTCCCTGAGGGAGTTCATGTTTGAAACTTAACAGACAAAGACTTTAAATTATTACTATAAATATTTTCAAAGAAATAAAAGAAAGCATATCCACAGAATTAAGGAAAAGTATGAGAACAATGTCTCACAAAATAGAGCATACCAATAAAGACATGGAAATCATTTAAAAAATCATATAGAAAACCTGGAGTTGAAAAACATAGTAACTAAAATGAAAAATTGACTTAGAAGTGTTCAACAACAGATCTGAGTTGACAGAAGAGAGAAAGGGTGAAGCTGATGATAGGTCAATAGAAATGATCCATTCTGAAAAGCAGAAAGAAAAAGGAACGAAGAAAAAGAAAAAGAGCTTGCACAAACCTTCAGGACGCCACCAAAAGTATCAACATATGCATAACAGGAGTACCAAAAGGGCAAGAGGAAGAGAAAGGGGCCAAACATAGCAAACTTGATGAAAAACATTAATCTGTACATAAATAAATGCAAGTAGAATAAACTCAAAGAGATCCATACCTAGACACATCATAGTGTAACTGAGGAAAGCAAAGACTAAAAGAAAATCGTGAATACAGCAAGAGAAAAATAACTTACTGTGTATCAGGGACTCTCAATATGATTAACAGCTGTCTTCTCATCAGAAACCATGGAGGCCAGAATATAGTAAGATGGCATCTTCAAAATATTTACATAAAAAGACTGTCAACTGAGAATTCTCTATCTAGCTAAATTGCTCTTCAAACATAAAACAGAAGTTAAGATAAACAAAACCTGAAAGAATTTGTTGCTAGCCTACTTATCCTACAAAAAACCCTACTTTCAGCCTTAAATTAAGGGACACTGAATGGTAACCTGAAATAGGTATTATGAAAGAAAGTATTTTTGTTTGTAACTCATATTCTCCTATCTGTTTTAAAAGACAACTGTTATAAAGCAATAATAATAAAACTGTGTTGATGGGCTTATAATGTAGGAAGTAATTTGTATGATAATAACACTACAAAGAAGGAAAGAGGGAACAGAGGCATATTGGAACAAAGTTACTATTGAAATTAAATCAGAATTAATTCAAAGTAGATTGTTTCCAGTTAAGATGTTAATTGTAATCCCCAGGGCAACTATTAACTATCTATTAACTATTAACAATCTAACTAAAAATATATGGTTAACAAGGAAATTAAAACGTTAAAGTAGAAAATATCTACTTAACACAAAAGAAAAGAGGAACTGAAAAACAAAGGAACAGAAAAGACAAATGACATACAAAAAGCATATATTAATCCTTCACAAACTCTTCCAAAAATAGGGGAGGAAACACTGTGCAGCCAGTATTACTCTGATACCAAAACCAGACAATGACATCACAAGAAAATTACAGACCAATATACCATATGAATACAGACGTAAAAATCCTCAACAAAACACTAGGAAACCAATTTCAGCAATGTATACAAAGTATTATATAACATGACCAAGAAGGATTTATTTCTGAAATACAAAGTTCGTTTATCATTTGAAAATTAATCAACGTAATACACTATATAAATAGAATAAAGCAAAAACTCCAGATGATCATATCAAAAGATGCAGAAAAGGCATCTGACAAAATCCAATACCCATTCATGGCAAAAGACTCCGAGAACTAGGAAGAGAAGGAAACTTCCTCAATTGATAAAGGGCATCTATATAAACCCCACAGTTAACATCACACTCAATGGAGAAAGACTCAATACCTTCCCCCTAAGATCAGGAACAAGACAAGAACATCTGTTCTCATCACTTCTAGTCAACACTGTACTAGAAGATCTAGCCGGGGCAATTAGTCAAGAAAAAGAAATAAAAGGCATCCAGATTAGAAAAAAAAAAAGTAAAACTGTATTTGCAGATGACATGATCTTATACATAGAAAACCCTAGGGAATCCATTAAAAAACCATTTGAACTAATAAGTTCAACAATGTGACAGGATAGAAGAAGATCAAGAAACAAAAAATCAGATGTATTTCTATGTACTAGTAACGAACACTCCGGAAGTGAAATCAGGAAAATAATCTCATTTATAATAGCAGCATAAAGAATAAAATACCTAGGAATAAATTTAACCAAAAAAGTACAAGCACTGAAAACTACAAAACACTTCTGAAAAAAACTAAACATCTCAATGGGAAGACACCTTATGTTCATGGATTAGAAGGCTTGATATTATTAGATGGCAATACTTCCTAAATGGATATATAGATTCAATATAATCCCAATAAAAATCCCAGCTGTTTTTCTGCAGAAACTGACAAGATGATCCAAAAATTCATATGGAAATGCAAGGGACTTAGAATAGTCAAAACAGTCTTGCAAAAGAAAAACAAAGTTGGAGAACTCCCATTTCCTGATTTCAAAACTTATGACATAGTAATCAAGACAGTGTGGTCTGGCATAGTGACAGACATACAGATCAATGAGGTAGAATTAAGAATCCAGAAAAGTAACCTTTACATTTAGGATTTACAGTCAGTTGACCTTTGACAAGGTTTCCAAGATAATTCAAAGGGGGGAAAATACTCTTTTTAACAAAAGGTGCTAGAACAACTAAACATCCACATGCAGAAGAATGAAATTTGGACTCCTGCCTCACACCATACACAGAAATGAACTCAAAAATGAATCATTGACCTAAATGTAAGAGCTAAAAGCATACAATTCCTGGAAGAAAAAGCCAGAAGAAATCTTTGTGACCTCAGGTTAGGGAACGTTTTCTTGGATATGACACAAAATGCTGAAGTGTCAAAAAATTGATCAATTGGACTTTCCCCAAATTAAAAACTTTTGTGCATCAAAGGACACCATCAAGAAAGTAAAAAGACAACCTACAGAATAGGAGGAAATATTTGCAATTCACATATCTGATAAGTGACTTGTATCCAGAACATATAAAGAACACTTACAGCTCAACAGTAAGACAATCAAACTTTAAATGGGCTAAGAATTTGAACAGACATTTCTCCAAAGGAGATACACAAATAGCCAATAAACACATGAAAAGATGTTCAACATAATTAGTTATTAGGGAAATGCAAACCAAAACCACAATGAAGCACCCCTTCATACTGACTAAGATTGTTATAATAAAAAAGACAGACAGTAAAACGTGTCAGTGAAGATATGGAGAAATTGGAATGTAAAATGGAGCAGCCCCTTTTGCAAACAGCTTCTCAAAAAGTTAACGTAGATTTGCCATATGACCAAGTAAGTACACTTCCTAGGTATCTACCCAAAGGAAAAGCAAACACACACCCACACAAAAACTTGTGCACAAATGATCAGAGCAGTATTATTCATAATACCAAACACAAACACGATTTAAATGTCCAAAAATTTACAAACAGATAGGACAAACAAAATGTGGTCTATTCCATCAAATGGAATATTACTTGGCAGTGAAAAGGAATGCTACATCAACAACATGGATGAACCTCCAAACCATTATGCTAAATGAAAGAAGCTGGTCAGAAAGACCAATGTACTGTATGATCACATTTATATAAAATGTCTAGACTAGACAAATCAACAGAGACAGGAAGTAGATTAGTGGTTACCTATGACTGAGGGGAGGGGAGTAATGGGGAGGGTCTGCTAATGGGTATGAAGTTCTTTTGGGGGCAGATAAAAATGTTCTAAAATTGATTGTGGTGATGGTTGCACAACTCTGAATATACTAAAAAAAATAGCACCCTTTAAAAGAGTGAATTTTATTGTATTAAATATATCTCAATAATGCTCTACAAAAAGGTGGGAGCAGTAAAAGAATGTCTGTGTGCTAATGATCTGTAGAGAAGTGGAAATTGCTGGAACAATGTATTTGAGTGGAGGGACCAACTGATGGCCCTGATGACAACAGGGCCAGTTTATCCATAATAACAGAGAAGAAGGCAGAGTATGTGACTACAGGTGCTGTTTGGTGGTTAGATGTGGTTATGGGAATCTGTGCAGGTTTTCTTCTGATGGTTTTAATTCTTCAGGCAAGTGGGAAGCTTGAGAACAGGATGGAAGAGGAGGTATCAGGAGATTTAAGGAGAAAGAAGATGCTATTTTGTATTTATACCAATTATACCAATGTTAATTCCCTAATTTTGATAACTGAACTATAGTTGCATAATTTATTAATATTTAAGGAATCTGAGTCAATGAGGAAGGTAGGAGAGTGAATGGCACAGGGTAGCGCAGCGGAGCAAGCAGAGAGTAGGACTTAACCGGGGCAGGAGTTTTGCCCCATAGACATGCTGAAGTACACAGAGGGCAAAGGAAGTGACGATATATGCAAGGCTATGGTTATCATGATGCACCATGGAATCTGAGCTGATTAAAGGAAGGGCATGGGAACACAGAGGAAGTAAAGGGTAGTGAAAGCGTTCAGTCTTGGTGGTGTGGAGGGGTTGTTGGAGCTGGAGAGCTAGAGGGAGTAAACTAGAAGGATAAGAATCACTGGCTGGATGGCAAAATGCGTGAAACAGAGTACGGAGGTGATATAGTCATAGGTACAGATAAGAAGGGTGAGACTATCAGAGAGGGTAGCTGAGGTGGGATTGAAAGGCAAGAGCATTATAGGAAAACGGATCAAGGAAGTGAGAGACAAGAATATTGGAAGGATCATCAATGAGGATATTAAAATCACCAAGAAGTAGGACTGGTGTAGTGCTAAAAAGTGACAGTGAGATAGTAGCTAAATTCTAGGAATGAGGTATGATGGGAGCAGGTATTAGTGTATGCCTATACCTGACTATAACACAGATGGGTGGGTAATGGTTTAGTCTGATGATTTGAGATTTAAAACAAGGTGGTTGATATTTACATAATCTTAAAGTATCTCCCCACAAATCACTTATTAATTACAAAGGAAAAAAGAGCAACTATAATGGAGAAACCTGGCAGACACCACCTTAAACAAATAGTCAAAGTGTACAAAACCAGTATTGGGAAAAACTGACATCATATGCTTTCTGACATAAAACACTGAAGACACATATCTTCTTAGGTATTCAGCCTAAGGAGGACATGACAACTAAATGAAATGTAAGATCCTGAATTAGATCCTGGAAGAGAAAAATTACATTAGTGGAAAAACTGATCCAATTTGAATAAGTTCTGTACTTTCATTAATACTATTTTACCAATGTTAATTCCCTAATTTTGATAGTTGAACTATAGTTGCATAATTTATTAATACTTAAGGAACCTGAGTGAAGGATAGGTGAGAATTCTTTGTACTATTTTTATAACTTTTTAAGTCTGAAGTTAGGTAAAAATAAAAAATTTTTTAATGCTAAAAAAAAGTTGTTTGAGGAGGAGGGAAAGAAAGTGTCTGGGATGGTCAATCAGAGTGAGGACACCTACCTTCACCTCCAGGCCTCCTGGCAAGAGGGGTATGAGGGGGCTGCTGGGGAGCAGAGTGCTCAGGGGAAAGCCAATTTCTATTCAAGCAGGGGGTAGACAGTCAAGGGACGTTTGGGGACATTTTAGATCACCACCGTAACTGGAGATCACTAGTAACATTTAGTAGGCATGGACCAGGGGTGCCCAGTGCTCGAGACAGCTCCAAACAGCAAAGAATTATACCATATCCCATGCAACTTTAGAATGTCCCACCAGACGATCACGTAGGTGAAAAACCCATTCATTGCATTCATTTATTCATTCAACAAACATTTATTAAGAGAGCCTATTGGGGCACCTGGGTGGCTCAGTTGGTTAAGTGTCAGACTTCGGCCCAGGTCATGATCTCACAGTTCGTGGGTTTGAGCCCCACGTTGGGCTCTGTGCTGACAGCTCAGAGCCTGGAGCCCATTTCAGATTCTGTGTCTCCCTCTCTCTCTGCCCCTCCCCTGCTAATGCTCTGTTTCTCTCTCCTTCAAAAATAAATAAAACATTAAAAATTTAAAAAAGAGAGCCTATTATGTGCTAAGCACTGTTTAGGTAATAGGGATACATCAAGGCATGAAAAAGACAAAAATCTCTGCCCTTCTAGAGGTTACAATCCAGTAGGAGACTTAAACAATAAATGACAAACACAATAAAGGTGTAGATTATATATTATATAAGAGGGTGAGGAGCACTATGGGAAAAAAATAGATGGGGTACAGTCTAAGGAAGAGCTGTAACTTTAAAGAGGATGGTCAAGGTAAGCCTCATTGAGAAAGTGACATCTGAGAAGAGGCCTGAAGGAAGTGAGGGCATGAGCCTTGTACATATTTGGGGGGAAAGCATTCTAGGTCTAGGGGATGGCCCAGTACAAACCCCTGAGGTGGAAGTGTGCCTACTATGTTCAAGTAGCATAGAGGAGGCCAGTATGGGTGGGAGAGAGGGAACAAGTGGGGAGAATGGTAGGAGAGAAGGTCTGAAAGGTTATGGGGGCCAGATTATGGAATATGTACTGACTTTTCCAGAAATTCAATGAACCATACAAATTGAGGGAGGATTGCACTTTGTTTTGTTTAAAACTTTATGAAGAATAACAATTCTTGATATTCATGAACAATGGTTTGGAAAAGCATATCACCCTACCCATGGTTTCTGAGCAATCAATACACATGTGTCACATTCCCAGGTGCAAGTATCATTACATGCAAGACCATTCATTATATCTTCCAGTGAAATTATATCCCAGCCTTTAAATACTGAAATGCATATCATTTTATCATAAATTACTCTTCCTTTACTTCTCCCTTATATTACAATTAGGACATTACATTGGTTTGGGGGGAATTATGTGTGTAGACAGATTCTATTATCTATGAACTTCATTTCATAATAGTGAAAGGGGCATTTCAAAATATAAATTATAAAAAATGGAGTGTTGAGTCCAATAGGTATAAAAATCACTAAGGCATAGCAAGAAAACGAAGGGACTATTCAGAAGCCAGCATGAGAATGGAGATTTTGCTGTTGACTGACAGCAAGTTCCAGAAGGCTTGATTAAAGGATTTCAGGATGGGGACAGAAAAGAGGGCATCTGGGGCTGTGTGGGAGATCTAACTAGAAGAATCCTGGTCTTCTTGTGGTGACCAACATGATAAAGGTTAAAGGGCCTGGTTCACTTTTTCATCTAAGCTGCTTCTGACCCTGTAGGTCTCCGCCTGTTTAACACAGTAGAGTGAGGAAATAAAGAGGAGTCTCTCCTCAGTGAAGCCAGAAGCCAGTCAAGGCCCGGCTCCATTTTTTAATTTATTTTTATCATGTATTTATTTATTTATTTATTACCCACAGAACAGTCCAGAACCCCAGGTGAAGCTCATAAGGGCTCTCAGGCCAAACTCATTGCTATAAGCAATGCACCTTTAACCTGCTTAGAGATGAGAAAGAGACAGATACAAAGATGAAAAACAGTAACAGAGAAAGAAGCATTTAGAAAGAAGAATCAACGGGGGTTGGGTCAGAGACAGGGAGAAAATAAAGTCAAAGACCAAGAGAGATCTTTTTTTTTTTTTTTTTTTCAATCACGACAGTCATAATTTATTGGGAATTCTCTAGGGGCCAGGCACTGAGCAAAGTGATGCACATGTATGGTCTCAGGTGGAGATTATTAGACTCCCATTTGACAGATGAGGAAACTGAGGCCTATATGGGTGATGTAGATGGCTCAAGGTCTCATGGCTAGTTTTAACTGGTAAGGTCAGGGTTCAGCCTTCTAGGTCTGGGCTGTCTAGCATGTCTCAGAGAAAGAGGCAGAAATATAGAGATACACAGTAAGATGGAGGTAGAGACGGAGAGGGAGAGGAGCGGCAGAGAGATGGAGACTTCAGACACGCATGCAGACGATCACGTGAGCTGCAGACCTGCACCGAACCGTTTCCCAAGAGACAGGAGTGGGGGATGGAGACTGGGCATGGGCGATGGGCTCCGCAGGGTACTCACCTGGTTGCTGTCTGGGGCTGCAGGGGCACTCGCCCTCCCTTTGCTACCCGCAGGATCCTCAGCAACCTGCTGACCTAGGGTTAAGAGGCCGCCCAGGTAAAAGCTCGCCCAGGCCCCACCCCTCTTGCGCTCCAGCCCGGCCTCTTTCCTTTACACCCCCCAACCCCGTCTTTACAGCGTCTCACCAGACACCTCCTGCCATCCGCGTCGCCGCTGCCGAGCGCGAGCAGATTCGAAGGACCGACGGCTGGATCTAGTGAACACTGAACGCGTCCCTCCAGTCGGCTGGAGAACGAGCGGGTTAGCAGGCCTCCACAGCTACTGACCGCTCTCGGGTTCCCATTGGAGGAGTGCCCTCCTGCCTTCCCTGGGATTGGCTGGAGTTGGAAACACTTTAGTTTTATTCCCCCAGGCCGGGATCCAAGCCGAAGAAAACACCGCCCTCTTAGGGGTCTTTGATTGGTTTATGAGCCAAGCCCACCCTTTAATAGGATTGGCCAGGAGAAGAGGACTTGTCGTTGCCCTTTGCCAGTCTGTTTGAGGACTTCGGGAATTAGTTGGGAACACGCAGACGCGAAGCCCAAAGCGAGGCTGGGCGTCAGTCAAGTAGATTCCCGGCTTCTTGACGTCTTACTCTCCGTGAGCCATTTTACCTAAGCCAACGCTCTGCTAAGAGACACGACCTTACCTCCACCTGCAGGGATTTCTGAACCAGGTTTCTTTTGCTCAAAATGAACGTACTGCTTCATTTCAACCATGGACGATGAGGTGGTTATGGGGCTCTGGCCATTCACCCATCAGGTCCTGCTGCTTACTAAGACATTGGTCAAGTGACAACCTCACTAGGAGCCTCAGTTTAACCATCTGTGAAAGGGAAAGATAATTTTGAAATCTTTCCTAACGATGCTGTTGTGCGGATTTAGAGGACACACATTAATTGCCTGGCGCATATATAGTTAAGTTCTCCCCTCCTAATTCTTGCCTTTCCCATTGTTTCAGACTGAAGGAACTATGGCCCCAGAGAGGCAAACTGATTGTCTTGAGGTCACACAGCAACAAGACCCTGAATAAAACCCAGGTTCTGTTCTCCAAAGGAAAGCTATTTAAGAAGGAAGGAGAGACAGGAAGGACATTTCTGTTATCAGGAGTTCTTAACTGGGGTTGATGGACCTCCAATCCAGTCCCAGGACAGGGTTTGGAGGGGCCCATGAATTCAGATGAGAAAAATTATACATCTTTATTTTCACTCTAATTGAAATTTAGAATTTTTTTCAGCAGAGAATGTAAAATAGTAGTAGTACCTGTGATTCTGTCACCAAGAGAAATCACAGAGCTTTTCATATCACAGCACAGATGTTGCAGATCTCTTGAAATATGTAATCTCATCTCTAATCTAAATTTATGATAGGGGTGCCTGAGTGGCTCAGTGGGTTAAGCCTCCGACTCTTGATTTCAGCTTAGGTCATGATCTCATGCTATGTGAAACTGAGCCCCGCACTGGGCTTGGCACTGACTGTGGAGCCTGGTTGGGATTCTCTCCCTCTCCCTCCCTCTGTCTCTCTCAATAAACAAACAAACAAAAAAACAAACAAACATTAAAAAAATAAAATCATGATTCTCATGAGACTCTCCACTAGATCTTATGATTTAAGGGATTAGTGAGGAGCACATATATTACCATAGCACATATTTGCCTTTTCCATATTTTAATAACTACAGTTCAATATAATCAGTTTCTTTTGTAAGTCTAGGTATCTAATTTTATGCATCTAAAAGATGCTGTTTTGTTTTCTTTTGTTTTGCTTTAGAAAAGGCCTGGGGCACCTGGGTGGCTCAGTCAGTTGGGCATCCAACTTCAGCTCAGGTCATGATCTCGTGGTTCGTGAGTTTGAGCCCCGCGTTGGGCTCTGTGCTGACAGCTCAGAGGCTGGAGCCTGCTTCAGATTCTGTGTCTCCCTCTCTCTCTGCCTCTTCCCTGCTTGCACTCTGTCTCTCTCAAAAATAAATAAACATTAAAAAAAATTTTTTTAAAGAAAAGAAAAGGTCCATAGCCTTCACCAGATCACCAAACAGGTCCATGGCACAAACTTGTCTTGAACTCTGGGATTCAGGAAGACTTAGTTTATCATGTTTCCTTATTTTATCCCTATCACTAAGTTTAGTATTAGACACACAGTAGGTATTCAATCAATGTTTACTAACTGAATAAGATTCATCCCCAACCATCCTCCATACCACCAACCAAGGGAACCAGTGCTGGCACTCTTGGTCACCTGAGAAGGAGGGATATTCCTGAGTCTACTTTTGTCCCTGTCCATCTGCTTTTGTTCACAGAAGTGGGTGGAACTTTAAAGGTCTGGTCCCAGGAGATCCTGGGAACCTCACCCCCAGGAACAGGGCCTTCTGCTGCAGAGGAGTGGGGTAAGCTATGAAGGATACAAAGACAAATAGCTTTAGCATGGGAACAGGCCCTGGGGCACACTGGGTCCATGACTCCTCATCTTCCATCTGGTCCTCCTCCTGGTTTCTGTTTAGGCTCCCAGAAAATGGCTCCTGTCTTCTCTGGTCTTCAGCAAAGACTATATTTTGGAGTTGGATGTGACCTTAAAGACCTTCAAGAACAGCCCTCCCTTTTGGAGGCCCAAACGGGGCAGGACCTGAATCCACACCATACTGAGGAGTGAGGACATGGAAAAGATGTCACTCTAGGCAAAGAACATCCTCTCCTTCCATGTCTTAACCCAAAACATGAGAACCCTAGCCAACTATATTAGAATCCCAGAATTGGCTTCTAACAGTGTCCTTGAAGCGAGAGGCCTTCTATGACAGTGTGGGTGAAGAGGAGCCAGGATGCCAGGATGAGGGGCTGGGGATTTGATTAGGAGAGCAGAAAGGAATCAGGGAAGAGCATGATGAGGGCCAGGCTTCAGAGGTCTGCTTCAGGGCTGGTCTCCATCTTGGGATCCTGGGCAGATTGTTTCTCCAAGTGTTGATGTCCCAGCATGCTTGATCTAAGTTTGCAGAAAGGAAAAAGACCCTCTAGTGAGGGTGATGGAATCACATTGTGAGGCAGAGCACACTGAGGGAAGGATACCCAGGCCAGGCTGTCTGTCTCTCAGACTGGCCTCTTCCTGGCCTACTCCAGGCCCTTTGCCCCTGATGTTTCTCCCCTAATTCACCACCTGATAATTGGGACTGGCCCCTGATACTACACAGTGGTATCTTTTTCCTCTGCACAAGATGCCTTTGACTTGGGATCCTGCACTCTCAGCTCTGGCCCTGAGGCAAGATGTTACCCTTTCTGGGCCAGAGTCTCCTCTACCCACCTCTGACAGTGCAGTCCCAAGTCAGAACCAGAGCCAACAAAGCCTTCATGCTCTCCCCAAAACATTTATCAGAATCATGGAGTATGTCTAAGATCTGGTGTTCCAACTATTTCACAGAGATGGGACAAGGGAGGGAAGGGGCCTTGCCCAAGGTCCCACAACAACCTGGCAGTCATCCCTGACTCCTCTCAGTCCCCTCTTTTCCCATATCCAAAGTCCATTGATTCCATCATCTTAAAAGCTCTCATAGAATAGATAGGTCTTTCGTGTCAAAGAATTTCAATTAATTTATGTAGATATTTCCCCCTCAAGGAGATGGAGCTTAACTCCCTACTCCCTAAGCATAAACTACACTTAGTGGCTTCCTTCCAAAAAGTATGTAGGGTACAGAAAGGGGGCTGGGGGGAGGGGACGAGTAGCTTTACAGTGGAAAAACCTGACATACCTCAGCCAGGCGATCAGAATTAACATCAACAATGTAAGACATATTGATAACATATACCCTTGATATGATGAGGCTGTCATTTTCCTTCTGTGGTCTTCCTTCCCCAAACCCATAACCCCAATCTAATCATGAGAAAAAACATCAGACAAAATCCCAATTGAGGGACATTCTACAAAATACCTGACCAGTATTCCTCAAATGTTGATGACTTCAGGTCATCAAAAACAAGTAAAGTCTGAGAAACAGTCACAGCCAAGAGGAGTCTAGGGAGACATTAAAAATAAATGTAATATGTTTTTTGGATGGCATCCTGTAACAGAAAACTTAATTAAAAACTAAGGAAATCTGGGGCACCTGGGTGGCTCAGTTGGTTGTCTGACTTCAGCTCAGGTCATGATCTCAATTTATGGGTTCAAGACCCACATCAGGCTCCGTGCTAACAGTTCAGAGCCTGGAGCCTGCTTCAGATTCTCTCTCTCTCTCTCTCTGCTCCTCCCCTGCTCATGCTCTGTCTCTCAAAAATAAATATTTAAAACAACTAAGGAAATCTGAATAAAGTGTTGACTTTAATGTATTGGTATTGGTTCATTAATTATGACAGACGTACCAGACTAATGTAAGATGTTAACAATGGGAGAAACTGGATGCGGGGTATATGGGTACTCTCTGTATTATCTTTGTAATAATTCTATAAATCTAAAACTGTTTTAAGATTCTATTTTTCTAAGTAATCTCTACACTAAACGTGGGGCTCGAACTCACAACCCTGAGATCAAGAGTTGCATGCTCTACTGACTGAACCAGCCAGGTGCCCCGAACTCTAAAACTTCTAAAATAAAAAATTTATTTAAAAATCCTCCCATTTCTGCCCATTACGCCACTCTCACCTGAAAAATAGCATTAACTTCCTCACTGCTCTCCCTCCTTCCAATCCATTCTCCTGGCAGCCAGCAGAGGGCATCCGCTAAAACTCAAATCTGTATCCGAAGCCTTCTATTCATTAAAACATGGGCATTGCATGGAAAATTCGGGAGGTATATTGCCAAAGACCAACCTGGATATTTGTATAAGTTATTATTATGAGGCACAAAGAATCTGGAGGTATTTACGGTGTCCGTTTTAATAAAGTTATCGTTATCCAAAATCTGAAACTCAGCCTTTCCAAAGTCTCCCAGATAGTCTGCCTTTCAGACGCCCAACTCCCGACACTTCCCCCCTCAATCACACAGCTACATAGTAATCTCCCTTTGCTTTCCCCTTATCCCTATGCACTCTTGGGCTCGAGCCATCTTTTCTTGCCTTCTCTTCCAGGCCCAGATCCAGGGACCCTGCTCCCTCTCCCTAAAATGAGAGAGCATCCCTGCATTATTAGGATGTAATGTCTCGACAGATTATTTTTTTAAAACTACATGCCAATGAGAAAAAAATGGATTCCAGTGGCTCCCCACGCCCAGCTCACACTAGGCCTGAGGAAAGGTTTGACGCATGATAAATAAAAAGATGAATCACTAACAAACGGATATTCCAGGGCGCAAGGCGTTTCTTTGCGCCTGCGTGACACCGGACGGCGTGGGAAGTTATTTGCTACCTGGCTGGTCCACTGCAGCCTCCGATGGGGGGGGGGGGGGAGGGGGGTGGGGCTTTTTCAGCCTCACCCTGCCATTGGCCAAGATGGTCCGCATTGGCTGACGCAACACCTCTGCGGTCCTGCAGAGCTCGCCCCCAGAAAACCAAACACCCCCCCCCTCCCACCGCCACCACCATCTTGCAGGCCAGTGCGGAGAAATGGATGGCGTTTTGAGGGCCTGTGGGAATGGAGACTGGCTCCTGGGGATGGCTCGCCAAGCAGGACAAAAGACTGGAAGTTGCACTTTGAATTTGCTCAGAGTTTTATTAGGATTACCAAGGTTCACAAGGAACAAGGAGGGGCTTCTGGGGGGGAGGGGAACAGGAATACCGCAATGACAAGCGGCCTTGCATAGACACCAAGGCGAGCTAGCAGGCACAGCGTGGGGAGGGGGCGAGGGACGGAGGCAAAGAGAGGCTTGGGAGAACAGGGTGGCAATAGAGCCCCCCCAAGGCCACAGCGGCCCTCCCCGCTTCGGGATCAAGGGTGTCCACTCCACACAGCACGAGGAGGAGGATAGAGGGGCCCTGACCAAGGCATCACAATAAATACGTTTAGCAGCACACAGAAGCTTGCAGGGGAGGAGGGCCAAAAGGAAGGGGGAAATACCCCCTTCCCTCCCCCCCCCCCAAAATAAGAACTCTGCAATTACTAAACCATAAAAATAAACTTTAAACCCGTGTACGAAGTCGGTCACCCCCCAGAAGTGCAATATGGGGCCGCACGGCCCTAGCTGAGGGGGAGGGCAAATGGGGCAGGGGGAGAGGGATACAGAGAGGCAACCCCTGCAAGGGTAAAATGTTTATCCAGTTTTGCCCCTCTTCGCCGGGTTGGCCCAAACATTTTGGACCTGAAGCACCTCCTCCATGTCGGAGTCTTCAGAGTCTTCCCCTCCTTCGAAGTCATCTTCGATGCCTTCTTCCTCCTCTTCCTCCTCCTCCTCGCTTACTTCCTCATCATCACTCTCCTCACCTTCTTGCTCACTGTCTGTACAGGGGAAGAGAGGCAAGGAGGGGAAAAAAGAGGGTGGTTAGATGAGCAGGTAGATGTCACTCTTTTTTGTTTAAACAATAGAAATTTATCTTCTCAGTTTTGGAAGCAGGAGGATAGCACTTAACAGTGAACAGAGCCTATAGCCAGGGCTTTGGGGGCCTGGAACCACTCCCCAAGCGCCTCTGCTTGGAAAAAGCGTGTGTGTGTGTGTGTGTGTGTGTGTGTGTGTGTGTGTGTGTTATCTCAAGCAAGCCCAGAGGGAAGGAGGGGTGGGAGCCCTGCCTCTGGCTTATCAAAATTGATACTATGTCTGAAAGTAGCTTTTTCTCCCCATGTAATGTGTCAATGTATGTGTCTTATGAGCTCTAACCTTGGCTGAATAAACCTTCTGTTCTTCCCAGGCAGCTCCCCCTCTTCTTTTCCCCAGTCTGATCCAAACAGGCCACACTCTGTCTTCTTTAGTCCAATTCCCTACCCCCACTCCCACCCTAGGGCTGGGCAGATAGCTCTTCCTCCCCTTCTCTGAAAGAAGATGCCATCCAGTGGCAACTCCCTCAGTTTCCCTATTCTAACTGAATATATGTCTAGATTGAATCTACATTCAATGCCTCTTTCCTTGCCCCTGCCCTCAATGGAAATTTGCCAGAGACCCCATGGCCAAAACCCCCAGGAGTGGTTGGTCTTCCAGCTCCTTCTACCTCCCCCAGGGGCCTGCCTCTCCAAGGTCTGCCTGCCCACAGCCAGGCTCAAACATCTCCCTTGCCTGTCCTCTGCCATCCCCTTCTTAGCCAAGGTTTGATTCTATTGCCTTGCCCCTTGCTCATTCCCTCCTCCTACCCCACTGATGTGGCTCTGCTCACACCAATCCACTGAAACTACTCTTGGCAAGGTCACAGATGACCTATTCAGTGCCAAATCCAGTCCTCATTATACCTGACCTGGACACTGCCCACAATCCCCTCCATGCCCAGTTCTCTTCCTAATTCTACCCTCTCAGAGCCTCAGTTTCCTAATCTATAAAACGGTGATAACAGTACCTAGCTCATAAGAGCTGCTGTGAGGATTAAATGAGTTAGTAAGTAAATCACTTACAATAGTGCCTGGCACATGCTAAACACTTCATTAATGTTAACTGGCCAGAATCAGGGCTAGGAGTCTGTTCTGGCTTGTTACCCCCTTTTATTTATAACTTCTGACTTCCCAGACACATAAGCAACCACCTGCCTGGGCTACCTATACCTTATGTCCAACAGGCCTTTCCAACTCCATGTTCCCCTCTGCATTTCATCAATCCTGCCACCATGTCGTTCCCAATCCTAAGAAATGGCACCTCCGTTTGCCAGTCATCCAGGCCAGACCAAACCTGGGAGTCACCGTAAATACTGCCTTCTCCCTCAACCCCTCATGTGCAAACCTTTCTCAGCATTTCCTAAAATACATGTTTTGGTGAGCAGTAAACAGTGGCTTCTGCGGTTAAGAAGTTTGGGAAATGCTGGGTTCCACAATGTTTAAATAGGTTTCTAACAGCAGGACTTTTCAGAGCCTTTAAGGGGCTAATGTACCTGTCACTCTACCTGCAAATATTAATGTATGCAGTATTGTCCCCAACATACCTGACTACTGGACCCTTTTGTGAGAAACAGCTTTCAGGGCTGGTGAAGGATCCTCAGAAGACAAACAAGCCTGGGAGTTCCCTGAAGGCCAGGGCTGGGTACAGAGTGTGCTGAATCGTAATATGTTTGCCAGTTTCCCTCTTTCTGTGTGTGAACTTGTCCTTCTCAATTTTCTATCCACCTTCTATCTCTTCATTCCTTATTTGTCTACCCACCAGCTTAGAACTTATCTACCCACCAGCTTAGAACTGAAATTTGCTTCTTTGGTTCTCTTACAATTGTTAGGTTAAAGGTTCCCTGGCCTTGCTTTGTTTAAAAAGTTGCATAAAATGCTTTTTTCTTTTCTCCACAAGAACAGACTGTACTCATGCCTTGATATCCTGACCCTGGCCAGCTTTTTTCTGGGAAGAGAAAGAGAAAAGAGGGGGGCTCTAGGCTCACCTTCCTCACTGCCCTCATCTTCTTCTTCCTCCACTGAGGATCCTTCTTCAGAGATGTTCTCCACTTCGGCCTCATAGTCATCCTGGTTGTTGCTGTTATCCTGATCCTTGTCAGGGTCATCACTATCATTCCTGTAATCTTCGATGTCTCTGTCGTCATCATCACTGCCTTCATTGTCACCTTCATTGCCATCATCATCGCTGCCTTCATTGTCACCTTCATTGCCATCATTATCTTCATCATCACTGCCCTCATTGTCTCCTTCATTGTCACTGTCACTGCTGTCCTGGTTATCACTGCTGCTGCCATGGTTGCCACCTTTGGGATTCTCGGCACTATTAGGGTTCTCATCACCATCAGGATTCTTATTGTTGTCATCAGTATTTTCTTCATTGTCATCAGGGTTCTCTTCGTTGTCATCAGTGTTGTCTTCAGGGTTCTCACTGTTGTCGTCAGGGTTCTCGTCGTCAGGGTTCTCACTGTTGTCATCGGCACTTTCGTTGTTGTCAGTGGTCTCGTTGTCATCAGAGCTCTCATTATTATCAGTGGTCTCGTGGTCATCGGGGCTCTCATTGTTGTCAGTGGTCTCATTGTCAGGGCTCTCATTGTGGTCAGGGCTCTCACTGTCACAGAGGCTCTCACTAATGTCGGTTATCTCATTGTCAGTGGTCTCAAAGCAGTCGGTGGTCTCCATGAAGTCAGAGATCTTGATGTCATGAATGGTCTCATTGTCGGTGATGTCATCACTGTCTGAAGTCTCGCTGATAATGTCTTCCATTATGTGATAGTCGTCAGAGTCTTCCATAATCACCACCTCACACTTGTCCCTGTTTTTACTGTGGGGAAGCCTGGAGTTGAGTATAGGATTGGTGGGAGGCAGGGCAGACACTAAAAGGTGCTAAGTAACTGAGGAGGCAGTAGGATACAAGAAATTCAAGGGATGAGGTTAGGGTGGGGAGAGTCCCATTTCTGCTCCTGCCTGCACGACCTCAGGCCAATCACACCCCACTTATGCGTATCATTCTCCACTTGTAAAACATACTGAATTCTCTCAAAGGTCGCTTTGGCCCTATAAATTCTGGGTAAGACTTGCCTAATCTTTGTCCCTAACAAACCACCTCTCAGCCACCAATTCCCCCCCCCATCACCTTTCTTCCTTTTCTTGCTTCTTTCTGTTTGCCCTGTAGCCTCCTTCTCCCATCATGTAGTAGCGCAGAGGGTTGACCCACAGGTCATTTTTGATAATCTGTTGAAAGAAATGAGGGGGAAAGGGGAACAGAGTTATGAGTATAAGCCCCAGAGCCTACTCCCAATTCCCCAAGCATCCAGAAGCAAGCCTAGCAAGGCTTTCTCTGGTAATGCCAGAAGGGGCCCCACCTCAGCAATCCTGTCAGCCTCTGGGAGGCTGTGGTTTGAGAACCAGCTGAAGAAGCTGTGGCTGGTGTCCTGGTTCCTGTGCCTGCGGGCCTGGGGCTCCTGGCCCCGGTGCCAGCGGATTGGAGTTGAGTGAGACACCAGCCGGCCTGAGAGGAAAGGAGGCTGTAGAGAGGGCACTGGACAAAGACAGATGGCAGTGGGGAGTGACGGTTTTCCCTAGGACTGCCTCTTACCAGAGCGGCTGCGCTGGAACTCCTTGACAATCACCATGTTTGTGAAATAGGGGTTTGTCTGGAAATACAGCTTCATCTTGTAGCCCATGGAGATATGTCTGAGATCCTGTACCTGCTCAGGTTAGAGGTAATGTTGAAATCCCCACCACACCAAGGCCCTTCCCACCCAAACCCCCTCACCTCCAAGGACCAGATTCCTTGCCCGATCCTAGTAAAAAACATGTCTTTGGTCTGACCTGCAGATTGGTCAAGTAGCGGAAAATGTCTTCATCACGTCGGTTGATCAAGATTGAAATTTTGGGGTGGTTGAGGAACTGATGGAGGGAGCAGTTTAGGTCAAGGAGTGACTGTTCAATGAGAGAAGGAGGGAGGGAAGGCCAGGCAGGGCAGAGCAAAAGAGAAGCTGGAGCAGAATTCCTTCTGTGTTCATGTGATGTGTGGGGAGCAAGTGGGTCATGGGACATGACCCATAGTTTTCTTCCTATGATACTATGTGGTGAGAACCTATGTTTACGCAATGTCAAACATCTGTTATTAGGTTGCCTTGCCATGGTCCATATTTGCTGTGTGTCTGGGTGCTAAGGGTCCTATGTCTGTGTGATGTTGTATCCTTCGGTGCTGTGAATTTGTATTCACAAGACATTGTGTGTCTGGGGGCTGAAGCCCCAGGCCCAAGTGATGTTATATCTGGTTGTTGAGGGCTTGTAGTCATGATGTTGCTTATTTGAGTGTTACAGGTCTGTGTCCACATGATATTGGGTATCTGAGTCTGAAGGTTTGTATCCATGTGATAATGTGTCTGGATGCTGAAAACCAGTAAGTCACATGATGCTACATGTCTGCATGCTGAGGACCTGCGGCCACATAATACTGTGTGCCAGAGTGCTGACAGCCTGGGATCATGTGATACTTTGTATGAGTGTCAAGGGTCTCTATCCATGTAATTCCATTATGAAGTTAAACCCATGTGTTCCTAACATGTTGTATATATGTACCCCAGAGATAAGATTTTCACCAATAGTGAAGAAGATTCTTCTTACTCTTCTTTGCTTCACTTAACTCCTTGATCTCCACTTCTAGGTACTCCTTCTTCTGATCTTTTAAGGGTTCCAGCTCCTTTCTAGCCCCCTTCTCTCTAGCAAGGATTGGGGTCTCCCTAGTATCTCAGCAGAGACCTACACTTGAAGAGCCACCTGTGACTTAGGCATCCTTTCTGGGCAATTTCTCTGCTGTGTGCCTTTCCTCTCCCTCTTCACCATCTCTGAGCCACTTTATCTTCTGTGTGTCCCTCCCCTCCTCCTTTCACCATCTCTGGTCCAATTTTTCTGTGTGCCCCTCTACCATCCTCCCCATTTCACTATTGATTTTTATTATGCTCCTCCCCTTTTCTCTTTCCCATCTGTGGTCCAGTTTTTATGCTGTGTGCCTCTCTCCCCCCTTCATCATCTGTAGTCCAGCTTCTCTGATGTTTTGCCCCTCTCCTTCCATTCCTCCTCCACCAAACCTAGGCGTTTTTCCAATAGGGATCCACCCACACACAAATTCACCCTTTCTGTTCCTCCCCCTTCCCCCCCCCCTTTTTTATCATGAGCTCCTGGCCCATGAATTTAGATGACAAGGATACTGCTTTGACCCAGAAGCCTGGGATATGCTGGATGATGAGGTCCCTGCGCTCCAGGAAGGGTCTTCGCATCTGGATGAACTTGCGCTTCAGACGGAGGAAGGCCTTGCCTGCCTTGATGTTCACCGCCTCCAGGTCCAGTTGAATGTTTTCCAGTGCCTGCAGAATGCATTCTATCTTCTCGGCGTTCTTCTTGCTTTCCTTCTTCACCTTCCTCTGCTTCCTCTTCCTCCTCCTCCTCCGCTTCCTCACGCTTTCCTTTTCATCCTCATCGTCATCTTCCACTAGGATGATAGCCTCTTCCTTCCCCCCTGGACCGGTTAACCTCTGGTACGCCCAGTGCCCTGCGCTACAGGTTTCTAGGACATTCTCTTCAGCAAAACCGCTGGGCTCCACAACCTGAAAGTCAATCTCCACACTTCCCCCAGAAGCCTCCGAAGGAGAGTATGTTTCTAGGCTCTCCGTGGGAGGGGACGCCTCCCCATACCCTGACTCCATCTCAGGCTCCCAGCCGGGACCCCCAGAACCCAGGGTGAAGTACGCGCGGATCCCCCCCTCCTCCAGAATGACATAGGGCGGCGGCGGAGGCAGAGCGGGGCCCAGCCCCACCCCCCTCATGTCAGCCAGCACCTGTGCCGCCTCGGTTTCCTCCTGGAGCCTCGGGCGCTGCTCGGGTGGAGGCAGGGGCAGTCGCAGGAGCGGCGGGGGAGGCAGGAGTGGCGGGGGAGGCGGAGGCGGCGGAGGCGGTGGCAGCTGGTCGTGCTGAGCGGGCTCGGAGCTGCTCAGGCGGCGGGCCTTGGCCGGAGGCCCCTCATCCTGGCGGTCCATGGCGACCGCGCTCACAGCTTAGGGGATCGCACTCGCCCCTTCGCTCTCGGCCAAACCGCCGCTGCCTGTCACACCTGAAGCGGAGCCACTGCACCTCACACGACCAGCTCTCCCCACAGCCTCGCTCTGGCGTTCCCTCCCACAGCGCCAACCCTACTCCCTCCGCGCCAAGTGTCCAGGCCCCGCCCTCTCCGTGACGTCAGAGGCCCATTCGTCCTCGCCAGTGGCTGCCAGCCGCGGCCGCGATGCTCGCTCTCCCTCGACCTCTGCCCACTCTCACGCAATCCGCTTGCCAACACCACACCTCATCTCTTTCCGATTGGCTCCCCTCCGGGCCCTCCAATCACCGGGCTGACTCCGCCAGCGACGAGAGGGAAACTGCAGGGCGATTGGCTGCAAGGGAAGCTAAGGGGGAAGAAGCCCCTCTTCCTCACCCCTCCAGCATTTTATCCAATGGGAAAAGTACCAGTGGTTCTGAAGACCAAAAAACAAAACAAAAAACAAACGCAGGCACCGAGCAGGATATGCTCAGATAAAATTGGAAGAGCCTCGCTATCGTTTTCCCTCTTAGCAGCCCTCCCCTCAGCAACTACGCACTTCTTAAATCTGCTCCTTCCCCCGTGCCCAGCGTTTGCCCCTGTGGCGAACTCTGATGTGGCCCCTCCGGGGGCTAGGGTTGCCCTAAAGGGGTCTGGACTTTCGAAACCTAGGACTTTTGGTTTCGAGCTAGATTTTGACGTGGCGTTTTCTATCTCTGCAAAATGACTCTAGAAATAATAATCACACACAAGAAGTAACTTTCTCTGCGTCATTAACATGATTGTGATTCCGTTCATCTGCTAGATTTTTCTAGGATTTTCTATCTTTTCGTCTGCTCAATACTTGCCCTCCTCCCAATCCTTTCCTCTCCCTTTACCCAGTGTATGCTTTTTTAAAATTGTATTTTAGATTTTTGGGGACCAGATGGATGGTCTTTAGTGAGGTAGGGTGGTGGGCTCTGGCTTTGGTCTGGGATTGGCATCAGGGGCCTGCTCTTCATTTTGTAACACTAACCAAATCACTGCCTTTCTCTGAGCTTCAGTTTCCTCTCCTCTAAATTAGAGATCCTTAAGAATTGTAGGAAACTGCCCATTGCAGCCTTTCTGTGGTAGCGGAAAATTGGAGGCAACCTGGAGACCCATCACCAGGGGAATGGATAAGAAAAATGTGATACATGTAGAAGATGGACCACTAGAATGAATTAGATCTACATACAGCAACAAGGCTGGATCTTTATAAAACAGAATGTTGAGTGAAAAGAGAAACAGAACAAGATTTAAAGTACAATACTGTTTATGTAAATTAAAACACATAACAATACCATATATTTTTCACAGATACACATATATGTAAACAAATACATGAACGGTGAATTGGAAGGACATACATTAAATACACAAGAGTGGGTGTCTATGTGGGAGGGGGGATTGGATCAGGGATGAGTGATGAAAGGGACGAAACAAAACAAAAGAATAAGAGGGACTCACATGGACCAACGATGATATAGTGTGCCAAGAACTGAGGAGTATGGTCAACTCAATTCTGTGCACCTGAGAGAATAAGTAAATAAAGTATTTGAGTGCCCAGGTAGCAGGATAGCTGGTTAGACTCCCAGGCTTGGCTTTATTCACCCCTAACATCCCTCCTGAGTTTAATCAAAGGTTACCAAAGTCCCAGCTGTATACAGTGGACTCTTCAGAAGGGCTCCCATCCCAGTCTGAGCAGTCCCTCTAGAAGCCATTACTTTGTAGGGAGCATTTTCTAACCCCATTAGTTCACCCTCAAGTTTAATCCCCAATTCCCAGTCCCTATTTTCCATTGTGGTCCACTTTCAGGAACACTTCATTTGTGTTTTTGAGAGGAGACGGACCATGGAATTGGAATGGTACCTGGGGGTTCCAGGCTTTGGGAAGAGATGGAGTTCTCAAGTATCTTGCCCCTGCTCCATGTTCACAGCCTGGGCCAAAGGAGGAAGATTTACGAAATGGGAGTCTACCCTCTTGCTGCATACATATGTACAGTTTTAAAATTCTATTCTCTGACCACTCAACCTCCTGCTGCAGGGACATACTCTAGTTTGTCTCCTTTCAGTTAGGTGCATATGTGTACGTGTGTGTGTTTGTGCCATATGTCTCCACATACAGGCATTTGCTCACATGTGTGCACCAGGCAGTGCTGCCTCCCCACACAGAGTCGCACACAGTCTCACTCGACCATACCTCCCCACATGTGGTCATGCAGACAGGAGACACACACACACACACACACACACACAGAGTCAGAAAGAGAAAACATCCAATATAGCATTGTTCTTTTCAGTTTTCCATTTACAAAATCCAATGGTGAATCCAGGCAGTTAGAAAAAAGAAATGGAGGAAAACCTTCCAGAATATATCCTATCTACTCCCACCCCTGTGGTCCCCCCACCCCACTCCCTGGGAAAGGCACCCCCATCACTATCACTGAGAGAACAGGTACCCACCCCCACACCCACTCAGCCACTCTGGCCTGCCTTTCCAGGGCCACTCCACAACCAGGCTCATTAATGTCTCTCCTGCCTAGAGTGCCCTCCCCATTCCTCTTGGATCAAGGCTTCCCCAGTGCTGGGACTGTCTTGGGGGAAGGGAGGGAGCTTAGGACAAGGGTTTCTATCAGAAAGGGAAAGGGGTGTGGATAAATACAGATCTCTCCCTCCCCCAGGAAATGAGAGGGGGACAAAGAATCTGGGCAAGACCAGGCAAAGGAATGCCAGCTTGGCTCACCAGTTCCATAAGAACTGGCCATGATGTGAGTCCAGGGTGGACTCGGCCCTGGGAGGGAGGCTTGGGCTCTCCCACCTGAAGAATCTGGCTGTAGTCTGCTCCACTTTGGTTGGAGGGAAAAAAGGGGAGAAGGGCTGTTCAGGGGAAGGAATCTGGGGGCTGAGGGCCCAGAAGGCCAAGGGCTACCAAGAGGGGCAAGGCCCCTGAGGCTTCAAGGGGACAAAAAGAGGTCAGATAGGAATGGACTCAAGTCCACAATGCCTTGGAGCTTATACCATTATGCATTATACCAAGGCCACCCCCCAACTTTTCATCTTCAGGATAATAGTATGAACCCAGGAGACAAATCTGGGGTTGAGTTCGGCTCTGACCCCAGGTGCTGGTTTCCAGTTACTCTGGGGAGTTTGGCTTTCTCCCTACACTTCCCTGGGGGAATGCTCCTGCCTGTATGGCACCCACATCAGCCCTAGTGGAGCTGGAGTGGATTTCCATCCTCAGGAAGAAGAGTTGGGGGCTGGGGATCCAGGAGGCAGCTCGAAAGAATGCAGCCAAGCTCAGGTCTCTTCAACTTGAGGCGTGCAGCTCACATCCCATTCTTCACCTAGCCTGAGCCCATTCCAAGGGTCCTTCTCCCTCCCCTCCTGGCTTCTTGAACAGATGCTCAAGAAACACTCAGGAGGTCTGGACATGGTGGGAAGGGAGAGGAAACCAGGCTTGGGACCAGGGTTAGCTTAAAACAACAATTGCACACAACGTGGCAATTAAACATTCCCGCTCCCTGGGGACCCAGCACCCCCTTTGATCCCTGTTGTCAACAGTATGAATTTCTCCCTAAAATCCAGGTCTTGCTAAAGGACTTGGAAGGAGAGGGTGCATGGGAGCAGAGGGGGCAATAAGAGCTCTGGAAGTCTATTTTACAGGACAAATTTCCCCCTTCTGGACAATGTCAGAAGGAGAGACATTAAAGCAAGAAAGCCTATCTCCTCAGCTGTTAGTAGAAAAACCTGCATTTTCAGTCTTACTTTCTTTTTCTGAATTGTCACTTCTGAGAGAGAGAGGAAAAGAGAGAGGAGAGAGAGAGAGAGAAAGAAAGAGGAAATGACAGAGATTGTAGAAGTGGAGAATGAGGTGGCAGAGACAGGCCCCACAGAACTAGAAACACCTCTTTCCCAGTCCCCCACCCCGGTCTCCAACCCTGGGGAGGTGTTGGCAAAGGTGCCTAGATTCTGGGTGGTTCCAGGGGCTGGGGCTGGAGCTCAGAAAGAAAGGCTCCTGTAGGGGGCCCACCCTTCCCTTATTGTTTGCCCCAGCAAGGTAGCCATGACCTCCCTGCCTGTCTGCCTCCCGGCCTGCTTCACATGACACAGTAGGGTTCTCTGGGAGCCGGGGCACCTCCTGTGCCCCAGCAGGGGGCGTGAGTCCTCAGGCACTTCTTGAGGTCCTTGTTGAGCAAGAAGCAGACGATCGGGTTGACGGCAGCCTGGGCGAAGCTCATCCAAACAGCGGTGGCCAGGTAACGGTGGGGCACGGCACAGGCTTTCACAAACACTCGCCAGTAGCAGGCCACAATGTAGGGTGACCAGAGGAGCAAGAAGAGCAGTGTGATCGCATAGAACATACGGCCCAGCTGCTTTTCACCCTTGACCTCGTCCATGCCCAGCAGCCGCCGGCTGGCTGCGTGCCCATTCTGCCTGATACCCAGCAGGGTTGGTGGCATGGGCCCACGGCCAAACCCAGCGATCCAGTTGGCAGCAGCCTGGCCGGTGGCCCCAGGACCATGGAATGTCCAGTTCTGGCTAATGGCTGGCACCATCTGCACTGGCTTCATCTTGCGGTGACGATACTCGAAGAGGAGCAGCTTGCCATAGACAGCATGTGTGGCTGCCATGAGCACAGCCAACATAAGCATGAAGCCCAGCGTGTCATTGGCCTTGAAGTAGCGATGCTCAAAGATGCACTGGTCCTCCTCACGGATAAACTTGTAGGTGCCCACATCAAAGACAGGTGGGAAGGCCATGGCCACAGACAGGGTCCAGGCCATGCAGATGACAGCTGCGCATGTCCAGAGTGTCATGCGCTTGGCGTAGAAGCGGTGGTGGGCGATGGCCATGTAGCGGGTGACGCTGATGCAGAACAGCATGAAGGCCGCATGGAAGCAAAAGAGCACAGCCATAAAGGCCACAATCTTGCAGCTGAGAGCACTGAAGGTCCATGAGGAGCCGTGGCGCACAGAAGCCAGCACAAAGGGGAAGCAGACGGCAGAGCGTATGCCGTCGGCCAGGCACAGGTCCAGCAGAAAGTAATAAGGAGCCTTGTGCAGGGCACGCTCCTTGAGCACCAGCAGGGACAAGATGGCATTGCCCGCCAGGCTTACGCACATGATCAGTCCCAACAGCACCAGCTTCACATAAGCTGATGCTGATGGCGGGGATAGTGCGCCGCTCACCTCTTGGGGTTCTCCAGTAGCGTTGGCCATACTGAGGGGGCAGGGGCTGCTCCCAGCCTTACAGGATCAGCCAGTCCGGTATTCGATGGGCCCTGGGGGACTCCATCAGTTGTCCTGCTGGGCTGCACCTGCAAATAGGGATAATGGGGAAGAGACAGACAGACAGAGATAGAGAGATGAGGGCAGGAGAGAGACAGAGAGAAAAACACAGAGGCACAGAGACAGAGTGAGAAAGGATAGAACAAAGAGAAAATGGTGACAAAGACATAAATAGATACAAATTGAGACAGCAATGGGAGGGTGAGAGTGAGAAGACATAAGAAGAAACAGAACCAGAGAGACAGGGAAAGAGGGAAAGGAGAGATAGAGATAGAAATGGAGAGAGGAGAGAGAGAGAGAGAGAGAGAGAGGGAGAGAGAAACACAAGAAAAAGAGACAGTGAGAAACAGGTGGAAAGGAGAGGTGAGGAAGAAACAGAAAGGGCAGTGTTAGTGGGTCTACATGGCCTCCACACTTACTCCCTGGCTGGTGTCAGGTCCTGCCCCTGGCCCACTGCTGCTCCTACCCCCTCCTTGCTGGGCGGGGGGTGCTTCACCTCTCTGGCTTGTCCTCGGTTACCTGTTTCCTCCATTGGTGGTTCTGTGGGGCGGGGGTGTTGGTGCAGCTCTCCTCCCCCTTTTCAAGGCCCTAAGGTTATGTTCCTCAAACTATTTTGACCTCTACCCATAGTAAGACATACATTTTACATCACAACCCGGTACACACACGTGTGCACACAGAGCTGAACCAAAAGTTTCAGAAAACGGTACTGATCCTATGTGTCACATACCCCATTAGTTCTACTCTATTTCATGACTTTTTGTGGATGTTGGTAGCCACTCATTAAATAGGCTTTTTTTAATATATATTCATGATCAGGAATGTGGTTAGCATGATCGAGGAAGAGTGGGAAGACCAGTGTGGTTGGAACAGGGCAGGCAAGGGAGACAGTGGTAGAAAGTGAGATCACAGAGGTGTCTGAGGTGTTTGGGGCTGGATTATATAGGGCTGTGGGCCATGACAAGGACTTAGGTTTTTATTTTAAGTCAGGTGGGGAGTATTGTGAATCTAAAGATGTGGGTATGCTTGTGTGCTTTCATTCACTGAAAAACGATTTATTGAGCATCTATTGTATGACAGGCACTGGGAGTACAGCTGTGAGTCAGATGGACAAGCATCCCTGCCCTTATGAAGCTGATATTCTAGATAATAAAGAAGATACATAAGTGAAGTATAGTAGGTCAGATGATGGTAAGTTCCTTAAAAGAAAAGTAAAGGAGGGAAAGGGGATAGGAAGTGCTAGGGGTGGGGGAGGTATGCTTTTGGATGGAATGGAGAGCAAAGGCTTCACGGAGGTGTCATCTAAGCAAAGACTTAAAAGAGGCAAGAGAGTGAGCCATGTGGGTATTGGATGGAAGAGAAGTCCAGGCAGAGGGAACAGCCAGTGCAAAGGCCCTGAGGTGGGATTACATGTGGTATATTTGGGGAAGAGTAAGGAGGCCACTGTGCTTGGAACAGAGTGAGCGATCAGAAAGTAGTAGGAGGTGAAGTCAGAAAAGTGGTGAGGCCAGATCACGTAGGCCATCGTGAGGACCTTGACTTTGAGTGATACGGGAGCCATGGGAACAGAAGCAAGATGTGATGACTCAGGATTGCACAGCATCCCCCGTGCTGCTGGGAGGAGCACACACCATGTGGGGCAAAGGTGGAACTGGAGAGAGTACACAGGAGGCTCCTGCAGTAATTCAGGTGAGAAATGATAGCACTCCATGCCCCTTGCCCTGCTTTATTTTTCTTTCTAGAATTTATCTCTTCTAGCGCACTATATAACTTAACTTTCAAAATTCAGTTTATTATCCACCTCTCCCTGTTAGAAGAAAAGCTCCACAAGGGCAGGGATTAGAGATTCACATGCTCTTCTCCAGAAGAGCAGTACATAGTACATGGTAGACCCTCAGTTAAAGGCTTTCAAATCAGTTAATTGGCTGAGGGACTAAATGGGCTGGTGGCTCAAGGACGGCTGCCTGAAGGTACCCAGGTAGGATAAGCTGAAAGAGCAGCTTGGCCAATACAGGGGTGGGAGGGCATGGGCAAAGCTTGCGCGGGGGTGGGGGGCAGGGGGGAACAGGGGGACTCCTGGTGTGTGCGAGCTGGGGGCAGGGGGAGAGGGAGTGTTATAAGGTAATATGGTAGGTGCCAGAGGGAAGGTAGCAAGGCAACCTGGGAAGAAGCTGAGGAAGCTCAGAACTACTGTTGGGGCTGGGATGGGCTGGAGGTTGGGGGCTACGGGGCTGAATGGAGCCTCTCTACACTCCCCTCCCGGGAAAAAAGTCACCCCTCTGTACTGTTTCCCAGCTCGCTCCAACCTGGCCTGCCACAGCCACCTTAGGCCAAGCTTTTTTGATGACACCCCAAAGTCTCAGACATGGTGCCAATAGGCCATGAGAAGGTGCCAGGGAAGGGGCTTGGGAGAAATGGATTTGGTGGACCCCCCTCTCAGCCCCTCAAGGCCTGATAGCTCCCACAGAACTGTGGACTAGCTGACAACTGAGTGTGTGTAAATGTGCACACACACACACACACACACACACACACACACACACTCCTTAGCTTTGAGGGGAAGCCGGGGGAAAGCATTAAAGACAGAAAGAGATTGAATGTAGAAGAGAGACACACAGAAAGTGACAGAGGAGAGAGGTTTGTGTGTGTGAGAGAGGGACAGAGACATATGAGGGAGAAGGGGAGAAATAGAGAAAGGGGAGCGAGCCTTACACACAAACAGGAAGAGATAGAAATAGAGACAGAAAGGGGAAGAAGAGTGAGAAAAAAGACACAAAGACACACACAGAAACAGAGACAGTACAAGAGACAGAAAAGGAAGAGAAAAAGAGGCAGGAAAATAGAGAATGAAAGAGAGAGTGAGAAGGAGGGAGAGAAAGAAAAATGAGAGAGACAAAAGGAGATAGGGAAAGAGGGAGGGAGAAAGAGAGAGAGAAAGAGAGAGAGATAAGAGAGAGATGCCAGGAAAGAGAGAGAACAATATAGAGACATAGAGACAGGGGTTGAGACAGAGGCAGAGACAGAGATAGAAGCAGAAACAAAGATGGAGATAGAGAGAGGGAGACACAGAGAAACACACTAAGATCGAGAAGGTGGATACTTTGTAGTCCAGAGTCTCAGTGAAAACAAAAACAAACGCTAAAATGAAACAACACAAAACAATAGCAGCAAACAAACAAAACTCTAGTGTTGCCTAGAAAGCTGGGGCGATTCTACAGGTGAGGAGAGGTTTCTTCTGAGCAGACTGGCAGCCACAGCCTGGACCCATCCTGGGCTAAAAACAGGGCATGCACACAAACACATTCGCACCTGCTCGTGCCCAGACACCCTCAGAAAGTTACGCAGACACCTACACACACGCTTACACGGACACATAGCCTACTGCTATGGAGACCTACGGACAGCAACCAGCTTACACATATGGACCTTGCCCCTCCCATACTCGCACACAGTACATCTGTATGCTGCCTCCTTCCCACAGGCACTGAATACCCCTGTCTAAACACCAGTGCTCCGTCTTCAACAAAGGCATTACTCCCCCTAGGGGACATTTTGGAAATTTGTAAGAGCATTTTTGGTGGCCACAATGCTGACGTGTAGGATGTCCTTCCAACATTTAGGGGTCCAGACAAGGATGCTGGCCATCCAGTGATCTATGGGGCAGTCACACACAGCCAGCATACATCCTGAATCCCCTAGACTTTATACTTGTAATGAGCTGAACCTTGAATCTAACTGTATTTCACATATAAATACAAAATCCCCCTAATTTAATATACCCTAAATTCTCCAGGAATATAGCTGTCAAGTAAATCCAGAGGTGACTGCACTTTGTTTTGGGGAGCACTTTCTTTGAGTTGTTCACTATTTCAGAAAATCTCACCCCTAGGCCTTTGCCTGTCATTTTCCTGCACTTTGGGCATGGGGCAGCCTCTTGAGTTTTCCCCTCCCAAACCCATGTTTACTCACAAGACGTTACAAGCCTCTAACTACCTTATTGAATTTCCTGGGGAGTGCCATGCCCAAACATTTACATATTGAAATACAAATTATTTTCTTATAAATTACTTCCCTTTTACTTATTTATTTGTATTAGTTAATACAATATGCATATTGCATAAAATACTATATGGATTTTCTTTTGAAATTATATGTGCAGAGACTATATTATCTAAGAACTTCATGTCCATATAGTAAAGGGGTGTTACAAAATACGTGTTACATACAAGAGAGTGTTAGGTATGAGAGGGCTGAGAATTGCTCGTATACACCGATACACACACACCCACACACACACACACATGTGCAATGGCCCATAAACCCACAATTATAACTCCCCTAACACACACACACACACACACACACACACACACACACACAGAGATGAACACTCAAATCCCGACAGATAGATACACATATGCAAACCCATTCACACATTGTTCAAATCCTCTCACACACTCAAACTTTTGTGACACAGGCATGTATACAGTGGCATTCCTATATCATCACATACAAACACTGTTACACATGTTAACATTCAAAGTCATTTACATATGCCACCATACTCACATGCACTTGAACCCTCCCACATGCATACACACATATAAACACACACAGGCATGTACACACAGACAGAATCCCCCTTAAATATCCACAGAAATATTTGCATAGAGAAAAAAATAGACAAGCAAAAAACTGCTCATATATACACACATGTACATACTCTAACACACTCTAACACACAGAGGCCGATTGATCCAAACCCTTTCACACAGATTAGGCATAGTCACCAAAACAGACATGTACATCTTGGCACATGTACACACAGATACCCATTCATGTACACACTCACTTATGCAGAGAAGTATACCAGCTCTAACACACACACACACACACACACACACACACACACCCCTCTTTGCAATATGCAACCACAACCAACCACAAAGAGAAAAACCACCCGTGTATACAAACACACTCTTGCACACACAGGGATGTGTACACACAGAAGCATGCTCACATTACTTGATATATATACCCTGCAACAGATGTACACCCAGAGAAAACCCACACATGTGTCCTTCAGACACAGGTGGAAACATTAGCAGAGCTACTTGGCTGGTGGGTACCTGCCACAGCAGGGATCCAGAGCAAGAAGCCCTCTAGAGGTTCAAAGGGAAATTGTAAATGTTTGGATCGCTTCCTATTGAAACATCCCAGATAATCTATTACTTTGATTGCCACCCTGGTTCATCGGTGAGGTTTTTTGGTTTGGCCTATACACGTACAGCGTTTGTTTTTCTTTTTAATTTGGCCTCATTTATTTTTCCACAACTTTTTTTCTACAAAAATAGTTGTATGATTGTTGCTGTTATTATTATTATATAGTATAAGGTATTCTTAAGGGAATATAATTGTTTTTGTTAATTGCCTTGATTGCTGCTTCTTCATAAACTTTTTTTCCCTTCTAGAACATTTCAGATATAAAAACGTACAAAGAATCCTGTAATGAACTTCAGTGCACCCATCACCCAGATTCACCAATGATCAACTCTCAGGGTCTTGTTTTGCCTATAAACTCATCCATTTCCAGAGTACTCTGAAGCATATCTATCATACCATTCATCCATAAGTATTTCTAAAAGGACTCTTTTAAAGACATTACAACAATATAATTTTTATTATCTCTTGGTTCATTTACTGACTTACTTGTGACTGGTTTTTAATATTAAAAGTTAGCCAAATCTGATTCTTGGTGGGATTTCATAATTAATTAATTATTACCTTTTGCTTTTAGGTAAAAATATTTGTCAATAAGTAAATAAAGACCAACTGTAGTTGAGTTGAATTGATTCATTAAAGGGAAAGCAAGGCCTTTATTCAAGGCTTTGTTTCCAGAGTGCTGCTCTTTTAACAGCGCAAAAGACCTCAAGTTTCTCTTTAAAAAAAAAAATAGGTTTTCAGGGGCGCCTGAGTGGTTCAGGCTGAGCGTCTGACTTCGGCTGAGGTCATCATCTCATGGATTGTGGGTTTGAGCCCCGTGTTGGGCTCTGAGCTGTCTGCACAGAGCCCAGAACCTGCTTCAGATTCTGTGTCTCCCTCTCTCTCTCTGACCTTCCCCCGCTCATACTCTGCGTATGTGTCTCTCTCTCTCAAAAAATAAACATTAAAAAATTTAAAAAAGATTTAAAAAATAGGTTTTCAGAAGTCACAAAGATCTGATGGCCCCTTCAATACTTTATATTCAAGTAGATTTAATTTTTAAGACACTTCTTTTCCCATCAAAATGGACTTTTTGATTAAAGCTGGAAAATCAGGAGACTCACAAGACAAACACAGTCTTCCATCAAAAAAATCTAGGCTGTCCCTAATTTGAGCAGTTTAATGAGGATTGTTTCAAATTTGGATTCAGCTGCCAAATAAGCCCTCTCTAGGGAGGCAAACCATAAGAGACTCTTAAAAAACTGAGAATAAACTGAGAGTTGATGGGGGGTGGGAGGGAGGGGAAAGTGGGTGATGGGCATTGAGAAGGGCACCTGTTGGGATGAGCACTGGGTGTTGTATGGAAACCAATTTGACAATAAATTTCATATTAAAAAACAAAACAAAACAAATAAGCCCTCTCTTCCTCAACCTAAATGTCCGATTTGTGTGGGAAAGTTATCAAAAGAAACTTCATTTCCCAGTAGGGTATGTCAGTCAACTGGCCACAAAACACTATCACACAGAGAAATATTTGGAGTTTTTAAAGCATCTCAAAGTGCAAATTAAGAAACCTGGCTCTTTTATGGGATGGGTTATAACATCCTTAGACAGAGCTCAACCAGCTAGTGACAGGGTTGCAGGATTAACAAGTAAAGCTAAGGTGCTCCTCTCAGTAGAATCTCACATGTTAGCAATCTGCCAGAAAATTGTCCACACCACATTTGGGACCAATGAGGTAAAAAGAATAAGAAAGGGGTCATTTTCAATTATTGCTATTAGGAGATATAGTGATGGTGGGTCAAAGGACATTGAAATGACACTAACCCAGAAGATTGTTGAATCAAAAGTGTTTTTCATTTTACATTGAGGAGTCTCTAGATGTTGATTAATTGTGCTCAGTTCATAGTACTAGTCAGAAAACCTGAACAGAAATGCAAGAAGCACCAAAATAAACTAAGGTTGAAATATTCAAAGTGATACATGAGTATTTTGAAATACTGTGGAAACTCTACATTAGTCCATAAACTGATGCTGCTGAGATGGCATGAAATTTGCATTGGGAATTTGTTCTGAAAATGCCGAGATTCATGCACCAAGGAGCACCCACCTATCAAAGTTTGCCTGTAGGTCTGATCTCCACAGTATATGATGCTAGGTGGGTTTGATTAAATCCAAACCACTACTCACCTGTGTGTTGGGTTTCTGTGAAGCTTTGATATCAGTACATTTTTCTCTATTGTTCTAAACCTAAGTGTATAAGGATTTTGTAAAAGATTTATGAGCTAAAAGAAAATTTTCAGCATTTTTTTGTGAATGATTCTCATTTGCCGATTTGATGCTTACTTGTTCCAAGACAGCATGGTATTGGCACAAAAACAGACACATAGACCAATGGAATAGAATAGAAACCCCAGAACTAGACCCACAAACGTATGGCCAACTCATCTTTGACAAAGCAGGAAAGAATATCCAATGGAAAAAAGACAGTCTCTTTAACAAATGGTGCGGGGAGAGCTGGACAGCAACATGCAGAAGGTTGAAACTAGACCACTTTCTTACACCATTCACAAAAATAAACTCAAAATGGATAAAGGACCTGAATGTGAGACAGGAAACCATCAAAACCCTAGAGGAGAAAGCAGGAAAAAATACCCTCTGACCTCAGCCGCAGCAATTTCTTACTTGACACATCCCCAAAGGCAAGGGAATTAAAAGCAAAAATGAACTATTGGGACCTCATCAAGATAAAAAGCTTCTGCACTGCAAAGGAAACAATCAACAAAACTAAAAGGCAACCAACGAAATGGGAAAAGATATTTGCAAATGACATATCGGACAAAGGGCTAGTATCCAAAATCTATAAAGAGCTCACCAAACTCCACACCCAAAAAACAAATAATCCAGTGAAGAAATGGGCAGAAAACATGAATAGACACTTCTCTAAAGAAGGCATCCAGATGGCCAACAGGCACATGAAAAGATGCTCAACATCGCTCCTCATCACGGAAATACAAATCAAAACCACACTCAGATATCACCTCACGCCCGTCAGAGTGGCCAAAATGAACAAATCAGGAGACTCTAGATGCTGGCGAGGATGTGGAGAGATGGGAACCCTCTTGCACTGTTGGTGGGAATGCAAACTGGTACAGCTGCTCTGGAAAACAGTGTGGAGGTTCCTCAAAAAATTAAAAAGAGACCTACCCTATGACCCAGCAATAGCACTGCTAGGAATTTACCCAAGGGCTACAGGAGTGCTGATGCATAGGGGCACTTGTACCCCAATGTTTATAGCAGCACTTTCAACAATAGCCAAATTATGGAAAGAGCCTAAATGTCCATCAACTGATAAATGGATAAAGAAATTGTGGTTTATATACACAATGGAATACTACGTGGCAATGAGAAAGAATGAAATCTGGCCTTTTGTAGCAATGTGGATGGAACTGGAGAGTGTTATGCTAAGTGAAATAAGTCATACAAAGAAAGACAGATACCATATGTTTTCACTCCTATGTGGATCCTGAGAAAGTTAACAGAAGACCATTGGGGAGGGGAAGGAAAAAAGAGTTAGAGAGGGAGAGAGCCAAACCATAAGAGACTTAAAAACAGAATAAACTGAGGGTTGATGGGGAGTGGTAGGGAGGGGAGGGTGGGTGATGGGCATTGAGGAGGGCACCTGTTGGGAGGAACACTGGGAAACCAATTTGAAACCAATTTGAAAATAAATTTCATATTAAAAAAAAAATATATATATGAAAGTATACTGTTAAGGTTTATGGATTCAAAGCCAAACTTCAACTTAGAAGAAGTGAGGTCATGTGTGCTTCCCTGGGTGATATTTAGTTGGTGTTATTAAGTTGAATATTAAAGACTTATTAAGATGAGTAGAGCAATGTCTGTGTCTCCTTAGGGTAAAAGCTTCTTCAATTATTTTTAAATGCTCAAAATGAAAATTTTTTTTGGTTTCAAAATCCATGTGCATTTTTTTTATTTAGAGAGAGAGCGCACGCAAGTGGGGGAGAGGGGCAGAGGGAGAGAGATAGAATCTTAAGCAGGCTCCATGCTCAACATGGAGCCCCATACAGGGCTCCATCCCACGACCCTGGGATCATGACCTAAGCTGAAATCAAGAATTGGATGCTCAGGGGCCCCTGGGTAGCTCAGTCGGTTGAGCGACCCACTCTTGATTTCGGCTCAGGTGGTGATTTCACGGTTCCTGGGATTGAACCCCACATCAGGGCAGAGCCTGCTTGGGATTCTCTCTCTCCCTCTCTCTCTGCCCCTCCCCCACAATGCACATTTGCACTTGTGCGTGCTCTCTCTCTCAAAAAACTTAAAAAAAAGAGTCAGATGCTCCACCAACTGAGCCACTCAGGAGCCCCTAATGTGCATTCATTACAAGAGTTTCAACATCACATTTGATTGAAAGAAAAGAAAGAGGTGTTAGATTTAAAGAAGGTTCCTACCTTTGAAGTACAAAATTCAAAGACTATAATTATCCAAGTTCTGATTATTGAGGAGAAAGAGGCTTTAACCAGTAAAAAACAAAAAACAAAAAACAATGATCATTTGCTGCCACCTACACATGCAAGCAATTTCCTGTTGATGGTGACTACCAAGAGACAGAAGAGATTATTAGCTATTTCAGCAGAGAACCTGGGTAACCTGGGTCTCTCTGCCTGGCCATGGCAAAAACAAGTGAATTAGAAAGGGAGGTGAAACAGAGAGGCACAAACAAGCAGTTAGTTGTTGCATTTCTTAAGAAAGGTTGGTAAGGTGTGAAAGCTTCAGAGAAACCAAAATGGTACCTGATGACCCCAAAGCTGATGCATTTAAGGTGAGCTTTGATGACCCACAGAATCATGCAGCTATGTTTCACACATTCAAGCTAATTACTGAAGACATCAGGGCAAACTGTGCCTGCACAACCTCCATGGAATAGATCTTACCTTCAACAATAGGCTTTCCAAGACCACGAAGTGGCAAGTCATGATATAAGTTTACATCCATGTCGGAACTACTAATGGTTACTTGTTTCGTTTGTTTTGTTTGTGTTTTTATCAAGAAACATGATTACTTGATGTCGAAGATCTATGCTCAGCACAAACTGATTTACCAAATCATGATGAAAATGTCCATAAATGAGTCATATTACCATAAAATAAATAAAAGCAGTCATGATCAAAGGCTCAGAGGTGGGCATGAATGTTGACCACCGCAAATATGCATGAGTGAATAAAAGTTATATTTCTAGAAGTGAGCTCGTGTGCTGTGAAAAATTCCTGAAAAGATGTCATTTGAATTCAATATTTAATAACTCCCTCAAAACTTTGCATTTTTGTTATCCTTATCACAATTTGTGTAACATAAATAAAATCTATGGAATTTCTTTTCACCAAACCCCAGTATCCCTATATCCTCTTCAGTTTACTCCAATGTGTCATATGGATAGTCCCCTTCTCCATGTGCCAGGTTGGGCATGCCCTAAGACATTCACATCTAGTCACAATGCACAGACCCACTAGCACACATGGACAGATATGTGCACACAGGCACATGTGTACATGGAGATTCAAATTTGCACTCACATCCAGACTTACATCAGCTGATAAGCACAATCAGGTGCATTTGTATATGTACACACACACACACACACACACACACACACACCTCCTCTTCTACACAGAAAGTTAGGTATGTGTGTAGGTACCCATCTAACAGCAAATCATGCAAAGATATAAACACACACACAAACATACACGTACATACATACACACAGATAACTACCCTTCAACAGAAATGGAGGCCTAGGCAGAGAAAAATTCACCATACACATGGGCACATGCAGACACATACACATACAAACCAAATCATACGGGCCTACATGCTTTCAGATACAATCGTGCATATGCATAGACATAAGAACTGGCATTCAGACACAGGTTAAGTCCTATTCACATCCTATAGATCCAGGCCTTCCCCTACCCCCAGGATCTAACATTAAGAGATTAAAATCCACTGTTTTATACAAACCTTGCCCTGGTACACATACATTATACACACAGTACTGACACTCTCACACATACAGGCACATTGCTCAGATTCACTGCTACACACACAGAGGCAGGCATATACTGAGCAATGCAGACTCACACACACACACAGCCATGTAGCCACCGATGCTTATAAACACAGCCAGACACAAACCCTCAGATGCACACACCCATTCACACCTATGCATTCACTTATACAACACAAATACATCCTATTACATGGCCATATGGGCACAAATCCTTTATACACACATATCATCATATATAAACCTGGATACTAACCTTCCTACATGTATAAGCACAACAGAGATTCACACGCACACATTTACACCCTGACTAGTACAAACCTGTTTACATATTCAGATAAAAACACACACAGGGCACCTGGGTGGTTCAGTCAGTTAAGCATCCCACTTCGGCTCAGCTCATGATCTCAGTTTGTGAGTTCAAGCCCCACATCAGGCTCTGCACTGACAGTGTGGAGACTACTTGGGATTCTCTCTCTCTCCCTCTCTCTCTCTCTGCCCCTCCTCCACTTGTGCTCTCTCTCTCTCTTAAAATAAATAAACTTTAAAATACACATACACATGCTCATATATGCAGCATACCAGCATTGCAGGTAACACCTGAACTCACATGGACACACATCATCACAGATACAGATATATGCATTCATTCACCCAGATGTACACTGGGAAATACACATGCATGGCCAAACCCCTTCCATTGACCTCCTAGACACACACTTCCTTTCTCATATGCTTATGGTTTTATATACACAATGGGACACATATAAATATAAAGCCAGTTTTATGTACACATTCTCACATACACACAGGATCCACTCACTCTCTTACACATACACATGAACACAAATAATGTAGGAAATATGCACATAGAAACTACTCCATTGCACTTGCTGATGGGCACATACTGTTACTTACACACCAGGCACATACAATAATTATAGTACTATGTAACACCTGATACAGCACAGAGGACTCATTATGTGCCAGGCACTGTCCTAAGCACTTTTCAAATATTAACTCATCTGATCCTCACCCTATGAGATAGATACTATTATTACCCCTACTTTAAAAATACGAAACTGGGGCTTAGTTGAGATTAGGTGACTTGCCCAAAGCCCCACAGCTAATAAATGACAGAACGAGGATGCAAATCTAGAGCTTACCTCCAGAGAACTTGCGGATCTAACTTACTCACAGGGAGAAACACACTCACCTCACACACACATACAGATACACACCACTCTAGCACAAACACATGCACACACAAGCCACGTACCAACATACATGGGTACCAATAGCCACACACATGTAAGCACATACATACTCACATTTACACTCTACCAGAGGCATATATGCCCTAGGAAATATATATACATTCCCACACATACCCACAATCACACACCCCACCCAGACACACCCACACTATCAAACACACAAAACACCCTGTTATACCACCTACACACCATCTGGACAAGTCCACACTCACATGCAGATACACCAACATTCTCAGATACGTTCCCCACCCAAATACCCACAAACACTCTCACACACACTATCCAGATATACCCACATGCCCACACCCCCACCCAGATACACTCACACACCCCACCCAGATTCACCTATATCCTCTCATTCACATACCACCCAGATATACCCTATCCATCTCTCATATACCAGCCAGAGAGAAGCCCACACTCCTTTACTTAGATACACACACAACCACACCCCAACACAGATACGTGCACACTCTCTTTCTTATACACACCATTCAGACACACCCACTTTCACACACATACCCAATACTGATACAGCCACATTCTCTCACACACATCCCATCTAAACACACCCATCCTCATACACACCCACCTCAAACACACCTACATTCCACAGGCATTCCACCCAACAACAGCCACACTTCTGCAAACTCCCAACTCAGTACACCCACACTCTCATGTGCAACATTCAAATATACTCAAATCCGTAGACACTCCCAACCTAGAACCGTCATATTTGACCCAGGCACACCTACTATCTTCTTCACACATGGTATCAAGGCACACACCCACAATGACACACACACCATTCACAGACACTACACTTACATACAGCCAACCCAGATACTCACACTCACAAATTCCCAGCCTAAGTACGTTCACACACACAGCACCTACACATTATCCAGAGACACCTGCTCACACACAAATCTTATACGTATACACCCATTATTTTCTCATGTTCTCTCCCTCTTTCTCTCTCTCTCACACACACCAAACAGACCCACTCACAAAGCCCCACCCAGATACATCCACCCCGATACATATGTATACACCACCCAGATTCATCACAAGTGGACCATCGAGATTCTCTCTCTCTCTCTCTCTCTCTCTCACACACACACACACACACACACACACACACACACACACATCAACTAGATACATTCCACTACAATCTAGACACGTCTGCATTCACACACGCACACACACACACACAAACACACACACATCCCACCCAGATATATTCAAGTCTTACACATGCCATCCAGGTATGCCATCTCAGACACTCCACTACCCAGATACATCCATACTTTCATCCCCTCCACACCAGTCAGATACACTAACACTCCAAACGCACTTTCCACCCAGATATGCCCCCTAAACTCTCTTACACACCCCATCCAGTTATACCCACACTCACACACGTCCAAGTACATCCATACCCAGATACACAACCAAAGCTCTTACAACACACCACCTAGAGATACTACGCACTCCACCACCCAAACACACCTGTGCTTTCACCCACCCACCATTTAGGTACACTCATATTCAAACACACTCCACCCAAACTATACCCACACACTATCTAACACAGAGCCCAAATGTACCACTATGCTCTCTTTCACACACCATCCAGATATACCCACATCTCACACACACGACATCCAGACACACCCACTCACACTCCCCAACCCAGGTAAACCCAAACACTTACAACCCATCCAGATACACCTACACATTTCTCCCACCAGATACTTCCATACTGTCATATCCCTACCATACTCAGAAACACCTGCATACTCTTTTACACATACACACAATCCAGATTCCCCTCTCTTCATCACCATCATCCAGAATACCCACACTCCACACATACAATGCAGATATACCCATACTCTCTCTCACACACTATACACACATCTCATCCACATACACTCCCACACACCAACCATAGATACTTCCCAATTATATGTATACTCACATACACCCCCATCATCACCCAGATGTGCCCAAATTCTCCCCCCACACACATACATACCATCTAGATATATTCCATCGCACACTTCCATTGCCTAATAGACTTGTATGCTCACCCACCTACACACTATCCAGATATACCCATATTTAAATGCTCCTACCCCAATACACCCATACTCCTTCATGCACACAGTCTACCCAGAAGCACCCACACTTTCACAGATACATCTACACTATAAAACACATACATCATCCAAACACCCCCTCACTCTCTTGCACCAGCCAGATACACCCGTACACACATACTCCTCAAAAACACACATCCTCACACATATTCCCACTCCCACTCATACCATACCCAATACATATCATACCACCCCCACACCCAAACTCTCACCCATACCATCCTCCACCCAAACAGGCTGATGTTCTCATAACACCTCACAAACACACCATTTACATACACCCACACTCACACTCACCCCTCCCAAATACAGCCAAATTTCTCACATATGTATTTTTCCCAGAAACACCCAGAGTCTCTTACATACACAGAACCCAGATCCCTTCTCTCTCTCTCTTTCTTTTTCATTCTCTTACCAAATATACTACCTTCTACACACACACACACACACACACACACACACACACACACCACTCTACCTAGATATACCTTTACTTATACATACACATTGACATCTAGATTTCTGCCTTGACGGCATAATTTGGGTGCTCTCTGTGAAAACCAACCTTAAACACTAAACAATGCCATTTTGTTCTGGGCCTTCAATTGTGGGGGGATGGGAAGGGAGGTCTTTATGTTTCAAGAAATCCTTTTCTAAAAGGTCACAAGGTCCCCTTTCCTAAGAGGACTTCAGTCCCTAGGAGGACATCAGCCATGATTGGTTCCCACTTCTTGAGTGTGAATGATGACAGGAATTATCCTGAGACACCTCCCCCCACAAAAACCCAGCACATGGTCAAGGCCAAAGAGGCCCCAGAAGAGGGTCATGGATTGCTTAGGTGTTATAGCTTGCCATCCTGTAGGATGTCTACACAGAGCCAGCTATGGTCTAGCAGGGTGACACTGACTCTTAGACATGCGCATAAACACATGCTGGGGTGTACACACAGCATCACACAGACTCTTAAGTACCGTCCTTTATCACTCTTTCAGTGATTAGGCCTATCTGGGTAAGCCCAAGGCCAAATCTCTCTCACACACACACACCATCAGACAGGCACATGCACAAATACCTACACTTATCCCTACACATAGGCACACTCGCATTGCTCTTGGTCCCATATGTGCATTTCCATTTACTCTCAAACATAGGCATACATGCATGGCATATATTTCCATGACATAACACCCATGAAGGACATACATTCACTCACAAACACAGGTGTACACACAGGCATACTTTCACATGTCCACAGATGGACACACTCTACATCATACCCAGTGAGACAATGAAGAAACATGACACACAGAAGTGAGCTCCCAAATATATATACACACACACCCAGACATGACCACATAAGCATTTTCACACGCATTCACATGAGGGTGTACTCACACATAAACACCCAGATGTGCACATGCTTGTCAGTGAGATGATGTATTCATATACAGACATTCTAACACACATAGACATATACACACAACTGGGCATGTATGCCTGTGAGCATATTCACATATACATAGACATGTACATCATTCATTCCTATATGCACATAACCAGACACAGAGACACAAATGTACTTACAAAATACACTCACACAATCACAATAAGATATGCACACCATGTACATTCCCACATGTTTATACACCCATATGAGAAGCTATGCAAACAAAAGAAGATCCATTTATACTTATATCCTTAGACAGACTTGGACACAAAGGTCTGTTCACACACATGTGCACATGGAAGAACAGTCAGATATTCTTACATGCTTGTATATCTGCACAAGAAGAACTGATAACACTTTTCACACCCAAGCTCAAACATATTTATAGACCAAGAGGGCATGCACATACATTCACTTACACTGTTCTAGAACATATGTTCCAGAATAAACACAAATACACATACACAAATAATTAGAACTACACAAAATGGTACATCCATATACCTGTACAGACTGGCACACACAGGCATATTCACACAAACACACTTAGAGGTGGCAAATATACAGACATGTTCACTCAAATGCACACACAGCCATATGTTCACAGGTAGTAGCATATACTCACACATATACACTCACAGTCACTCACAGGCACATCCATACTCACGCATTCACACTTGCACTCAGAAATTCAAACAAAACACATATTGAGATATGTGCACCAAGTATTATGAAATGTAGTTACTCATGCATCCCACAATCAGACTCGCATTCACACATAACAGTGTACCCACAAACACACATAGACATGTACACAAATACATTCATTCACTTATGCACATAGCCTTTTGTGCATATACACACAGGCACAGACCTCCCCCCACCACAGCCAGACCCATATACATGATCAAATGTGTACACATGGGGATACCCACAAAATATATTTTCATGCACAAAACATGTATTCACACACTCCCCTCTATCCACACAATTAGTTCTTTTACTCATGTGATCATCTACACTAACATTCCCCTAATCAGATGTGGACCCACAGGTCTGTCTACAGATGATATGTACTCAAAACACTCACACAGACATACACATAATCCAAAATGCTGGAGAATCCACATGGGCATTAACACACAGACCAACTCATATATATACATGACAGATACACCCACACAGAGGCATGTTCACACATAAATACTCTCCCATACATGCATGGACACACACACACACATGCCCGTATACTCATGAACACACCGTTTAGATATACCTACACTCATATGCACACATAGGCACACACACCAATATACACAGATACAGCTAGACATTCACCTAATTCGGTATGCATACCCAGGCATTCTGAAACCCTCATACTCATATGCATATAATTAGACATGTACATTCAAAGACAAATTGATACCACAAACATACACAACTAGACATTCAACAGGCCTGTTGGCTCACAGAAACAGTCTCACTCAGCCTCATAATCAAACATGCCCATTTGCTCACCCAGACCTGCAAAGTCATACCCACTCCCCTGTATACACACAAGCTTACCCAGACATTCACACACTTGCACACACCATCATGTGCCCTGCTCACATACAGGCTCACATATATCCACAATGCCCATGAACAGATACACAGACACACAGACTGCACACAGTTACACATATATACCCACTCTCAGATCCAGATGCCTCTAAACCACAGTCTGGGTACTCTCTTCCAAATTCTTCTTCAGAAAAGTCTACTCCATACCCCAAAGCCCCACCCCTCCCTACCCTCACCATGGGGTCTTCTGGGTCTCAGACTTTCCTCCCCTCCTACTCCTCCCCTGGCCTTAAAGACCTTCCTCCAGCCACCCACCCCTCACGCAATGTCCCACCACATCTCTATGCCCAGAAACCAGCCAGGAGACCCCACTGTCCCCCTCCAACCCAGTCTAGGCTCTAGACTAGGGTCCCTGGGACCCATCCCCCACAGGTCTAGCTGCCGCATGGGCCACACCCCAGTTCTACCCGAAGCCCTGCCATCTCAGAAGCTTCAGCCTTGTCTCCAGGCCCTGCCAACCACTGACCACAGGCCAAACTCTTGCCAAGTCTCCCCTCAACAGGGAGACGCCTACATCACCAGGGCCAGGAATGCTGCAGGCTGCAAGCCAGGCCTCTGCTAGCTCATGGGGGCTCAAGCCTGTGTGTGTGTGTGTGTGTGTGTGTCTGTCTGTGTGCGTGTGCGCGCACACACGCACGCGCGTGCAAGGGGGCAAGTGCAGGGAAAGGAGACTGGAGTGGAGTAGGGGTGGAAGGCTCTGCCCATAGCCACCACTCATCACTCCCTACAAAAAAAGAGTGACAACACTGAGCTGCTCCTGCCTCCCCTCCACTTCCCAACCCCCATTTGCCTACCTGCTGTCCTCCCTAGATCTCTGCCAAGACCCTGGAGAAGAGGGGCCGGTCCCTCCTCCAAATAATCATTAACAATATTAATCATGAATAATCAGCGATATTGACCATGAGCTTTGCTGATACTGCTTCAGGGCCACTTCTATGCACATCCTTTATTTGCATGCACCAACTCATCTAGTCACTACACACACCCATGATGGGAGGGTCACCAGTCTCTTTGGCGGATGAGAAAACCGAGGTTCAATAAGTGGCACACTTTCACTACAGTTGCAGAGCTAGTAGTTGGGGGAAATGTCCCTGGAGAATCCATGTTCTTCATGCACTAGGCTTCCCTGCCCCTTCAGACATAAGGACCACTGGCCACACTGTGCACAAGATCATAAGATCTGGGGGTCCCAGATACAACACGGGCATCTGAAGCAGAGATAGCCTTGGGTGAAGGCTGGGGCCTACACTGTGGCCCCTGCAGGTTGTGTGGCATGGTCCTTGCCCCCACAGAGCCACCAGGCAGCCTAGGGCCTGGACGTGCTTCCCACCCCCACCTCACTTTCCCTACCAGCTAGGAATCACAGCAATATCTTCAGTGGTGAGTGAGCAAAAGTCTGTGCTACCTGTGGGGAGAGACTGGGGAAAGTAGAAAGGAAGGAAAGCCGGGAGAGAGGAAAGAAGGAAAGGAGGAGTGGGGGGGTGGTCTGGGCTGGGATCAGCTTCTCTGTCATGTCTACCCACCTGCCTGTTCACACACACAGACAGAAATGCACACACCCTGCATGCAGGCCAAGGAACCTGGAGGAGAGTGGAGGAGGAAGGAGAGGGAGATGGAGAGGGAGAGGAGGCAGCCGCAGGAGGCTGAGCCTGCCCAGGGTGCAGGCATTGAGGAGAGCACTGCCAGGCTCCCAGGCATGCCTTCCACAGCTAGCACACAAGGGGACATTAACACAGCCTCATGCCCCAAAGCGACCATCATGATAAAAACAGACCCCATGTGGGGAGTGGGGAAACAGGTGGTAGTTCCCTTTCTCATGGGACATTTGGGATTGGGGAAGATGGAGATGGCTAGAGGACTCTCCAGGCTTGGGTGTCCAAGTAGTCCTTGTGATGGAACGGGGATGGGGGCAGGGGAGACACACTAACAGAGTCAGAGAGAGAGACAGAGAGCATGGCAGTGATGGAGACTCTGAAATATGTGTGGGGAGACAGAAGAGAAGTCTCAGCCCCTCATCCTTGCTGGAGGGATGCTGACTACTTACCTGGGCTCTCTCAGCAGGGCTGTCTTGGAATCCAGGGAGGGGGCTCAAGCTGTCTCACCGAGGATAAATCACAGCCCAGGCCACATTGTGGGACCCTCAGATGTGTCCTCAGTGATGTGGCGGCCAGTGACACTCCTGCTTCTGTTGCCGTGGATACAGCGGCCGGGCTGGTCTAAAACGCAGACATCAGGGGAAGCAGGCACCGAAGGGGTGCACTGAGCAGGGATGGGGGCATTAGGGAACACCAAGTGGGCAGCACACAGCCTTGGGGTGCCCAGCCAGCTGGCAGGTGAAGGTCCAGGCAGGTGCTTCCCCCACTACACACTCCCACCCCCATCTTCATGCCACCTCCAAGCTGGGAGGGGGACCAGCGCTGGCCCCTGCTACCCGTCTGCCCGCCTGGCTGCCGATACCCCCCTCCCCCCGCCCCGTCTGCCTGTTGGCCGCCGCCTTTTGTCCTCAGAAGACACGGTCTCCGCGGGGCCTCTGCCAAGCTTCTAGCAGATGCTCAGGGGCCGGGGCTCCTCTCTGGGAGTACTCTGGCCATGGCCTGGGAGAGCCCCAGGTTGGGGGGCTCTCGTCCAGGCTCACCCCGCTCCACAGGCCTGGCGGGGATGGGGAAGAGGTGCAGGTCCACAGCCAGAGGCAGCAGCAGAGGTGGTGTTGGGGAGGGGATGGACGCCAGAAAGAGGGGGTGGGGTGGAGAGAGAGGCTGGCCAGATAGCTGTGTCCCGGGTTTTAGATCCGGGTTGAGGAGGGTGGCTCAGAGCATCCAAGGGGGGGGGGGGGTCCTGATGCAAAACGGGAGCACCACGGGCCTGCCGGAGGGATGCTCCTGACCTGGCAACCACCCCAGCTCACACAGATCCGGGTCCCAAGATGTTGGGGACACCCGGCCTGGATGGGACATTAGTGGGGAGCCCGGGGCTTTAAGCTGGACCCCATCCGGCCTGTCTGTCCCCCCCTCTCCTCGATTTGCACGGTCCCTGCCTCAGGGGCGGGCGGGGGAGGAAGGCAGGCAGGGAGGGAGCGGGAGGGAAGGAGGGAGGCTGAGCAGGCAGGGAGACTCCCAGCCGCCAGCCTGGTCCTCCCTGGGGCGGGGCGGGGCGCGGTGGGGGCTGGAGAGGCTGGGGAGCTGCAGGCTGCTGGCTGGCCGACTAGGTGGGGACGCTGGCGTGGCAGCTGTGCTGCCCGGACAGTAGCTGGCTGGGGAAGTCAGACTCCTGCTTTTCTGAGATGCTTGAGGGAGGCAGACGTGGACGTGGGGAGAGGCGGCCAAGGGGCTGCTGAGAGAGCAACTCACCTGGGCTACAAGTGCAGAGGAGGCAAGGAAGGGTAGGGGTCCGGGGTCGGATCTGGGCTGAGAGGTCATATGGAAGTTTCTCAAAAGCTTTGGGATGGAGGGGAGGGGCGGGGAATGCTTAGAGCTCTGCGAGGTAGAGCTCATGACCTCATTCGGAATGGGTTGTGTGAGGATTTTCCCAGCAAGGCCTGTGGGCTGGTGTGGGGAGAGGGGCAGGGAGCCCTGCTCAGCTCTGAACAGCCCCTCTCAGGACACCTCCCTTGTCACTCCTACTTTCTCTGTGCCAGTAGACAGGCACACACTCATACTTAAGGCCGTGTTCCAGGACAGCTGAAGGGGACAGGTGAGGAACCCTAGTAGGCAGAGATTTTAAGACAAGAAAAAAATATTTCTATCCTGAATGGATTCAATTGGGGCAAAATGATACCATAGTGGTTCGCTAATTCATAGCATTCCAAAACTCCGATTCTCTTGATAAAGCAATTTTCTTTTATTTGTTTCCTTCTCTCATCCATTGGCTCACTCATTTCTTAAACATGGCTTTGTGCTAAGCCCCTGGTGGGCACTGGAGATACAGGTGGATCAGACTTGCTCCCTGTCCTTAGGAACCCCTTGCTGTGCTACCAGACTATGGTCCTGCAACCCACTTGCATCTGAATCCCCAGGAGAGCTTGTGAAATGTGGATCTCCAGATTTACTTCCCAGAAATACTAATCCAGGAGGTTTGAGATGAGGCTCCAAAATCTGTATTTTATCAAAGTTGGTTCTTTGAAAAAACTAGAAAAAATGATAAAGCGCTAACACTGATCTGGAAAAAATATATAGAAGGCACATAACTAGTATCAGGAGTAAAAGGAGGAAGCACAATTTGGGTCACAGATACATTAAAATATAAGATAGTATTATGAAGAACTTTATACCAAAAAATTTGAAAATTTTGATAAATGGGACAATTCCTGGAAAAATACAATTCACTAAAACTCACACAAGAAAACAGCTTAAATGTAAAATATCCTGTAACTATTAAATAATTGAATTTATAATTAAAAAGCTTTTCACAATCTTCCAGACCCAGAGACTGTCAACGGTGAATTCTACAAAATATTTAAAGACAAAATGCACCAATTTTCTAATTTTACACAAATTCCTTCAGGAAATTGGAGACAAATTGTATGATCATTTCAATATATACAAAAAAAGCATCATGACAAAGTTTACCAAGAATATAAGGGAAATTCTCTAATTTAATATATGTAATCTACAAAAAACCTATAGCAAATATCATACCTAATGGGAGATGTTGAATGCTTTCCATCTAAGATTGGGAATGAGATAAGGATGCCCATCATAACTACTTTTATTCAAATTGTACTGAAGTCCTGGCTAGTGCACTAAAGTAAAATAAATAAATAAATAAATAAATAAATAAATAAATAAAAATACATAAGGGTTAGAAAGGAAAATATGAACATGCAGCTTCATTAGTCAAGAAAGTATGAAATAAATCAGCTCACTAAAATGACTAAAAAAGACAATACTGAATGTTGCTAAGAATGTGGAGTGACCGGAATTCTCATTCAATGTTGATGAGAGTATAAATTAATATAGTCACTTTGGAAACTGCTTAGCAATATCCACTGAAGGTGACCATATCCACACCCCATAACTCAGCAATCCTTCTAGGTATATGCCCAACAGAAATGTTTCTGTATGTTTACCAAAAGACACATAAAATAATGTTCCTAAAAGCACTATTTGTCATAGTCCAAACTGGAAACAATTCAAATGCTAACAACAGAAAAAGGAGAAATGAATTGTGTCATATTCACACAATGGAATACTACACACCAATAAGAAATACCCCACATCTACACACAATATGGATGGATTCTACAAACATTATGCTGAGCAGAATAAACCACACATACTTCCTAGATATGAAAGTTAGCTCTGAGGACTCTATTGCATTCAGGTTATTTATTATTATTATTATTATTGCAAGAACACTTCATAGGTGGTGCTGTGAGATTCATATTTCATCACACCAGGAGGCATATAATATCTGGTGGTCCTACTTTTAATGATGTTAAGATTCATCAGTGAGTTAAGGTGGTAACAGTCTGATCTCTCCATGGAAAATTTCTCCATCAACCATTTATCTAATGATCTCATCTGTTGATTGTTGTCCGAATCAGCAATTTTTCTAAAACTTTTCTAAAATTCTATCGATTTTCTACATTCTTATATAAGTAAAAAATTTCTTTCATCAACTTGGGCTATTGTGTTATCTAAAATACAGTTAAGACAAGATAAAGATGTAATTCTGTCATTACCGATGTCAATTTGAGAGTAATTGATGCCCTATGGTTCCAATGGTTCAAATGAGGTTTTTGTTTAGACTGTTTCTTTGTTTTTTTGCTTCTTCTTGTTTTTAGTGCCACTGTGAACTCACGGATTTTTAAAAATAAATATATTAGGCGTGTTTCAATCTATTTTAATCATTATTCTGTTTGATGTTCAAATTACCCCTCATTTGGCCAGTGGGAACCCCTTCAAGTTGGTTCCTGTGCTTTTTTGACATGACACTAGTAGTTTTTTATTGTTTTCCTGGCTTCTATATTAAAAGATGTCTCAGGCTCATATTGAATATTTCCTGCTCCAGACCTGGAATATATATATTACATATTATATATAATATATATACATATTGTGTGTGTGTGTATATCTATATCTATATCTATATCTATATCTATATCTATATCTATATCTATATCTATATCTATATATATATATATATATAATACACTTTGCATTTCCCACTTTCTTTACGCAAAGGGCACAGCCTGGATATACTGTTTTACATCTTCTGCAAGCACCTATTGAGTGGTTATTATACTCCCAGCACTGGGCTGAGGAACTCAGGCAAGAGCAATCCCACTTATCACCATGTTTTTGTGCATTTTTTGGTACTACAGTTAATTAGGGCTGCGGCTGTTATCTCTGTCTCTCAGGAGACAGTGCTCCTGGATGCCACCTCAGTGTGACTTATTTATCTTTTACTATCTTGCAGTAAGCACTGACAGTGACAAACACTTGTCCCTCAGCATGTCAAAAGAATAAACAAATTTTTAATTACATAAGTTATGCATGAGAACACGCACATTGTGAGACGCTTGAGCAACACAGAAGTGTATGGAATAACAAGCCATTGTTTGCCTTGACTCTCACCCAGTCCCACTACACTTGACTGAAATAATTATTCCGATGGCAGTTGCCAAATGGTGATTTTCTAATTCCAGTATTCCTTCTACCTTTATTAATTCACATCCTACAATAAGGAAGAGCTTCCTCTTCTCCTCCATTTATTTGTTTATTCATTTATTTAGTTTTGTCATATGGATTTGTGGATTCTAATTTTATTGAATAGGTTATACATTGCAGCATTAATTATTTATTTTGATGCTCAAATTAACCCAGAATTTGACAAGGATGGGGGAGTCTTTTTAAGCTTGCTTTTGTGTCCTTTTGATATGCCCATCATTCTTTGAACACTTCCTTATTTTCTGGAACAGCAAGATGTTCCAGGTTCATCTTGTACCTTTCCTGTCCCAGCTCTGGAATCAGCCATTTCTCCAAGAATTCAGCCTTGGTTCCTTTTTGTAGAGATACCAAGATAAGGGTACTAAGTGTACTCACTGCTTCTAGGCCATTTCAGGGCACAGAGCTAGTATAGAAATACACACACACACACACACATATATATATACATGTATATGTATGTGTGTATATATAGAAATATATACATATAAATACAGAAATATATAGATACACATTATCTATCTATCTATGCAATCTCTGTTATCATCTTAAAAATCATGAGTTCGTCCTAGTACTCCAATTCCAATCTCAAACCACAAGGTTCATTCTAGCCTCCTCATTTTCTAACTCCCTTCTCTAACAGTGAGAAAACTGGTTCTCATTATCTACATTGTATTTGCTTACTTGTTCAATTCTAGGACACACGTTCAGTAGTTTCAGAACTGCCAGCCCACACCACTGTGAAAAATAAAGCTACTAACTAAGGCTCAATATTTGTTTACAGTTCTTTTCCGTTTTCCCCTTCAGTGTAGTTATGTTATTCATTTGAAATAGGCTTGTTTGTTTCTGTTTGTATTCCATTTTGTTTTCCCATCATTGTTGATTGACTGATTATGTAAAACAATAAAATGATTTTAAAAATCAAAATTATACGAAAAAAATAGCCAAAGAAGTGGGTATAATTCCCATCCCTGTACCCTGTTCCCATCCTCCATCCTTTTCATCCCATTCCCACTCATCTCCTGTGGATAGTAAATCCCACTAGTTTCTGGTTTACCCTGATTGTGTTTCTTTTTGCACAAATAAACAACACTGTATTTTTCATTCCTACTTCTTTTTTACACAAAGTATAGCATACTATAGATACACTCTTGCACTTTGCTTTTCTTTGCACTATTTGCTTTACAATACATCCTGAAAATGTATATACTTATAAAAGTAAAATGTATATACTTATAAAAACCTTTTAGTGGTAAAATATAATACAGGAAATACATAAAACATACATTTATTTTTTAAGAATAATTATATAAGCACCACACAGCTTCAGAAATAGACATTGTCAGGGGCATCTGGGTGGCTCAGTCGGTTAAACATCACACTCTTGATTTCGGCTCAGGTCATGATCTCACGGCCCAAGTTTGAGCCCTGCATTGGGCTCTGCGCTGACAGCTCAGAGCCTGGAGCCTGCTTTGAATTCTGTGTCTCCCTCTCTCTCTGCCTGTCCCCTGTTTGCTCTCTCTCTCTCAAGAAAAATAAATAAACATTAAAAAAAAAGAAACAGGCATTGTCAGCATCCTAGAAGTCCTCTGGGTGACTTTTGCCAATCATGGCTCCTTCTCTCTCATCCTGAATGTTATGGTATTTACTTCCTTGCTTTTCTTTTTTCTTTCTTTATTTATTGACACATAATCGGCATACAATTTCTTTCCTTTTCTTTACAGTTAACCACCTTAGTTTCATTTTGCCTTTATTCGAAGATAACACACACACACACACACACACACACACACACACACAAAAGCGCACAAAAATTATGGACAACTTGATGAGTTTTCACGAAGTGAATATACGCAAGTCAAGAAACAGATCATGCCCCCAGAATCCCCAACTGTGTCTCCTCCCAGTCACTTTCTACCTCAAGGTGGGCAACTACTCTGACTTCTAAGAACATGGTTTACTTTTGCTCTTTACATAAGTGGAAAGCTAATAGAGGGTAGCTTTTTTTACTTAATTATGTTTGTGAGATTTATCCAGTCCGTTGTATGAAGATAGTTCATTCTTATTGCTGAATAGCATCTCATTGTATGAATACACCACAATTTAAAAAAATCTGTTTCACTGGCATTGTTGGAAACTTGAGTTGCGTATACATAGCTTGTAAAAGAAAGAAAAAACCAAACTGAAGATCACGGCCCCATAGGTGAGACAGACAAATGAGGCAGAGTTCCAGAACAAGCTCTTTATGAGAACTATACATGTGGAGTTATGGATAGATGGACTTTGAGATGTTGGAGGTAAGTTTTGAAGGATGAGAAGATAGGATCTCTCTAAGAAGATATATAGAGAGAGAAGAGACGGAAAGAGACAGGGAGCTTCCGGGCAGAGGGAGAGCATGGTGAGGATCTGGGAACCAGTAACATCTGGGGAAGGCTAAGTCAGAGGGGGCTGCATTTAGAGGTGGAAGGGAGAACCAAGGTAGCAGAGTAGATTGGTAAGGCAAAGGATATGTCACAAAAGTCCTAGGGTGCTAGGTTAAGAAGATGAGACTTTATCCCTTAGGGGATTGGAATGCTACTGAAAGATTGTTTTCTCTCCTCCTCATTCATTTTTTCTCTTTATTTTTATAGCAGGGGCATCATATGGCCTATTTTGCAGTTTAGAAGGGTCCCTCTGGCCATGGCAGGAATGATGGATTGGAAGGGGAAGAGCAGGAGGCAAGGAGACATATTGGTGGTTAAGAGTGAAAGTTCTGGAGTCAGGTTTCCAAATTTTGTCCAGCCCAGTTCTCTCTCCTGATCTCCAGACTCTCATATCCAACTTACCACTCAACATGTCCACTTGAATGTCTGCTCGGTATTCTGAAACTCAACACAAGCAACAATGAACTCTTGACCTTACCCCTAAAACCAGCTCCTCTTGCAGTCTTGTTCTTATCACATTGGCAATTTCATCCTTTTGGTTGCTCAGGCCACATTCTTAGAGTTATTCTTTACTCCTTTCTCTTCCGCACCCCACATCCAATCCATCCTGAAGTCTACTAACCTATTCATTTGCATTTCCTAGATTTCATATAAATGGAATCATACAATATGTTTGCTTCTTTTTTATTGTCTGGCTTCTTTCACTCAGCATAATTAGTTTGAGATTCATCCTTGAGGTTGCGTGTGTCAACAGTTCATTCCTTTTAGTGCTGAGTAGTATTGCATTGTATTTATATACAACAATTTCTTTATCCATTCACCCATTGATAGGCATTTAGGTCATTTCCAGTTTTTGTCTATTACAAATAAAGCTGCTATGAAGATTTGTGCACATGTCTTTGTATGGACATACGCTTTCATTTCTCCTGGGTAAATACATAGGAATGAGCGTATAGTAGATGTTTAATTTTGTGAGAAACAGTTAAACTGTTTTCCAAAGGTTGTACCATTTCATTCCCATCAGCTGTGTATGAGACTTCCAGTTCCTTCATATCCTTGCCAAAACTTGCTATGGTCAGTCTTAAAATTTTAACCATTTCAATAAGTGCATAGTAGTACGTTATCATGGTTTTGATTTGCATTTCCCTAATGACCAATGATGTTTAGCATTTTTTCATGTGTGTATTTGTCATCTGTACATTTTCTTTAATGAAGTGTCTATTCAGATCTTTTGCCCATTTAAAAAAATGTGCTGTTTGATTTCTTATTATTGAGTTTTTCAGAGTTGTTTTTATATACTCTGGGTACAAGTTCTTTATTACGTATATATTTTGCAAAAATTTTTCTCCCACTCTGTGGCTTGCCTTCGAATTTCATAACAGTCTCTTTTTGAAGAAAAATTTCTAGTTTTGATGAAGTCCAACTTATCAATACTTATTTTATAACCATACATTTTGAGTCCTGGTTAGGAAATATTTACTAAACCAAAGGTGACTAAAATTTCCTTCTATGTTTTCTTTAATAAATTCTTAGTTTTTTGTTTTACATTTATATGATCCATTTTTGTATAATGTTGTGAGGTAACTCTCAAAGTTCTTTTTTTTTTTTTTTTTGCATATGGCTCTCCAATGGTTCCAGCACCATTTGTTGAAAATGTTATTCTTCCCCTCATTGAATTGCATTTATACTTTTGTGGAAAATTAATTAAACATATATATGGGCCTGTTTCTTGACTCTCTTTTTCACTGATCTTTACACCAATACCACATTGTCTTGATTACTGTAGTTTGAAATCAGGTAGTGTAAGTCCTCTAACTTTGTTCTTTAAAAACATTTTTTTGGCTATCCTAGATCCTTTGCATTTTCATATGAATTTTAGAATTGGTTTGTCAATTTATGTATCTTAGCAATATTGAGTCTTCCAGTCTGTGAACATAGGATATCTTTCCATTTATTTAAATCTTCTTTAATTACTCTTAGTAATGTTTTGTAATTTTTGGTGTATACGCCTTGCACATTTGTGGTCAAATTTATCTCTAAGTACTGTATATATTGTAATGCTATTTTAAATGGTATTTTTATTTCAAATTCCAATTGCTAATTGCTAGTATATAGACATGTAGTTGATTTTCAATATTGAGGTTTTATCCTGCAAAGTTGCTTAATTCATTTGGAAGAGGTGTGTGTGTGTGTGTGTGTGTGTGTGTGTGTGTAGATTTCTTAGGATTTTCTATAGACAGAACTGTTATATGACAAAAGGACAGCTTTACTTCTTTCTTTACAATCTGGATGCATTTCTTTTTCTTCCCGTACTTCAAGGGCTAGAGCCTCCAGTACAATGTTGAACAGAAGTGGAGTCAGACATTTTTGCCTTGTTGTTGATCTCAAAGAGAAAGCATTCAGTCTTTCCACCATAGAGTATGATATTAGCTGTAGATTTTTTGAAGATGTTCGCATCACTAATTATCAGGGAGATGCAAATCAACATCACAATATCATCCCACATCTGTTAGGATTTCTGTTATTAGAAAAGACAAGGGATAACACATGCTGGTGAGGATGGGGAGAAAAAGGAACCCTTGTGCACTGTTGGTGGGAATGTAAACTGGTGGAATGCAACGACTATGGAGGTCTCTCAAGAAATGAAAAATAGAAATACCATATGATCCAACAACCACACTTCTGGGTATATAGCCAAAGGAAATGAAACTACTATCTCAAAAAGATATCTGTCCTCCCATGTTCATTGCAGTATTATTCACAATAGCCAAAGCATGGAAACAACCTGTGTCCAGCAGATGAATGGATAAAGAAAATGTGGTGTGTGTGTGTGTGTTATATGTATATATGTTATGCATAAACATATATACACATATACGTATGTATGTATACAAGTACACACAAATGTTATATATTTACATATGTGTATATATATGCATATATCACATACATACACACACAAAGGAATATTATTCAGCCTTTAAAAAGAAGGAAATGTTGCCATTTGTAACAGCATGGGTGAACTTGAACTTGAAGGGCATTATGCATGATATCACTTATATGTGGAATCTTATCACTTATATGTGGAAAAAAAATTGACCTTACAGAAACAGTAGAATGGTGGTTGCCAGGGGCTAAGGAATGGAGAAAAAAGGAAGAGGCTGGTAAAAGGGTACAAACTTTCAGTTATAAGATGAATAAGGTCTGAGGATGTAATGTGTTACATGGTGACTACTATACTTGATAATACAGCATTATGTAATTGAAATGTGCTAAGAGAGTGAAACTTAAATGTTCTCACCAAAAAACCCAAAAAAACAAAAACAAAAACAAAACACCAAACAGGTTAGTAAGTGAGGCAATGGAAATGGTGGTGGGAATGCAAACATATCAAATCATGATGCTGTACATTTTATTTTTTCCTGCTATTTTTATTTTTTAAATTATTACTTATTTTTAATTCAAGTATAATGAACATACAGTGTTATATTAGTTTCAAGTATACAATGTAACGATTCAACAATTCTATACATTACTCAGTGCTCATCACAATAAGTGTGCTCTTAATCCCTTTCGCCTATTTCACCCATCCCCCCACCCATCTTCCCACAATTTCATTTGTCAATAATACCTCAATAAAGTGAAAGAATTTTTTCTGTTGCCCCTTTTTATTTATTCCTCGACACAATATTGAGAAGTGTTATTTTGCTTCAAAATATTTGTGTATTTCGGGGCGCCTGGGTGGTTCAGTCGGTTAAGCGTCCGACTTCGGCTCAGGTCACGATCTCGCGGTATGTGAGTTCGAGCCCCGTGTCGGGCTCTGTGCTGACTGCTCAGAGCCTGGAGCCTGTTTCAGATTCTGTGTCTCCCTCTCTCTCTGACCCTCCCCCGTTCATGCTCTGTCTCTCTCTGTCTCAAAAATAAATAAATGTTAAAAAAAACATTTAAAAAAATATTTGTGTATTTCCCAAATACCTTTTAAAAATTTATCTCCAGGGGCGCCTGGGTGGCTCGGTCGGTTAAGTGTCCAACTTCGGCTCAGGTCATGATCTCACGGTCCGTGGGTTCGAGCCCCGCATCAGGCTCTGTGCTGACCGCTCAGAGCCTGGAGCCTGTTTCAGATTCTGTGTCTCCCTCTCTCTCTGCCCCTCCCCTATTCATGCTCTGTCTCTCTCTGTCTCAAAAATAAATAAATGTTAAAAAAAATTTTTTTTTTAAATAAAAAATAAAAAATAAAAAATAAAAATTTATCTCCAATTTAATTCCATTGCGTTGAGAGAGAAGACTTTGTATGATTTCAATCTTTTAAGTTTACAGAGATTTGTTTTATGGTCCACCATATGGTTGTATTAGTTTCTTAAGGCTGCCATAACAAATTACCACAAACTTGATAGCTTTAAACAATAGAAATTTATTCTCTCACATTCTGGAGAGCAGAAGTCTGAAATCAAGATGTAGGCAGGGTTGGCTCCTTGTAGAGACTCTGAGGGATAATCTGTTCCATGCCTCTTTTCACCAGCTTCTGGTGGCTTCCAGCAATCCTTGACATTCCTTGGCTTATAGATGCATCACTCCAATCTCTGCCTCTGTCTTCACATTGCCTTCCTCTCTGTGTCTCAAATCTCCCTTTGCCTTTCTTTTATAAGGACACCTGTCATTGGATTTAGGGCCCAACCTAACTGCCCTGGCTAGAGCCTCTAGTCAGTTTAGCTTGTTGCTCTCATGGAGCTACCAGCCTCCTCTTAATCGCTTACCAGCAGGATCTCCATAGTCTCAGAGTATACTTGAGTTTGAACTTCTCCAAATTCTGTTTCAAATAAAGTTACTTCCTTTGAGGATAACTTGGAGTTCTCCCATAGGAACTGCCTCTCTCCCTGGACAAAATCTCTGAGCCACTGCTCCAGGCACTGGGTAAGGGTTGTAACTTCTGCCTTTCCCAACTGAAACTTCTTCTCACGTGTGGGCTGGGGCAAAGGTTATAGAGGCTCTAGTATTTGGGACCTGTTGTGCCTGAGATAAGTTTTCCACTCTATGAGTGGGGGCTAGATGGAGGACGGGAACACCAGAACTTTCAGATGCTTTTACCAGGAATTTGGCCTCTGCAACTTGGAGAGGGAGTGGATGAGAAATCCTGGCGTCCTGCCCCTTCCAGTGAGATCCTGTATCCCTTGATTGGGAGCTGAATGGAGAGGGATCTCCAATTTTTTTGGCCACATCCTCCCAAAGTGGACCCTCCCTATAGCTGAGTTGGGGTGGAGGATGGAGTGGGTCATGGCTCAAGTGCCACAGACTCTCACTGTGAGGTTTAATAGATTTTCTTGACTAAACGTTTCCTTATTTGTTGTATTCTTCTAGGACAATTTCTGGGGACTTTAAATGTTTTGGTTGTAAAACAATAATTTTTATTAGTTTCTTTGCTGGTGAACAGGTCCACAGAGTTCTTTGTGTTGCCATTCTGGAAGTGGAATCCCCTGAGTGGCCCACCCTTTTTCCTTTAACCTGTTTGTATCATTACATTCAAATTCAAATTGGGTTTCTTTCATGCAGTATGTAATTGGGTCTTGCGCTTTTATTTAACCCTACAATCATTGTCTTTTAATGGAGTCATTTAGACCCTTTATATTTAATATGATTATTGATGTGTCTATGTTTACATATTCCATATTCTTATTTGTTTTCTATTTGGCCCATCTGTTCTCCATCCCCAGTATCCTCGTTTTATGCTTTGTTTTATATTAGTGTAGTAGGTTTTTTAAAATGTAAATGTTAGTTTTTAACATACAGTACAATATTGGTTTCAGGATTAATTGGTTTCAGGAATTAATTCAGTAATTCATCACTTATATACAACAGCAAGTACTCATCACAAGTGCCCTCCTTAATACCCATCACCCATCTAGCCCATATCCTACCAACCTCCCCCAATCAACCATCAGTTTGTTCTCTTGTTAAGGGTCTCGTGTGGTTTGTTTCCCTCTCTTTTTTCTCCTTCTCCCATATGTTCATCTGTTTGTTCCTAAAATTCCACGTGAGTGAAATCATATTGTATTTGTCTTTCTTGACTTATTTCACTTATCAAAATACACTCTAGCTCCATCCATGTTATTGCAAATGGCAAGATTTGATTCTTTTTGAGGGCTGACTAATATTCCATTTTCTATATATGACATTTTTTCTTTATCCATTCATCAGTCGATGGCCATTTGGGCTCTCTCCGTAGTTTGGCTATTGTTGATTCCACTTCATTTTTAACAAAGCTTTTTTCCCCCCATGTGTGCATTTTGAAAGTTTTTAAAAATTATTTTAAAATATTTATTTATTTATTTTGAGAGAGAGAGAATGGGGGAGGGACAGAGGGAGGGGGAGAGACAGAATCCAAATCAGGCTCTACACTGTCAGCACAGAGCCTGATGGGGGGCTCTGTCTCATGAACCATGAGGTCATGACCTGAGCCGAAGTCAAGAATCAGATACTTAACCGACTGAGCCACCCAGGTGTCCCTGAAGGTTAAAAAAAAAATCTCATTATGTCTTCAAGTTTACTAATCTTTTCTTCTGAAATCTGCTTTTAATCTTATGAGAAGTAATTTTCATCTCAGACCATGTACTTTTGATCTCTAGCAGTTCCATTTGAGTCTTTTAAAAATAACTCTATGTCTCCTATTAACATGCTCACTCTTTCTTCTATCTTCTTCAACCCATGGAATACATCTATAATAGCTGTTTTAATGTCTACATCTGTTAACTTTATCACCTGTGTTATTTCTGGATCTCTTTCTATTGATAGATTTTTATCCTCATTATTGGTTGCATTTTCTAATTCTGTGCATGCCTAATAGTTTTTTTTTAAAAATTTAAAGTTTATTTATTCTTTGAGAGATTGAGAGAGACAGAGACAGAGACAGAGACAGAGACAGAGTTTGAGCCGGGGAGGGGCAGAGAGAGACGGAGCCACAGAATCTCAAGCAGGCTCCAGGCTGTGAGCTGTCAGCACAGAGCCCAACACGAGACTCAAACTCACGGACAGTGATACCATGACCTGAGCTGAAGTAGAAGGCTTAACCAACTGAGCTGCTCAGGCGCCCCCCCCCCCCCAATAGTTTTTTATTGGATGCCAGACATTGTGAATTTTACCTGTGGGGTTCTGGTTTTTATAATAACAGTAATAATTCCTTTAAGTGATTTTGAGCTTTGTGCTGGGATGCAGATAAGTTACCTGGAAACCGTTTTATCCTTTTAAGGCTTGCTTTTAAGCATTATTATATGTGACCAGAACAGCCTTTAGTCCACGGTAAATTTTCCCAACTACTGAGGTAATAACTAGCTGTGAGATCTACCCAACCCCCTGCATATTTTGAGGTTTTCTCACTTCTGGCAGGTGAGAAGATGAACTATTTCCGTCCCTCTGTGAACTCTGGGGTTGCTCCACACATTCTTTTTTGGTGGTACTTTTCCCTTGCTTGGGTAATTTCCTCACACATATGCACTGATCAGAATTCAGCTGGAGACTCTAGGGGAGCCCTATGCAGATCTCCAGAGCGTGCTCTCTCTCTCTCTCTCTCTCTCTCTCTGCACTCTCTCTCTCTCTGCAGTTCTCTCCCCCTCCATGCAGCTCTCTTTTCTCTGGTCCTCTAATCTCGGAATTTTCCTTGTCTTGGCCTCCCTGAATTCTCAACTGCTTCCTCAACTCTGGGGAGACCATGGGCCTCTGTTTTGGGTTTCCTCTCCTTGCACTGATGCCCGAAAACCCTCTCCAGGCAGTAAGATGGGGAAAATTATACTACTCACCTCATTTCCCCCCTTCTGTCAGGTATCAGTGACCTGAACTGCCTGTTGTACCAGATCCAAGAATTGTCTGTTCCAGTTTTTTTAGTTATTTTAAGTGGGAGGATAAATCCAGGCCTGTTTCTCCATCATGGCCAGATCCAAATCCTAAGTCAGTCTTTTTAAAAAAAATTTACTTATTTATGGGGCGCCTGGGTGGCTCAGTCGGTTGGGCGGCCGAATTCGGCTCAGGTCATGATCTCGCGGTCTGTGAGTTCGAGCCCCGCGTCGGGCTCTGTGCTGACAGCTCAGAGCCTGGAGCCTGTTTCGGATTCTGTATCTCCCTCTCTCTGACCCTCCCCCGTTCATGCTCTGTCTCTCTCTGTCTCAAAAATAAATAAACGTTAAAAAAAATCAAATTAAAAAAAAATTTACTTATTTATTCTTGAGACAGAGGTGGGGGGGGGGGCAGAGAGAGAGGGAGACAGAGAATGCAAAGCAGGCTTTGTGCTATCAGCACAGAGCCCAACGTGGGGCTCAAATGCACAAACGCTGAGATCATGACCTGAGCCAAAATTAAGAGTCAGACGCCTAACCGACTGAGCCACCCAGGTGCCCCCAAATCCTGTCAGTCTTGAACTAATCCTTGAATGCTGTGTTAATAGGATTGGCTGTCTTTCTCATGTGACATGTGTGTGTCCTGTGATGAAGAGGTTCAAGGAAACTCCCAGAGTTCTGTCAGTGTAAGGGTGTAACAGTTGTTGCTACCCTAACAATTACCACTATTTATGATAATGAGGATGTTACAGAATTGTGTGTAAAGCATGTGGCATGTGGGCACCATTAAAGAACATCTGCTACTAGAGGCAGAAAGGAATACTGTTTTAGGTCAATACACCTAGAGTCACAAGGTGCAGGCTTTGCTGTGGACTAGCAAGGGGATCTAACCCGTTGGTATAGCAAGGGGATCTAACCCCTTGGTACTTAAGTTTCCTCATCAACTGGTCTACTAACAGAATCGGGGTGAATGTGGGCTACTGCACCCACTCAAAGGGGAGAGTGCCAGGAAGGAGGCTGTGAATGTTCAGCTGGGTCCAGAGGCAGAGAGTCCATAGAACACAGGGCCTCAGCATGTCCCACTCAGCAGTGCAGGGAGAGGTGCATGTTGCTTGCATCATCCCTGGACATATCCTGCAAGTGGCTAAGAAGTCCCTGGAAAACAAGCCCACAGGACATGTATAGGGAGGAGTGACTCACTGAAATTGAGAGTACTCTGGATATCTAGTCTTTCCACTTCATGCTGTGGGGACCATATTTGTTTCAGGGTCTTTGCTCAGCTTTGGCTACTTTTATAATGCCAGCAGCTACTGCTGTCACTGACACTGCTGTGGAATAAGGCACAGCCAGGGGTTATGGGCAGGAGCTCTGGGGCCAGACATACCTGGGAGTGGGTGCTGGTATCTCCCCTCCTGGCTCTGGTGAGCTTCAGTAAGATAGTTAGCTCATACATAGTATAAGTTACTCATCTGTAAAACAGTGATTAATAATAATAACCACCTCCCAAAGATGTTATGGCTATTAACGGAGTTAACTGATGGTTAAAACAGGGCATCTGTGGAAACAATACTGACAAAAACAATAATGATCCTGGTTAATGTTTATCACAGATTTATTCTGCATCAGGCGCTATGAAAACTCCTGCTAGGGTCATCTCATTTGCTTTTCACTACAACCTATGAGGATTGACACTATTTCACGGTGGAGAAGACTGAGGCACAGAGACAGTAAGGGAAAATCCCCAGTCACACAGCTGATATGAAGAGAACAAGCTGAGATTGGCACTCAGGAAAACACCAGAACCCAAATTCCTGACCACTGCTGGGGATGGGGTATGGCATGGAGTGGTCCATTCCAGAGGGGCCTCGGCTGGGGCTGAAAACTCAGAGAAGGAATCAGAGAGGGCTGCTGTGGGCAGTGAATACTGGGAACACACACAAAGAGGGCAAAGGGGTCAGAAGGAAGGCAAGTGATGATGCCCTCCAGATGGTTGGAATCAAAAACTCCTAAGAAGTGCTCCAGTGGCTGCCCTCATGGGCTTTGGCCTCTGCTTGGGCTGTCCAGCAGCCTTGGGGCACAGCTGGCCAGAGGCCAAAGCCCATGAGGACAGCGACTGGAGCACTCCTGCGATCATGCTCCCCCAGTCCCCCCGAGGGTCCCTTCTCTGTGCTCACAGACCCAGACCTGCACAGTGTCATCCCACCTCCTGATGGGACACTCATCCCAGCTCCTCTTCTCAGAAAACCTTCCCTTTACCTCCAGCCCTGGGGGACTGCCCTGGATCCCCAGTCCAGGGCTGGAGTTTCACCTGAATCCTGGAGAATTTTCTGTTCCTCCCTAACAGGGACATTATTACAGACCCCTACATGGTGGCAGGAAGACCTCTGTCCTGCACAATGTTGTGCGTTTGCAGGGAGCAGGAAAGGCTCTGGGTGGGTCCTCTGAGGTAGAACTGGGGTGCTGGTTGACAGGACAAAAACAGGAGGGACAGGGTGTAACTGAGGCCCAAGACTAGGGCTGGAGGAGGGGGCTAAAGAGGCTCCTGGGGGAGAAGGGGACACCTGGTGGCTGGCAAGGGGAGCAGGGAGATTTCAGCAGAGGGAAGAGGTGAAGAAGCTGCCACCAGGAGAGGGGGTTTAGGGAAAGGACAGGGATGATCAGAGGGATTTAAGGGGGTTGCCAGAGGCAGTGATACAGTATCCCTCTCTCCGGGATACAGTATCCCACAGTGGGCGCGGAGAGATGGCAGAGACGACAGGATCCACGACCTCCATTTGTGGATCTGGGATTCACCTTAACACCCCATGGGGCAGGATGCAGAAGTCGCTATGATCAGAGGTGACCAGGGTGGGTCAGACGATGGTCATTCCCAGGATCCAGACCTGAGATGTCTCTCAGAATCCTTCAGTCTAAGAGACCTCCGCATCCCTGGGGTGAACCTGCCTTCCTGATGACGTGGTGGTGACTGCAGACAGCGAGGGCTGCAAGAGCCCAGGCCTCTCCCCCATAGGGTGGACTGAACAGAGACTCACTGTCACGGCCCACACAGCAGCCCTGAGCTGAAGATTTGTGGCTCTGTGTCACAGGGTGCAGCCTGTAGTCTCTGTGAGTGGGTGCGTGAGGCCGCTGAGCTGAAAAGGAGCTATTACCTCAACTAGGAATCCTCTCAGCTGGTTGGAGTCTAGTTGTCACATGTGACATCTTTGAGCTCTTTGTGGTTGGGGTCTAGGATGAGAGGCCTCTGAATGATTTGTGAGCCTCTATCCCAGGGTATGAGGTCTCTGAACTATTTGGGGGAGTCTTTGTCCAGAGGGGTGGGTCTCTGAAATGTTCATGTATCTGCATCTGAGAATGATTTTGAGAGGAAGGCAGGATGCACCTTACTCTCACAGGGCTTAGCACTAGGCCTGGGATTTCACATTTGCTGTGCTTTCCCCCATGCCTGCCCTGCTAGGGATGAGGGCTTAGGGCCCCCATCCTCAGGGAGGGCCTTTCCTCAGCCATACACAGCCCCTAGGAGCCCATGGTAACAATACAGGTCAAAGGAATATCTGTTAGCATTACTCCCATCCTTGCTAGGGGCCAACCACTGTGACAAACCTATGGACATGTACTAACTCAGCTGATCTGCCCAGTCCTCACGGAGAAGGTCGCTATTTGCAGGTGAGGAGCCTGAGGCCCAGCAAGGGAGGCCAATCTAAGCTCCTGAGGAGGGAGGAACTGGATGTAACTTAAGCTTTTTGAAGCAGGCAGGGAGACGTCAGCACAGCAAGGCCAGGTAGGAGGTGACCAGGAAGGGGGAAAGCTGAGGTTAGTGCATGGCCACAAGGACCCTGTAACTGACTCACTTTCAGGATGTCTGTCCCTCTCTGGCACTCACTCACATGCCCCGTTACCGGGCACAATACTTGATGCACAAACGTAGAGGTGGTGGTAGAAGGTAGACAGGTGAGGGAAGCACCTCAAATGCACCAATTTTCACAAAGCCTCAAGCAAACCTAGAGATTCCTGCCCCCGCTTCCCTCCTTGCAGCACTTTTGGGCACTGAGATCGGAAGGAGGGCAGTCAAGGTCATGAGGGGGTGTGGGCAACCCTGTGTACAGCATAAGCCTCCCCATACCTGAAATGTGTCCTTGTCCTTATAGGCAGAGGGTCCTGATGTATGTCAAAGCAGTGGGACTGAGACCAAGACCACAGGCTGCTGAGGTATTTCCTAGATACCCCTGGGGAGGGGCGTCTTTTCCTCTGGAGAGACAGGCACATCATCCAGTAGCAGAGCTGGGAGCCCATAGGTGGGTACTAATTCAGTGGGGACAGTGGTGCTGCCAGATGGTCTCTCTGTCTCAGTCTCTCTAATGCTATCTTCCTTTCTGTCTTCTCTGTGCCTGAAACTTTGTCTCTGTTGCCCACCCACGTGGGTGGGACCTCACTCACCCAAGAGGACCCTTGCTTGGCCTCTCCTGAGGCTATCATCTTTTGACATGGATACTCATGGGGAACTGTTAGGGGGTTGCTCACGAGTCTATGGAGCTGTCCAAGAAGGCATGTTCAGCTGCAGATGGGTAGAAAAAAGGTTCTCCCTTAGGGCAAGCAAGGAGCTGATCCCCATGTATTGGGTGGCCTGGGCCTCTGGCCTCTGAAAGGGGGCTTCTGAAATAGGGGCTTCTCTGCTAAAAAACCAACCGACCGACCAACCAACCGACCAACCAACCAACCAACCAACCAACAAAAAGTCTCCATGGCTCAAACACGATAGTCAAACTCCTCACCATGGCCCTGAAGGTGCTTCACTATCTGGCCCCCATTACCTCTCTCACCTTGTCTCCTACCTCTCTCCCTCAACCATACTTGGCCAGCCGCAGTGGCCTCCTCACTGTACCTCATACACCCTGCACTGAGTTCCACTCCTGCATTTTTCTACTGGCTCCTACCTCTGTCTGGGATTGTTTTCTAGCAGATATTCATCTCCAGGTGTCTGCTCAAGGGTCACATTCTTTGAAAGACCTTCCTTGACCTGATTCTAAAAATTGTCCCCCTCTATTTCATTATTCCGATTTAATTTTAATCGCAATTGCCAAATTACTTGACAAATTACTTACATTTTTGTGCTGTATGATCCCAATAGAATGTAAGCTCCATGAGAGCAAGGGGGGGGGGGGGGTTGTTGTTGTTTCCACGCGGTCGTATTCCTAACACCCATAATAGTGCCTGACACATAATTTGGAGGGAATTAATGAATGAATGAGAGAATGAATAAGTACAAGGCTGTGGTGAGACGCATAGCTACACAGGCCAAAGGATTCTCCTAGGGAACATGTTCACGGGTGGCAGGATGCTGACAAAGTCCGCAGTCTTTATATCACTTTCTCAGTGTCCTTGGGGCCCCTGGAAGATGGCCCTTTCCCTAACAGAAACAAATGACTTATTACTGACAGTCAATCACAAAGGCCTGACACACAGCAGACCTCTAACACCATCCCCGTGCTCTACCCCTCCTGCCCCTGTTCCCCCACTAGACCTAGTTTGCATTGCCCACGGAGGCACAAGCCAGCACAACGCCTACCACATTAAAAAAAAAAAAAAAAAATCACTTTTAACGCTCCCTATTACACTGGCGGCCACCGGAGACAGGTAAATTTCAGCGCAGGAAGACTTTCTCCCGAGTCCACCACTGCAGCGAGCTGGGGTTTACACCCTGGCTTTGCCCTCCCTCCCTTTGGGACCAGCCTGGAACGGTCCGTGGGCATCTGCATCGACCAGCCATTCCAGGTACGCGCCACTAAGGGGCGCGCGAGCTGGAACGGTAAGCGTCACTGGACACACCTCTCAGGGCCACAGAGGCAGGACCGTCCACTCCGGGAGGTACCACTAGAGAGGGGACTCCGATTTTGGAATAATCCATTGTGTATGTGACAGTACTGAGGGTCTGCTTATACAGCGTGTGGCATCAGCCACAGGTCGCAGCGGAGGCGCTAATGGCGCCGCCAGGTCCTTCCCCACTCGCTCCACTCCATTCTTCCTGCCCATGTGAACCTATGTGAACACCGGGTCTCAGGCCGCTTTATTCATTTGCACTTCGCCGACTCCACCCCTCCGTTTCTACATGGTTACGTCCAGCTGGGCAGCAACGAGGTGAGAGATTGGCTCTCCTATATATAGGGGGCGAGGTCAGAGACTTTCTAGGTGATGATTGGTCCGGGAGAGAGTGTGCCAGAGTAAGCCCTTCCGGGGCGCAAAATGGCTCCGGAAAAACTCCCTACTCCCCGCCCCTGTCTTCGTCTACCCCGTTCCCATTGGCTATCTAGCGGGGTCAGGCACAACGAGGGCAGGAGCTCTGGGCGAGGGGTGTGTGTGTGTTTGTGTGGGTGTGGGTGTGTTTGTGTGTGTGTGGCTTTTCAGAGGGCGCAGTTTTTCTCCGAGTTGAACTACTCTCCGACTGACTGCCCCGAGGGGCTGAAGATGCTGTCCCAGTCGGTGGCGAGGTTCGGCGCAACAGCTCGTTTGTAGCCAGAGTCTGGCGCTGGACGCGCGCCGTGACTGTGCAACTGTCTTCACGTGAGCTCTTTCAGTCTTGTTCAGCCCTAACTCGGTCACAAGCCTAGTCGGGCGCATTTGGCACGGCGCCATCCATCCTACAGATGCAATCAATTAAGTCCAGGGCGAGGTCTGTGCGCTTGTTTGGCGTCCCTGCCTGGGAAGTAGAGTGTGTCAAGCAGTTTGGGGATGTGTATGGCTAGAGAGGACATCACAGGCACAGTTTGAGTATATTTGATCTCTCTGAGCCTTTTAGGAGATTGTGAGTGAATGGGATATTTTATCTGAGTGGATTTTGTACGCCACGGGATAAGGACTTTAGGCCGTGCGTGTCTGTATATCTGGGGGTGCATTTTCTGAGCTTTTTGCGCATTTATGTCCGTGGGGTTGAGATCTGTGTGGGCGTCTGCACCCCAGGGTATGAGGTCTCTGAGCTGTTTGTGATTCTGTTTCAAGTTGTGATATCTCTGAGCTGCGTGGGGTGGGGGGCATTATCTTAAGGTGTAAAGGATCTGTGCTGTTTGCGAGTCCAAGGTGTGGGTTCTCTGAAATGTCTGGGGACTTTAAAGATAAAGGTTATGTGATGTTTCTGAGTTATTTGAGCTTCTGTCTTTCCCTTTTTATTTTGAGGTCCTTGTAATAGCTTGGGAGGTGTCTGCAGGGTTTGGGAGTCTTCTCTAGGATGTGAGGTCTCTGAGCAGATTTAATTTGTTTCCTGGAGTGAACACGTTGATCTGTTGCGGGGGCGGGGGGGGGGGCAGGAGTTGTTTCAGTGTGTATGATCTCTGTTGTTTTTTTGTATTCTGTGACTCAAGTTGCAAGCTCTTTGTGCAGAGATTTTTTGAATCTTTTTTAGGGTGTGTTCAGGGATCTGTTTTTGGTGTCCCTGGGTATCTGAGCTGTTTGGCGTCTGTGTCTGAGAAGTAAAATCTTTTATCTTTGTGGTTGTGAGGTCTCTTTCCAGGAACTGAGGGGTTTGGAAGCTGGCAGATATGATTCCAAAGCCCGGACCCCCAAATCCTGGTTGTGTGTCATCGGGAAAGTCACTTGTTTCCTGAGGATTAAATATGTGTCAGCATCAATAAAATGGGGGCAGTGCGTGTCTTGGAGGGTACCTGTGCAACTTAGAAGTGTGTGTAAAGGTCCTGACTCCCAGCCATCCTTCCACAAGAATTTTCTGATCACCGGCTGTGTGCCTGAGTACTTTCCTTGGAAGTCGGAAGTACAACACAGGATAAAACTGACAAAGTGTCTTATTCCCTAGAGTTAGCCAGTAAATGTATTGACTGTCAGAGGATGTCAAGTGCTACATAGAAAGAGAAGGTGGGTTGGAGGAAGGAGTATGTGGGGATCATGTTGGTATTTATGCAGGGTGATGAGGGAATGACTCCCTCAGAAGGTAATGACTGAGCAGATTCCTGAGGAAGTGAAGGAACAGGCCGTGGAACTACCTGCAGTTGTTAGAACATTACAGGCAGAAGGTACAGCAGGTGCAACAGTACTGAGGGGAAATCCACTGAGTATGTTCCTGATATCAAGGAGTCCTGTAATGCTGGCAAAAGCCCTCAAAACTGGTTTGACACATAGAGCGCAGTGAAAGGTGTCTGGTGTTGCTGTCTCTATTTTTCCCACAACCTGTGAGGGAGGTGGTCTTCATCCCCATTTTATAAAGGACCGGAAGAAGGGCACTCCAAGAAGTGTCCAGAATCTGATCTCCTGTTTACACCTGAAATTGCTAAGAGGGGTGAAACCTTGTGCTCCATCATGAAAGACTTGAGACATGAGAGGCTTGAGTGTCAGAGCTGCAGGGCCCACACCATCCAGTTTGGATGTCAGCCAGCCAGCAGATATAAGCGATAATATGGGAATCATGCCCCTCGTTACATTTCTACACTTGATGGAGGTCCGGACTGAGAAAGAAATGGGGCAGAGAAGAGAGGCAGGAAGGGGAAGCTGGAGAGCAATGAGGAAAAAAAAAAAACCCAACACACTGGCTTCATGATATTGCCTGGATTTGCCCCAATTCACTTTAGTTAATTGATTGTATTGAGATATATTCACCTCTCCCCCTCCCTTTTCTTTCCCTTCCCTTCCCTCCTGTGCCTGAGCAGTTCAGCTCTAAAGCCATTAGGTGCTACAGAGCAAGGCAAGTGTGTGCATGTAGGGGCATCCCACACTTGGAGTCAGAGCCCAGGCACAGTGAGAAGGGCATCCATACATAGGGGCAGACTGCACTGGGGACAGAGCCCAAGGTAGTAAGGAGGATGTCCCTGGGGGTTGGATGGGGAGAAGGCTAACTGGCTCAAGGGTTCAAACTTCAGTGGAGTGTGGAGGTCAAGGTCAGGGATTGGTTCAGCAGAGCATGTGAGGGTGGGCCTCTGTGTACAACTGGGATGCCTTATATACTTTAGGATTCGTCAACTCACTAAATGTGGAAGACTCGACTCTCACTTTTGGAAGAGGAAATTTCAAATACAGAAAGGAAGAAAACAAATTCTGAGGTGTTCTATTGGGATTGGAGGTCTCCATGTGAACTCATGCTTTATGATATGTATGCGTGCGTGTGTGCATATGTTGATAGATACAGATGTACATATGTATGTGTGTGTGTTTGAATGTGTACATACATGTATTCCAAACTTTCTGGAAACAGCAACATCCCAATAGTAATAAGTACACCTAGCCCCGACCGTCCTGGCTTCTAAATATTATTCTGCATTCAGTGATGGGTTCCCAGGCTGGGAGAGCGAAAGGACAAATGAGCCTGGCTCAACTTGTGGTACCAATCATAAGGGACAGTTCAAGGAAACTTGTGGTACCAACAATAAGGGACAGTTCAAAGACTGATTTGGTGATGTCAGAAGGACACAGAAAATAGCCTGAAGGGGCTCCCACTGGACATTCTGGGGATGATTTTATTTTTTCAGTTTTAATGAGATGCTATTGATATATAACATAAGTAAGCTTAAGATATACACGGTGATGATATTTATATATATATACATATATATATGTGTGTGTTTATATATATATGTGTGTATATATATATATATATATATATATATATATATATAAATATAAATGTGTGTGTGTGTGTGTGTGTGTGTATGATCCCCATAACTTACTCTTCTTATGGCCGGAAATTTGTACCCAACACCACCATTTTCCCCAACCGCTGGCAAACACCATTCTAATCTCTATTTCTATGAGTTTGGCTTTTTAAATTTCCACATATGTGAGAACATACAGTATTTGTCTTTCTTTGTCTTCTTTCAGTGTAAAGCATTCAGGGTCCATCCATTTAGTTGCAAAAGTCAGGATTTTCTTTTTATGGCCAATTAATATTCCATTGTGTATTTATAGCACATTTTCTTGATCCGTTCATCCCTCCATGGACACTTACATTGTTTCCATATCTTGGCTGTTGCTACACAGTAAATCATAAAATTGGAGTTACTCCTCCAATTTTGTTTTTCATTTTCAAAATTATTTGACTATTCTAGTTCCTTTACCTTTCCACATAAACTTCATAATCAGTCTATATGTCCAAAAAGTCCTACTGGGATTTTTTATTGGAATTGTATTAAAATGTTGCATTCCTTTGAGGCCTATTGACGCCTACGTTATTTTGATTTGATCAACCCAAGAACACAGTATGTGTCTCCATTCATTTAGGTCTTATATTTCTTTCCTCAGCTTTTTGTGGTTTTGAGCATATACATCCTGTGTATGTTTCGATAGACTGGAACGGGGGAAGCGATTGTAAATGGTACCTGCAGGTGGTTTCTGTATTTTGTCTTGTTATGTAATTGTTCATTGCTAGCATGCAGAAAGTTGCTTGATTTTTTTGTGTTCAGCTTCTATGCTGTGACAGCATTGAATTCACGTATTGGTTCTAGGAGGTTTTTTTCTGTAATTTCATGGGATTTTCTACATACATAATCATGTCATTGTGAATTGGAAGTTTATTTCCTCCTTCCTGACCTTTCTTTTTTCTTTCCTTACTGGAGTGACTAGGACTTCTAGCAAAATACTGAGTAAACAGAGGGGAGAGTGGATATCGTAGCCTCATTCCTGGTCTTAGGGAGAAAGCATGTAGTCTTTCCTCATTAAGCAGGATGGAGGGTGTAGGTATCTTTGTAAGATGCTCTGTATTGTGGAGTTGTTTCTAGAGAAAGTATTGTAAGTCCTGGAGGGTGAACGGGGCAATAGCTGAAACGTCAGCAATGTTCTGGTCTCAAGGCTGTCGAACGTGGTAGCATTATGAGCTACAGAGCCCCACGATCCCCCAGAGGACAGTTAAGATACAAAACCCGCTGTAATTCCCTGACACTCCTTAAAACTTCACGTACTCCCTGCATGCCTTCACGTAGCCACCAAATGTATGTCTGGTTAATGTCTAAAGGTCCATTGTGCTCTCCATGCTTTGATATTCTTTGATCCTCTATCTAATGAAATATGAAATAAGGGCTATATGCAGTCTGCTGCTCTCTCACAGAGGCAGCCCTGCACACCCGCTCGGTCTAGTGTCTGAGAACTTCTTCAGTGCGTGGCCACACTATATCCAGGTTAGGAAAGTTCCCTTCTGGTTATAGTTTGCTGAATGTTTTTATCATGAATGGCTGTTGAATTTGGTCAGATGCTTTCTCTGCATCAATTGATATGATCATGTGGGTCTTTTTTTTTTTTTGATACACTAATATAATTTCTTAACTGATTTTTGAATTCTACACCAGCTTTGTATTTCCAGGATAAACCCAACTTGCTCATGTTGTATTATTCTTTTTATATATTATTGAATGATTTGCTAGTGGTGTCTTTGTCTGATTTTGTTATCAGGGTAATGCCAGTCTGATGAAATGATTCAAGAAGTGGTCCCTCTCTTCTATTTCTTTGAAGAGGTTGTAGAATTGCTGTTATTTCTTATTATATTTCTACTACTTTTGTAGAATTTTTTAAAATTTAGATTCAAGTTAGCGTATAGTGTAGTAATGGTTTCAGGAGTAGAATTTAGTGATTCATCACTTACATATAACACCCAGTGCTCATCCCAACAAGTGACCTCCTTAATGCCCATGATGCATTTAAGCTCACTCCCCCCCCCCACCAACACACACAACACCTCTCCAGCAATCTTCCGTTTGTTCTCTGTATTTAAGAATCTCTTATGGTTTGCCTCCCTCTCTGTTTTTATCTTATCTTTGCTTCCCTTCCTCTGTGTTCATCTGTTATGTTTTTTAAATTTGACATATGGGTGAAATCGTATGGTATTTGTCTTTCTCTGACTGACTTATTTTGCTTAGCATAATACGATCTACTTCCATCCACAGTGTTGCAAATGGCAAGATTTCATTCTTTTTAATCCCTGAGTAGTATTCCATTGTATATATATGTACCACTTCTTCTTTATCCATTCATCAGTCAATGGACATATGGGCTTTTCCCATAATTTGGCTGTTGTTGATAGCACACTGTTACTTGTTCTTAAGTGTGTGGTACAGTTTTCCAGAGAAACCGTCTGGGCCTGGAGATTTCTTTCCTGAAAGTTTTTAACAATGATATTTTAGAAATATATGTATGTTTTTCAGATTACCTGGGTGGTGGTTTTTTGTTTTTTTTGGTTTTGTTGGGTTTTGTTTTGTTTGGGTTGAGCTTTAATAGTTTGTGTCTTTCAAGCAATTGTTCTGTTCCATCTCAATTACCAAATGTAAGTGCATAGATTATTTGTTAGAATCCATTCAAATTCTCTGGATTCTGTAACCTATTTCATTCTGGATATTGGTAAGTTGTGTCTTTATTTTACTTATCTTTCTTTTTGTGTCAGTCTGGATAGAAATTTATGAATTTTATTGACCTTTTCGAAGAACCAGCTTTTGGTTTCATTGACTATCTCTATTCTTTTCCTGATATTTGCTCTAAACCCTGTTTTTCTTATTTGCTTGCTTTAAGTTTATTTTTATTTCCTGTTTCTAGTTTCTTAAGGTGGAAGCTTTCATTATTAACGTGGGTCCTTTCTTCTTTCTAATACAAACATTTGATGCGGTACATTTAACACTAAGTACTGCTGTAGCTGCATCCTGCAAATTTGGATATGTTGTATTTTCATTTGCATTCAGTTCATCTGATAAACGGTTAGTATCCAAAATATTTTCTAATTTCCCTTGAGCCTTGCCATTTGCACCATGGGATTATTTAGACATGTATCGTGTAATTTCCTTGTGTTTGGAGATTTTCCTCTTCACATTTTCTTACATATTGGGTTTTTTTTTTTTTCTTTTGCTCAGGCAACATTCTCTGTATGATTTCAACTATTTTATAACTTCTGATATGTGTTTCGTGACCCAGGATGCAGTCCACCTTGGTGAAACTTCCATATGTGAAGGGTTCTATACTTGTCAGTTACATCCAGGTAGTTCACGGTGTTGTTCAGTTCATCCGCATATTGCTAATTTTCCTTCTATTCCTTCTGCATATGACTGAGAGAGTGTTGACCTCTATAACTGTTACTTGTAGATTTGTTCATTTATCCTTCAGTTCTGTCTGACTTGGTTATATATTTCGAAGCTTTGTTATTGGGTGTTGTGCAGAGAAGAGTTAACGTAGTAGGCCTGAAACTGCTATGCTTACAGACATCAGCATGTTGGCCCTTATCTTGCATCCAGGAACTTGAATTTCAGAAGGTTTCCCACCATTCCCTACCTGAGCAGGGTGCTTTATTCTTCCTAAACTGTCCAAACAATATGTTTCATGTTAAACATCTATGAAACATCTCAACACATAGACATCTATGAAAATACCTTTCCTTCTGGGAATCTGAAATCTTGGTCTGTGCTGGGCAGACAGTACCTACGTGACCAGCCTCCATCCCAAACCTCTGACGCTGTGTTACTCACGAGGTGCCCTTGGTAGACAGCATTTCACATGAGTTATCATGATTTGTTGCTGAAGGGACAAATTGTGTGACTCTCCTGGGAAAGGACTCTTGGAAGCTTGCACTGGTTTCCTCCAGATGTTACCCAGGGCAGCATTTCCCCTGGGCAATTTTGCTTTCTATCCTTTTGCTGTAATAAATCTTAGCCCTGAGGATGACCTTCACGTCCTCCTGGGGATGCAGCAAAAGCAAGGGTGGTCTTGGGACCTCCGAAACCATGGTGGCAGCCATGGGACTCACTAGCAGGAAAACCCTGACTCACTAAAATATGGTGGAAGACTTTGCGTAAAGAAAGGATGGCACGGTAGAGATGATAAGCTGCTTGTGCCTCAGTGACTATGGATGTGCCCACGATATGAAAGAGCAGCTGAGCTGTTCTGAAAGGTAAATGTTACACACGGAATGCAAAAATAAAAGGTCCAAGTCCAAGAGCGTTGGCTCACTGCATGCCTTGGCTGCTTTAGCCATGCTGGATGATATGAGGTGAACAAGTGTAGCCAACTTATGACTTGGGTCTTTATTCTCTGGAGGCCAGGGAAAAGGATCCAGACCTTCCCAAAGGTGAACAAAAATGTTGAAAGTTTAACTTGCTGTCTCCTGCACGTGGGAGAAGACAAATTTAATTTGTTGCCTGGGCTAGAAAAAGCTTTACATAAACTAGAGGCAAAGACGGAGGGGAAGGCATTCCAGCCTTTTCTTCAGCTGGCTTACTGCTGCTGTGGCTGCGCCTCCCGGCATTCCAACCAGGATGTCCCCTATATGGTCACCCGGTAAGTGTCCACTTACTGCTAGGAGTTTCAGTAAACTTGCAGTGAGAGCGAAAAGGGAGGATTTAAAAGTGGCTTTGTACGTTGTGGCTGTTGGTGCCTGGATGTCTGAGAAAACTGATGTAAGATGTTAGGCAGGGCCACTGTTCAAAGCAGCTGCCCCCAGCAAGGGTATGACCTGTTCTAGCCTGGTTGCTGGATAAAGGAGAGAGACAAAAGGGACAGGAGGTGATGTAAACCCATTTTGAAAATTTTGAAAATTCAGAATTTCATCCTGAACAATTCCTAATGATCATGAGTCTTTCTCATTATGTAATAGAGTTTTCTATGAGAATATTTTGGTCGCTTTTGCTAACAGGCCCTCCTTACAAAAGGTTTGGAGGAGAGCAGGAGATAAATAAAGTCAGGGAAAGGTTCAGTTTCAGAATTGTACGCACTGATTTTGTAACAGTGGAGAAAACAAACCTGGCACCTGGGGAGAAGCAGAGGGAAGAGGCGAGGACATTAATGGCCTGTGTCTGTCCAGACTATTCTTGGAAATTTTCTATTTTTTGTTAAGGAAACACTCTCAGTGCAGCCTTTGCAAGCCTTTGTGAGCACTGCGAATGCAAATTGACTCCTGAGCCTCGAGCCATACCTGCCAGAGCTCTGACTGTGGGACAGCAGGGGTGGCCCCAGCTCCTGGGCGTTGCACGCATGGCACCTCCACGTGACCTCCACCCTCAGAGAGAGGATGAACTGGTGTCGTGGACAGACACAACTTTGGGAAATAACTGCCTCCAGGCATCCCTCTAAAACCAAGGGCTCAAATGAATATTCCAAGTGGACAGGGAGTCCTAGAGGGGAAGGCCCGTGGCAGGAGGCCACATTGAGGCCCCGGTGAGCCGTGTTGCCGGATTCGGTGTATGTCCAGCTCTGGGCTCCCTAACGATTGTAAACTCTGTTTCAGGAGAATCACGTGTGCCCGCTAGGATTACCCTTCCTGTGTGTGTGCCCTGACCAGCCCGACACTGCCTCAGCCTGGAAGACTTTCAGGTCAGGTTCTGCTTCTCGACCGGTGTGTGCTGTGCCTGAATTTGTGCATCAGGCCAGCTAAAAAGGTTTGTACAAAAAAACTAATCAGTAAGTTACCTGTTTTTCTACATTAGACCTTTGTGGTTAGTGCAAATTGTTTTAACTGGTTAAATCTAGGACCCCTGAGGGATGTGATGGAGATCAGTCCTGCAGGCTGGTCTTACCCTACCGCATTGGTCCTAAGACTGAGACCTGTGGCACGTCCCTCCTGCCCTCTGCAGACCGGCATCTGTGTGGTTCATCATCATGACACTAGGTCCATTCATTCCCATTTGACTTCAATTCCACAAGTGTGGACTGGCCTTCTGCCGAGTGTCAGGTCCTCTGGCCTGAAGACACCAAGAGGTGTGTTTCCAGCCTTCCACGAGGCAGACACGAGGGAGACAGATAAGGAAACAAAGTGGCAATGTTCAGTGACCGCTGGCAGATCACATTGTGAACATCTCCCACTTAATTCCTCCGGTCCTTTCACAGCATAACCTGGAGAAGACCCATCCGGTCAGTACACTTGGGTTCCCCTCATTCTATTTCCTGCACGCACAGCCACAGATATCAAGTGATACTGGCATGTTGTATGAGACGCAAAGCCATGAACAGAATTGCTTTCATTGATGTATTTTCCAAAACAGTCAAGGATTATTGGTACCTTCCCAGGTAAAACAACATGCAAGTATCCCTCAATTTACATGGAAGTTAACATTTATGGAAAATCCACCTTATGTAAGTCTCTGTCAAAAAGATTTGCCTCCCTGAAACTTTCCCTTTTTAAATACTGATACTTCCCTTTAATCATTTCAACAATCACAGTCTCCCTCTGAAATTTTCAAAATGTGCCATTGTGGTTATAACCCACATAATATGCTGGTCCTTGCCTGGATTTGGTGAGGGGAAATACCATGGCAGCATGGTACTCCCAGGAAGTACTCCCTAGGAAGGATTCCGGGCACCCTCATCCTCTGCCTGCTTTCTGTGATAAGAACGTGTTTCAGGGACAGCTGAGATGTGAGGTAAAGCTTCATTTCAGAGGTCACCACTGCTGTGGAATGTCCACGCCCGGATGGTTTTGTGCTCGTCTTGGCTCTTAGCTCCTGGGACTGGGGTTCTCCTCCTCATTGATGACAAGCCTTTCTAGGTATGGACACCATAGTAAGGGCCTGGGCAAGGGCTTTAAGCTTCTGTCCTGTTCGGGACAGCAGATGATATCACAGGACAGCTGAAAGGACAAGAGGGAGATGATCTCCTAAGGTCAAAGGCAGGTTTTTGATAGGTGAAGGGAAGACATGCGCCCAAGTTCTGGTTGCTCCAGGCTGACGTGGAGTGGAGTGTGGGTGTAAGAATGAACCAAAGGCTGAGAGGACATGGGGAGAATAGACTGCATAACCTCACATCATATGGTTTACGTGGTCCTCAAAAAAAGCCCATGCCATCATGAGAACTTAATGTCATCTTCTGTCACCAACCCTACCCACTGGCCATGAAGAGAATGGATTTGAGATAGACCGAAGCTTTCATGGAGAAAGTCCAGTGGGGTCGTGATGTCCTCTCAGAAAATCTGCCCTGCCCTTGGTTTGAGTCTCAGGCTGTGCTCATTATGTTCTGCTTTCTGTGTGCTTTCAGATTGGTCTCTCATGTGTGTGTTTGTCTGGAAAGAGTCAGTACATTGAAGTCAGGCTTGCTACCACAGGGATTTAATAAAGTTCTTGAGAGTCTCCTAGGCAGAGTTAAAAATCACAGATTCTAGGGCACGTGGGTAGCTCAGTTGGTTAAGTATCCGACTCTTGATTTCGGCTCAGGACATGATCTCACAGTTCGTGAGAATGAGCTCCGCATTGGGCTCCTTGCTAACAGTGCAGAGCCTACTTGGGATTCTCTCTCTTCCTCTGTCTCTGCTGCTACCCGACTCACGTGCATGTTCGCTCTCTTGCGCGCGCGCTCTCTCTCTCTCTCTCTCTCTCTCTCTCGATAAATAAACATTTTTTTAAAAATCACAGATTCTTAACATTGTGACCACGCTAAATGAGATTCACTGGGTGTGGATCATAGCATGTGCATTTTTAAAAAGTTCTTGGGTTCTGACTTAGGAGGACTCCTTGTCTGGGAACTACTGGAGCAGGGCAGTGGTCCCGTTTTTCTGCTGCCTGGCTTCTCTCTCCATTGTTGTGAGGGTGCAGAAGTGACAACAGTTTGGTGCCTTCTCTGATGCACAAACCCAAGAACTTCAGCTAGGAGACTGATGTGCTGTCTGCTGTACTAACAAGGCTCGGAGAGTTATTGTTTCCACAGAGTATCCTGAATCCAGTCCCTGTCAAGCTTCCATCTAAGTGATTGCTGTTGAAATCAAATTTCTGTATACCATGCAGTTCCGTGCTATAAAATCAGTTTGTGTTATATGTTAGGTGTAACTCTAAATATTTTGCAGTGGCCCTTGGATCCTAATATTGACTGAACAAGTGCACAGTACAGTGAATTTTCTGCAACCTGTGCCTGCACCACTTACGGCCCGATGCCACTGAGCAAGTTACTTAACATCTGTGTGCCTCGTTTCCATTAGCAACGTGGAAACACTAGTTAGTAGTAAGTGTAGCTACTTCTTGGGGGCAGTTTAGAGTACTGACTGTGTTAAGACAAGAAAAGTCATCAGGACAGTGCCCGGCATGTGGCAAATTGCCGATCAATTCTAGCCGTTGTTGTTACTGTTGTTGTTCCCACATTTCCGGGAAGCATGTTCTGGAAAGATGGTGTCAAGACTACCTTTGACTCACTGGAAGGACTTAGCACTATCACTTCGGCTCCTTGGGGACTCAGGAATTGAGTCTGTGGGGCACGGTGGAGGGCGTGCTTTTATTAGCATAACGAGTATTCAGCTCTCCTTATGGGCCATTGGGAAGCCTAAATGCAATGCTTGGTTGCATCATCGTGGGTTCCTATGGAAAACTTGAATGGAAACTTCTCTAGGAAATTAGAACGAATGACCTGTTTGCACATTTTGTACAGTGTTTGGAAAATGAAGTGGTCACTGGATGATGATAGAACACGAGTGTATAAATTTGTGTAAACATTTCGAAGAGTGAAATGTAAAGGCCAAGGGCCTCATCATGTGGTGGCTTCTACAGCCGTTAGTTGTATTGAACTCCTATTGGGAGTTCAGTCTGTTGGGAAGATGTGAATCTGGTAAAGATACGAAACTGTTAACAGTCCAGTTTTCATCAGTAACATTTGTTTTTCTTCCACTCATATTCATTATTCATTTAACAAAAGGCTGGTGTATTAGTATTTTCTGAACTGAGTCATGAGGAGGTGGTAAACAGTGTGTTTGGAGAGTCTTAGGAAAGGTGCAGTGAGGAGAGAATGGGAGTGGAGGATGAGGTGAAAGTGTGCAGGGGGCAGGCAGAGAGAAGGAGTAGCAAACAGGAGGGAAGGATAATGGATACAAGCAGAAGGAAAGAGACAGGAATACAAGCTCACACTTCAGGAGGCTTACTACAGGCCTGGATTTGTTTTTAGCTCTTTCCCTACAGCAATGATTTTAAAATTCATGGAGTATCCACTGCAGCACTGTGAGGTAAGTGTTTTTAAGGGTATCGTCCCTTGTTCCATCCAGATGAGGTTAAGGGGTGAAGTAACTTACCCAGAGCCACCTACTCAGCAAGGGCAAGGTCAGGGTTAAATCCAGGTCAGAGAAAAACATAACAGAGACATGGAATTTGGCCATAAACTGCAGTGCACCTCAGTGTCCAGTGTCCTTTGGTTCAAAAGACAGGTGAACATGTAAGACAGCTTATCCTGATTACACTGGATCAGTGCTTGGATAGAACATGATGTCTCAGGTGCACGAGAGACTGTGAGGTGACGAGTCAATACAGGCACATCACTAAGTCGGGATCTGGTTCGTATCAAGGTCTATAGACGCGTTTGCTGCGGCAGATTTCAGCGTTGGTAGCCTCATCATGATCATTATGGACAGTAGTTTATGGTATATATAATGTTTGGAAACAAAACAACAGATAAAATCCTATAGATTTTAAAGTCGTTTTTCTAAAGACTCGATCTCTTTGGTATCTTGACATTTCAAGATAATGAATTGCTTTGATATCCTTGCCAGCTGAAAACCCGATCAGTGCATTTAAAGCGGAGGAGAGCTATGTGGGACAGTAGAGCGGAGCAGTGAGGGAAGCAGAGAGGTTTGGATGGAAGGTTAGCTAAGTCTGCAAGGGCTATGAAAATGCCACAGACGATGCAGGCCAAAACCAAACCAAATCAGACAGCAACTTGCTTGTCCCTAAGAAGAGACAGTTGTGCTGTTGAGATAAGCATCTCTATTAAAATTTCTTAGACTTTTGCTCTCTTTTGGCCCCCGGGGTGCAGTGTGTGGTTCTTATAAGGTAGCACTGCTTTGGTCACACTGTGGGTGAGAGTGGCAGCCTCACCTGAAGCATTCTCCGTTTGTGGGCCACCTGGAGCACGTTACTTGAAGTCTGGAGGCCTGCGGATTCATAAGAGAAAACAGAAAGCAAATGCATAGTACAATAGTTAGATCCAGCCACCTCCAGTAGAGCCCTACATAGCAAGTGAGATGCAGGCACAGGTGTTGTAGTCATTGGTTGGGAAGTAGCAGGGTTGGGTGGGTGACTCAAAGAAGAAGCATGGAAGTGAGTACAAGGTGAGAAAACACATTAAGAGGGGACAAACAGCGAAAATCCCGTTTTCTGGCCTTGCTTTTCTGCTATGAAAATAGAGTGCTCTAGTATTGTGGGGAGAGGTTACCCTGGTCCGAGGTCCGGGAGGGAATCGCTGCACTTAGTGATGAGCATTCTGATGACCCGCCATGAACAGTAACGAGGGGACACTGAGTGTGTGAAGGCACGAAGGTCTCAGCCTTTACCATAGACACATTCATAAAGTTTCTTAGCCTTGCTGAGAGTAACACTGCCTCACCTTACAGAAGCTCAAAGCTGCCATCTGGCAACACCACTGGTGCTCCTCCATCTCCTGATCCAGCTGGGGGTGGCTGCCCAGGCACTGCTCCCTGAGTTGCATAAGTATGATGGTAACCGTGTGTGTGTGTGTGTGTGTGTGTGTGTGTGTGTGTGTGGCAAATATAGGGTGAGAGACTCTATTCATTTAAGTATGATTCACTAAATAAGTTTCAGCTCTTACCTAGACACTGTAGACACTGTGTTGGGTGCCTGGGCGATACAGTAAACAAAGACACATCACTGCCTTCGTGGAGTGAGTTTAAGCCAAATCATTCGAGAATAGTTAATCTAACAATCATATAAGTCAATGTAAAAATTACTACCGTGACTAGTGGTACCAAAGAGGTGTGTTTTATTGAGGTCTGATTGATAGGTAAAGCTATAGGTAAAGGTATTCACATGTACAACCCTTTCTTCTTGTTGGTGTGGTTGTTATTATGTGATTATCATTAGCGGTAAGAGCACTTTTAACATAAGATAATCTCTTAGCAATTTTAAGTATATAACGCAGTATTGTTAGGTAAAGGCACTACGCTCTGTAGGTCTCCAGAACATACTTCTCTTTCATAGTTGTAACTTTGTACCTTTGACCATCACCTCACCATTTACCCCTCCCCTTACCCCTGGCAGCCATTGTTCTACCCTCAGCTTCTAGGAGTCTGAGTATTTTAGATTGCATGTAGAAGGGAGATGGCCCAGTATTTGTCTTTCTGTGTCTGGTTTATTTTAGTAGCCATCAAGTCCTCCACGTCCAGATGACATGATCTTATCTGTGTAAAACCCTGAAGATTCTGACAAAAAGAAATTCTTATACCTAAGGAACCAATTCAGTAACATTACTTTCATTTTTAAAAATAGCTTACTGGATATGAGATTCTTGGTTGTTGAGCATTTTTTAATTTTTTAATTACCCAGTTCCTTCTGGCCTCCATATTTTCTTCTGAGTAAACTGCTATTAATTGTATTTCCCTCATAAGTGACTGGTCATTTTCTCTTGTTGTTTTCAGGATTTTCTCCTTGCCTTTGGCTTTCGGCATGTTTACTGTGATGTGTCTATGAATCTCTCATTTATCCTACTTGGAGTTCATTGAGTTGCTTTCAGGCACTGTTTCTTTGAATATTTTTTTCTGCTCCTTTCTGTCTCTGTTCTGGTACTCTCCTGCATCCGTGTTGGTGTTAAGAGTGTTCCATATGTTTGTGCAGCTCAGTTTATTGCCCTCATTTGTTTTCCTCACTTTCTTCAGACTGTATAATCGCTGTCCATCTGTCTTCAAGATTGCTAAATCTTTCTCTGGTAGTTCAACTAGTGTCGATCTCCTCGAGTGAATTTTTCACTTTAGTTACTGCACTTTTCAACTGCAGAACTTGTATTTGGTTCTTTTTTAAATAATTTTTCTCACTTTATTGTTATTCTGTCTTTGATGTGACATTTTCATCATACCTTCCTTTACTTTTTTGATTGTGGTTTTCTTTGTTCTTTGGACCTGATTATAGCAGCTACTTTGAATTCTTTATCAAATCTGACATCTGGTTGCAAGCACCGGCAGTTTCTGTTGCTTATTCATGCTTTCCTGTTTTTTGAATTATCATAATTTTTTTCGTGTCTAACTATCTAAAATATTGGAGCAGTACTGGGTACTGATCCATCCCACCCCTTCCTGGGTTTGTTACTTCTATTTCCTTGTCTAGTTGTTTAGTGTCTAGCTGGTTTATTTTAGTGGAGTCTGTTTTCTCTCCTTACTCTCCCCCACCCCCACCCTTGTGTTAGGCTTCAGATTTTAGTCCTCAGGGAGAGACGACTTGGGGATGCCTACTGTCCCCTTGGGATGACTGGTTGCGTCAGGTTCTCTCTGATTGTCTCTTTGCCTGACCACACCCAGCTGTTCCGGTTCGCTGACTGTGGGCTACTTGTTCAACCGTTTTCAGCGATACCCTGGATATATTGCTTCATAATATAAACCAGTGAAATCCGTGCTCCTTTGAAGGGCTAGCTGCTGAAGTTACTGTTTCAGAGTTTTTCTGACCCTAGGCAGGCTCCTTGCAGCTGTCTCTTCTCCCTGATTGTCTCAGGTAATCCGGCCAGCCTACAGTTGATCCTCTATGTCCAAGACTTCTACCAGTCTCCTACCGTTTGCCTTGTACCACAACCTCCACTGTTTTGCAAGTGCCCTTAGACTTGCTTGACCTTCTCCTCAACACCCCTTTGCAAATGAACTTTGTTCCTCTGAGAGGAGCTATCTGCTTCAAAACCTCTGAACCACAACTCTGTAGCTGGGGAGTGGGGACAATGGCAGCACATTCTTTCTCCTGTTTTTCAGCATTACACTATGTAGCGTTGCTTTTGAAAATTTCCATTTTTAATTGTTTATGGCTGGTATATGGAAGCAGAATTTACTTTTACATACTGACTATGTGTCTCTTCACGTTGCTAAACTCGCTTCTTAATTCAAGTAATGTTTTATGGGTTTTTCTTACAGATTCAGGTGTTGCCAGTGAATAATGACTGTTTTACTTCTTTATTTCTGCTTGACTTTTTTATTGGCTAGAACAGCCAGGAAAATATTGACTAGAAGTGGTGAAAGTATGCATACTTACCTTGTTCCCTGTCTCAGGAGGGAAACATTCAGACCTTCAGGATTAACGATTACAGTAGCTTTAGATATTTTTGTAGATGCCAGTTATCGGTTTAAGGATGTTGCCAATAAACTGAATGAATCTTGCCATCTCCCCAACATTCATGTGGAAACCTTTCTCCAGTATGATGGTGATTGGAGGTAGGGCCTTTGGGAGGTGATCAGGTCATTCAGATGAAGCCCACATGAATGGCATTAGTGCCCTTATAAAAGAGACCCACCCCTGAGAGCTCCCTCAGCCCTCCCGCCATGTGAGGACAAGAAGTCAGCAGTCCGTGAAGCAGGAAGCAGGGCCTCACATCCCAAATCTGCTGGCACCTTGATCTTGGGCTTCCTGGCATCTGGAAATATGAGAAATAGATTTCTCTTGTTTTTAGAAGTCATCCAGTCTGTGGTAGTTTTGTTGCAGCAGCCCTAGGAGACTAAGCTAGAAATCCTTCTTTATTCCTAGTTTGCTAGGAGTTTTTATCAAGTAAATTTATCAAATAAATACTCTTTATGCATCTATTGAGATGCTTATATATTTTTAGTCTGTTATTATGGTCAGTTAGCGTGAGTGATTCTGAAACATTGAACCACTCTCAAAGCTGTGGAACCATTTCACTATGGTATTTTGTCTTTTTTCTATGTTGCTGGTTTCAAACAGCCGATATTTTATTTTGGATTATTGCATCTGTGGTCATGAGTGCTATTGCTCTTGTTAGCCTCAAAAGTAGAACAGCCAGTTATTTTACCAGCAAAATGAGTTTGTTCAGGAATAGCAGTGAATTACGGTTTGGAACAAGCAACCTAAGGCAAAATCCTAGGCAAGTCCAATAAGCAAAGTAGAGGAACGTTATTTTATGGAGAAGAAGGAGGAAGTTGGAAGGGTTGTTTTGAATGAAAGCCCATTGAAGAAAAGCAAGAGTTCAGGGTAATGACAGTTTCTCATTGGCTGAGTTGGAGGCGTAGTCAATATCTTACAGGACATGCAATGTACATCTTTTCCTGTTGGGGCCTACATGATTGTTTCATGTTGATTATTCTTCTGTTGGGTCTATAACTGACAGTTCTTCCTGTAATTGATGTTGAAGTGGTATGGTTCTCCTTTCTAGGCTCTGGACTCTAGTGAGGTTTCTCTTTTTTTTTTTTTTTTTTTTTTTTTTTCCCAGAGTCTGTAATTTATTTTCTTAATTTTTTGTCTTGCTTTCATATCAGGATATTGCTGGCTCTATAACATGTGTTAGGAAGTGTGACCTCATCTTCAGTTGCCTGGAAGACTTTGTTCAAACCTGCATTATTTCTTTCATATGTGTTTGATAGAATTTAAACAGTGAAACCATTCAAGCCTTGAGTTTTATGTGAGGGAAGGGTTTTTGTTTTCTGTTTGATTTAGTGAATTCAATCTCTGACAGATATAAGGCTAGTGGTGTTATTTTCTTGACTGGGGCCTGCGAGCTAGGGCCTTTCAAGGAGTTTTCCCATTTCATCTTTTTTTTGGATAATATTTTCAATAATATTTTCTCATCCACTTCATGTCTGAAAGATCTGTATTGATGTCTCTGCTGGCAGTAGTGATATTAGTAATCCATGTCACTCTGCCCTCATTCCTTATTATCAGTCTGGCTAAACCTATTAGATTTACTGGTCCTGTCACAGAACCAGCTCTTAGTTTCACTGATTCCTTTGTATTGATTTTATGATTTCTAGTAGGTCGATTTCTGCTCAAACCTTCATTATACTTTTTCTGCTTCCCTTAGGTTTAAATTGATTTTGCTTTTCTAATTTCTTAAGGTGACAGTTTAGACAGTTGATTTCAGACAGTTCTTCTTTTCTAATGTAAATATTTAATGATAAAAATTCCCCTCAATGCATTGTTGTAGATTCACCTTACAGATTTTGACATACTGTGTTTTGGTTTTCTACTTCTTGCAGGTTCTTCTTTGATCCCTGCATTATTGAGAAATGCCATTTAATTTCAAAATATTCTGTGGTTTTCCAGATACCTTGCTGCAATTAATTTCTGTTTAATTCTTTGCGGTCAGAGAACCCAGTTTGTATGATTTCAGCCCTTTAGAAGTTGTTGAGATTTACTTTATGGCACAGAATATGGCCTGTCTTGTGAACCTTGTGTGTGCACTTCAGAAGATGGTGTCTTGTGCTGTCCTTCTGTAAGCACCCGTTAGGTCATGGCTGTTGATAGTGTTGCTCCACTGCTCCATATAGTTTCTGATTGTGTTGTCCACTTGTACTGTCAGTTGTGGATGGGGGAATGTTGAAGGCTTCAGCTAACTGATTTCTCTGTTTTTCCTTTTAGTTTTATCAGTTTTTAGCTCTTGCATCAGTTTTTACTAATGCATGCACATTCATGATTTTTGGATCTTCTCGATGACTGGACCTCTTTTATTAAGTAACATCTGTCTTTTCCCCTTGTGATAATCCTCATTCTGAAGTATATTCTCTGTAATATTAATTTAGCCCTCCCAGCTTTTCCTGTGATTCACGTTTGCTGGGTGTATGTGTCTTAGTGTGTTGGGGATGCAGGAACAAAATACCACAGACTGGGAGGCTTATAAACAAACTTGGTATCTCACAGTTTTGGAGGCTGGAAGTCCAAGATCAGGGTGCCGGCATAGTTGGGTTCTAGTGAGGACCCTCTTCAAAGTCACAGATTTGTGGTTGTGTCCTCACATAGTGGAAGGACAAAGGATCTCTGGAACCTCTTTCATAAGGGCCCTAATCCTGTTCATGAGGGCTCTGCCCGAGGGCCTCATCACCTTCCAAAGGCCACACCTCCTAGGTTAGGAGGTATGGGGGTTAGGATTTAACATAGGAATTTTGGAGGAGACATCTTCAAACCATAGCATTATCGATAAATTTTCCTTTCAGTTACTTTTAACTCAATTTACGTATTCATATTTAAAGTGAGATTCCTTTTGACAGTACATAGTTGGGTCTTTCTATTTTTACCTAAAGTGACAAATGAGGTCTTTTAATTGATGTGTAGGCAGTGTACAATCAGTGTGTTAACAGTTTACGTTTAAGTCTTCCATCTGGCTGTATATTTTATCCTATGGATATTTTATTCACATTTTCCTTTCCTATTCCCTCTATAATTTTGGATCAGTTGAACATTTGGTGTTATTCCATTTTATCTCCACAATTGGCTTACTAGTTATATATCTTTAAACATTTTTTCGAAACGGTTGCTCTAGGGTTCTAATATATATTGTTGCTTTTCACACTGTGCCTTCAAATGATATTATACCACTTCCTGTACACTGTCAGAATCGTAGGACTATGTACCTCCATGTCCTTTCTCCCAGCCTTAGTGCTATTGCTTTCTTGCATTTTATTTCTACCAAGGTCGTAAACCCCACAACACATTGTTAGTATTATTTAGATGGTTCTCTTTTACTGAGATTAAATATAAGGAAAAAATTCATATACGCCCGCAACTTTACCACATCCAGCACTATTCAGTTCTTTGTATAGATCCAGATTTTCTTTGGATTTCATTTGCCTTCTTCCTGAGGAACTTCCTTTAACGTGTTGTGTAGGGAAGATCTTCTGGCAATGAATTTTCTCAGCTTTTTTATTTCTTTGAAAGTTTTTGTTTCACCTTCATTTTCAAGAAACATTTGCATTAATCAGAAAATTCTGGCTTGCATGGATTCTGATCAGTCGTCTGCCCATTCTGTCCTGTTTGTTCCCTTGTATGTAATGTGTCTCTTCTTTTCCTTTTCTGTCACAGGATGTCAGTGTTGGTGTTTGAATCAGTCTTTCCATTAGTTGATTGGGCTTGAGTCCTGTGTTGCTATAATCACTTTAAATATAAAATAGACTTGGGAACCTGGGTGGCTCAGTCAGTTGAGCGTCTGACTTCTGCTCAGGTCATGATCTCCTGGTTCGTGAGTTTGAGTCCTGCATTGGGCTCCCTGCTGTCAGCACAGAACCCACTTCAGATCCTTTGTACCCTTCTCTCTCTGCCACTCCCCTGCTTGTGCTCGCTCTCGCGCTCGCTCTCTCTCTCTCTCTCTCTCTCTCTCTCTCTCTCTCTCCCTCTCCCTCAAAAATTAAATAAACATTTAAAAATAAATAAAAATAAATATAAAATAGACTTCAGGTTCCGGGTGCAAGATAGATCAGTATACAAAAATCAATTGTATTTCTGTACATTAGCAGTGAATAATCCAAATAAGTAAGTAAGAAAACAACTTCAGTTACGATAGAGTAAGAAGAATAACATATTTAGGAATTAATTTAACCAAGCAGGTGTGAGAGTTACACACTGAAAATTACAAAACACAGTTGAAAGAGATTAAAGCAAATTTTAAAAAATGGAAAGACTGTGTGTGTTCATCGATTGGGAGACTTGATATTGTTAAGATGGCAACATTCCCCAAATTGATCCAAGCATTCAGTGTAATCCTTATTGATATTCTAACTGCAGCTTTTTAGAAATTGAGAGACTGCTCCTGAAATTTATGTGGAAATTTCATGGACCCAGAATTAATTTAAACAATCTTGCAGAAGACGGCCAAAAGTGGAAGACTCGTGCATTCCCATTTCAAACATTATTTCAAAACTCCAGTAATGAATACAACGTGGTACTGATTTAAGGATACACCCAGAGATAAACAGAATGGCATTGAGAGTCTGGAAATAACCCGTCTGTCTATGGTGAGTTAAGTGTTGACAACAGTGCCAAGACAATTAAATGGGGAAGGAGCAGTCGTTTTAGTAAATGGTGCTGGGACAACTGGATAGTCAACATTTAAAAGAATCAATTTGAATCCAAACCTCGTACCACAGATAAAAATTAAGTCAAAATGGATCCAAGTCCATATGTAAGAACTAACACTATAAAACTTCTTCTGTAAGAGCGTGTAGGAGTAAATCTTTGTGACATTGGGTTAGGTGATGGATTCTTAGCTAGGACATCAAAAGCACAGATAATAAATGAAAAGTTAGGTAAAAATGGCTTCATCAAAATGAGAAAAAGTTTTTGCTTTAAAGGACACCATAAGAAAGTGAAAAAAACAAAAGAATGGGAAAAAGTATTTGTATATCTGATAAGGGCCCAGTAGTCAGAATGTAAAAAGAACTCTTGCAAGCTAAGAGTAAAAAGACAACCCAATTAATAATGGGATAAGGGAGGCACCTGGGGGCTCAGTCAGTGAAGTGACCGACTCTTGATTCTGGCTTAGGTCATGATCTCACGGTTCATGAGAGTAAGCCCCAAATCAGTCTCTGGGCCAACAGCATGGAGCCTGCTTGGGATTCTCTTTCTCGACCCCTCCCCGTTTGAGCATGTGCGTGTGCGCTCTCTCTCTCTCGCTCTCGCTCTCGCTCTCTCGCTCTCTCTCTCTCTCTCTGTCTGTCTCTCTCAATTAAAAAAATGGGCTAAGCATTTGAATAGACATTTCTATTAAAAAAGATCTGCAGATGCCAAATAAGCACATGAAAAGATGCTCAAAAATATTAGTCGTTAGGAAAACAAAAATTGAAAGCACTATGAATTATAACTTTCCACCCTCTAATATGGATATAATTTAAAAAGTGAAAATAACAAGTGTTGGGGAAGGTGTGGAATAATTGAAATCCTCATACATTGCTGGTGAGAATTCAAAATGGCACAGCTGCTGTGGAAAACAGTTTGGCAGCTCCTCAAAAAGTTAAACAGAGCTGCTGTATGACACAGTTATGCCATCATAGGTATATATATCCAAGACAAATAAAGAATAAGCCCCCACAAGAACTTGTGTACGAGTGTTCCTAACAGCATTAATCACAACAGAGTGCCAACAACCCAGTGCCAACCAAATAATGAATATATCACCTGTGGTGATGTATCCATATAGTAGAATATTATCCAGCCATAAGAAGAATGGAGTAGTGATACTTGCTGCAACATGGACGAAAACTGAACACGTTATGCTAAGTGAAAGAAGCCAGACTCAAAGGCCACATAATGTAGGATCCTATTTAGTGGATATGTCCAGAATGGACAAATCTGTAGAGACATAAAGCTGCTAGTAAATGTCCAGGGCTCCTGGGAGGGGGGATTGGGCAGGGACTGCTAATGGCGTAGGGTTTCTTCTGGAATTAGATGTTGGTGATGGTTGGCACAACCATATGTACATAGTAAAAGCCAACAAAAAAGGGTGAATTTTATGGAATGTGACTTACAGCTTAACAAAATGAAAAAAAATTGTAAAGGAAAGCATTTGCTTTTGAATATGATTTTGGCCATTTTAGAAGTACAGTTGCCTACCCCAAAAGATGTAATACGCTGTCCAGGTCTTGCCTTCACCAGTTTGATCATCAGAGGTGACCACTGTAGTCTGATAGGTGTTTCCGTCTTGTCCCTGTTATCAGTATTTACAAATTGCACCTGCACATACATATACACTTACAGACACTGGTTGAGTTAGGATTACCACTGATCTGCTACTCCCCATTTGAAAATAATAATAATAATAATAAAATAAAAATCTCTGGTCAGTACAAATTTGCTCCTCTTATTCTGTTTCAAGGCCAGTGGGTGCTCCATTGTAGGATAGGAACACTTCATCTTTCATTTACCCTCCCAAAGGTCATTGACTACCAATGGCCATTTAGAGCCCACCCCCACTCCCCGAAATTTGCTATTCTCATTGTACACATACTTCTGTGGCTGTGTAAATATTTCTTTAAGACAAGTTAATAGCAATGGAAATTGCTGGATCAAGGAAACCTTTTGCTAAGGAAACATCTCTGAAGTACCTTCTTGTGTGCCTGATACCACTGTATGTGCTGGGGAGACATTAGAGAAGACCCACATATGTTCCTCTTTTCATGAAGCTGAAATTCTACTGAGGGTAGGGACACAGTAGAATCAAATTTTGATAGACGCCGTCAGAGAGCCCTGCAAAGTTCTTTTGCCAAGTCACACTACCCTCGGTGTGACTGGAGTAACAAATGCCCCTTTGCTGGCACCCTAAGCACCCCATTCATGACGTGGGAGATGTAGACAGGAGGCTGGACACTTTATCTCAGGCTCTCTGCAAGATCTTGGCGTATGCAAGTGGAATGATCCCTGTGGGGAGTTTAAGAGTAGTGAGACTATGATGGAAGGATGCAGCGCCCATTAGTTTTATTCCTGGGGAGGAGTGGAGCTGGAGGTGATGTGACCCCATCTGGGCAAATTACCAGGGTGTGGGGTGGCAGGAAAGGGTGAAAGGTTGCTAGAGGAGCAGCAGGTTGTACTTTCCTGTAATAGGATGTACCACTGAAGTCCCAGATGAAGCAGTCTCCTCTGGGAGGTACAGCTGGAGTGAGGGAGTCTTGTGTTCCCAAAGAAACCATTGCGGGCAGGGTGCAGGGGAGCTCACCACCATGCAAGGACCTCCACCTCTCCGGAGGTCACCATCGTCCCACTTCTGGCCCCAGCCCGTCAGCTGTACAGATTCTAACCAAGTAGGGACCAGGGAACATGGAAGAGGAGCACATGAATGGTTTCCTCATGGGTGAGCAGAGCAGAGATTAAGGACCACACTAGACTGGTTAGTCTAGATGGGATTGCCTGCCAGGATCTTCCAAGGAAAAGAATCCCATTGGCTGGAGGTGGGGTGTCCTTCTCAGAGAGTTTATGGGTGCACAGGTGGGGCTTTGAAGAGTGGAGGTGGAAGTGGAGGGTTTGGAATCATGCCGTGGAACCTCAGGCTGCTCACCAGCAAAAGAAGCTGAAGATGCTACCCAGGTCAGTGGGATCACTGGCTTCTCTTAGTCTGTCCTTTAGTCAGTCTTCCTGCAACTTTTTTTTTAACAGTGCTTCCAGGATCCCACTATAGTGAAATGAGCCCAATAACAAATCACTAAATCTTTCTCCAGTGTCCTGTTATGTGTCCACCAGACTATAAGTCTTGGATGG